>NC_142591.1:1234500-1851750 GCF_965207765.1 Zootoca vivipara
TTATCTGTAGCTTTTAATGTACTGCTCTCGTTTCCTTGTGGTGTTAGTACAGAAATTAATGTGATTTGTATAACACTGTCTCCCTAATTTTTGGATTTTAGCATTGATTATATTAAAGTGGTCTTTGTGGGATTGTAACTGGGAGGAACTCAAAATAAAAAAAGATTGGGGTTTTGGAAGAGCAGCAAAACAGAGTGCTTATGGTTATGGAAGAGTCTCATCAATACACTGATACCCAGATGCTTTCCTTTTTGCCAGATACTTGCAGTCTTTGTTTTTGCTTGGTGCTGGAAGAATTTTAGTGATACCATAACTTTATAGATAGGCTGTTGGTGTACCCAGGTGATTGTACATTACAAATGGTAATGATTGGAGGCCAGTGATTAGGCCAGTGGTTGTTAGGCTGCAGGGTTCCATTTTTAACATCTCAACATAAAATTGCTGAGTAAGGTTATCTGGGGAAATATAGTGTGCCAATTACACCCAGCTCTGTTTCTCATTTTTTACAATTTAATGTGGGGGAGGCTGTAGAAGAGCTGAAGCAATGCCAATAACTGGCTGCATGAAAGCTAATAAATTGAAATGCAGTTGTGACAAGGCAGGTTGTTTTGGTGGGTGGTTCGGCTCACCAAGGAGGTTGTTTCTATCTTCTAGATGTGGTTAGTTTGCCTGAAGTACCTTGCTTGTTTGGCAGTCAGTGATTTTGGGCTGGAAACTTCCAGTGTTTTTATTTTATGTTACTGATGAACTTGCACAGTGAACGGATGCTGTTTGCAATTATTAAGGAAGCTTGGCAGTTTTCAAAGCCATAAACATCAAATGGGGGACTGGAGGTTGAAGCATTCTGGAATAGGATTATTCACAAACATGCACAAAGAGGCCTATGGTAAGTCCATGGGTTATTTTGAAGTATGAATCGCCCATTATTATTTTTAGCCATCTGGGTTGACCCAGGTTTTCTTCTGGGTTGAAAAGTCCCGAGTGACTTTCCTGTGGTTGTATTGGCAATTGTTGGCAGGGGGGAATTGTACATGACAGGGTCCTACATGGAAATGAAGCTAGGGGTCAAGAGACAGTGCTAAGGCACCCTACAGTGTCAGCTTCCTACGTGGCAGATGTATACATTTTGGGATGGGCCAAGTCATTTCAAGGTGAAAAGCTTCAGTCCAAAGGGCATGTAGTACTATAGAAGATTTCTGGTAGCAGACTCCACCACCAGGAGGCAGAATATGGCTATCTGGTTGCTTTACACTACACTCTAGTCTTAGCCATGTCCTGCTATATAACCTGCTATTCCAAAGCCAGAAGTGTTAGAAAATTGCCACCCTGAGCTGAATGAGAAAATGAAAGCCATAGATGATGGTAGATGATACAGGTGCTCCCCCCACATGCAGGGGCCACATTCTGGACCCTGTGGGCATAAGTGGGGAGCACCCACTAGACACATTCTAAATGCCTATTTACCCCTGCTGTCTCCAGACCAAAATATCTAGAGTTGAAGCTCTTGACACCTGCTGGAGAATGCACAGGAAAGCAGGGAGAGAGTTGTAACTGACCACAAATAAATGGCTTAAAATTTGTGCATGCCCTGAATACAACTGGTTTCATTCAAAGGTCAGCTGAGAGATCATTTCAGAAGTTATCTCAGGGTTGTCCCCCTATGATTTTTCCCTGCTGTTGACCCAATTTGTATAAAAATGAGTCCTGCTTTGCCATTATTTCTATCTGACTTTATCTTTTTATGAAATTGGGGACTCCAGATTTTGGACCTAACAGCCCAGCTGCTGTCTACATCAGTAGCCTTCCAACAACTTCAGATGCAGGATCTGCTATTAAACCCATCTGTAAGTTTCTTCCTAAGGCTGATGGATTTCTACTTCACACGGCCAAATTTTGTGCCTTCCACTGTACCAATTTCCAGAATCTCAGCTAAAGCATGACATTCTAACCCTCTTCTCAGAAGCAGCCTTATCTTACACAGCATTTCTTTGATTCAAATTGCCCCCCTTCCCCCAACCTTCCCTACTTTTTAATTAGAAAATAATTGGCAATGGGTGACTTTGATGTGGTGCTGGGGCAGCTCATTGGGACAAGTTTTGTTAGGGCATAGATTTATTAATTTTGTGGCTGCATGAGACAGCTTTGATACATGCACTACTATTAACTTATAGGGACCACCTCTAGGCTTGTTTTTATCTTTGTATTATGATGGACATAAGTAATTTATTTAGAAGTATTTTAACCATTGCAGTGGAACATCTACTTACAACCATAATCCGCTCCGGAGGTCCGGTCATAACTAGAAACGTACATAAGTAGAGGTGCACTTTTCCATAGAAAGTAATGGAAAAGTGAATTGATCTGTTCTAGACGATGAAAAACACCCCCTAAAACAGCAATTTAACATGGAGTTTACTGTCTAACAAGGCCATAGCTCCATAAAATGAAGTCAATAATCAATGTACTGTACAATAAAATAAGACCATATTGTACTGAGGGTGGGTGCGCTTACCTGGCTACAAGCTGGGGGTGGGGCAAGGTCAGTAAAGAGCTGATTCACTTTGGCCAGGGTCACTTTTTTTTCTTGCCAGGCCAGGTTCTTCTCTGGACTTCCTCAAGTTAGTTCCTCGGTGGGGTTTGGGGCTGTGCCTCTTGCAGGCGGCACCTCTTCCACAGCTTTGAGGGTGGGATAGGGGCGCTCTCCCCGGCGGCAGAGGCCCCAGCACTGCTCCACAGCCGGCTGGGCAAGCTCCAGGCTGCCGGCAAGGCCTCTGTTCGTATCTAGAGGAACGTTCATAAGTGAGAGCCCCTACTGAAGGTCATAACTGCAATCGTACCTAAGTAGAACTGTATGTAAGTTGAGGTTCCACAGTCGCCTACGGACTCATTGTTAAAACCAGGGGTCAGCAAACTTTTTCAGCAGGGGGCCGGTCCACTGTCCCTCAGACCTTGTGGGGGGCCGGACTGTATTTTGAAGGGAAAAAAATGAACGAATTCCTATGCCCCACAAATAACCCAGAGATGCATTTAAAATAAAAGGACACATTCTACTCATGTAAAAACGTGCTGATTCCCAGACCGTCCGCAGGCCGGATTTAGAAGGTGATTGGGCCGCATCCGGCCCCCGGGCCTTAGTTTGGAAACCCTGGTTAAAACCGTGTTTATGGAAGACAGTCTTACTCTGCTATGTTGTTGTTTAGTCGTTTAGTCGTGTCCAACTCTTCGTGACCCCATGGACCATAGCACGCCAGGCACTGCTATGAGTGATCGCCAAAGAAGAATTTTAACTATAGCTGCCAGGTTTCTGGAACAGAAAATGTGTAAAGAGTCAGAGAACATTATGTACTTAGACATCAAGCAGTTTCATGAGAAGTAGATTGAAATTATTATTTTTCTGCTCGCTGTCAAATTCTTAGCATATTTTTTTCTGCTTCTCCCTCCTTCCAACTCCCCCCACCAACTACTTTGACCACCTTCCAAAACCAGACCTATAATTAATTGAATTAAACACAGCTTCCCTTTTCATATTGACAAAAGTACCAAAACCAACTAAAGTCCTGAAATATTTTGTGGTTTTCTGTCTTAGCAATTCCTATCAGCTTGTACTGAAAATTTCTCACATAGTCCCTCTGCCTCATGGGATAAGTCCAAATGAAAGTAAGGATCAGACTTTGCTTCTGTTTTTTGTGTCATGTATACTTTGGACAATCTTCACATATTCCATATTGCCCTAAGCTGTGGTGAAGAGTGGTGTACATTGTTGCCGGTGTTGAAGCAAGATTTAACTAAATGTGAAATAGGGATGGCATCTTGTTCTGAACCTCAGGCAGGAACTGGCCCTGGAGTCCAAGACTATAATACAGTAGTGGGTCCAATGGCCAAGATGGTGGTTTCTGCATGTGCTGCAGAGGGAAACGAGGGGCTCATCAACCTGGGAAGGAGAAGGAAAACTGATCCTAAATCTCTGCTGCCTTCTGGGATATCTTTGGGAGAATAAAAGGCTGAGGAGTAAATCCCACACAAATCCGGAGTGGAGTCCCTAAGACGATTGGGGCACCTTGCCCGCCTCCTTCCGGCAACTGCAGCCCAGCTGGTGTCTGTCAAAGGTCCAGCTCTGCTTTCCTTTGGACCCATCAGTGAGATCAGGAGGGGCCTTGTCCTCTGGGCAGCCCAGGACCTCCAGGCCCCCTGCCCGCCCAGGCTTCTTCCCCAGGGAGGTCACTTTGGTGCTGCTAAGGCAGCCCTTTGACTTCACCCCCGACCGGAGGCGCACTCCATTGCCTCCCCAGACAGATGGGTGACAACCACTCGGTTGCTGGCCATCACTGCCTCATGGGGGAATGAATTCTCTACGTAACTATGAATAAGGTTGAATTCCTCCCTACGCCTTTTAGAGGCTCCTGGACTCTTGGTTGCTAACAAACGGGTGCCTTGAGGAAAGGCAGGGAATAAACGCTGCAAACAAATGAAACGCAAGGGCAGCTGTGTCGGTTTTGAGTAACAAACCAAAACCCGCCGTCGGGTAATATGTTAGGGCTAAGCAAAATGTCACAAATTCGCGGGAAGGCTTCCCGTTCTGCGTAACTTTCCACCCGGGCAAGAGGTTGCCCAAAGCAGGAGATGGGGAAAAACAAAGAGGCCTGCGGGCGGGGCGTGACTCAGCTTTTCTTTCCGCCTCCGCTCGAGGGGCGGAGAAGGGGCGGGACGGCGGGTGGGCGAGCGGAGGAAAAGCGCCGCGCGCGCCCGAGCCGCGAGTTCCAGCGCAGCGGGAAGGAGAGCAGCGTCGTCGAGCATCGGAGCTGCGGAGACCAGCGAGCGAGCGAGCGAGCGATGGCTTCGTTGCGGTGGCTGGTGGTGTGCAGCGCCCTCTTGCTCAGCGCGGCGCCTGGCACGGGCCAGCGCTTGTTGGGGGGCCTGCAGGACGCGTCCGTGGACGAGGAAGGGGTGCGGCGGGCGCTGCACTTCGCCATGAACGAGTACAACCGAGCCAGCAACGACAAGTACGCCAGCCGCGTGTCCGAGGTCGTCCGGGTCAGGAAGCAAGTAAGTAAGAAAGAAAGATGCTGCCTCCATCGGTAGATCTCGGGGGTTGTGGGTGCAAAAGATGGCCTGCGTTGCAGGGAGTTGGGCTAGATGACCCTGGGGTCCCTCCCGCCGCTGCGGTTCTGTGATTCTATGCGAGGGCCCTCCAGGAGCGGTGCAAGGCCAGCGGCCGGGTGGAGTCCAGCCAAAGTCCCGTGCGGAATAGTCCCCAAATAAACAGCCCAATGAAGCATCTTTATTGCGCTGACCTTGCTTTCTCAGGCACTTGCCTTGGCAGCCTTAACGGCAGATATGAACCCGAATGTATTTTCTTACACACACACAGTATATATTTTTTTATATCTGATATTCACTGGACGGGTCCCCCCCTCTCAAGGCAAGGCCTTTGTTTCTTTGCCTATGGAGTAAGTAGAGTTTTCTAGAGGAGCCCCCAGGAAGAATAGCCGCCACAGGGGAAGCTGCCTGAAGACTTCCCCAGCACTGCCCCTTAAGAGGTCTAGAGCTGGAGAGGAGGAAGCAGCCCCCCTGCCTGCCAGTCAGCTGCAGCGCTCTTCTCTTGAGGACCCTCCCTCTCCTCTCTCCCCCCTCCCCTCTTTTCGCTCCTGGGTTTTTACCACAGCATGCTGCACATAAATATTCTGAATGTTTATAAGTGCACATGGGACTAAACTTGTGCGTTCCAGCCTGCCATTAAAGGCACAAGTGCAGGACCAAGGCAAAGAGTTGGCAACCCGACCTGTGAGTAGAACAGAGCAGCTGGCTTGTTACCATGCATTGGGGGTCAGCTCCAGCTTGACTGCAGGATTCCAGGCCAGGAAAACATTCCTTGGGCAGGAGGGAAGCAGGGGAGAGGTCAGTCTCTCCTGCTTACATAGCCAGCAGCCAAGATTATGGCTGCTTGTTGTTGACTGGAACAGCCTTGACCTAACTAGGACATGTTGGTTTTTAATGTTTGTATGTATTTGATTTAAAAGAGTAAAGGTCAAATTTCCTAGTTGCCGAGATCCAGGTTTGGGGCAACTATATTCTTGCTGACTGAGCCCCAGCAGACATTTAAAATCACAAAACATGAAGCAAAATAAAGCATGGAAATATTGGCTGTTAGACCTTCAAAATATCCACTTATAAGTTTCTTCCAAAGTTTCCCTTACTTCCCCTTTAGCGTAGAAAAAGCCCACACATTTAGTAGGTTTAAAATGTTTTGTTTTCAAACTCTTCAAAGTTCAGTTTCATGTGCTTTTCCATGCAGCAGAAAAAAGGCAGGCAGTTTAACTTAGTTTCAAAATTGCTAAATGTTTCAAAATTATTTGTATGGAAACACAGAGAAGGCTTGCTAAAGCCATGCGGTCTGGACTTGAAACAATCAGCCCTGGTGTCCTTTTGGGTTGGATTCATATGGTGGAAGAGAATAAATAAAGGCTTTGGTAACCCTTCCTCCCAAGGTAAGGGGGCTTGACCTAGTTATGTTTGGCAGGACTGCCTACTTTGTGGTCTGAATCCCTTCATGCACTCACTAGAACTTAGCATTTGGTTATGTGAGGCTGATATTTACCCCACAAGGCAAAGAGTACTTCCCTGGTTCCCTTCCTCCAATATTGCTTAATTCAGATATGCTGCTTACAGTTTTTGGGTGTAATTCGGCAGGAAGCTGAGCTGTCCAAGTGCCGTTGAAAATTTCAGCAAATTGGGGCTGCAAAATGTTACATGAATTTGTCTTTCTTCCATCTTTACACTAGTAGCAGACGTGTAACATGAGTCCAGATGCATTCTGTTAACCAGAGCTGTACTGAGTTAAGAACATAAGAAGCGCCTGCTGGATCAGGCCAATGGCCCATCTAGTCCAGCATCCTGTTCTCACAGTGGCCAACAGATGCCCCAAAGGGAAGCCCGCAAGCAGGGCCAGGGTGAAAGAGCATTCTCCTCCCTTGCAATTCCCAGCAACTGGCATTCAGTGGAAGTTCTGCCACTTCTGCACAGCTGTGTCCTTTGATGCAGTTTGATTGACAGCTAGTTGGTTGCCATGACAAATGACAGCACTGTCAAAATAAAAGGAAGATGTTGGCCTGAGACATCAGTATCCTGCAGAACCAGGCCTCTGTACATTTCCTATTGCTATTCATGTCTGTCTGGTCAGTACTATAATCTTTAGGGCTCAGCCAGCAGTTTCTCTTCCCCCAAGCTTGACTTCCTCTTCTCTTTTTAACTAAAAGATGTAAACATTTCCTGAAATTTAAGGAAGTAGCTTTCTCTAACTTGTTTGCATCTTGAAACAAGTGGTGGTATCCTGATTTTCTAGGGTTAGCTAGAAAATCAGTCAGCTATGCAAACATGCAATATAGTAGCTACCTAGGCTGTCATGATTCTGTGGGGGAATTAAAAATTTGAATCCCTGTGGACTCACATGTGTGGGTGAACAACAAAATAATCGGTTGGGTGCCTAGATTCAAAATGCAGGGCTAGAATATAGGTTGTTAGGCCCTTCTTATCCCTTTTACAACGACCCCCTCTTTCTACTCCTGTTGCAAAGAACAGACCACATAAGGCAAAGCAAGTTTAAAATGCTTTACTTACAGGGCCAGACTTCAAAGGTCTGAGACCTTCATTGTTCCATGCAGCTGCAAGGAGAACATAGGAAGAATACTCTTGGGTAGAAAAATCAGAATATAGTTTCAAACACATGCTCCAAGCTTGGGAGCAACCTTAGCCATGTCCTCCCTGGTGGGAGAGAGAGAAGGTAGAAGAAGAAGCGTCACTTATTCATGGAGGTAACAGGGTATGACCTACTGTAGCCGAGTCTGTGAATCTTAACCCTGGGGTCTTAACGCCTTCATTCACTAACTAGGAACCATGCATAGTTATGTTTGACTGCAATTTCCCTCAGATTCAAGGGGTGTCATTCCTTGCAGACAGCACACCAGGACCTGGCTTTTCTTGCTACGGTACTTTCAGCATAAAATGTGCAGAATCATGTGAACTCCAGAATCAACAAGAAACCTCGTGATTGAACTTAAAAAGACATTAAATCACTCCCCAAATGCACTCCCAATCTCTAAGAAGCTTGACTTTTTATGTAGTTTATAGAGTAGAATTTTCTCACGGGTCTTAATGCAGACCAATCCCTCCAAAATTTGTCCTGTTTTTCTTAAAGCCATCTATGCCAATGGCTGTCACCAGATCTTGTGACAGTGACTTGCATTAACCAAAGCCTATTAACATTAAGGGGATGCATTCAGCATGTTTTGCCCTCTTATCAGGGAGATGTGTCGCCTTAAGGTTGCCTCTGTTGTATATTGTCTGTGTGTAGGGGTGGGAGTCACTATAATCTACTACCTTTTCCCCTTGCAAAGCAAGGGTGAGGCTGAAGCCATGCAGCTCCATAAAGGCCTGAATTTGGACCTTCTGTCAACACCGGCTCTCTTCTTGTTCCTTGATGTTATAGTAATGCCAGTTGTCAGCTCTTTGACATGAAGAAATAACCCAAATGTCTATGACAAAGGCAGATTTATAGCTCCTCTCTAAATAGTAAGTCTAAGCACACACACTTCCTGTGTCCCCCTCACTGTTTTCCAGGGGGGCAGCCTTGGACAATGTTCACATATGAATCCCAGCCTGCCTTTTGTGATTAGAAAAGGCATCGGGTCTCGTGCAATATATTGAATATTCTCTCTAGTAAAGGAGCCATTTCCCACATCTTACAGATTGTCTCCGGAGTCAATTATTTTTTCGATGTTAAAGTTGGGCGAACAACTTGTCCGAAGTCAGTAGCCGATGTTGAGAACTGTGCGTTCCATGAAGCACCAGAGCTGGCAAAGGTACGTAGCAGAAACAAGGACATTGTTAAACAGTGCTAAATATAATACAGTGGGGCCTCGACTTACGAATTTAATCCGTTCCGAAGGCACCTTCGTAGGTCGGAAAATTCGTAAGTCGAAAAATGCCATTGGAAATGCGATTTCCCATAGGAATGCACTGGAAATGGAAAAATTCGTAAGTCGAAGCAACCCTATCTAAAAATTCGTAAGTCGAAAAATCCCTATCTAAAACCACCACAGTTTCCTTTCGGATGTCGAGACATTCGTAAGTCAAAAAATTCGGTTGTTGAGTCGTTCGTAAGTCGAGGTACCACTGTAATTGGCAGTAAAAATGTCCCTCATTATGAAGGTACTTGTGCAGCACTATTTTGAACTTGGAAGTGAATGGTTGCTTAGAAGGAAGGAAGGAAGGAAGGAAGGAAGGAAGGAAGGAAGGAAGGAAGGAAGGAAGGAAGGAAGGAAGGAAGGAAGGCATGCTTGGGGATATCCTTGTGGTGGGAACTAAATCTGAGGAACCTAGTTTATTGGGGAAAATACATTTTCTCTCTCAACAGTCTGCTTGACTGGAGTATATTTACCCCATAAAACTCAGTGCAAGACATGTAAAAATTTGCCTTCTTTCTCCTAGTTCCATTCTGGATTATGTTGTTTTTGGGGATCAGTTCTGATAATACAAAATAAAAAAATCCTTCCAGTAGCACCTTAGAAACCAACTAAGTTTGTCATAGGTATGAGCTTTCGTGTGCATGCACACTTCTTCAGATACTTAGTTGGTCTCTAAGGTGCTACTGGAAGGATTTTTTTATTTTGTTTTGACTGCGTCAGACCAACACAGCTACCTACCTGTAACTAGTTCTGATAATGTTTTACTTAGATGTTCTGTTCTAAGTTATGGGCATGAATAATGTACCAGGAAATTCTCTGGCTGAAGCCACCCTATAATGAACTGGAGCTGTGCAAGAGCTCCAAAAAATATCTGTGGGGCTGATAAAGGGATTAGCCTGTTTTATCCCCAGTAGCCCTGTGAGGGCCAGTCAGAGACATGATCTTAAATGTGTCTTTGCAATTTGTGTGCTGTTTTTGTTTAAAATGTAAGTGGGGTAGGGTTGATAATGCAATCAGAACAGGCAGATACTAAGGAAGGGGGAACTTTCCTCCCTTGATGTAGTCCTAAGCAATATTCTTCTGAAGCAGCAATGGAGGTATTTTTCTACAAAGCAAATATTGGCTTTGGAAAGCATTTTATCAGGATGACAGCTGCATGGGGGAGAAAGGCTCTAATCCCATTAATGATTAGCCTCACTCCAGTTTGAAACATCTGTACATTGGATGCAAAGACACACTTAAAGTAGTTTGGCCTTGAGAGTTAAGGAGTTGCCTAAGGCTTCCCTTCATGGCTAAGTAAAGATTTGAATGTGGGTTTCTAGAGCCTGATCCTTGTAGCCCAGTCCTGTGCATATTCACTCTGCACATGTGTACCTTTTGTGCAACCCATTTACTTACTTCCTCCATAAATGTGCAGAGGATTCCCCTAAATATGAGGACTGAAGTGCTTTCTCTGGTTTGGTGCAAGGGGTCTGTGGAGTAGAGGAATGGTTTCTTGTGTCTTCACACCACAAGAAACATCTTGCATCCATTCATTATAGCAACTAGAGCACAAAGAATTGCCAAAATTGGTTGATTACAAAGAAAAGAAAAAAGAAAAGAAAAAATCTTTAGCAACCATCAACAAATGACTCATGAGCCTCTGGGTTTTCCAGCAGCCTCTGTTCAACACACAAATAAGCCCTTGTGTTTTCTGTTTGGGGTGCTGTTGCCTAGTCAAAGAACTCAAAACAGTTGCTTGGTGACTTGGAAGACTTCTAGCTGAGCACAGCACAAAAAGCCTTCTGTCCTTAAATAGTTCAAGTTCCCTTTTCAGTAGTTTTGCAGCATCAGCAGTGCCTGTCTGTTGTTTGTTATGTTAACACTTCAACTATCTAAACTTTGTTATACAAGTTGTCCCCGCAAAAAACAACAAATGTGAAAAGAAGCACATGTCTTATTCCGGTTAGCCATGCTTATCTCCTCCAGGATTTCAGGGGGGATTTCCTTCCAAGTAAATACGCTTATGTTTCTTGTAATAACAGTCAGCAACTTTGGACTGTCACATAATTGCATAGCATTGCACATTTTAACATTTTTCATGTAGTAAAGGTTAAAATGGCACCAATCCTAGTACAAGTATATGTAGCCTGATTCAGCTGAAGTTCAGCGCTTTGGCCCCATTAGTGTCAGGACTGTATCGTGCGCTTACCGTAATTCTCCCATTGGGGTAGAGCAGCAGGATCTCCATGTCTCTCTGAAAGGCAGTTTTCAGTCTTCTGTCTCACTCTGGCATGACAAGCAAGTGAGCTTAGGATGGGATAATGCAGCCGCAGGCTTCATTCCCAGTGCACCCACAGGAGCCTTTCTACTTTTTCTCAGATGGAGGAATGATTGGCATTTCTTCTGACTGGGAGAATGTACAGTATATTCCTGCCTATAAGACTACTTTTTAACCCAGGGAAATCTTCTCAAAAGTCGGGGGTCGTCTTATATGTCGGGTCGTATTTCTTATACGGCGAGTATATCCCAAACTCTATATTTTAACTGGAAAAGTTGGGGGTCGTCTTATATGCCCAGTCGTCTTATAGGTACTTGGGATCATGGATGTGGGAAAGAAAAATCTTCAGTCAGGTGCCCTTCTCTGGTGGGAAACTTCAGGGCAGAATGCCCAATAAGGGGCTGAGCCTATACAGACAAGGACCCATTAAGTGACGTAGGACAAGTCATTGGGCTACATCAGGCATCCCCAAACTTCGGCCCTCCAGATGTTTTAGACTACAATTCCCATAATCCCTGACCACTGGTCCTGTTAGCTAGGGATCATGGGAGTTGTAGGCCAAAACATCTGGAGGGCCGCAGTTTGGGGATGCCTGGGCTACATGGTCTGGAGGACAGCTGAAGAGAGACAAATTGTATCTGCATTCTGTGCTTCCCATTGACTCTTCCCTCTAGGAGAAAATGATAGCCATTCAAACTTATGGCAACAGTCTAGGTACTCATGGCATGAGGTGGTCTCTTTTGATGAGGAGACCATGAGAGGGGGGTCTGTCCATTTGGGTCCTGTGATTATCACTTACCTTGCTTGTTATAACGCTGAGCATTTTTATGGTTTGTATCATCCACCTGTGCTTACCCCACAGCCAAAGGGGTCAGTTTATGCTCACATATTTGCATTTACTGTGATTTACTATGTACATTTACTCTGCTTGCGTACTGCATAACAAGTTGAGAGTGAAGCAGACTCGCATTACAACACATATTGTCTCAAAACTCATTGTAGAACTGTGGATAAATGAGTGTACAAGCGGCATTGCTGTCAGTAGCAGATCTATCCTGTTGGGATAGATATCTTCTGTATGAAGATAAATGGAAAGAGCTCAATGAATGTTGTTGGTGTTTGGGGCGAGGAGGGTATCTCTTTTAGTGCACAACAGGGGATATGATTGAAAACGCAGAAACATGCATGTCCCTCTGCTAAACAGAGACATGAATTCATGTTTCACAGAGGGACTAAAGGTGGCACGTGTATAACACAGGATACAGTGCACTGGGAAAGTCCCCAGTGCAATCTCCCTTTATTACAGGAAAGATTGTGCAGCAATATTTTCCATTGTTTTATGCCCATGCAATCTACTCCATGTCTTCGTAGGTTGCTGTAAAACAAGGAGCACAACACAGACCAAGTTAACACTTAATTCCCTTTAAGGGACTACAGGTGCAATCTTGTACACCCTTACTTGGAAGTAAGTCTCATTAAACCCAGTAAAAATTTACTGCTCAGCACACAAACAGAAGCACTTCACTTTAGCTGGGCCATGCCCAACATAAGGATGTATCACTAGGATGCTTCTAACAATAAGATGAACTTTTAATTACTAGTAATGTTCTGTTTTACTATGGATGCAGTTCATATTAGTCATATTAATGGGTTTTTTCTCTCTCACTCCCTGCTTGTAGCACGTGACTTGCAGCTTTCAGGTGTATTCTGTTCCTTGGACAAACCACATCAGCCTGAAGAGAAACAATTGCACCTAAACACCTGTTTGCTTCATCATAGCTGTTCTCCAGATTCCAGAAGAGCAATAATCCAGTTGTGTTCTCAAGCAAATGTTACTAACTCAGAAATTCTGACATATACTTACAGGATGCAAGCAAATCGTGTACTTTTCCTTTTAAATGTATTTTCTGAACTTTTCTTTGTGATTCATCACTAGGTTTGTAATCAGTGTTTTCATGCTGGATTAGTATGAAAAATAAAAACATACCTTGTCAGAGACCATGTATATTCATTGCTAAGAATAAAGTACCATCATTCAGTACTGGCTCATGTGATTACTAACAGTGAAAAAACCCACAAATCATAGCTTTTGTCATATTTTCTGAGCGTCTGTTCAGGCCCTACTCTGGCCACCAGTCAATCAGCACTATTCAAGACTGGATTGTGATGCCGTTGGAGATCCTTAGGAACTGCACACCCAGCAGTTTCGCCAGGTTGGTTCTTTGGATGCCAGAATGGAATAACATGCAGGGCCATGCTAAGCATGTTTACATTAAAGTAAAGCCCACTGAGTTCTAGAGTCTTAGGGACTATACACCCCCCTCTGCTTCAAGTGGATCGCAAACCTCTTGCACCTTCATTAATTCCCCCTCATCCATTTGAGGATTTCCTTCAGCTACTACTGTCCAACACTTTATCTCCCCACCCCACCCCACCCCCCCCAAAAAAAACCTCTTGAGTTTTTCTGTCCTCTGGAAAAGGAGATCAGCACCACGGTGGGCATAGCAGGAAACAGCATTGCATGGGTGTGGACAGAAAATCTGGTTCTGAAAACATATTTCATCTGTGCAAACATTGCAGCTTTCCAGATAGAAATATTCCCTTCCCCTGTGCACTGTTAAGAGAGCCAATTGGGGGGGGGGATGCAGGGGGACAATGGGGAAGCCCCTTTGCAAGCCAAAATCACTGTGGGGCTGACAGGGCAGGTGAATGCCATGTGATATTTGAATACGATCCCATTTGGATATGAGCTGCCACGGGAGAAAACAATTAGGGGAAATGTGGATTTTGTGGGTCCTTTTCAATAAGGTTGCAGACTAAAAGCACACCTGGAAGTAAGTTTAGCTGAACACGATGCATATTTATTTAAGGCAGTTATACTCCACTCTTTAGCCAAAAAGGCTTCCACAGTTCCCAGAGACTTCAAACTTAAGAAGACACGCACGCATTGCTTTGTACACCATCAAACTCCTTTCCTGCCTCCATTGCATCCTTATTGTGTCAGCCAGAAGAGTTTTTCCAGGTGGTGCAGGACCTGTTACTGACTGGCCTAAAGGAAGTGGCAGAACCGACGGCAGCTCGATGTGATTGTTTGCAAAACATTCTGAGGATAAAGCCACTTGCTTCCACTGTTACAGCAGCTGAATCTCAAGGGCTATGCAGGGCAGAGTCTGGTCCTGTTGTGATGGACTGCTTTGGTTGCCCTCTATGACCTTTGCCAAGAGAGAGGCGGGAAATATGTCCTCATTAATTCTCAACTTCTCAGCAGCTTTTGATACCATCCAAATTTGTACCTTTCTGGAATAGCTCAGCTGACTGAGTTGGGAATACGTGGCACTGCTTTGCGGTGGTTCTGGTCCTACTGGATGTTGTGTTGGATGAGTTTCAGTTGGTAAGGCTTGAGGATGTGAACAAGGTCCTTGGATCAGTCAGGACAACCACTTGCGCTCTGGACCCTTGCTCCTCATGATAAAAGCTAGCAGGGAGGGGGCAGCTGGCTGGGTGATCAATGCTTCCCTACGAGATTGGATGGTTTCTGCCTGCTTGAAGGAGGCAGTGGGAAAACCACTCCTTAAGAAACGCTCCCTGGACTCAGAAAATTTAAATAACTTGCTTATCTCCCCTGCTTGGGCAAGGTTCTTGAGGTTATGGAACAGAGCCAGGTGCTCTTGGAGGAAACTGATTTTCTAGATCCATTTCAATTGGGGTTTAGGCCTGGTTTTGGCACAGAAGGATCTAGAACATGTGCAGAGGAGGGCAACCAAGATGATCAAGGGTCTGGAAACCAAGCCTTACAAGGAATGGTTGAGGGAACCAGGTTTGTTTAACTTGGAACAGAGGAGACTGAAAGGAGATATGAGAGCCAACTTCAAATACCTAAAGGGCTGTCACATGGAAGATGGAGCAAGCTTGTTTTCTCCTGTTCTGGAGGCTAGGACCCAAACCAATGGCTTCAGGATGCAAGAAAGAAGATTATGGCCAAACAGCAGGGATAACTTTCAAAAGTGAAACAGCCTTTCTCAGGAGGTTGTGGACTCTCCATTATTTGAGGTTTTTAAGCAAAGGTTGGGTGGCCACCTGCCATGTATGATCTAGCTGAGATTGGGGTGCCATTTCCTGGACATTACCGGGATGTCAATACCGGAATTGATGTCTAGGGGGAATTTCCAAAAAGTGGTGCTTTGACCTGGATATTATGCAAGTCAATTAAAAAATCAGGTGCCTTTTTGGCGTTTTTGTAAAAACAAAACAAAACTTCAACAACATTTGTGGTGCCCTGGTCTTTACTTTTTGAAATATGGCAACCCTGACCCTTGGGATCCCTGTCAACTCTATGGCACTTTTCTTCAAAATCCGCATAGCAATGGGGAGGTGGCCTTCAATGGCCACATGATGGCGCCAGAGAAGAGCAGTTAGTCCCAACCAGGCCAGCTGAGGGGCCGTACTGCCTCCCCTCTCCCTGAGTAGCTCTTGGTGATTTTATGTTTGGCAAAGCTGGCATTCCTTTCAGGGAGCTGGTCGCATTTTGGAATAGTGAGATGGAAAGAACCATAGACATATCTCTCCTCTCCTGCACCCTAGAGCTTGATTGGTTTCTTAGTTTACTCAGGAGATAGTGGTAAATTAATCAGGCAGGGAGATTTCTAAGTGCAGATGGCAGAAGTCTCACAGTGAATGTGACCAAATAGCAGTACAAAAGCCTTATCATATCTACTTTGTGACAGTGGTTGCTGCAAGCTTTCTCCTTCCCCAGCCCACCATTCAACAGTTGTCTGGTAGAGGGTTTTCTGGGTGGTTATTACCTCCAGAACCTGTAGGATCAGAACAGCTCAACCAGTGGAAGCCAGATAACTTTTCACCTTCTCTGCCACATTGGGGTTTCTAGAAAAGGTTTCAGGATAATTAGTAACTATCCTGATATTTGTTGGATGTCAAACTCAGTCAAGAGCATAAGGTCGGACAGATTCCTCACTGGCCTTGCAGACAATTTCATTGTCCACAAAGTGGGAGAAGCAACAAGAGGATCAGCCATTTTAGATCTGGTCCTAACCAATAGTGATGACCTGGTTAGTGGGGTAGAAGTGGCAGGATCATTAGGTGGGAGTGATCATGCTCTTCTGGAGTTTATTGTTCAGCGGAAAGGAGCAACCAAGCATACTAAGACTCAAATCCTAGACTTTAAGAAAGCCGACTTCAGAAAACTTAGGGAAACGCTGGGTGAGATCCCATGGACAGAAATACTAAATGGGAAAGGGAGTTCATGATGGTTGGGAGTTTGTTAAAAGGGAGATATTAAAAGCACAACTTCAGGCAATACCAATGAGACAGAAACATGGAAGGTGCCTAAAAAAGCCAGGGTGGCTATCTAAAGAACTTTTAACTGAGTCAAGATTTAAAAGGGATATGTACAAAACATGGAAAAAGGGGGAAATCACCAGAGAAGAATTCAAACAAATAGCCAGCACATGTAGAGACAAAGTCAGAAAAGCTAAAGCACAGAATGAACTCAGGCTTGCTAGAGAGGTTAAAAGCAACAAAAAGGGGTTTTATGGGTATGTCCGTAGCAAAAGGAAGAACAAGGAAACAGTGGGGTCACTTAGAGGAGAAGATGGTGAAATGCGAACAGGGGATAGAGAAAGGGCAGAACTCCTCAACGCCTTCTTTGCCTCAGTCTTCTCCAAAAAAGAAAACAATGCCCGACCTGAAGAATATGGAGCAGATGATTCAGCAGGGGAAACACCGCCCAGAACAAGTAAGGAGGTAGTATAAGAATACTTGGCTAGTTTAGATGTATTCAAGTCTCCAGGGCCAGATGAACTACATCCAAGAGTAATAAAAGAACTGGCAGAGGTGATTTCAGAACCACTGGCAATAATCTTTGAAAATTCCTGGAGAACAGGCGAAGTCCCAGCAGACTGGAGGAGGGCAAATGTTGTCCCTATTATCAAAAAGGGGAAAAGAGAGGACCCAAACAATTACCGCCCAGTCAGCCTGACATCAATACCAGGAAAGATTCTAGAGCAGATCATTAAGCAAACGGCCTGGAAACGATGCCTTATGAGGAACGGCTTAGGGAGCTGGGTATGTTTAGCCTGGAGAAGAGAAGGTTAAGGGGTATGATAGCCATGTTCAAATATATAAAAGGATGTCATGTAGAGGAGGGAGAAAGGTTGTTTTCTGCTGCTCCAGAGAAGCAGACATGGAGCAATGGATTCAAACTACAAGAAAGAAGATTCCACCTAAATATTAGGAATAACTTCCTGACAGTAAGAGCTGTTCGACAGTGGAATTTGCTGCCAAGGAGTGTGGTGGAGTCTCCTTCTTTAGAGGTCTTTAATCGGAGGCTTAACTCTAAGATTCTATGATTCTAGTACAAAATATTAGATTGCAAATGAGCTGTACTTTACTAGTACTTGTTGAGATTATTATTATATGCAAACTTGATATTTTTAAAGCAACAGGATTTGTGCCTTTCACACGTTCCTAATAAATAGGTTCATTGAATGATTGATAATGATATTTGCTCAGTATGTAAGAGGAAAAGTGAGCTGGAAAGAGATATAGGTGCTTTTGAGAGGTGAGCTTTGCATTGCTACCAAGAAAGGTCCTAGAAGAGATACAGTTGGTCTGTGGCCACTTAGAAAAGGATGCTGCGATTATTAAGACCCAGCAGGGGTTTCTCAAAAACCAGACATGCCAGGCAAATCTCATTTCTTGGTATCTGGGAATGCTGTGGTCTTAACTTGATTTCTGCAAAGCTTCCAACAAAGGCCCCCATGGTATTCTTGTGGTGAAGCTGGTAAAATGTGGGCTAGATGAGGTAACTGTTAGGTGGATTTGTAGCCAGTTGACTGACCCAAGGGGTGCTCATCAATGGTTCCTCATCATTCTGGAAGAAAGTGTCAAGTGAGGTGCCACAGGGTCCTGTCCTGGGCCCATTGTTCTTCAACATCTTTATAAATGACTTGGATGAAGGACTTGAGGGGAGGCTGATCAAATTTGCAGATAACACCAAACTGGGAGAGGTAGCTAATGCCACAGAAGACAGAATCAGGATTCAAGATGACCTTAGCAGACTGGAGAACTGGGCCCAAACTAACAAAATGAATTTCAAGAGGGAAAAATGTTAGGTTATACACTTAGGCAGGAATTACCAGCTGCACAAATATAAGATGGGGGACATCTGGTGTCAAGTATGGGAGTTCCCCTCTCCCTTCTGGTAGCTCTCTGATAAGAATTAAGGGGCATTTGGTACATTTATTACAGTAGATTTCTATTACAGTATCATGTTGCGGACGCAGACACACATTCTGACTCCTCCCCTCCACTTCCACAGCAAGAAATGCGCCAGTGGGATGTCCCTCCCCTACTGCATTTCCTTTGTTCTCTGACACGCTCAGAGGGGAGGGAGTTGGTCCAGTTGATGCATGGTCCAGCTGCTCCCTCCCTTCTGGTTGCTTAGTTACTATCTCCAAGCTGGAGAGTTCCTCTCTCAATTGTGCAGCCTCTGTGTCTGCCTGTCTCCTTGCTTCTGGAGACGCTGGACTCAGGGGAGGTGAATATTCCCCCTCCTCTTCTGTTAGGATCTGATCTTCCTGCGATTGCATTCCCTACTCTTTCGATCCAGACCAGCCCCTAACACCTGGCTTCCCTGTAGCACACAAGAAAAGGTTCTAGGGGTCTTAGCAGACCAGAAGCTTAACATGAGTCAACAGTGTGATGCAGCAGCAAAACATTAATGCAATTCTAGGCTCATCAACAGAAGTATAGTGTCCAAATCATGGGAAGTGATAGTACCACTCTATACTGCCTTGGTCAGACCACACCTGGAGTCCTGTGTCCAGTTCTGGGATCACAATTTAAGAAGGATATGGACAAGCTGGAATGTGTGTGGAGGAGGGCAACCAAGATGATCAGGGGTCTGGAAATCAAGCCTTATGGGGAATGGTTGAGGGAATTAGATATGTTTAGCCTGGTAAAGAGGAGATATGATAGCCATCCTCAAATACCTAAAGGGCAGTCACATAGAAGATGGGGCAAGCTTGTTTTCTCCTGCTCCAGAGCCAGAGGGTAGGACTCAAAGCAAAGGATTCAAGTTACAGGAAAGGAGATTCTGACTAAACATCAGGAAGAGCTGTCTGACAGGAAGGGCTGTTTGACAGTGAAATGGACTCCTTTGGGAGGTGGTGGACTCTCCTTCCTTGGAGCATTTTAAGCAGAGGTTGGATGGCCATCTGTTAAGTATGATCTAATTGAGATTCCTGCATTGAAAGGGGTTGGACTAGATGACCATTTAGGTCCTTTCCAACTCTACAATTCTATGATTCCATGATTTGGTTTGAAACATGAGTGGGGACACTGAACCCCTTTCCCTGAATGGTGTCCCTGAGTAAAGCCCCACCCCACAGCTCACATTTACCGTAGTCTAACCAAGACCCTGTCACAGGAATTAGCCTTGGAACAATGGGATTTATAGCTGCTTCTACATTTGCACTTTCCCCTTAGCTGAATGTACTTGGGAAACACTTCAAGGGATTCCTTGGAGAACCCTTCTAGTAGCATAATTATGGACAAGCCCAGACATTAGGCCCCAAACTTACTTTAAACAATATAGTTGAAGGAGACCGGAGTGATTTCAGAGGCTCTGTTTCTCAGCCTTCCTGCAATTGAAATGCCCCAAAGCCCCATTTCCTTGAATAAACATCAGAGATGGTTTACAATATACAAAGCTCATCTGATGTCTGTAAGAATGAAAAGCTTATTGCCAATATAAATGCTTGAATACAGAACATTGTTCTTGGCTTCAAGCCTCACTGCACTCCAATCTCCCCACCCAACCCCACCTTGCTCTATAAATTCAAAATTGGTTTTTGATGCTACAGTATATAATGTTGTCACTGGCCGCTTCCAGACAACCTGTTTATGGAGCGTTCATCCTGATCAGCTTGCACAAAGTTTGTGAAGAGGTATTATGACATCTGCTGTTTATTGAGAATTAATTCTGAATTGTTTTCTGGGACCAACATTTCACCAAGCAGCACACTTTTTAGTGCATTTTCTTGTTTATTTATTTCGAAAAGTCAGGCTTTTTGTGTGTGTTTGTGGCAGTGGGCTTTCTGCTGCAGATGCGAAGGAAAGCTTTGCCCCTTCCATAACCCCATCCCCAACATCCTGCCCCACAGCTAAGAAGCTTAGTAAAAAAAGGTTCCCATTGGTGCTGCAATAGCAGTCAGGGACCTCCATGGCTGTAATTAAGAAAAAACAAGAGTTTGACCCTGTCTGTATATGACTATATGGGTTGGTTGCTTGCTTTCCCATTTGTGGTTAACAGAAAAGGAAGAGACGTAGCTCTAGGGGCACATTAAATGATTGAAGTCTCGTCTTCATGCCTAGGGGATATATGTTTCTCCTGCAGTTAAAAAACCAGTTGGGTGTGTAATTCTAAACCCAGAAGGCAGCGGTGTGGGCGGCAAGGGCTGGGTGCCACAGCAGGCTCCTTCACCCTCCATGCCCCACCCCCGGTGCGCGTCCCTGTACTCTCCTGGCGTGGGCACCCCCTCTGTGTACACGCACGCCAACCCTGGGCATGGGAACTCACACTCTGCTGCTGGTTTATTGGGTAAACATTGGGAGAGATTTGTACCAAAATGCTGAAGAAGTTTCAAAAGGAATTTTAAAAAAATAAATGGCTACAAAATGTAGAGAACTGAATTCAGGACTGAAAAAAATGAGAAATGGGGAGAAGTGAAATGGACAGATCATTCCATCTGACTTGCGAGCATTCTCTCAAACCTGGATTCAAATGCAGCTTTGCCCAGCCTGACCTCAAATAGCACTATCAAGTCATTCTTCAACACAGCTTAGCCTGAGCTCATCCCACTCCACCCTCTTTCCTGGATTCTCTCCCAGAAGATAACCATCGAGATGGGTAGATGTCAGGAGTCAGGCTGGTTTTCCCTTGAGTAAATCCTAGAGGAATGACTGCTGAGTTGCACTACCCTGTGATTTCTCTAAGATAGATATGCAGTGCTATTATGTATGCCACACACACACACACACACACACACAGAGAGAGAGAGAGAGAGAGAGAGAGAGAGAGTTATTGAAGTTGCCAAGCCAAATGTTTACAAGCTGAGGTTAGCAGATAGATGAATGGTTGTTTCTTTGCCTTCCCTTCTGCACATTCATCAGAATGCCTCCTCTAAAGGCAATTCAACATTTGTCCTATCAGGATTCTGCAGTTCTGCACAGAAGAGCCCAGAGTTCACTGCTTACAAAAAGGGCAGGAAATTACAGTTCAAAATAACATTCCAAAATGATGAGAGTTTTCCATGTTTAAAGCCAATTCAAGTAAGGCTTCAATAATTCTGCCCCATTTGAGACAGAATATTATTTTGAAGCACACAATTGTGGCAGGTTCACTCTTTCTTTCTGAGTCATTCTCCATCCCATAGTTCATGTGTTGGTTACTTCAGGGCTGGATTACTGCAAGGCACTCTGTGTGGGGCTTCCCTCACGCTTGGTCCAGTGGTGCAGGATGCTGCAGCATGATTGCTGATGGGAGTGAGGCCCTTTCAGGATACAGCACCTGTGCTCAGAGATCTGCACTGGTTGCTGATCTGCTACCAGGCTGAGTTCAAGGTGTTACTATTAGTACCGTATATAAAGCCCTTAACAACTTGGGCCAGTTTACCTACAAGATTCCCTGACACACACACTCCCAATCGTCCGACTTCTGCTTCAACTGGCAGAATTGGCTCTACTATACGTGCCACACATTCCCTGTTCCACATTTGTAAAAACTTGATCATTTAGTGTGGCAGCTGCCACACTTTGGAACTCCCTGCCTATTGAGATCAAGCAAGTGCTTTCACTGTACTCTTTTTGGTGCCTGCTAAAACATTCTTGTTTTGCCAAGGCTACTCAGGTGTCTCTGCAGCCACAGCCGGAGCTGTAAGTCTCCAGCGGTTTGACTTCACCCCCAAAGGTGCACCTTCTATTGTCTCCCGAGACAGACAGTTGCCAACCAACCCAGATGTTTAGAAAGCTGAGGTAATGTTTTGTACATTTTAAAGTAGGGTTGTGAATTTTTCTTGATTTTCTTGATTTATCTTTTTTGTAAACCGCTTTGAAGGGTTTGGGGTTTTTTTTTTTACAGCCAAGCCGTATATAAATTTTATGAAACAAACAAAAAAACCTACCTCTTACTGTGGATAGCTCAGCTGGCAAAGCATGAGACTCCTAACCTCAGGGTCCTGGGTTTGAGCCCCCATGAGGCGAAAAGATCCCTGCTTTGCAAGGGGCTTGACTAGATTGCGTCAAGGCAGTTTGTCCTTCAGTGACGGCTTCAATGTATTTTTCATCTTCTGTTGGAAGCCACCCAGAGTGGCTGGAGAAACTCAGCCAGATGGGCAGGGTATAAGTAATAAATTATTATTATTATTATTATTATTATTATTATTATTATTATTATTAATGACCCTCGTGATCCCTTCCGACTCTGCAATTCTATGATTCTAGGAAACAAACATAGCAGCCTGCCTTACCTTAGACTGTGAGGCAAACCATCAGTCCTGGTAATCTGTCCAGGATTTCAGAGGTGGAGATGCTGAGAACTAAGCGTGGGACCTTTTAGAGCATGGGTAGGCAAGCTAAGACCCGGGAGCCGTATCTGGCCCAATTGCCTTCTCAATCCGGCCCACGAATGGTCCGGGAATCAAGGTGTTTTTACATGAGTAGAATGTGTCCTTTTATTTATCTGGGTTATTTGTGGGGCATAGGAATTATTTTCTTATTTCTGGGTCCTCCATAGGCTTCTTCAGTTCAGAATGAATTATCTCCTCCCTTTTCTCATGTATCCTTTTCTCCTTTCTGCTCCCTCCTCAAAGCTCTTCTTGCTTTAACCATTTTTGGCAGCTCACTTTGAGAAGTTCTTCTCCTGGCCTTTATCCTGATACCCCTCCATTTACTCCATACCGTTTGCTTAAGGGACTCTGCCTTAAGCCCATTGGTGCAGCAGTTACGGTAGTCCAGATCTGCACCTGTACTATCTTGTTCCGGTTTAAGACAATTGTGACAATGTTGCCATGGAAGGTGCTGCACCAATCACAAAGGGAGGTGGGGAAAGCCAAACTGGTAAAAGTTAAAATTCCACCAAAAGTGCAAAAATATTTATTCTCATAACAATGCAATAAGATTATTTCAGCACATTTTGAGCTTCTGCCATACTTTATCATCAAGGCAATCACTGTAGGGAGTGATTACTGCCAATGGTAGCTTGCCAAGGCTGCTTCTGGACAAAAACAAATAAGCAAACACAGAGGAAAGCAATAAGAACTCATATGGTTTTGCTTTGAGACTCTTTCCAGTTCTGTGGACTGAATCATGGCTGCCCTGTGACACCATGGAAACTTCCCCTCATAGCTCCAAAAATAGTAGCCTGTGAATGCTTGGTGTCTTCTTAGAGACCTTCCCAGTCACAAGTGGAGGAGTTGCTTAAACAGGTGCATGTGAGGGGAAATGGCTTGCCCTGAGAGTATTTAGATTAATCCCCTCTATTTCTAAAAGGTGATTGGAGCTTATAATATGTTCAGCTGTATATTCTTCTTCTTCTTTGGCAATCACTCGTAGCCGAGTAAGATTGTCTTCCATAAACACATTTTTAACAATGGGTCCGTAAGTGACTGTGGAGGCCAATTCTGGATCCACACGTCCTTCCACAGTCGGGACATTGGTTTCCAAGCGGGAGTTGATCATGGTGTGGATTTGCCAAGCGTGCCTTCCTCTTAGCACGTTTCTCCCTTGCGTCCTGAGTTCGAGTGTCTTCAAAGCCCACGACACCTTTAGTAAAGGCTGTTCTCCAACTGGAGCACTCTCAGGCCAGGGTTTCCCAGTTGTCAGTGTTTATACTACATTCTTTTAGATTTGCCTTGAGACAGTCTTTAAACCTCTTTTGTTGACCACCAGCATTACGCTTTCCATTTTTAAGTTCAGAATAGAGTAGTTGCTTTGGAAGACGATCATCAGGCATCCGCACAACATGACCAGTCCAACAAAGTTGATGTTGAAGAATCTTTGCTTCAACACTGGTGATCTTTGCTTCTTCCAGTACGCTGATATTACTTCGCCTGTCTTCGCAAGTGATGTGTAAAACTTTTCGGAGGCATTGTTGATGGACTCTTTCGAGGAGTTGGAGGTGGTGTTTATAAGTGGTCCATGTTTCACAAGCATATAGTAAGGTTGGTAGTACAATAGCTTTGTATTTATAAAAATGAAAAAATACAGAATACAAAAATACACAAGAAAATAAAATAAAACACAAAACACAAAACACAAAACACAAAAAAGAAATTCATATTTATATTTCTTATATCTTAACATTTGTGACTTCCTCGTGTCCCCCCACACTGTGTTTCCTTGCATATCATCTTTAGTAATTTGTTTATCATACTTCTACTCATTTTCTATCATCTTAACATTCATTTCATATCTTATTTAACACTTCTATCTATATCTAAAACTATATTAACCTTAACATATCTTTCCTCTACAACCTCTATGTACTTACAAATCTAAATTAAACACTTTCAATGTTACCCTTCTTTTTCAAATAAGCTTTAAATTTCTTCCAATCTTCTTGCACCGACTCTTCTCCCTGATCACGAAGTCTCCCGGTCAGCTCAGCCAGTTCCATAAATTCAATCATCTTCATTTGCCAATCATCCACTGTTGGTACATCTTCACTCTTCCAATTCTTAGCTATTAAAATTCTTGCTGCTGTTGTGGCATACAGAAAAAATGTAGTATCTTTTTTAGGGATTTCCTCCCTGACTATTCCAAGTAAAAAAGCTTCTGGTTTTTTTAACAAAGCTTCTGGTTTTTTTAAAACACTTTTTTCATTTCATTATAAATCCTTTCCCAGAAGTCTTTTGCTTGGGGACACGTCCACCACATATGGTAAAAGGTTCCTTCTACTTTCTTACATTTCCAGCATTTATTATCTAGTTTATGGTAAATTTTAGCTAGTTTTACCTGTGTTAAATACCATCTATACATCATTTTCATTATATTTTCTTTTAACAAATAACACACGGTAAACTTAATATTCTTTTTCCACAACCTTTCCCTATCCTCCATCATGATATTATGTCCCACATCTTTCACCCAATCAATCATTACAGATTTCACTTGTTCATCTTTTGTCTGCCATTCCAACAATAAATTATACATTTTTGAAAGATTCTTTGTTTTAGACTCTAGCAATTCCGTCTCCAATTTAGACTTTTTATCTGAAAACCTACTTTTTAATCCATTTTAAACATTTCATTTATCTGATAATATTGTAACCAATCATTTACATTATTCTTCAACTGCTCATACGTTTTTAACTTAACGTGGTATCCTTCTTCCACCAGTATATCTTTATACTTTAACCACTTGGTTTCCATATTTAATTTTTTATGAGCTTTAACCTCTAGGGGTGAAATCTACCTGGGTGTTCTCCTTTCAAGCAAATCCTTGTTTTTGCACCACAAATTATACAATGAGTTTCTAATTATATGACATTTAAAACCTTTGTGATCCTTTATCTTATCATACCACAAACATGCATGCCAACCAAACACATTATCAAAACCTTCCAAATCTAAAACATCTGTATTTTCCAATAAGAACCAATCTTTCAACTAGCAAAAGGCTGCTGCCTCAAAATATAACTTCAAATCTGGCAGTGAGAAACCTCCTCTATCTTTAAAATCCATTAATACTGGTAATTTATACTTAATTCTTGTTTTTCCCCTCTGCCAGATGAATCTTGATAACGCCTTTTGCCATTCCTTAAAACAACCCGGATTATCAACAATGGGTAAGGTCTGAAACAAAAAAACATTTTTGGCAATACATTCATCTTTATCACAGCTATATGGCCCATCAAATATAATTTCAAATTTGTCCATATATCCAAATCATGTTTCTGCAATGAAGAGGATAGAAAACCTCCCAAGTGCATACAGGGCTTTAGCTGGTCAGACAGTCAACTTGAACTAGGGACTCCTTGTGCATGCACCAACATACTGCCTGTGTGTGTAAGTGCTTCCCCATGCCTGCAAACAGCACAGTACATATTCCTCTGTGTCTGCAGAAGTGCTTTCAGCATCAAGATGGATGGAAAGGCTTGTCCATGCGATTGCTCCCTGTAAGGGCCAAAACACGTGGAATTTTGGGCTGGAGTCACTGGCCTTGGTCTCACAGCAGCCCAAGCTGGAAGTGTAGTAGGGTTGCCACACGTCCCTAGAAGAACATGATCATATTTTGGGGGGGCTGCGTTTGGACTTCAAATGGGACGACTTTTTCACATATCCATGCTCATTTTCCTCTTCTCCTCTTCCTCTGTGTGGGCAGAGGGTGGGTCCAGTGGGAGGAGGAGAGTGAGAGCCTGAGTGGGAGTTTGTGCAGGCAGAGAGAGGGTCCATGAAAAGGGGAGCCAAGAGTTGTCGCAAAACGTGTCATCATTCATTGCCTTGTGGGGAGGTCATAGTTCTGTTATAAAGCAACTGCGTTGCATGCAGAAGGAGGTCCTAGGTTCAATTCCCTGCACCTCCAGGTTGGACTGGAGGCATCCAGGGTCTGAAACCCTGGAGAACTGCTGCCAATTAGTGTAGGCAGGACTGCCCTAGATGGGTCAACGGTCTGAGCTAGTGGGCAGTTCCTAACCTATGCTCCTTTCCTCCCTACCAGCTTTGGATCTGCTTGTAGAATAATGCCGAGAACCAGGCCAGCGCTTTGCTGTGATAGTCTAGCTTGTAATCCACCACAATTTACACACCCACACCCAACTCACAACTTTTTGTAACACTTGCATTATAGCAAACGGCACCTTAGACATATGAGAAATAACTTACATTGTATTTCCTGTGATTAAGAACCATCATGATTCAACAGATGCCTCAGATGAAACAACAGGATATTCCAGCAGGATGTTAAACAGAGTGCACAATACCACACGGCATATATTTTCACTAGATAGAATTTTCTGGCTCCCTAAGATAAACCAAAGGCACAGTCCACCAGGAAGTTCTTCCTTGTGAGTCTCACTGAAATGTACAGAAGCAGTGAAACAGCAACACAGCTACAACTAGGCTTGTCACTGAATTTTTGCCTTTTGCTTTTTTAAAAATAATATTTATTCATTTTAAAAAGATCAAACAAAAATACAAAAAAGCAAAAACAAAAATACAAGAAAAGATTAAAAAAACCAAAGAAAATTCAAAAGAAAAACATATCAATAACAACAGTCTTTCTTTTTACTTAGCACTGTGAACTTCCTCGACTCCCCCCTCACTGGGTCCATTTTTAATTCCATCTTTAGCAATTTTCATAGTATATCTTAGATCATTTTCAACATCAATTATTCTCAACATTTAATCATCAAATATTCCTAACCCAAAAATTAATTTCCCAACTATCTATCTTCTATTTCATCCCTTAGCCTAAAATTAATTCCCAAAACTATCCATAAAATCAAACATTACTTCTTATATCGTATAAGACGGGAAGACTTATACCCGTCGGACAGATAAGAACAACTGAGGAACTTTGCTTTAAACATCATAACTTTTGCACTCTAAGAGTTGACCATACTTGGAATGTAAGCCATAGGCTATAGCCATTTAAGTGATTTTTGTTAGCTCATGTTATTTTTGGTTAGATTTTGGTTATAATATATTTCATATTTTTCATAGTTCTTCACAGTTGTGCATTTTGTATTTGGTGATTATTTCCGTGATTGTCTGTTAGCTTTGCCATTTTGTCAAAGTCCAAAGTCCACTTTGGCATAGTCCATCAGCTTGATTTGCCATTCCTCTCTGGTCGGGACCTTGTCTACTTTCCATCTCTGGGCTAGCAGCATCCGAGAGGCTGTTGTTCCATACTTTAAAAGTCTTTTCTGGTCCTTTGGAATATTGGTATCTGTAATTCCTAATTAAAAAAGCTTCTGTTTTTTTAACAAAAGTTATTTTAAACATTTTTTTTTCCATTTCATTGTATATCATCTTCCAGAAAGCTTTTACCACCTTACAAGTCCACCACATATGATAAAAGGTACCTTCTTTTTCTTTACATTTCCAGCAGATGTTTTTATTTGTCCTATACATTTTTGCAAACTTAGTAGGAGTCAAATACCACTGGTACATCATTTTCATATAATTCTCTTTCAAAGTACTACAGGCTGTGAATTTCAGTTCTGTTTTCCATAACCTTTCCCAATCTGCCATCTGAATATTAGCGTGTGATAAGTCCTTTTTATATTGTTCTATCATATATATATATATATATATATATATATATATATATATATATATATTTACCAAGATCTTATTTTTATTTTTATTTAATTTAAAGCCTGCTATCTATCCAAACTCCTGGATCCTCTCTAACACTTTCGGTAAACTATTCTTCTACCATAATCACAAGGTCATCTGCAAAAGCTTTTAATTTATATGCTTTATTTTCTACTGTTATTCCTTTAATTGTCTCATTTGCTCTTATTTTTCTCACCAGAGTCTCTAGGGCTAATATAAATAATAACGCTGAAATGGCTAAATTAACTGGAAGACTAAGAAATCAAGAGGACAACAAATATAAAAAGAATGGAAAATGTTTGTTACATATTTACAAAAGCATTGTAAATAAGTTAACATAACAGCAGGGTTTTAAAAAACACTTGTAATATTAAGGACAATGTTTGAAATTGGAAATATTTAAAGATAAGAAAATTATAGACATGTACAACATAAGAAAACACAAAAGAGCCTGGGGAGGGAGTGGAGGGAAGTCAAGGGATCGGAAGAATCCAAAAATATGGATTTAATATGGTATGAAATTTGTTCATTATGGTATGTGAAGATAATGTCTGATTGTGAAAAATAATAATAAAATATTGGAAAAAATATAAATAATAATGGTGACAAGGGACACCCTTGCCTTGTCCCCTTCATTATTTTAAATTTTTCTGTAATCCCATTTTTCACAATCAACGTAGTGTTTTGGTCTGAATAAATTGCCTCAGTACCTCTGCCAAATGCCTCTCCAAAGCTCATGTTTTCTATCTGTAATGATCTCAGGCAGGCAAGCAAGCCCCAATAAGAATTAATGACTCTTCAGCAGTTTTATGTTACTTTTTTATATATATATACAAAAAACACATCCAGAGCACGGCTTCTGGCCTGCTTGCATTGACGAGAGCTGGTCAGTCGGAATCTCCTCCCCTTTCACAGCAGGAAGGGACGCCAAATTCCCGCCCTTCCCCTCTTGCCCTTCTGTTGTCCTCTGACCTTATCCAGTTTCCTAGAAGGAGGGCTGAGAGGCTGGCCTCCCCCCTCCCACTCAACACACTCTCGGTCCTCTGCTTATATGCTGATTGCCTAGCAACACTGGCTGCCTCCTAATTCTCCCGCTTCTTGAGATCTAATAGTGTCTTCTTTGGGAAGGGAGGGGGTCAAACTACCCCTTCTCAGCTCTGTCAGCCAGCTCATATTGCAGAATCGGTCTCTCTCTCACTTAGTTCAGTTTCTGAGTCTGACTCTTCTCCTGCGCTTGGGTGAGCCATGTTCCTGACACTATACAGTAATTTTCTTCATAAAATTCCATGAAATATTATCAAAGGCCTTTTCTACATCTATAAACATTAAAGCTGCTTTTTTCTCATTCCTGACTTCCAGATATTTTATGATGTCAATTCTATTTCTTATATAATTCTTATATTCTTCATCTGGCAACCTGGCAAGAAACCTGCCTGATCTTGATGAATTATATCCACTAATACCCTCTTCATTTGATTGGCAAGTAGGTTGGCAAATAGTTTATAATCATTATTTAGTCCTGCACTTTCCAAAGCAGAAACAAAACCCTTGATGGCAGTTTAGGAAGCATTTTAGACCAGCAGCATCTCTTTCTCTTTTTCTTTTTATGTGTGTGGTGGAAGTGTGATTCTATATTTTTTTAATGTTTAAAATCCACTTTATTTCTTATTGAAACATTCACAAATCATAATAAACAAACATAATCACAAATCACAACAGGCACACACATTCATAAATCCTAGTAGAGAAACATTCATAAATCATAATAAACCTAGTAAATCATAATGAGCATAGCAAATCATGATAAACCAACTCATAATAGATAGCAAACCAACAAACACACTTACATACCAAAACCGACAAAACATACAAATCATAAGAAAGAAAAAAAAGAGTACAAATAATAATAATAAAAAGACAACATAGCAACAAGGGGGGGGGGGAGAAAGAAAGAAAGAAAAAGAAACTTCCCATCATTTCAATATCACTTCCCTAAGTTAGTTTATTATATTATATTATTATGCTTCTTCCTCAATGCATTCTCTGTAGTTTATCATTACAGTTTATAATTACAATTACAATCAAATTCTTAGTTACAGGCAGCCTTGTTGGTCTGACATAGTCAAAACAAAATGAAAAAATGAAAAAAATTCCTTCCCGTAGCACCTTAGAGACCAACTAAGTTTGTCATAGGTATGAGCTTTCATGTGCATGCACACTTCTTGTGGATCTCAGTCTAAGCATATCACCAGTTTTGTATTAATACCTTCCTTTTGTAAGTACTCTTCCACATACCTCCATTCCTCTTTAAGTTTTTGTTTTGAGGAACCCCTTATCACTGCCGTCATTCTTGCTAAGTTCTTAGCAAGATCAGCAGCATCTCTTGTCAGACTGAAACCTGAGGAGGACAACCCAGGCTGCTTTGGGAGTCAGTAATGTTAACATGCCTTGTGTTTTACAGTCATCACTAATACAGTGGTACCTTGGTTCTCAAACTTAATTCATTCCGAGAGTCCGTACGACTCCCCAAATGGTTTGAAAACCAAGGCATGGCTTCCGATTGCAGGAGCTTCCCACACTCAATCGGAAGGTGCGTTGGGTGTTCGGCTTCCAAAAAACGTTTGCAAACCAGAACACTCACTTCAGAGTTTGCGGTGTTCAGGAGCCAAGCCGTTCAGGAGCCAAGCTGTTTGGGAGCCAAGGTACCACTGTAGATACCATACAGAATGTGCCACATTCATATGGAAACCATTCACAAACACTCTTCTTTCACAGGCACACCCCTTCACACTTCTCTTTGGCCACTGAAGACTGCTGCAGCGTTGCCAAAGACCATGAACCTCAGGCTGCATTCTCAGCTGGGCTCTTTAGAGGTTAGGCTGAAAGGTTCATGCCCAGCACTTTTTGATTTTGGCACTTGTGCAAAACATTTTGGCACTTGTGTAAAACCTTTGGTTATATGCTCTGAAGAAGTGTTGAAACTTGATGAAGCATCATCTTGAAATTCATAATCCTGATTTCATTGGATCCGCTGCTTTGGAAGACTTGATGTGGCCGTAGTTTCATCATGTAGAACTGATTAATTGGTTGGGAAGAGCTTAACGGATTTCATACCAGCCCAAGGTAGTTTGATGTGCAAAGCAAAGTCCAAATAGAACCACCCCAGCCCTAAACCCACTAGGGCAGATTGTTTAAAAAGTCTTGCTACACTCTTCAGGCACCAGTCCTTCACGTATTTCACCCTGCTGCCTGCCAGGGTATCTTACTCCATGGGATTGTCAGGGACTAGGCAGATGAGGAAGACTGGCGGAGACCTCCATCCCAAGAGGCTTCCGGGCAGGAGGAAGATGACAATAGTATGGACTCAGGTTCGTGGTGGTGACAAACAGGGCACACCCCAGAAGAAGAAGAAGCAGCAGCAAAGAGGTGGGAAATAATGGAGGATGAGGAACAGGAGAAAGCAAGTAGATGCCTTAGTCCTGAACAGAGACAGGACTCAGATGTGGGAGAAACAGTAAAGCAGACAGTGAACACCACGTCAATTGAAAGCCTGGTAGAACCTCCTCCTCCTCTGAGGAACAGGCAATCGCTTCATATCTTAGAGCAGAGAGCCAAACAGAAACAGAAAGATTCTGTTGCCGGCCACCGTAGGAGTAAGGAGGGGCTTGGAAGCTAGGAAGTAACACAAGGGGGTGGAGCAGGCACTCTGAGCATGGTCTTGAGACCAAGGGGAGCATAATTCATCGCCTCTCTGTGTATTCTGTTGATTTAAATAAAAGAGCTGGAAGAAGCTCTCTATGTCTCTGATTTCACTAGGCAGGCAGCCTGTGAGTTATGACAGGGTAAGTATGTGTAGAATTGTGCCATGAAATATTTGTTACTTTTTGTCAAGTAAAATAAATAAACGAATAAATAATGCATAAGCCTGTTATGAAGATCACTTACTATAGGAAGAGGAGAAATTAAGGTTGCAATCATAAGCAAACTTTAGGCGCATCCAGAGGTCCTTTTGTGCTGCACTTTCTGGGCTCAGATCTGGGCTCTAAAGCCGTGTGTGTGTGTGTGTGTTTAATCCTGGTGCTTTCCCTGGGAAAACTCGTCTTGCTAGATCAGAGCAAATGGCAATCTACAGAAAACCCAATTGCCATTTGCTCCAATTCAGTGGTAAAATACATGTTTTCCCCAAGAAATCGTCAGGATAATAAAAAAAATAACCCTGCTCAAATATGGAATTTTAAAGCCCAGACGTGTGCCTAGAAATGCGGTACAAAAGGAAGTTAGATGAGCCCTTACTTGGAAATAAACACAGTTAAATTACACTTACACAGTTAAATTACATGCATATGATTGCCCTATATGTATATATTTCATACATTAGTGTACTCATTCAAAATCAGATTTACAAAATTCCTTTTGGCTGATAGGCTGATACACTAAATCAGTTGCACTCAACAGAAATTTAGGCCTATCAACTTTATCTGAATCAGGACTTTATGCATGTAGTAGTTGGTTTAGAAGTTGGCTGTCTTTAAAGCTTAGACATTCCCATGACCCATTTTCTATTTCAGGGCTTCTGTGCCTATTTATAGATCACAAAAAATGTGAGATTAATATTGTGAAGGAGCTCTGCAGAACAGCATGGCAACTTATCTCCAGATCACATGATTAAAAAGAAAATTACAGTGGTGGCTTGACAAACCCAAGGCCCTATTTGGATTGTTTGGAGACTCGATGATGTTTTACTACTATAAAAATAGGAAGAGAAGGAGCATTCCAGCAAGATTCTCACATGAAGTGAAAAGGCTAGCTTAAAAATAAAAAAGCAGAAAGAGGGTATAAAAAGAAGGATGCCTCCAATAATGGTCTAACAAGGTCTGCCATTAACAATAACCCTTTTCTCAGGAAACTCAAGTCTCTGGTGATAAATAAGAATCACAACAAGACAGGATGCATATGGACCCAGCTGCTGAGCTGAAGGGATATGGGAGGCAAACAATCTGTGCTCCATTGTCTTAGCATGTCCTTTGCAAGACTTATTTGTGCAATTTGAGCTTGGAAGGGGAAGATCACAAAGTTCACAGCTCCTTTGCTCCGCAAAGATGGAGATTCTCCTCCGCGTTTTTTGGCAATGGGTGCTTTTGGGACTGATGGTCCAGCCCAGCAAAGTGGGGGAAGTCCTGTGTCCTGGCACTGCTTGCTACACACTCCACTTTGGGAGGCACAGCTGGATGGAGGCTCAGCGAAAGTGCGAAGACAATGGGGGCAACCTGATGACTGTGAAGAGCCAAGAGGAGGCATCGCTGGCCTGGCAACTGCTGGAGAAGATGCCCAAGGAGGGGGCTGGCACAGGCATGAAGGTAAGACTGTGGATCGGGCTCCATCGGGAGATGGGCAAATGCTACCAGCAGCATCAGCCACTGAAGGGCTTCAGCTGGGTGAAAGGAGGCGAGGACACCAAGTACTCTAATTGGGAACGGGAGCCCCTTGGAACATGCACAACCAAGAGGTGTGTGACCCTTCAGAGGGCTCCTTCCTCACTTCAGGAACTGGCCTGGGTAGACAGCCACTGCAGTAGTTCAGCTGTTGGGCTGTCTGGCTACTTGTGCAAGTTCAGCTTCCAGGGCATGTGCCGCCCGCTTGTTTTGGCGGGGCCAGGTGTTGCCAGATACACCACCCCTTTTGGCATAGCCACTGCTTCCCTTGTTGCTGTGCCCCTTGGCTCCACCGCTGAAGTGGCATGTGGTCCTCAGGGGGAGGAGGTGCCAAATGACTTCCTCATGTGCAAGCCACAGTCTAACAGCAACGCCTCGGAATGGAGCAGCCCCGGCCCATTCTGTGCTTCTCCCACTTTGGGTTGCAGCTACAGCAACGGGGGCTGCGAACACGAGTGCCTGGACTTGGGCAGGGGCTTGTTCCAGTGTGTTTGCCACGCCGGATACCAGCTTGCAGCAGACCGCCTTTCCTGCGTCCTCGTGGACTATTGCAGCTCCAGCCCGTGCCAAGGGCACTGCATGCCAAGGCCTGGCAGCTTCAAATGCCTCTGCCCTCAGGGTTACATGTTGGCTGATGATGGGCTGCACTGTGTGGATGTGAACGAATGCAGTGCTTCCCAAAGCCCATGTGGACAGATCTGTGTTAACACAATGGGCAGCTTCACCTGCCTTTGTGAACCAGGCTACAATCCTGCCGGTCCTGACGGCCTGGCATGCCAGGACATCGACGAGTGTGCCAGGGGCATGCCATGTGACCAGCTTTGTGTAAATACACAAGGCTCGTTCCTCTGCTCCTGCTACCCAGGCTACCAGCTGGAGGGTATCAATAGCTCTTCTTGCCTCGATGTGGATGAGTGCCTGGAAGAGCCTTGTGAACATATGTGCATCAACCACCTGGGCAGCTATCAGTGCTCTTGCAGATCAGGCTGGACTTTGGCAGACAATGAGATCTCTTGTGTCCCAGATGTCATAGGCAGCGCCTCCTTCCTACCCGCCCATGGAGAGAAAGAACTGAGAAGGCCAGCTAACCTCCATCCTTCTTCAGAGACACCAACCTTGCTGCCTCACTCTTCAATTCAAGCTAAACTAGAAGGACCTCAGGATTTTACCACCCACCCAAGTGTGCTGAGCACACCACTAAGTACTGAAAATCAGGCTGGAGACATGATAGACCGTGACAGTGGCAGCTCCAAGCAGCTCCTATATTATATCTTGGGTGGCATCGCTGTTTTGCTACTGTTGGCGCTTGCCCTGTCCTTGCTGACCTACAGGAAAATGAAGGCCAAGAAAACCAATAAGAAATCGACGAGTGCTGCTGATAATTACTCTTGGGTGCCAGATCAGGGGGAGACCAGGGCATGACACAATGGTTACATGTTGTCAATGCTGTGTTTCTGTTGTGGCCGTCATGTTGAGATGGAGGCAGGGAGGAAAGAGAAGATCTCTCTCTCTTTCTCTCTCCCTCTCTCTCTCTGTGTATAAAATGATGCAAGAACAAAAATGCATATATCGGGGAAATGTACAAATCGCAACAGCAACATTCTTACTGGGCCATCTGAAACTCTAAGGGTTCAGGCAGAAGTAGGATTTTAAGAGCAACCACGGCAGGCTCTGCATTTGTAGAATAATTCTAGCCAAGCATCTCACTTTAGAGAGGTACACAGCAGCAAGCCGAATGCTGGATCAACCTTACCTCACCAGCTTCTGGTATCTTCATTATTATTATTTTTTAAAGAGCAACACATAGAATCGTAGAGATAGAAGGGACCCTCCTGTACATTTCTGTATATGTATATGCCCATCTATCACTTCCCCTGCTTCCAAATCAAAACATTTGGAGAACAATGGTTGCAAAATTACTCCAGGGATTGGGGGAAGGAGACCTGTGGGTGATGTGATAGAGCAGAATCACCCTGAAAGCTTGCAGAGACAGATCGGCAGACGATCCTCAAACTGTCTCCACAACTCTTAAACCATTGCTTCTATTTCACCCTAAGTTAACAAACTTGTGCCCCATCCTTAGGATACCCTATAAGGCTTGAGTTTGACTAGAATTAGATGAATTCAAATCCTATAACTATAGTTTAAGCAGCCTGTGAAATTAGCTGTGTTTGAATAAGTTGAAATCCAAGCAGGACCACAAGAAGCGACTGCACTGCAGTCTAGGCCGTTCTGCATTCCAGCCAAAGCATTTAGGATAGGCTGAAATATTCCTTGGAGGTGACTGGGAATCCCACTGTAGGTGTAGAATCTGTAGAAGCCTGGGGTCTTCTTCCATATCAGTGCTAGGATGTTCTTGGGGACCTCTCTGGGCTGCTTCAGGGATCATGTTGTCATAATAAGGACCATGATTGGGTGCAAAGAGGGAAGTAGTTCTGGGGAATACCAACAGAAGCTTGAAACCTAGTCACTGTGAGATTAATTGTAGTAATTGTTCAGTGCTGAGTAAACTTTGTTTTTGTTCACGCTGCAGTTTCCTGTTGCATCATTTTATGAAGTCTGCAGAAGCAAATATTACTGTTGAGTTTCTTTTATTTTTATATTTAATTTGGGATTTGCAGCATTAATTATTCTTTAATAATAAGCCCATCAACAACCTGCTTAATGTACCCTAGGGATGGGGAGGGCGGTATCCAAGGTATGAAGGTGATGTTCACACCTTCAGAATCATCCAGGTCTGAACAATCCAGGCCAGTACAGGGACAATGAGAAAGATTTGCCACCCCCTCTCTTAATGCATGTGCAGCCTGGATGATTCTGAAGATCTGACCATGGCCTTATTCAGGCTTTGACAAATGGCACAAAGCTCTGTTAAATATTTTAATATTTGATACTGGGGCCCTATTCAGTATTAGCAGTTTTGGTGCTTTGACAGCTACCCTCCCAGATTTTTCCATGGAAAGCCATTTCTATAAATAATATTTCTATTGGTAATTTATTTACTGAAATATTCATATAGCCAAGTGAGCATTAGTATAATGGGATTTATGTTTTGCCATTAAATCTACATGGTCAATGTTTTTGTCAACACTGTTATAGGCACTGGACAAAATTAAGCACTTCAAAGGCCACTTGATTTCTACTGCAGATAATTAAACACATGCTTAACTCATTTATCAGAATCCATTAAACTGACTTCATGGGCTTGGATCATTGCCATTCAGCTGCTTAAGGTGTGTTTAGCACAATGAAGTTTCTAATGGCCCACCAGCTACATCCTGTTCCTTACAGTGGATAGGAAAACGTTTTATTGCTGTTTTTCCTCTCTGTTGGCCCTATTGTGAAGTCAAGAAAGTACCGTATTAAGGAAATGTTATGACTCTTAATGTATTTAAGGGGTACCATTACCTTATTTGTGTATAACTGCCAATATTGTGCTTTGGCAAAACAGAATATGAAAAAAAAACTCCCCATTATAGCTTAAATCAGATGCTTGGGTTATAGCATATGAATACAAAATTAAAATATGTACTTATGAACTTTGCTAGGAAGTGGGACATGCTGATTTAGAATCATGACATTCAGGATGTCCTTTTCATGTTGCTTCCCAGGTTCAGCCCATCCCATCTTATCAGCATTTGCATTTTAGCTGCTTTTGATGTTACTGATTCTTCCCCTGAATTAGAGGTGATTTTTAAAAATGGTCGGCTTCACCCCCTAAAATGTCACGTTCTATTGAGCCCTTCAGTATAATAGAGTTAATATCGTCCACAGAATTGTAGAACCCAGCCCCTGCAATGCAGGAATCTGTGACCCAACATGACCCAACTCCAATTGAATGAGAAATTTGCCTCTGCATCACCAGATTCACCAGTGATTCATCTCCATCTATATTAGCAAATTTACATCTTGCATAACTATTTGGCTTTTGCTTTGGAATTTCTTGTTGTGGGTTGGGTTTTGTTCCTCCCTCCCCAAGGTGCCAACCTTTCTAAGAAATGCCAAACACATTCCAGAATAGTAACCATCCTGCTTGAATTTATTGTTGGGAATTGGAAAAGAAGAAACACAGCCTCTACCTATATATTATTCCAGAAGGGGTAGATATGTATCTTGAACCCTATGTGAAGGATTGGGGAGGAGTAAAGCAGGTGGCAGGGAGATACAGTGGGGAAGTGGTGAGCAGGAAAGGGGTTAAGTGCCCTCTTTCCTGCTGCTTTCCTGCAAAACTGATTCTCTCCACCTGTGTTTCAAGATGCACATTTGCATATAATGTGTAGTTTAGCCCTAAAAATCATAGAATTGTAGCGCTGGAAGTAACCCTGATGGTCATCTAGTCCAAGCCCCTGTAATGTAGGAATATGCAGCTGTCCCATATGGAGATTGAACCTGCAACCTTGGTGTTAACAGCACCATGCTCTAAGTAAAAGATGTCCAGTAGGGAGTGCCCTCCATACTTTGGTGTCCTGGAGGACAGCAGCACCCACTTATCAAGGGCTCACAGTCATCTTTTGAGAGTCCAAATGCAAAACAGCAGAAAACATGACCAAGAAAATCCTGAAATCTCTACCACCTGTTCCAAATTTGTACAGTTCTCTTGCAACTCCTGACTGTCCAATTTCTAATGGCTTTCCCACTTATTTAGGTTGAGAATGTGATGTTTAGTTGCCAATAGCATTTTATAGATTGTATTTTTATATTATAAATTTCCTTGGGATCAATGGATTGAAAGTGGTATACAAATTTAATGAAGAAAACTAACTAACTTCTGTCTGGATGTTTCCCATGGGATGGCAGGAAGCAATCGTGAGGACCAGATTGCTTGATGTAGTTATTCCAACACCAAGATGCCCAACGCCAGGGCTTGGCAATGACAGCAAGGAAATTAACTTGCCAAGTTCGCACAAATGCTTCCACCTCCCATTTGAAGAGGCTTGAAAATCCTTGATAGCGGTCCCTGAAACATTTGAAATGTATGTTCTTTCTGCCGACTGCAAAAAAAACAAAAACATTTTGTGTACCCTTTTCATTCCTTCTACTAATCAGTCCACCCCTTGCTGAGCACAGAGCTTCTACAGCACAGGTGCCTAGGAGTGGGGTGGATTGTGCCACATTTTTGTCAGTAACATGGAAAGAAAAAGCTGATCTTCTAAAAGAAGAAGGGGGAGATCCCTAAAAGCCAAATCTGACCAAAATATTTTCTTCCCACTGACAACAAAAGAAAAGTGATTTATCTCAGATTCCTGAGTATGCGTAAAATGCAAATACAAAGATTGTGGCAAAGGGAAAGTGAGAGGAAGGAGAGTAAGAAGAACACTGTCTGTCTGTGTTTACTAGCACAGATTTCTGAATAGTCAGGGCAAATGACCCCCATGTATACACACAGACATGCAAAGAAGGACCCCGTGGACTGGGCCCAAAGGCTTGGGCCTGGGGACAGGTAGTGGTGGTGGAGGAAAGACGTGTGCAGACAGACACACATCTCTATCTCAGGTGTGACCAATGGATCACCGAGTTTTATCTGACTTGTACCTTTAGGTGGAAGAATAATTCTTGGAAGCTCCTGTGACTCATTCCTTCAATTGATATGGAAGGTTAGTCTCATCTTCAGTATCAGATTGTGCCAAGGGATAAGGGTGGAATGAAATTATCTCCTTAAACCCATCTTAATAAGATATTATAGGATTGCCCGAACACAACCAGTATATCATTTTTATTGCTTATTTGATTGACTTTGTTCTCTGCTGTGTATTAACTGAAACATCCCTCACTTTACTTCTGGGCTAAAATGCTGCCTGCGTACTCCTAATTCCAAATAAGACATGTGTGTATAGGAAGATTCAGCAATTGGTGGAGCAGCAGCACAAAGGAATTCTGAAACCGGAGCAGTGGAGAACATCTACTAAGAATGGCTCTTTGCAGGCCCGTCTTTCCTATTGGGGCTACTGGCGCAATGCGGCAGGGTGCCAGGCTCTCAGGGGCGCCCCAGTGAGTGGGGGAGCTGCACGGCTTTGCCAGAGGCCTCCCCTTTCCCTGCACGCCGGCCACCATGCTGTGCTGGACCCTCCAGCAGTGCTCGTACGTGGACCTGCAGGAGTCAGGACTACCACTGCAGCCACGCCTTGGCGTCGGCGAGGAAGGGAGCCAAGCGAGGGAGAGCGGGAAGGGTGAGGAGGCAGCGGCAGCAGATGCAGCCTGAAAGGAAATGAGCAGCCGAGCCACACAAGTGAAGGGAGGGGAGGAGGAAGTGGAGGTAGAAAGAAAGAAAAGTGTGTGTGAGAGACAGAAGTTGCCAGGCGTGTAAAAAGGGTCGTGTGCCCAGCAGCACTCGCTTCCCCATAGTGCACACAGCCAAGCACTACCACGTGCCGAGCCCCCGGGAGCCACTCGCAGCCTCCGCGCTGGTTTATGCCCAACGGATAAAAGAAGCCACGCTCATATTGGATATGGGGGCGGACCACGCATGCCCCAGGAGAGGTAGCGGCTTAGCAAGGTGGCTCTCGGCTCCCGCGCACCAGCTCCCCGTCGCCTTTTCCTCACCTGCCCTCCATGTCTCCTCCGCCATGGAGGGCAGCGGGTGGGCTCACCTGCAGGGATAGGGAAGTGCGGCTCTGCCAAGCGGCTGGGCTTGGGCTTGGAGCGAATTGGTGCCTCCCGCTGCTGCGCCGCGCTTGGTATAGCCCTCCATGCCCCGCAGATACCATGCTTCCCAGCCCGATGGCGGGGAGGAACTTGCGAGGAAGTCCTGAGAAAAACAAAAGTGACTCGCTGCCGCCGCTTAAGTGGAAGGCGGAGGGGAGTTTGTGCGCTGCTGCCCATGTGAGAAAAAAATGTGCAAGCACAGTGGAGCTACCTGGCCCTGTTGCAGGAGATGAGTAAGTCAGGGCGAGGGGGGAAAACATCAACTTACATCAACACGCTTAAGGTTGCGCTGCTTAAGACCTAACCCGAAAAAGGAGCGCCTTGTAAAGATTTAAAAAGCGGGTGGTTTATATTGCCTACACAGCGATAAAGTGAGCACTAGACGAGGAGTGGTCATAGAATTGTAGAGTTGGATGAGACCCAGAGGGTCATTGTCTTGGTATAGTGAGAGGTATTGGGGAGGGGCAGGGTGTGGTTGGCTGTGTGTGGTTGGAGGCAGTGGGGTTTGTTTGCATTTGTTGGGGGGGGGAGGGCTTGTTGGGTTAGGTGATTCATATACTGTCGGTGGATTCTTGTCGTTGCCTTGTCGGGCTGTGTATGTGATAAAGGGGAGCCATAATGAGGTGAAGGCGTCCTCTTCTATTTGTCCCCCCCTGTAACCTCACTTCTCGCAGTGAGGGAACCAGCACAAGAAGCCTCAGATTTTGCAAAAGTTTATTTGTAGGCACAACACCATTACAAATTTGTTGAGTTCTTTAGTTAGGGTGGTTGGTGTGTTTATGGGGTCTGGTGTCGTGACCATCAGGTTGTCTGCAAAAGACCATAGTTTGTTGGTTTTAGCTTTCATTTCCATACTCTTGATTTCTGGGGCTGATTGGAGTCAGATTGCTAGGGGTTCCAGAGCCAAGATGAATAGGAAGGAAGACGGTGGGCATCCTTGTTTTGTGTCTCTTTGGATTGCTATGGTATTGGAGTCCATATTGTCAATTCTGCATTTTGCTGAGGCTTGGGTTTGTAGGAAGGGTTTGTAGGGTTTGTAGGAAGTTGGGGCCAAATTTCATGTTAGTAAATTATGCTAATAGATATTTCCATTCTAAGCAATCAAAGGCTTTAAGGATGTCCAGGGACATGATCGTCAGTAGGAGTTTGGTCGTTTTGCTGTGTTCTGTCAGATTCAGTAGTTTCCTAATGGGGTTTGTTATGTTGTGGAGGGACAAACCTGCCTGGTCTGGGGCGATTAGTTTGTATAGGAAGATTTTTAGGGAGTTAGGATTGATGTGAATATCTTATAGTCTTAGTTTATCAATGAGATTGGGCAGTATGGTTCTGTTTTGAGGCTATCTTTGAGTGGTTTGGGGATAGAGACTATTTTGGAAGAGGTCCAGGTTTTGGGGGTGTCATTAAATAGGCAGGTCATATAAGGCATCGGGGTTTCTTTGATTTTTTTTTTTTGTAGAATTCTGCTGTATAGCCATCCAGGCCTTGGGCTTTGTGTGGTTTCAGGTTTTTAAGTACCATCTCTATTTCCTCTGGGCAGTTAAGGTTGGCATGGTCTACCCTTTTAGGAATCTTCTGGTTTCCTGTTCAGGTGGGTTGTGGGAGGTGTATGGATTGGCGTGAAATTCAGGAAATTCTGACGTTATTTCTTTGATGGAGGATGTTATGTTACTTTTTTTAGTGACACAGTGTATTCTTGTTTTGAGTGATTTTTTTCCTGCATCTGTTTGCCAATAGTTGGGAGTTTTTCCCTCCTTATTTGTAAAAGCGTTATTTAGAATATAGGATGTTAATCATGTTGTTTTATTGATTTCTAGAGTGTCAATTTCCCTTCTTTTTCGTTCTATGAGCTTAAGGAGTTTTTTTGGCTCCTGTTTGTTTGAAGTGTGATGAGAGGGTCATGTTGTCTTGTTCTAACTGACGAATTTTTGAGGTTTGTTTTTTTAATGGATGCCCTCTCCTTTATGCAGGCTCCTCTGGTGACCACTTTCATTGTGTCCCAGAGGAGGGGAGTTGTTATGTCGCCCACATCATTATCCTTAAATTGTTTTGGAGAGTTTTCAGGAGACTCTCTTTAGCTACTTGGTTTGTAATTAGGATGGGGCTGAAGGACTATGATGAAATAGTTTGTGCGTCCTCTCCTATTTTCAGGGTAGTTTCTACTGGGGCATGGCCTGTGATTTTAATGTTACCAATGTTTGTTGTTTCTACCAGGAGGCTCAGGCCTTGTGTGAGCAGAATGCTGTCCAGTCTGGACACTGTGCTGTGGCATCCAGACTGGAATGTGTGGCCGCCTCCCTGGTTGTCACATTGGGCACCCCGATGGCAGCGATGGCAGTCTTGGCAGCAGTCTTGGCAGAACGGAGACCAGCCAGGCAGTGCAGTTGGTGCTGGTGGTCCTCAGAAGCTCCGCACAATATTTCCGAGAGTCAAGACGATAAGGGGAGAAAAACGGTCTTGCTGGATCCATCTAATCCAGAATTCAGTTTTCATCAGCGCTCAGCAAAATGCCAATGAGATGGCTCACAAGCAGGGCACAAAGGTGGGTGATGGCCTTCCTCTGATGTCTGTACCCTGAACGATATACTGCCTCTGACCATGGAGATTGTATTTAATTATCACCATTGAGAGAATGACTTCTCATAAAACTAAGAGTGAGGAGGATAACAGAGGTTGCTCCTCCATGCCAAGGTACAGTTTCAGGGTAGCCACAACCAAGAAGCCTTTCATGGGACCATAAAGACCACAGTAGAAAATGAGTAAAGCATTAGCCTGGGTCAGACTGTGGTACATATAGACAGTGGACAATTGTTGCTGTCTATATGAAGAATCGGTGCTTGGTGGTGCCAAGACTGAGGCTGTAAAAGACCCCCCCCCCCAATAAATGCAATGGACTCCCTCCCAGCATCAAGAGAATGGAAACTGGAAAAGTAGGAAGCCGAAGCTTGATGGCATTAACTGCTAAGTGTAGGGGAAACTGGCTATATGGCACTCTTCCTGTCTAGACATCTACTGGAAAGAGGGTTCTGCAGTGATAACCCTTTTCACTGTCTAAAATGCTACAGGAAAGGAATATATGAGCTGCACATACCATATATTTAAAGCACACACTACACCCCACACACCCCGCAAGAATCCTGGGAACCATTGTCTACCCTCTCACAGCACCTCACAATTCCCAGCCCCCTTAACAAACAGAGAGTTTCCAGGACTCTCTAGTGGAGGAAATGGACTTTAAACGTGCTTTAAATGTATGGTATGTGCAGTCTTGGAGTTAGATGTGCCATGGGATTATTCAGCATTTTATCTAACAGAACTGCTCTCTGTCCTGGTCAGATGCCAGTTCCCTCTCTGGTGTTGACTGCTAGCTTGTGCTTTTGGGAGGAGTGCTCACTCCTTGGCAGTCCTTGCAGCTCCTCTGAATCATTCCAGACCACCTCGCCCTTGGAGATGGAGGGGGGATTCCCAAACTTCAAAATTCCTTTTCTTTCTAAACGTCTACAAACTGACACAGGCAGCTTTCTCCTATGAACAGTATCTTACAAAAAGCACCATTTACTCAGAGGGTGCCATGAGGCATCTTGGGAGGCAAAAAAAAGCATCTCTGCCATTGCACAAGAGGGGACTGAGGGCAAATGTGACAAGGTCCACAGCTGCTGCTGCAGAGGCTCTGGCAATGAGAAACACTGGGGGTGGGGGGGAAATACATTTAGCATTAATATCACAGCCAACAGCTGCAACATTAAGAGCCAACATGAAGCCAAGTTTGGGGGGGCGGGCGGATGTATTGTGCAAGACAGACTTTCTCTCTTGAAAGTGTTTCCACACTTCAGGCAGCAACTACGGTATGTTTGTTGCAACTCCCCTGATGCTTGCTGTAAGATGTACACATGTAACACTCCCTAGAGCTTGAGACTCATAATCTCAGGGTCGTTAGGCAAATGATTCCTGCATTGTGACCCCTTCCAACTTTACAATTCTATTATTCTATGTGCGAATGAATATATGCATCCCCAAACAGGCAGGGAGAGCACTCAGAAATGTACATTTCCCCTTCATACTTTTATGAGAACATTGATGCGGCAACACTCACCGTAACCACGACAAACACAATGCGTAATGTAATGTTGTGTAATGGATGAGGTATCTCTCTGGATTCCCTTTTACAAGATTGCGTCCAACAAAGAAAGATACATAGCTATTCTGTGCACCAGAACGTGGTCTGTACTGTGGTGCACATGCACTTCATTCACCAATAAGAGGAGCTCTGATGGATCAGGCCAGAATCCTGTTCTCACTGCAGCCAACCAGGCCTGGAAGCAGCCTCAGATGCCGGAGGTGGTATAAAACTGTAATGATTAATAGCCATTGATAGCCTTATCCTCTTTGGACTTGTTTCAACCCCTTTTTAAGCTGCCTAAGTTACCATCTTTCTGCATCTTGCAGTAGTGACTTCCATAGTTTAACTATGCACTGTGTTAAGTTCTTCCTTTTGTCTGTCCCAAATCCTCCAATATTCAGCTTCAGTGGGTGGCCCCTGACTTCCACTATTATGAAGGATGAATAGACAACAACTCTCCAGCCACTTTTCTCATGCTGTACATAAGATTAACACCCTGGCCAGCACCTCTTTAATCTTTTACCCTTGGGCAGGAGATATAGAAGTATAATCAGTCGTCCCAACAGGCTAAAAAACAGTTTCTATCTGTGGGCTGTTAGGCTGCTGAATGGAAAATAACATAGTGCAACTGACTTTTGGGGTTGGTGTGTTGTGTCACAAGTACACAGAGTGCAATGAGATTGGGTGTTTGGGGAGGGGGAAGAGAGGCTCGGTTAATTTCATTGTACACAGGTTGTACATTGACAATAAAAGTATTATTATTATTATTATTATTATTATTATTATTATTATTATTATTATTATTGCCTTCCTCTGCCCCAGTTGGACCAAAACATGTCAGGTGGCAGGCGCTGCAACCTTCCAGTAGTTTGACTTCACCCCCAAAGGTGCAGTCGCCTGAGAAAGACAGATGCCAGCAGCACACATACTGTCATTTTATACATCTCACCATGCCCTGTCTCTTACTTTTTCTCTAAAAATGAAAAGCCCCAAATGTTGTAATCTTTCCTCGTAGGGGAAACAGTCAGCATATTCTCACCACTGCACCCCATTTTCACTAGCAGAAAACCTTTCTGGCACATGCCCCACATATCAAGTCTAAAGTACAATGCTTCCCTAGCACAAGCTGCAGTTCTCCCTCTTGCTGCCTTGGTGTGGGTCTGCATTGGACCTTGTGATCAGGCCTTTCTCTATTTTGTAGTCAAGTCTATGGGCTTCGCTGCTCCCATTCCTCCAAGAGCATCATGGGTCACCCTGTGATACTGTCAGACTGGTCCAGTTCCATTTGCCTTCCTCATGTGATGTGTCCAGTTCAAAGGCTACTAAAAAGGGAACACAGGATGTTAACAACCAATTTTCCATGGTCAAGATGGAAATCCCATTTCTTAAAATGCAGCTGTGATAGTCTTTAACATTTCGTACATTTAACGCACATGACTTCCCACCTGCACCTCGGGAATCCTTTGGTTCTGAAGTGTCCTCTGTGGGGAGTCACTACCAGCTGTTACTGGGAGCTGCATTCCAGGACCCCTCCCTCACTGTCACCCCAAATATATCTACTTCTCTACTTCCTGTTCCCACAAGAATCTCAGCTGCTGCTGGGAAGTCATTACACAATGGTCCAGGTCCTTCCTTATTAACTTATGCACTCCCATATATTTCCCATAACTGACCTGAGGGAGCTGGTGTTATGCGGCAGCAAAGAGACTGATCTCCCCACCCCAGTACCAAACTTGTTCTGTTATGAAGTCAGTAGATGGCCTTTGGCAAGGCACGTTCTATCCCATCCCACCGGAAAATTGGGAACAATAGTAATACTGCCTGGCTCTTGTGCTGTGTCCATCGGGCTGCTTCATGGCCTGTGCCCTGTCTCAAGTGCTGTTCGTGGTCTTGTTTTGAGAGACAGAGATATATGAAGTACAACCAAATCCATGGAAAAACTGAATTGCTATTTGTTCCTATTCAGTGTTAAAGAGGTTCCCCAGGGGACAGGGGCAGACTTTGATCTTTCAAATTTCAATGGTGCTCTGAGCCAAGCCAAAATTTGGTATTCCCGCCCCTTGCCTTCTGTGCATGCCCCATGCCATAGTTGCAACGCCCTGCAGCACCTCCCTCAGCTCAGCACAGCACACGGTATGGGGGAACCCAGTCACTTGGAAATCAGCCAGGCAAAAAACCACAAACAAAAAACTGTGAGAATCAGATACAGATTGGGAAAGTGTGGACTTGACCAAAGCCCTCCATGCCATAGTTGCAACGCCCTGCAGCACCTCCCTCAGCTCAGCACAACACAAGGTATGGGGGAACCCAGTCATGCTACCCTAAATCCACCTCTACTTGGAAATCAGCGAGGCAATAAAACACAAACAAAAAACTGTGAGAATCAGATACAGATTGGGAAAGTGTGGACTGTGCTTAAGAAGCCCTGACCAAAGGTTAAGTGTGGATGGGTCCTAAGTTTGTACATGTTGAGGCAATGGATAGGGAGCGCAAGAGAAGCAGAGTCCGCGTAGCCACCCGCAGCAACACTCACTTTTCTCGCGCGCTTCCCACTGCAAGAAAGCGCGTCCCACCGGCCCGCGCCGCGCGGGTTTCCCCACTGGAACGCAAACACGTGTTGAGCGGCCGCCCCTCGCGGACCTCCCCATTGCAGGTCCGAGCTGCACGTGGGGCGATTTCCCTGCCGCCGGTGATGATGTAATGGGCGCATCGTCGGAACCCTCCTAGCCAACAGCAGCCTCGGCGCGCCGGAGAAGCGGCGCGAAGCGACTCTTCGGGACGTTCCCTTGGCCTGGCGCGCGCCCGGGGCTGCTGGCGGCGGCGGGGTCTCCGTCCGGGCGGGCGCTGTCCTGGGCTGAGGGCGGATCGGGGGAAGCGCCAACTCCCTGGCCCGGGAGCCGAGGGGTGGAGGGAGGGCGCGGCCGGGGCCCGCTGCTTAGGCGGCCCTTCCTCCCCTTCCGTGACTCCTTGGCCCCGGGAGGTTTCCTCCCGACGGGCGGTGTTTCCCTTCCTTTCCCGGAGCGCCGTCCCCACCCACCCCTTGCCGCATGGAGGGCATTATAAGCGCGGCGGCGCGGAGGGCGGGAAGCTTCGCTGCCGGCGCCCGAGTTCGGAGACGCGCCTTTCCAACGGTCCGCCAGGATGTGGCTACTCGCGAGGCTCCTGCTGGCGGCGGCGGCGCTGGCCGACCGAGGAAGCGGAGTAGCGGCGGCGGCGGTGGCGCCCTCGCCGGTCCCTTCGGGCGCCCAGTGCCTGGGTGCCGTGTGCTACGGATTGTTCTGGGGGGCGCACAGCTTCGCCGAGGCCGGAGACGGGTGCGAGGCCGGCGGCGGGCACCTGATGACGGTGCGCTCGACGGTGGCGGCCGAGGCGGCTGCGGTGCTGTTGGTCGGCCGCGCGGGCAGCGCGTGGTTGGGCCTGCGGCTGCCCGACGGCTCCTCGTGCGTGGAGCCGGCCAAACAGCTGCGCGGCTTCCTCTGGGTGACGGGCGACGAGCGCACGGACTACGAGGCCTGGGCAAACAAGTCGGCGCCGTCGGCGGCTGTTTGCGGCCCCCGGTGCGCGCTGGTGAACGAGCGGCTGAGCTGGGAGGAGCGCGCCTGCGACGCCGACGCCGACGGCTTCCTCTGCGAGTACAGCTACCCCGGAGGCACATGCGGGCCGCTCACGCTGCAGGCTCCCGCCGCGGTCTCCTACCTCACCCCCTTCGGCGCCCGCGAGAGCGACCTCGTGGCCGCCCCGCCGGGGACGGCGGCCGAGGTGGCGAGCCTGAACGCCAGCCTGGAGTGCCGCGCGCACGGCGACGGCTCCGTCCGGTGGAGCTCGGCGTCGCCGGGCGCCTGGGACTGCCGTCTGGAGAACGGGGGCTGCCGGCATCACTGCGTGACCTCCGGGGATGCCGCCATTTGCATGTGCACCGAGGGCTATGCGCTGGGCGCCGATGGCCGGAGCTGCCTGGATGTGGACGACTGCCAAGCCAAGCCGAGCCCTTGCGAGCAGGAGTGTGTCAACACCCAGGGGGGCTTCGAGTGCCGCTGCTATGAAGGCTATGAGCTGGTAGAGGGCAGGTGCTTGCCGAAAAATCGCAAGTGCATGGACTTAAAGTGCGAGCATGAATGTGCAGAGGTCAATGGAGAGTATGGGTGTATCTGCTACGAACCATTTGTGCCCCATCGCCAAAAGCCGAATAAGTGCGTTATGTTCTGTAATCAAACCGAGTGCCCAGCTGAGTGTGACCCCCACACGCGGGACACCTGCTACTGTGCAGATGGCTTTATCTTGCAAGAAAACTCAGATGGGACAAATGTCTGCGTAGATATTGATGAGTGTGATTCTGGAAGTTGCCACAAACTGGAGGAGTGCATTAATGTGCCAGGCAGCTATAGATGTATCTGTCCAGTTGGGCAGTTGTGCAAGGAACCGCCAGATGAAACAGAGTACTCTGGTGATGCTGAAACTTATTCCACCCCCTCAGTTCCCTCCTTCATCCCACCCAAGGAGGAAGATGCTGGCAGAAGCCAAGGGGTGTTGATTGCTATCATTGTTAGTACCACATTGATGGTTATAGTGTTAGTAGCGATTTTGTGCTACTTGGTGAAAAAACACTGCACTTTACCCACCATAATGGATTACAAATGCCAACAACCTGAGACTGGGGTGCCATTGCAGCAAGTAGTCACCCCAAACAGCGCCTCTTCCTGACAGAAAATGTGGACCTTCACATTTGGAGGAGAAGAAGTGGGAATGGGGGAGAGCTAAATTATTTGAATACTGGATGGGAGATGCCTGTGAAGTCCCCTAGGGAACTGCTGTGCAAACACAGCTTCCGGAGAGTGGCCATACAAATGCCATACATTGAGGTCAATGTCAGTGTTTGACACTTTCCTGTACATGAATGACAAGGCAAGAGAGAATGGAGGGAGCCTGGACTGCATTCATCTCTAGGACGTCTGCTCCAACTGTTTTTTCTCCAGTTGCAGCATTCATGTTTTCTTTTTCTCTCTCAACCAGACATGAAACTAACGGTGCTTTTCTTCTAAAAAGGACTTATTGTTAGTTTTGAAAACTTGGTTATCTAAAATAAAAAATAATAAAAAGGGGCTGTATTTTGTTAGCCTTGTTTTACAATGTATTGATACTGAGGTATTTTTAGTCTGCTTCATGCATCTGATAAAAGTAAGGTGTTTGCTACAAAGCTTATGCCACATCAACCACTTAGGATACAGAACTACTGTGCAACTCTCAATTTATTTTAATGTCACTGCGTCAGTAGAACTTCTAATTGGGATTGGCGTGTAGTTTTTATGTGGCAGGAGCAGTTTTGCATATTTGCAGTTAAGAAGATATGTTTTATGTAGCAGCAATATTAGAAAGCTCCCTTCCACCAAGTCCATTGGTTATCTCAGTGGTTCCCAGTTAGGGGTCAGAACGCACCCAGTGGATCCACGGCCACATCCCTTGCTCCCCCCCCACCTTGGTTTTTTTGGGTCATTTTTGCATGGTAATATCACAGATTTTATGGTCTGTTTTTAGTAAACCTAAAAACCTTTGCTTATTAGGGGCTCCCCCAAATTTGTTTTAAAAATTGCTTTACAGAGGTAACTACCATAGAGTTATCAAAATTTTCAAAAGTAGGGGGTCCATTCCTTGGCTTTTGAAAAATAGGAGGCCCTCTGTAATTACCTAACTGGTCTATCTTATTGTCTGCACAGAGATTCAGCAGGCCATGGAGCTCTGCCATACCCCCCCCCCCCATCCCAGTGAAATATCTGTTTTACAATCTCATTTTCAGGCTGTGGGGTTTTTTTTGTTACGGTTAATTGAGAAAGAAATACTAGATATGAACTTTTCCTCTAATAAACATGACTTTAAAGCTTTTTTCATTTATATTACGAAACATAAGCATCATATGTGCCAGCTCCCTTGGGCCCTGGGGGCCCAACCCACCCACAAAATTCCCCATGAAGGGGCTGGGCACCCACAAAGTTCAGCACCAGTGCCATGCATGCTGCAGGGCCAAGCTGGCACTCCTGATAAGCATAATGCAGAATAAAACGAAGCACGTCATCATCACACAAAAAAGGGGGGAAATCTCAGAATTCAAGTAATACAAATCAGAATTCATGATTGTGAGAGTATTTGATTATATCATAAGCAATGGATCCCTGAGCTTCAAGCATTGATTGATTCTGTGCAATAAAAATTAATATGCTGTTAATTTCTAAAAGCTAAATAATTCCAAAACTTTTTCTAAGCCACTGCATTTGTAAACATATATGACAGAGAGGTTCCTGTGTGCTTATAGGAAATTCTGCTTATATGAAGGCACATTGCCCAAGTATTGGCTGCTTCAGAAAACTCAATAGCTCCATTTAACACTGTTTCCCCAAAATTTCCTCTGAGCCGTACAACCTATCCCCCCCCCCCCCGATGGCTCATGCTGAACTCACCCTTAATGTAGGGCCATTACTGTATTTTTAAATATCCAACTAGGTCTGAGTATTTGGGTGATATACCCATGAACTGAGCCGCCCGCTCGGCAAGTCCCCCGTGTGCTGCGGTAAACTGGCGCAGTGTGGAGTGGGGACTTGCCGAACAGCGCCGGAAATTGCGTCTATGCAGCCGCAGAAGTGATTTCTGATGCTGTGGACATTTTGGAAATGGGCAGCCAGCACCGGAAATCGCTTCTGCGCAGCTGCAGACATGCATAGAAGCGATTTCTGGTTCTGCACTGCCCATTTCCAAAATGTCCGCAGTGCCAGAAATCACTTCTGTGCATGTCTGCAGCTGCGCAGAAGCGATCTCCGGTGCTGGCTGCCCATTTCCAAAATGTCCGCCGCGCCACCAGAAATCACTTCTGCGCCTGTGCAGCCCATGTCTGGCCTATGGACAGAAAAGGTTGCCAACGCCTGGTCTTAGATATATAATAAATGCTCAGAAATGTACAAGGCAAACACGTACATAAATATATAAACCAATGACTGAAAACAGTACAGGAAGACAGTCTTGAAACCATTTTGACTCCCAAACTGACCAAATGTTTCTCTGCAAGGTGGGAGGGGGTGAGGGAACCTTCCCATTGTCTCAGGAATTAAGTAATTACCATCTCAAAGAAATGGCCAGACTCCCAGGAAAGGCAATTAGAGAAGGCATTATCAGATAACCTGGCAGACAGGAAAAACAACAACATTCAAATTTCTGTTGTAGACCACCTTTTCTGTGCTGTAGGTATGATGTTTGTGGGGGGTGGTTTTGGGCTACACCCCTTCTGTGATGTATGATGTATGGAGGGGTGGTCTTGAGCTCCAGGGCAGGGAATTTCAAAATGTCTATATAAGGGCAGGCACACCAGAAAATAACAGAGACCAACCAGAGAATCTTGAGAAGCAAAGCAGCTAGTAAGCCTGATCTTTATTGAACTGTTGCAACAGGGTGCTCCCCTCACAGGCAAGAGAAAGGAGGAGGACCCAGAACAAAGGTCTGCCTGCCCTTATATAGGCATTTTAAATTGCCCACCCTGGAGTCCAAGAACACCCCCCAGATACATCATATCTACATCACAGAAAAGGTGGTCTACAACAGAAATCTGAGTGCGTTGTTTATCTCCTGCCCGACAAGTTACCTGGTTGCATTATCTGGGTTTTGGCCACTCTTTTCTTATTATAACTACTTAATTCCTGAATCTACCGGTAGGTCACAGGTCAGAGGCTCATACCCTGTTCATATCTTGAATGTGGCCTTAGGACAGGATTTGTGAGGAAAGAGACAATGGGGAGGTTCCCCACTTTGACCTTGAAGAGAAATACTGTATTTGAGGTCAATTTGCTCAGGACCTAATCTGTGGGGTTTCAGACATGTGGTTTATACATACAAATATATATATATATACCTTAAATTTCTTTTTAAAAATCATTTTATTAATAAAAATCAATACAATTTAATACTACAATCAATTACATTTTCCCCATTTCCCCCTCCCCCTCCCCCCTCTACCACCCTCCTCAGCTCCCTCAGCTCCCTTGTCTGATTTATTTATATATATTGTTATATAATTGTATATATCATTTCCCTATTTGTTCATATACTTCTAATAAAAAGTTGTGTATGTTTATTCAAAACCTGCCAGTGAATCTAAGTCTGTTTGTTGTTGTAATAATAATAATAATAATAATAATAATAATAATAATAATAATATATTATTTACATCCCGCCTATCTGGCTGGGATTCCCCAGTTCCGCATAGTTCATCAAATTTTCTTGCAATTGCTCTTTCGCTGGAATTTCTTCATTCTTCCATCCTTGTGCTAGCAAAACTCTTGCCGCAGTGGTAGCATACATAAATAAGTTCTTTTCTTCGGCAGATCTTGTCCTAAAATTCCAAATAGGAATGCTTCCAGTTTTTTAAAAAATAAAAGTCATTTAAAACATTTTTTTCCAATTCATTATAAATCATTTCCCAATATTTTAAAGACCTTAAAATTCTTACAACCTCAACATTTCCATCCACCTTAGGCAAAGATTCTGACCAATGTAGACAAAATAAGCAGACTTTCTGTTGCTAAGAAAATAAAAAATTACTGAAACACATTTTCAGTCTGCTGTTCTACCCTACAGATGGCAAAGTTACAGAAAATAGACCAGGACTTTAAGATGCTAGAGAAGTAAAACTTAGAAAAGGAGAAGTTTAATAGAAATTATTTTCAAACTGATATTCTATCAGTAAGATAAAGTGTTCTTCAAACAAAGTGATATTTCTTCTTGATGGCATTTCCTGTACTTTTTGTTGGCATCCGTCTGTCTCAAGAGACAATGGAGTGTGCCTCAGGGGGGAAATCCAACTGCTGGGTTAGCAGCACTAAAGTGACCTCCCTAGAACACAAGCCTGGGGAGTGTGGATGGAGGTCTTGGGCTGCCCAGACCTACAAGTATATCAGGTATTAAAAATGAAAATGCCATGGGGTACTTTGGGGGCACATTGCCCATTCTTGGATCCTCTTTCTCCTAATTTAGACTTATTTTACCATATTCTCTATAGGGTTATAAAAACTAATCACCGGTGTGGATGAAAAAAAAGCAGGATACAGAATTTCAGTTGCTGCAGTGGTGCTTTGTAGTGTTAAAGTGGGTAGATCAGCCGAATATGATTTTTGTTGTTGTTGCAGTGGCCCAATTTTAGTGGCAAAGTAGGCAACTGTAGACCACTATTCCAGGTGTGCCTGCCTGCCATTGTTGGAGGAGGGGGACAGAGTCAGCTAGGTAATGTCTCTTTCTTTGTAAAGGACAGGATGGAGAGCCTTTTGACCTCCACCGGCTGCCTGGCCCATAGGCACATCTAGAAAGGGACAACAGGGAAAAGTGACAGACATTAAGAAGACAAATGAGAAAATAGTGTTTCAGTGAATTGTTGATCATCAGCACATGTATTTGTTGTGCTGCTCAGCATATAATTAGACACAGTAGTGGGAAACATCAACATTTTAATTTGCCACAAACAACAACAAAATATTTGGCCAGGGCCGTCTTAAGCATGTCGGGTGCCCGGGTGCCGTGGAGATCGCTCCGGCGCCCCCACCCTGCCCCGTTTCTTGCCGCGGCTGGTGGACGGGCGCAGCGCCCCCCTGCCAGCCCGGCGCCCTGGCGCCCCACACCACCCAGCCTATCCCTAGAGCCAGCCCTGTATTTGGCTGGCACCCAGGCTAGCTTAAACAATGACATATGCAACTAGGAATGCCTTTGACAGATGGTGACCTACATTTTAAATAGAGTTCTGATGCTGGCTGACAGCAAAGGCACGAGCAAGACTCTGCAGATGCTGGATAGCTTAGTTGCTTAGAGCATGGCGCTGATAATGCAAAGGTTGCTGGTTTGATCTCGTAGGAGACAGCTGCCTTTTCCTGCACTGCAGGGGTTAGACTAGATGACCCTCAGGACCCTTCCAACTATGATTCCTTGTCCCCCCCCCCAGCCCTGCATGATTCTGGATACACACATATAGTGGTACCTTGCTAGACGAACACCTTGCAGCACGAAAAAATTGCAAGATGAAAATGTTTTGCGATTTTTTGGCAGACTCGCAAGACGAAGTTTTCTATGGCGGTGACTTTAATCCACCGAAATGGCCGCTGGCAGCCGAGCAGCAGCCGGATCCCCCTCACTCTCACCTTAAACTGCCTGTGCGCGAACGGGAGAGCTGTCTGGTTGGGCGCGAGGGTCCGGCTGCTGGGGAAGAAGGGAGGGCCCTCCTCCTGCTTCCCCCTCCCCAGAGCTTTAAAACTTCCGGAGCAGCCGTCCGGTTGGGCGCGAGGGTCCGGCTGCTGGGGAAGGAGGGATGGAGCCTCTCCCTGGCCCTCCTCCTGCTTCCTCCTCCCCTTAAAATATGAAAAACTTCTGGCCGTGGCGGGTGAGTCAGCAGCCTTTTTGTGCCCCCCCCCCAGGAATGCATGAATTAAATTTCAATGCATTCCTATGGGAAACAGGGCTTCGCAAGATGCAATTATTGCAACACGAAACGACTCGTGGAACGAATTAATTTTGTCTTGCGGGGTACCACTGTACATGTGCCAGCCTGATAATATGCATTGCTATCTCTTTCTTTTTATTTTGGAGAAAGGCCACATTCCTAGGCAGTCCAAATACAGGTGTGGGAGATTTTAGTTTAGTGCTGTTAATCACTTGGCAAAATGGTCAAAGCATACATCCATTTAAAGTCAACTTGCTTGTTGCCAGATGTTGCAGAGGAAAGCGGGGGAAATCTCATCAAGAGGGTAGGGGCAAATCCTTGTTGCTTTCACAGCACTTTCTTCTGGATTTCCCACTTCACACTATTCCATTGCAGAACTATCACCTTTCAAAGTATTTGTCCTGGGAAACGGCTACTTTTTTCTGCAGGTGCCACAGCCACACCCAGTGTTATTGCAATTTGCTATCTTTTCATGGAGAATGTGGAACAGTTTCACATAGACAAAATGTATCAGCTGCCTCTGCTTGCTGAGCACATGAGAAACTTCTGAACTTCAATTCCCTTTTCAAAAGATGAGGAAGCCATTAAGGGTGGCAGAGTAGAAGACAGAACTGACGCATTGGCAAGGCCTTCTGCTGCCTGAGGCGAAGGGCCCCCCAAGCCTATGTACAGAAGCAGAAAGGAATGGCAGAAGTTGAATCTTATTTCAACGATGGCAACCAGACATCCTTCGTCTTGCCCCCCCTCCCTGTCTCCCCACATCAGCCACCTGAGCCATTTGTCTAATTGTAAGGCTCAACCCTGACAGGGTGCAATTCATTGAGAAGTTCTCTTTAGCAGTTTCAAGTTTGGTCTTTCATTTTTTCAACAAGACACCTGTTTTTCATAATTGAAGTTAGCAATTTTTTTTGGGGGGGGGTGCAAGTAGTTAGCCTTAGTAGGGTGCACATAAGCTGAACCAGCACTGCATGTCCCTCTTAAGATTGACCACCCCTCCCCCTTTCTTGGTCTCCTTCCTTACCGTAACCTATTATCCCCCAACAAAGCTTTCTAGGCTGGGTTTTCCTCCCCTGCCTTATGTAAGTTTCTCCTGATATGACAGCGGAATCAGGCAGAAATATTTAGTAGGAAGATAAAGATTGTGAAGAATGGAAGGGAGGGGACCTTTCCTGTTACACTTTTTGTCTGTGTTTCATGCCTGAAAGACTGTGGAAGGGAGGGTGTTTCCGGAGTTTATCTTGAGTGGTATTTAATTTGAGCCAGATACAAAAGGAACAATCATTAGCTGAATCTTTTTCAGTTGAAAGAAATGACAAATCCTGCATTTTCAACACGTCTCTTCCAGCAGTATTGCTCAAAGAACTGCGAAATATCACCTCTGGGGCGACATATGGAGAAAATGTCAATCTTGAGAGACCTGAGTCAACTTGTGAGCAAGAGACACTAACCTGCTCTTGGAATTGGTGCCAAATCCATTGTTATCCTATCTTGAGGTTTCTGGTTCACTTTCCTGAGCAAAAATAGTAAACTCGGGGCATAATAACAATAGCTTAATGACTTCCTCGTGAATACCCATTGCACTTGGCAGAGTAATTTAAGCAAAAGGCAACAGGCCTCCACCCTTTCAATGTTGACAACGGAGGAGAGAAGGAGAGAGGGAGGGATGGGCACCTGGGGAGAATATGTGCAAATGCAGTGGCAGGTTCCTAGGGCTCATCCATACCTTCTTTTGAGCCATGTTTTGATCATATAGCGCAGGGGTCGGCAAACTAAGGCCCGTGGGCTGGATCAGGCCCAATTGCCTTCAGGATCTGACCCGTGGATTGGCGTGGGGATTCTGTTCATTTGGGCTGCACCATTCCATTCCTCCCCCCCCCCACTGTGGCACCGGTGCCTCCTCCCTCCCTCCTCGTGGCTTCTCCCTGCCCTGCCTAGAGGAGGAAGGTGGGGTGGGCTGAGTTGGCTGAGTGCCATTTTAAGCAGCCCCTCTCTGGAGCCAGCCCTTTTGCGCCGCTAATCTTCCCTCCACCACTGCTGTCACTGCCCTGGTGCTCCTGTGGGCCAGAGAGCAGAGCAGACAAGCTTGCTCTGCCTACCCATGAGAAGAAGAAGCAGTGATGGTGGTGGTGGTGGCGGCGGCGGCAGCCCCTGGGAAGGTAAGTGCAGCGGCTGGGGGTGAGGAGGAGGATTACCTGCCCCCCTTGCCTCTTCTTCCAGCCCCCCCTGCTGCTTTTCTGGCCCGCCACAAGGTCTGAGGGACAGTGGATTGGCCCATGGCTAAAAAGAATTGCCAACCCCTGATATAGCACACCAACCAATTCCCCCGGGTCCAAGAGTTTTTCTGGTTGTTCCATGGCTGAGCCTGGTGAAAATCTGATCTTGTCCACCGAACAGTTAAGCAACTGATAAGATCCAATTCAGTGGGAATGATTGGGTTTTCACAAGACACAGCCATGGAAGAAAACCACAGCACTTCCTTCCGAAATTTGGCAGGAGGGGTCAATGTGCCTGCAAAGTCTGGGCTATCGCTGTCCAGGGAAGGTAGCAACCAGCACAATAGCCCAAGCTGGTTGATGGCATTACAAGCCACAGTGGAAACCTACAACTGCAGTGGGTGGGTGGGAGGGAAATGGATTAATGCACACCCTTACATTGTGAATCTGTTCCTTCTGGAAAAGAACAGCCCAGCTTAGCACTAACTCAGGGAGAAGAGAATCTCCATCTTGTCTGGAATCGTTACAGTATTTTATAATGTACTGTATATTTTGGAAACTTTCTTTTATTTATATTTGGAAGTTCTTGAAAAGAAGCTGACATAAAAGAACTGATTTGTTGAAATATATAATACTCACATTTTATGTACCCCACTTAGAGAAATATAAATCCCGTTATATAAAAAAGAAAAATGGAAGTCACTGGGCTCTGGAAATGCCCCTGCAGGTGATGAAATCAAGCAATCACAGTTGAATAGGCATGAAATTGGTTGAAATTTGCAGGGCGGAAATGCCGTATCTTTCCACAAAGTTCCAGGCTTTCTTCATCTATCCTCTTGATTTCTTTTCTCCTAAACATGTATCTACTTTCTGCTCAAAGATCTGCCTTTTGTGTGACACTCCAACCAAGCACCTATTTTCTGAAGTAACACTTGCCCTCTCTCTGCAGTCTAATCCCTTGTTTGCTCAGAGTTCAGTGGGTCTTACTGAGCAGAAGTTTGTAGCCCTTGTTATACTTGACCGAAGAAAGAAGACTGTGGTGTGTGTGTGTACCCATTCCACCTTCCACTGATCCCTGGGGTGACTTTGAGCTGTAATTGAACTCAATGGGACTTGCTTCTTAGAAGTTATGCATAGATTTTCAGCCTCAGTTGCTTTCCTTGTTGCACTCATACCAGTTTGTGAAAGGACCTAAAGCAACTACTCTAGTCCAAACTTAAGAATGGAAAGCATAATGCTGGTGGTCAACAAAAGAGGTTTAAAGACTGTCTCAAGGCAAATCTTTAAAAATGTAGAATAAACACTGACAACTGGGAAACACTGGCCTGCAAGTGCTCCAGTTGGAGAACAGCCTTTACCAAAGGTGTCATGGGCTTCGAAGACACTCGATCTCAGGATGCAAGGGAGAGACGTGCTAAGAGGCAGGCACGCTTGGCAAATCCCCACCGTGATCAACTCCCGCCTGGAAACCAATGTCCCCACTGTGGAAGGACGTGTGGATCCAGAATTGGCCTCCACAGTCAATTACGGACCCATTGTTAAAACCGTGTTTATGGAAGACAATCTTACTCGGCTACAAAGAAGAAGAAGTCTGTGAAAATCTTACAATCATTAAGATTCCTTCCCAAGGAAGCAGCAAGCTATTGCTTACCTTTGTCACCAAAAGTCCTTTGCAAGAGTTCAGAGCCACCCACTGCCCTCTCCACAGTGACGCATGAGGATGTGCTGCCAGAGTTCATGTTTTTAAAACACCATTTTATGATCTCAGTTCTTGGATAACAAATGACCCCTCATATTATGTGGATGGAAATCTCATGAGATTGAATTCCTTGCTTGTCTGAAACATTTTAACCTCTGAGGCAAAAACCTCATGCTGGGACTATGATCCCATGGATAAACATTCCACAAATCATTTGAACATTTTAATAACTGCAAGTTTAATCATCCAGTGGATGATTAAAATGTACTTGACCCCAAAACACACTTGAACAAATTCAGGCAAGAGGTCTTTCACAATGTGAATACTATTATTATTACTGTTATTACATTCAGTAAGCGAACTGTAATGTACACCATTCTGACTATCCGGGGTGAGGCTCTGCCATAGTCTGCTCATGTGATTAATATGGGGTGTGCGGTGGAAGGCCTCTGTCAACAAGGGATGTGACCAGGGGAGGATAACATGACACGGGCGGGTGGTGTTTTCTTTCTCCATGCACCAAGTTTTAGTTAGAAGGAAATATTTAAAAATACACAAAGGCAACTGTTAAAGCAAAGGTCTTGGGAGGAAATTAATACAAATGGCACAAATAACTATATTTTCTATTTCCAGATTTCAAAGGAGAGTGCCCACCCTTATAACGGAAGAGGAAGGTATTGGCAGGGGAACTCTGAGGTTGCTGCTAGATAGGAGAACAAGAGCCGGTGTGTGTGTGTGTCAAGAGGCACATATTGAGTGTATAGCCACAAGCACCTTGTCCACTTCCTTACTCTTCCAGCAGATGGGCATGCGATTAGCTAAACCCACCGATCAACAAATGAGTAATTCCTATAAATGAACTCGTCAAAGGCCAGTATTAAAATTGCCATCCATCATACCATGTGAATGATTTGCCATTTGCAGCTAAAGGGGAAATTCTTAGCAAAATACAGGCAGTTAAGTAAGGATGTTGGCTGATTAATACGTTCATCAAAACCAATAATGAAATGAAAATGACCCTGGGATCACAGCAATGGGTGGCTGGGATTTGCAGAGACGCCAGAACTCTATTTAATTGCCATGGTGCTTCCTATGGAATTATGGGAGTAAAGAAAGACAGGCAGTTCCATTCTCTGAATACTGCTCTTTCACAGCTTAAACATGGACCATCTTCCTTCTTCTCTCTATTGAAATGACAGCTGATGGGCTGGATAATTTGCATGAAGGCACAGGAGGCCACTACCTAGCTGAAGCTAACTAGCACCTGAATGGGTGACCACCTGGGAATTACATGCAGGGTGTCTTGGGGTCCAAAATGGAATAAAGGTGGTTTTATATGTGAGAAGATAAATAGAGATGTCCTCATTTTAAAGGTTAATATAGGTATATATAGGCAGTATGTATTTGAATAGAATTTAAGCCTCACACAGAGGAAGGAGAGGGGGGATGAACTTGTCTCTTAAAGGGGCTGCCTAAAATTGGTGGTTTGCTATCAGCCTATGGATTGAAAACAAAAAGTCCTTATTGTGAAACCCAGCTAGCAATAAGTTGATACCTACCAGAAGGAAGGAACCACAAGGGTCTTCTAGTCTAATTCCATGCAATGCAGGAATCTTTTGCCTCATGTGGGGCTTGAACCCATGACCTTGATATTAAGAATCTCATGCTCAACAGAGTGAGCTATCCCTGGACTCTCAGAGGAGCATGAGCCACACTGTAATAAGCACGGCCTCTCCACAGAAGCATCTGGATTCCTAGCTCAGTGGTAGAGCATCTTGCTGGCATGCTGGAGGTCCCAGGTTCAGTCCTGAACATCTTTAGATAGGGCTGGGATAGACTTCCTGTCTGAAACCCTGGAGAGTCACTGCCAGTCACTGGAGACAATAGTGAGCTAGATGGACCACTGGTCTGACTCAGTACAAGTCAGCTTCCAGCATTCCTGTATTTCCTGCAAAGGCCCCTGCCCCTCCCTTAGCAATGCCTAGAGGACATGAGTTTTCAAAATACATATTTCTGGAGTAATGTGTACTTTCAGTCTTAGTGTGAATGCATGTAATATCATGCCTCATGTCTTTAAAAAAGAATTCTTAATCATCACAGAATTGTGCTTTGGTTGTTAATGGTCATAAGACTGGTACTAATACCCTATCCATAAGACACACTTTTTTCCTCCTAAAAAGTAAGAGGAAATGTCTGTGCGGCTTATGGAGCGAATATGTGGTCCCTGGAGCCGAATTGCCCAGGGGCGAAAGGCAGATAGTGCTTTTTATTTTTTTAAAGAAAGAGCTAAAGGCTAACAAGAGGGAAAGAGAACCGGCTCATCAGCTGATTGCAAGAGATCGGGAGGGAGATAAGAGAAGCTAGCTCCCTTCCCGGCCCCACCCCCTTGCCCAGGCCTCCATTGTTGTGTTTCCCCAGCGACATGTGACTGGCTGATTAGATTATCTGTCTGGAAACTGTAGAAATGGCTCCCTTTCCTTTCCTTTCCTAAAGAAGCTGCAGAACTGTGAGTTGAACTCCATAAAACCAGGATTTTCCCCCCTTTGCAAGGTAAGCTGCACAACTTTGAGCTGATGCTCAAAAAAATGGAGCTTCCCCCCGTTGCAAAAAAGCTGCACAACTCTGAGCTGATCCCCCCCCCCAATGGAGCTTTTCGCCTTTGCAAAAAAACTGCACAACTGTGAGCTGATCCCTCCCAAAACGGGGCTTTTCCCATTTGCAAAAGAAGCTGCACAACTCTGAGCTAAAAAAAACAGGGCTTTCTCCTTTCCTCCTCTAAAAATCGGGTGCGTCTTTTGGTCAGGTGCATCTTATGGAGCGAAAAATCACAAGGCTCACAATCACAATCAACCACAGATGTGAAGTATCTGGCCCAGATTCCTGCTGTTTTGTAAGCAGGTCATTTGCAACAGCCCCTTGGGCTCTCAGATGTTTTGAGCTCTTCTGCCTGCAACTATTGACACAGCGTTCTTTTCTCGGCAATGCTGCCTTTGAAACTTAAACAAAATAGATTTTATCATTATCACACAAAATATGAAAGCCAGCTGAGAGATTAGATTTCATAACAGGCTAACATTCAAAGCATAAAGTCATGGAGAACAATTGCATGACTAACCTTGGAAGCAAATGCAAGGCGAGTTCAAAATGGATCTTCAGTTAGTCAGCAGTATTTAGGGGAGTTTTTAATGTTTGATGTTTTATTGTGTTTTTAATATTCTGTTGGGAGCTGCCCAGAGTGGCTGGGGAAACCCAGCCAGATGGGTGGGGTATAAATCTGTTAGGATCTCTTACTCACGAGTAGGACCCTGCCAGAGACACATGCCCGACTGGCATGTTCCCTCCCTCCTGGTCGTTTGTTCGGGAGCTTCAAAAGCTTTCTCCAGCCTGAACATCACAGTGACTGATGCTAATAAACAGCAGCACACTTCCGGATCCACAGAGTTTGCGCAGTTGCGTAACAGAACTCAGCATTTTTGCTAATCTACGTTTATTTACATATAAACACACATGGAACACTGCAGCATGGCTCCCTCTCTCTCTAGCATCAGACAGCAAAGAGAAAGAACAAAGGACAATAGTCCCACAGTAACACAAACATCCTGTTTCCGGCGCATCCGACTCTGTGGAATGAAACCATACACCATCGTGTGATAGACAACAATCCCATGAATGCAAACAAGGGGAATGAATCTCTAACAAAACAAAATCATCATCATCATCATCATCATCACAGAGCAATGGATTCAAGCTACAAGAAAGAAGATTCCACCTAAACATTAGGAAGCACTTCCTGACAGTAAGAGCTGTTCGACAGTGGAATTTGCTACCAAGGAGTGTGGTGGAGTCTCCTTCTTTGGAGGTCTTTAAGCGGAGGCTTGACGGCCATCTGTCAGGAATGCTTTGATGGTGTTTCCTGCTTGGCAGGGGGTTGGATTGGATGGCCCTTGTGGTCTCTTCCAACTCTATGATTCTATGATACATCAGAACCAATGACAGACTCACAGGGGTATCAGAATTTTAACACCCCTTATTTGCCTACAGGGAACTTAGAAGGTTAATAGCTGGTCGACAATGACCTGGTTATTAGGAAAAACTGAAAATGGGACAAAATAATAATAAATTATTACTTATACCCCGCCCATCTGGCCGGGCCTCTCCAGCCACTCTGGGTGGCTCCCAACAGAATATTAAAAACACGATAAAACAGCAAACATTAAAAAACTTCCCTAAACAGGGCTAAAAGTCAGATAGTTGTTCATTTCCATGACATCTGATGGGAGGGCGTTCCACAGGGTGGGTGCCACTACCAAGAAGACCCTCTGCCTGGTTCCGTGGAACCTCACTTCTTGCAGTGAGGAAACTGCCAGAAAGCCCTCGGAGCTGGATCTCAGTGTCTGGAAAGAATGATGGGGGTGGAGACACTCTTTCAGGTATCCTGGGCCAAGGCCATTAGGGCTATAAAGGTCAGCACCAACACTTTGAATTGTGCTCGGAAGCATACTGGGAGCCAATGTAGGTCTTTCAGGACTGGTGTTATATGGTCTCGGCGGCCACTCCCAGTCACCAGTCTAGCTGCTGCATTCTGGATTAGTTGCAGTTTCTGGGTCACCTTCAAAGGTAGCCCCACGTAGAGCGCATTGCAGTAGTCCAAGCAGGAGATAACCAGAGCATGCACCACTCTGGCGAGACAGTCTGCGGGCAGGTAGGGTCTCCGCCTGCGTACCAGATGGAGCTGATAGACAGCTGTCCTGGACATTGAATTGACCTGCGCCTCAATGGACAGCTGTGAGTCCAAAATGGCTCCCAGGCTGCACACCTGGTCCTTCAGGGGCAGTTACCCCATTCAGGACAAGGGAGTCCTCCACACCCACCTGTCCCCTGTCTCCCCAAAACAGTACTTCTGTCTTTTCAGGATTCAACCTCAATTTGTTAGCCGCCATCCATCCTCCAACTGCCTCCAGACACTCCCACAGGACCTTCACCGCCTTCACTGGTTCTGATTTGAAAGAGAGGTAGAGCTGTTTATCATCCGCATATTGATGAACACCCAGCCCAAACCCCCTGATGATCTCTCTCAGCGGCTGCATGTAGATGTTGAAAAGCATGGGGGAGAGAACGGAACCCTGAGGCACCTCACAGGTGAGAGCCCAGGGGTCTGAACACTCATTCCACCCCCACTTTCTGGATACGGCCCAGGAGGAAGGAGCGGAACCACTGTCTGACAGTGCCCCCAGCTCCCAACCCCTCTAGATGGTCCAGAAGGATGTTATGGTCAATGGTATCAAAGGCCACTGAGAGATTCAGCAGAACTAGGAAGCAGCTTTCACCTTTGTCCCTAGCCCCCTGGAGATAATCCACCAGCACAACCAAGGCAGTTTCAGTCCCATGATGAGGCCTGAATCCTGATTAGAAGGGATCCAAATGGTCCACATGCTCCAGGCGTGCCTTGAGTTTTTAGCAACCACCTGCTGAATCACCTTGCCCAAAAATGAAAGATTTGAGACTGGGCGGTAGTTGGCCATATTGGCCGTGCCTAAAGATGTTTTTTTTTTAAAGAAGTGATTTGATAACCATCTCTTTCCGTGGGTCTGGGAAGGCTCCCTCACAGAGGGAAGCATTCACCTGAGCAACCCCCCCCCCCGAAGAGTCCATCGCCCAGCCCTTCCTGGCTCACTTTTATGAGCCAGGATGGGCAAGGATCAAGGAGACGGGTGGTTGGTTTCACTTGTCCAAGCAGCCTGTTCACATCATCAGAGGTAACAGATTGGAATTGATCCCACGCAACTTAACTAGACAGGACTCTAGCACTCTCCTGCCCTGGCCCTGCTCCCACGGTGGGAGCAGACTCTTTCCGAATCTGAGCGACTTTATCTGCAAAAAACTTTGCAAAATCATTGCAGGAGATCTTGGGGTCTGTTAGATTGCAAACCACCTGAAAGAGTCTCCTTTTTCTCCAGATGCAATAGAGGCGGTGAAGAAGGTCCTCTTCGCTGTTTCTATCGCCACTTGGTAGGCTCGACTTTGAGCTCTAACCCTTGTCCAGTCAGATTCAGAGTGAGTTTTCCACCACCTGCGCTCTAGCCATCTCAACGATTGTTTCATCGCACAGCTCTGGGGAAAACCACGGGGCTGTCCGGGCTCCATGCAATTGGAGAGGGCACTTCGGAGCCAGACAGTCATTAGCCCTGGTTAATTCTGGATTCCAGCGGGCCACCAGGAAATCAGCTGAAAGGCCCTCAACATGGGATAAAACATCCCCTACCACTCTCTGGAAACCATTTGGATCCATTAAATGGTGGGGGCGGACTATCTGATTCAGTCCCACCTCCCTGCAGAGGGGAAGGGTCACAGAGAAGTCCAGACAACTTTTCCTCTAGAGGGTGGAGGGCATGACATGCATCCTCCTATTAAAAAGGATAGTTAAGTCTAGTCGCAGATGACTCTGGGGTTGCAGTGTTCATCTCACTTTACAGGCCAAGGGAGCCGGCATTTGTCCACAGACATTTTGCCCGGGTCATGTGGCCAGCATGACTAAACCACTTCTGGTGCAATGGAACATTGAAACCAGAGCAGCGCACGGAAATGCCATTTACCTTCCCACTGGAGTGGTACCTATTTATCTACTTGCACTTTTTGGTGTGCTTTGGAACTGCTAGGTTGGCAGGAGCTGGGACAGAGCAACGGGGATTCAAACCGCCGACCTTCTGATTGGCAATCCCAGGAGGCTCAGTGGTTTAGACCACAACGCCACCCACAGCCCAGTATTAGTTAAAGTACAACCATGCAAACCCAAACTACCTAAAACATGGTAGACACATATGGCCCCAAATTCCCTGATTGGTCAAAAAGTCTGAAAGCCAAACAAAGCTTGGGAGATGCTGAAAAGACCATAAAGAAACAGAACCTGCAATACCACTTTGTTCCCAGCATCTACTGACTAGACATTCTTGCTCTGAATATAGAGGTTGCAGGTGTCTGCCGTAACATTTATTGATTGATTTGCCTTTCTGAACCCCTTGATGTTTAATATATCTAAGCAGTGTCAAAAACATAAACAGTAAAACAGTGTCATACAGAAATAAAAAGAGATATATAGTAATACTAATGTCTCACTTTGTGGGTCAGTGAAAATCTTGGCAAAAATATATGTTTTTAAAAGATGTCTGAAGAGCAAGTTATGGATTGTGCTTCTTGTATGGCTGTGGGAGAAAGCATTGCAGGCGGCAGAGCCCGGGCCTTTGCACTACTGCCTACTTCACCCCAGCCTTCATTCCAGACCCACCATAATGTCCTTGAACAGATGAAAGACAATTGGTTTGGAGGATTTGTTGTGGTGGGAAGGGAACCAGCGGGGAGAGAAGGGTTAGTGCTGTCCTGCAAAGTGCATTTGCTGCTTGCAGTGAAGAGGCAAAACACTACTAAACCATAGGTTACGTAAATACAATCCTGGTAACAACACACTCAACATAAATGGATGGTCAGGAGATAAAGTCCAATCTAGGAACCAATGGACTTTATCTCCTGACCGTCCATTGGACTTTCATTTATCTTGATATGTTCTGTTTGCATGATGCGTTGGTCTATGGAATTACACTTTGTGAGATATTATATGTTGAATTGTGTTTGAAATAGAAGTTACATAGTCAAAAACAGCCTGTTACGTTGTGTGTGTTATTACCAGGCTTGCAGGAAAGAAGCACTGGCTGGGCTTTAAATAGCAAGAAGCTGGCTGAGACCTATGGAGAAAAGATTTGTCTCTAGGAGTTCACTCAGCTAATGAGAAGAAACTGCAATGCACTGCTTCCATCTACTGGACATTTCAGGAAGAAACAGACTATTTTCCAGGAGTGATTTGTTCCCTTATTTTATATCCCACCTTTCTGCTAAAATTGCCCAAAACAGCTAACAGGAATGGTTAGCATCTGTCTGTCTCAGGAGACAATGGAGGAGTGCACCTCTGGGGGTGAAGTCAAACTGCTGGACGGTTACAAGACCTGCTGTGGCTGTGGAGAGACATGTTTTGTTGCAGCTGGGCAGAGGAAGGCGTCCAGTTGAGCCGCTGCAGATGCGCCACGGCGTTTCTTCTCTCTGCGCTTCTCACAGAGGTCATTCCTCCTCTGGTCACTGCTATAGATGCCTGACCTGACTGTTTGTCTCCAGGCACTGCAGTCATGTGCAAGCGATTCCCACATGGCGGGTTGATGTTGCCAGCTTCCAAAACATGTTTGCAGACATCTTTGTAACATGGCGTTGGTCTGCCAATGGGCCTGGCTCCTGAAGCCAGCTGTCCTATAGAGCATGTCCTTAGGGATCCTGCCATCTTCCATTCTGTGGATATGACCAAGCCAGAGTAGACGTTGCTGAGACAGGAGAATGAACATGCTGGGAATGTGGGCTTGGGTGAGCTCAGAAATAAAGCCTACACTACAGAATACAGAAAGGCTCTGAAGTGCAATGGTCATGTCTCTTGCTCTTTGTGAATGAGGACCACCAGCCTACGTCAACTGGGAATGCCCACCCAAGTCACAACTATCTTTCCTCCACTTCCTCTAATGAGCAGCAGACAGGATCTAAGATAATACACACACCATGCATTTAAAGCACTTTTAATGCACATTTAAAGTACATGGTTCCCCCAAAGAGTATTGTAGTTTGTCAAGGGTGCTTGAAATTGTAGCTCTGTGAGGGGAGAAACTACAGTTCTCGGGATTCTTTGGGAGAAGCCATGTGCTCTATTTGTACACCAAATATGCTTTCAATATAAGATGTGAATGTGACCAAAGGCAGTTTGAACTTCCCATATGAACAAGCCAAAACGATTCAAGGTGGGGTTAAATAAAGGAGTAGCCCTCAAGTAAGAACTTGGGGTTGTCTTTTTAATAGCCCAGCTCCATGAACTGTTGCACTGAGTTAGCAAGGCAAGAGCCAGGATTGTGATACCAGAACCAAAGAATGAAACACCCCCCCTCAAGGCTGGCCTCTTTTTTTTACCCAGGTCAAAGACTCATTTTGGCGCAGGCACACACACACGTTTGCCTACACATGCATGTGTACATTTGCACGCGCACAAACCTCAACACATTTGTTTTTCAAGGGCCTAAAAAGTAGACAATATATTAATCAGCAGGAAAAGGGGAAAGGGGATCGTTAACTGTTGCCTCTCCAGCTTTTCTTGCTGCTCTCTCCCACTGTCTGCCTCCCCTTGCAAATGAGCCGGGACATCAGACTGGCTGGGAGCCTCAATGGCACCCTTCTGGGGGCTTCACCAGCAGCAAAAGCCCTGGTTAAACCGCGCCCTCCCCAGCTAGGGCACTGCCCGATCCAATAAATTGTCTAACCTGAGCAGCAAAGTCTCTGCCTGCCCTTGTGCAAAACATTCCAGGGATGTTACCTGAGGAGTGAGGGGACTGCTCTGCATCCTGCCTGTCACGCTGTTCAAGTAAGATTATCACTGCCACGTGACAAAGGTCCAGTCCCTCGGATTGGAAAGAAAACCTTGCTTTGTAGACAAAGCCCCATTTCACTTCTGGCCACTAGGTGGCTCCCTAACAGTGCTTTGCAATACGAGAGAACAGTTATCTCATCTTTATAGGGCTATCGATGTGTGTGATGCTTCATAGCAGCGGTGGGAAACCAGAACTCCACCCCACAAAGTAGTTGGGCTCCAAATTCCATCATTCCCAGCCATGGTGGCTGGGGCTGATTAACTTATGGAACATGTTGTTGTTTGGTCGTGTACTCGTGTCCGACTCTTTGTGACCCCATGGACCAGAGCACGCCAGGCACTCCTGCCTTCCACTGCCTCCCGCAGTTTGGTCAGACACATGTTGGTAGCTTCAAGAACACCGCCCAACCATCTTGTCCTCTGTCTTCCCCTTCTCCTTGTGCCCTCAATCTTTCCCAACATCAGGGTCTTTTCCAGGGAGTCTTCTCTTCTCATGAGGTGGCCCAAGCATTGGAGCCTCAGCTTCAGGATCTGTCCTTCCAGTGAGCACTCAGGGCTGATTTCTTTCAGAATGGATAGGTTTGATCTTCTTGCAGTCCATGGGACACTCAAGAGTCTCCTCCAGCACCATAATTCAAAAGCATCTATTCTTTGGTCCAGCTCTCACTTCCATACATCACTACTGGGAAAACCATAGCTTCAACTATACGGACCTTTGTTGGCAAGGTGATGTCTCTGCTTTTTAAGATGCTGTCTAGGTTTGTCATTGCTTTTCTCCCAAGAAGCAGGCGTCTTTTAATTTCGTGGCTGCTGTCACCATCTGCAGTGATCAAGGAGCCCAAGAAAGTAAAATCTCTCACTGCCTCCATTTCTTCCCCTTCTATTTGCCAGGAGGTGATGGGACCAGTGGCCATGATCTTGGTTTTTTTGATGTTGAGCTTCAGACCATATTTTGTGCTCTCCTCTTTCACCCTCATTAAAAGGTTCTTTAATTCCTCCTCACTTTCTGCCATCAAGGTTGTGTCATCAGCTTATCTGAGGTTGTTGATATTTCTTCCGGCAATCTTAATTCTGGCTTGGAATTCATCCAGCCCAGCCTTTCGCATGATGAATTCTGCATACAGTATAAGTTAAATAAGCAGGGAGACAATATACAGCCTTGTTGTACTCCTTTCCCAATTTTGAACCAGTTATTCCAATCAGTTGGAACCAATCAGTTATGTCCAGTTCTAACTGTAGCTTTTTGTCCCACATAGAGATTTCTCAGGAGACAGATGAGATGAACATACCACCAAAAAATCTAGTGATAGCAAATAGATGGCTTTTAAAAATAAATAATGACATCAATTTGTGGGTGTTAGGTCTGGCAATAGCCATGAGAGCCAAATGGAAGCACTGATTGGAAAACACCCGTAAGGATTAATCTCCCCATGTCAAAACTTTCCTGGAGAATGCCGGAAACTCACTCAAAATTTTCTGATTTTGTTCTCTAAATAAAAGCAACTGGACAAAATACACATTGCCATTCCCACCCTCCCTTCCCAAACATAAGATAACCTCCTTTTGGAGGTATTGGAAGAAAGGCAAATGAAACTACTACTGTACTGTGGCTGACATCTGTGAGGGGTTGTGAGGTGAAGGTGCCTGTCTCTTGTTGACTGGATATACTGGCCTTGCAAAGCTTCACTAAAACAGCGCCTTCCAGATGTGCTGAACCACAAATCCCATCAGTGCCAGCTGGTAACTGCTGGCTGGGGATAATGGGAATTGCAGTTCAGCAGGTCTGGAGGGCTCAAGACTGCAATCAATGTCCTGAGTTTCCTCTGTGCTCTGTGAGCTGCACCTCAAAGTGACTGGGGCTCTGGGTACATTTATCAGCTCTTTTCATTGAATTATGGGTAGTATCCAACATTAGTCATAAAGTTAACACACTAAAATAAAGTTCATTGGTTTCAACGGACATACTTTGAATATGATTCAAATGGTCATCACTCTAAGGTTCTTAAAAATGTGACATGAGAAGAGCTGTTTTTTAAATTTTGTTTTGATGTGGACATGTCACCACCAACAACATGGGGTCAATGATATGAAAGGCTGGACTAGAGAGCCAACCAAATTCCACAAAAGTCCAAATTTGGCTAGTTTTAATGTTTTGTTGCTCTGGTGCTCAAATTTCAGAGTGGAAAGTTGAGATCAAAATGCAAGCATAGGCCATTTGAGTTGTGTTCAAAGGGATCTATTTTGGTTGCTTGAACAAATGTGGTATAAAATGTACTAAACTGTCTTGAAAGTCAGATTTCAGATACTACCCTGTTTCTCCGAAAATAAGACGTAGCCATATAATAAGCCGTAGCAGGATTTTTAAGCATTCAAGGAATATAAGCCATACCCCGAAAATAAGACATAGTGATAGGTGCAGCAGCAATGCCGGCCGCGGCAGGAGGAGGAGGGAAAAAATAAGACACCCCCTGAAAATAAGCCATAGTGGGTTTTTCTGAGGAAAAATAAATATAAGACGGTGTCTTATTTTCGGAGAAACACGGGTATCAGATATTGATGGCTGCACGTCAGCTGCTGTCAAAAGCTGACATTTGTTGCATGTCAGCTCTCAGATACTGTCATACTAAATGCTGCAATTCTGAAGCTGTCAAATACTGACTAGTCAAATGAAATGAAATCTGCTACAAAAATGGCTGCAAAAATGCTGATGCTGTCCAGTCACAAATGTCTCTGGGGTTGTGGTGCTCATCTCACTTTACTGGCCAAGGGATCCGATGTTTGTCCGCAGACAGTTTTTCTGGGTCACTAAGCTACTTCTGGCAAAACCAGAGCAGTGCATGGAAATGCTGTTTACCTATTTATCGACTTGCACTTTGACGTGCTTTCAAACTGCTAGGTTGGCAGGATCTGGGACCGAACAACAGGGATTCGAACTGCCGCCCAGCAAGCCTAAGGCTCAGTGGTTTACACCACAGCACCACCCACGTCTGTTGGAGAATATAGGACATCAAAACTGACAAGGGAGAATTTTGAGAATTTGGGGGCACAATTATTTCTGTGCTAGAATTAACCATGACCATGTATTAGGTGCAATTTTCTTGATAAGCCCCTAGGTGGAGATGTTGAACCAAGTCCACATTCCAAAAGCATAGACTTTGACTGTCAGAATTATTGATAACTGCAGCAGGGCCCTTTCTGCTGGGATCAGAGTGAGGCCAGGATCTCTTCCACTTAGATAATTAGCACCATGGAGTCACAAGGTGTCAAGTGGCCCAAAATTCATTACAACCAGTGTACCTGAAGAGCTGCACTTCCCCTGGGCTGCTAAGGATGGCAGCAAAACGAGGCTTAGAGTCCACTATTTACCCCCGGAAGAGTTCAAATACCTTTTCAGGAGCATTGGTGAAACAGAGTCTTGCAAGTTCGTGAGAGAGGAAATTATTGCTTTAAAGGTTGTGGGTACAGCTTCTCGTGAATGTGTGAACCTGGCAAGAATCTTCCTGAACATTATAAAAGGGAAGAAGCTTTTAATTGATTATAATTTCCAGTGCTGCACTTTTCTGGCCTGCTTTGCTCTAGGTATCTTGTGAAGGTTTACAGACAATGTACGCAATAAAACAAATATCCTGAATTACCTTGATGCTTATTTGAGAGCCTAACTTGGCTAGAGTTGAAGAAGGACCTGCATGGGCAGTGGACTGGAGACAGGCCTTTGTTCTTTGGAGATCTTCCCAAGGATCATGTTTTTTGGGTTTAATATCCATTAGCTAGGCTTGTCCTTAAGTAGTGTCTGGAATGAAGTACTGAAGACACCTGCTCTGCGCTTCTAAATTAAAATGGCTACTTGGGCTTGCACCATTAGAAAGAGAGAGGTGGGACTTTGCCCCCAAGAAGGCTCTTCAGTACCAGCGGAGCTCCCACTGAGCCTTCCTTGAAGACCTGCTCACTGCCTTGCTGGCCTTTTCCCACCTAGCCTGGGAGGTTGGGGCCTGGACTGACTCCAGCTGCAAAAGCTGAGGCTGCTGAACAGACTTGTGGGCTGGGGTGCTGTTTTGGGGAGGTTTTTTTTTGCTGGGGGGTGTTGTTGCTGTTGTTTTTTTGTATCTTTATTTTAGATCTTGTTATTTATGTGGAAATTGTTCACTTTGGTTGTGTATTTTTGATGTTTTATTTATAGTTTATGAACTACTTTCATTATGTTGCAGTTATATATTTTTCATATTGTAAGCTGCCTTGAGCATAGTTTGAACTGTGGCAAGGTGGCATACAAAAAAAATTATGTATGTATGTACAGTATCTATGTATGTATGTATGTATTTGATGTAATTCAGGTTTGCCTGGAGCAGCCATAAATTCAACTTCCTTCTCAAGAAAGAGCAAGTTGGTCAAAATCCATAAAGCCTATAGGTTTGTTTGGCAGGGAGGTGGCAGGGTGGGTATCAACCAACTGGCCACAGATCTGAAATAATAACAATAACAATAACAACAACCCTCCCTATACTCTGTTGTTTTAAACACCAGTAATTAGCTTAGCCAACTAAGAGAGAACATCTCTGAATTAAAGCCCTGAATTGTAAGAGTAGCCATTGTCATATCTCAGCAGCCCCTTCACTTTGGTAAGCAAGTAAAGGTTGAAAGTGAACATTTAAAACTAGTGAATACTTTATTATCAGAATTCTGCCTTTTTAAGGTTACTATTGTTGTGTCTATGAATCTATAACCCTATAGATCTGCTTTGATCCTATAAGTCACAGGCATATGGCTCTATACATGGGGTACTGTATCTCTAAATTGCTGTCATATTAACTACAAAAAAGTTTGAATGGTTTGAATGGCTGAAGTTTTTCACCCTATTGCATCTTCCCAAAGTGACAGAAAAGCTCACACCCACCTGATCTTTGGGGTAATTTGGCTGGGTAATTGTATACTTTCCCGTTAAATGTGTTGATTCTAAAATGTTAATCAGACAATTTGGAGGTTTCCTATATCTGGAAATGCAATATTCCATTAAAGTGATTAAATTAAAACAGAATCAACCTGAAATAACTGCATGCAACTTAAAACTGTTGAAATAGACTATCGTAGTCAAATAGAATTATTTCATTCAAACAAGGCTGGCGGTGGCACTCGGGAGGAAAGGCGCTGTTTCCTTGTCCAAAGGTGCTTGTTCAGAGAGTTAAGAGCACAAAACCATCAGTTATGGAGATCCTAGCTGAGCACTCAGCATCCCAATGCTGGAGGGAGCCTGGAGCTGTGATTTTCCAGTGCAGAAAGAATGAAGACAGGGGGGCATGAAGGAAAGGAATTCCAAGATGCCTGGTCAATGCTTTTAAATATAATTTTAAAATGTGCCTAGTTGATGTAGGAATAAAAGAATACGTACACCTTTGGACTCTCCTTCCTTGGAGGTTTTTAAGCAGAGGTTGGATGGCCATCTGTCATGGATGCTTTAGTTGAGTTTCCTGAATTGCAGGGGGTTGGACTGGATGTCCCTCAGGGTCCCTTCCAACTCTACAATTCTATGACTCTACATAAAGTGGTCAAAGCATTTTATATACATTGCAACAGCCCTGTGAAATGGAGAATGTTCTCCTCCTGTGGCAGATGGAAGCTAAGGCAGACTGAATAGTGGCTTGTCAAGGTCTGACAGTGAACTTACAGCTGGGGTGGGATGTGCAGCAGCCAAATCCCATCAGTGTTTACTCAGAAGTAGGTACTACTCTGTTCAACTCACAATTAAATGTGCGCAGGAGAGCCACCTTGCATGAAGAACATCCTGGCTCATCCACCTAGCTACTGTCTTATCTTATGTCAGCTTTCACCTATTTCCATGGGTTCCCTAGCAATTTCCCATCTAGGAACTGACCAAGCTAAACCCTGTTAATCTGCAACAATGTAGCAGCACTAAGTGCCCTCACACCATTCTTTGCTTGTGGACCTTTGCCCTTTGGGTGCATCCAGACAAACAGGAGCCCAGTGCAATTGCTTTCTGCTATTGGGTGAGCAATCGGTCCACCCCCTCCTGACATATCTTCAATCACTCCTCAAACAAGGCATGTGCTTAGTGCCTCCAAATCCAACTTATTTCCCTCTTATGTTTGACCCTCCCCCCTATGCTTCAAGCAGCCCTCCTCAGACAAGCTCCTTGCAAATTAGGACAATTAAGTCCATCATCTTTAAAAAAGAAATCTCAACCCATTTTGCTAAACTTTCACTTCTGCTCGAGGAGTAAGAGAGGTGGCTTTGCGATATCAGGAGAGCCAGCCAATCAACGTTGTGCTCAGTTAGTTTCTGTTGGAGCTAAGAGAAAGAGTTTCTTCTAAGGGCCCTTGCAGAGCAACTTGACTACCTTGCTGCAGTTAAAGCTCAAGTTGCATGCGGTTACAGTTTCCTGCAGTATTTGCAACAGAAGAGCATAAGGTTTAATGAGGCTGTTTGTAATGCAAACTTCAAACCAAAGATGGACGGAATGGTCATTTGTGTTGTATTACCCCAGATCTCTTTTCCCTGCAAAGTGTAGCTCCTAGGAGTTGAGTTGGCATCTTGGGAGATAATGGAGGAGGATAGTACATTCTCAATCATTGTGAAACCGAGCAGGTTCCACTTGGGCCCCATGCAAGTCAAGTGTGCATCCTGACCTGGAGCATTTCCCAGAATCCTTTGCAACACACACACACACACACACACACACACACACGGATTCCCAGGTAGACAGCTCAATGTGGAAAAAGTTGTTCCCTCAAAGAAAATCGCTGCTGCAAACTACAGAAGGTTTCAAATGCTTTTCTAGAGAGACAGAACATACATCATTGCCATGTGTAATTTTCACCTCCCCTATACTGTTTGCTCACCTGAATCACACTCTGTCTCCATCATTCCTAAACCTCTAGAGGGGAAGCGCCCTTCCTCCTCGCTGCAGGATCACATCTGCATCACAAGGGAAACCTTGTTTCCTCAGCAAGGAAGGCTCTTGGCCCAGCAGGAAGCTGATGAGTTGCTAATGTGTGGAAACAAAATAAAAAAAAATCCTTCCAGCAGTGCCTTAGAGACCAACTAAGTTTGTCATTGGTATGAGCTTTCATGTGCATGCACACTTCTTCAGATAATATGTGGGGACTGTTGGGTGTCTTTTCTGCATTTGCTATAAAATTAGACGTGAGAAGAGCAGCCCTTGGAGTGAACCTAAGGGAGGGCCTGGCTGGGTAAATACGTGTTGGGTAACATTGCAGTGTCAAGAGTGGTGGTCTATCACTCTAATAATTAGATCTTCCCTTATTTGGAGCAAAGTGGAGCTTACAATCTAAATGTAGACTGTGTGAGAGACAGCAGAGGCACAGATGCTCAGATCCAGCCAAAGAGATCTGCATATGTAAGCAAGCTTTATGCCATGCATGTAACACTCCTGCATCAGGAAGCGCATGTGTAAATTGGATGGGCACCTCTGAAATCTCACCACTCCATTTCCAATGCAAAGTGAGGGTGATAGGGAAGAGGGGGCAGAAGGGGAATTCGCTCGATACTTTTTTTGGCCTGTTGCAATGAGAGGCTCAAAAAATATGGCATGTATATAGAAAATAATACTCAGAATGGAACAGGCCCATATTTATTTTAGATATCCCAAAGCAGTTCAGAAACATTATTTCCCTTCTCCACTGGGAAAAAAACCCTCTACCACTGCCCAGAGCCTGTGCCTTTGATACAATATGTCTCAAAAACCTTCACCATTTGATCAAGCTGCTGTTAAAAACATAGTAGCAAGCTTGCCTTGTTTTTCTAGTTAATTGGCAATCACTAAACCCAGTGTGGGATGTGGGTGGCGCTGGGGGTTAAACCACAGAGCCTAGGGCTTGCTGATCAGAAGGTCGGTGGTTTGAATCCCTGCGACGGGGTGAGCTCCCATTGCTCGGTCCCAGCTCCTGCCAACCTATTAAAATAGATAGATAAATAGGTACCGCTACAGCAGGAAAGTAAACGGCATTTCCGTGTTCTGCTCTGGTTTGCCAGAAGCGGCTTTGTCATGCTGGCCACATGACCTGGAAGCTGTACACGGGCTCCCTTGGCCATTAAAGCAAGATTAGTGCTGCAACTCCAGAGTCTGTCACGACTGGACCTAATGGTCAGGGGTCCCTTTACCTTTACTTTAAACCCAATATAGATCAAATTATTGATCATCTGCAAGCTCACTGGGTGACTCTCTCTCTTACCTGCCTGACAGGGTTGTTGTGAGGATAAAATGGTGAGTGTGGAGAGGTACATGCGTGTTGCCATGAACTTCTTGGAGGAAGGCAGGATAAAAATGTTGTTTATTGTTGGATTTGAAACCCAAACACACATGCAAAAATGTCCACGGGTTATTTTGAAAAAAGGGAAATAATAATTTTTAACAATAACAATGACTATTCAGTAGTTGATTGAGGGTAAAGATGTTACACTTTCTACCTGAAATTGCTACTTTGATTCTTATGTAGTTACTATCTCATAGCAAGTTTTCCCCAGCAGGAGATCTGGCCCTTCCTGACCTTTTTGGCATGTGATTCACTTACATCTCTCTGCCTGGGAAGGCAAAAGAAGAATGTAAATGCACTTGCCTCCTTTTGAATGTTTGCTTTGTTTAATTGTACACACATCCCATCCAAGAAGCTTTCTTGCTCCAAGAAAGAATCTCTTTAAATGCAAAGAATTTTTATTTGGGGGAAACCCCTTACTGCTGAGATAGGAGCTGTTTGCTCATGTGAATGGGAAGTCAATGGTCAAGATGTGTCATCCTTTTGCTTTAAAATAGCGGCTTGCTTTCCCCCCTCTTTTTTTTGGATCTTCTTGGATACGGCTCCATCTCTGTGGCCTTTGAGATTCATTTGCAGGTAAACACATGTGACAGGCTCCAAACCAAGAACCAACCAAGGTTGTCACAGCTGTGCCCCATAATGGTGAATCCAAGTGCCTATTCTGTTGAGGAATGTTTGCCATCACAAACATATTTTTGCACATACTGGTTACATAGCAGAGGCTTGTAGCTTTTTGTGCTAATGCTTTCTGGCCTATTCATTTCAGAGAGTGGGGGGGGGGAGAGAGAGACTGATTTTCAGCCAAAATTGGCTCCTGAACAGCTCACAACAATTAAAATCCATTACAAAACCTACAAAGATATTTACTTAGGGCTGTGATCCTAACCCCAGGTATCTGGGAGTAAGCTTCACTGAATTAAATAAGACTTACTAATGAATAGACATGGCTAGGATAGAACAGGAAGAGCAGTAACAATGAATTGAATTAAAAGAATAACCAATATATAAACAACACTAGGTTGGAAAGGAGTAAGTGAGCGGTAAATAATAAAATAGGTCTCATGTCTTGTGTTTAAAGTCTTTCCAATGGGGTGGAGAATAAAGGGGACTAGTTGTTTCAAAAACTGTAATTTGGCATCTCTCAGCTGGATTCAATTCACATCCAGCTGTCACCTGGACATCAAACTCCCAATTCACTGTAGTCACCAGATGGCTACCAACAAAATAGGCTTCTCTCACCCTGCACACACCATTAAAAGCACGAAGCCATGCTTACTCTCACTTGCTCTTGTTCTACCTCTGTAGTGAGATTCCCAATGGTCACCCTTTGGTGGTGACCAGCAGAGGAAACCACCGTCTTTGGCAGACATAGCTGCCAAGTTTTCCCTTTTCTCGCGAGGAAGCCCATTCAGCATAAGGGAAAATCCCTTTAAAAAAGGGATAACTTGGCAGCTATGTTGGCAGACATGGGGGAAAGTCCCAAGAATGCTGAATGTTGTATGGGGCAGACCTTCCCTAGGCCAAGACAGAACCAACTCCTGGCTCTGTTATTCTCAACAGCAGCAACAATGGAGGCACTGGAGTAGCTATGTTTTGATTTATCAATTACCAATGAAGTAATGAGGGTGTCCAAGGAGCTCTTCCCAGGTAGAGGCAGATGGGTGCTCATTGTCAGAGGTTCTTGCGGCTGCTCTTGAGTAATGATGCTCCACACCTGCTTGTCTTTAAAGTGTTTTTATTGTGCATCCTATTTACAGTGCAAAGAGTCTGGAAAACATGTCTGCTTAGTCCGAGTCAGAACCTCGCAATGGCTTCTTTCTGTTTCACGCCCAACATAACAGCTTGGGAACCCCAAAGCGCCTCCCTCTCGCCCCACGGAGTGCCGTGCGCCTCAATTCAGGCGTCGGGGGGAAGGGCCGTCCTTCTGACTGCTCTCCCATCATTTCCTCCTGTCATGCTGTCAGAGCCTCTCCCCTCCCTCTCTACTTCCTGATTCCTGTAATCTGATCCGCTACTGGACTTGCTGCACTGAGAGGAACTCAACCTGATGAGGGGGGGCTGTTCCCTATAAGCCCTCCCCCTTACATCCACCCCCCAGGCCCCCTCCCTCCTCTCCTGAGGTGGGTGGTAGCTGAGGAGATGATTGGAAACCTAAAAACTCCGTGGCCTCTGAGCTAGTAGGGGTGAAAACTTGCTCCCAGTCTGAACCCTGGGATTGCACTTGGGGCGACCACTGAAAGCCTAGGAAATCTGTCTCGCCTGATCCTGTGGGAGTGAACACCTGTTCCCAGTCCGTGATCGGGGTCTCCTCGCTGGAACAGGCGGCAAACGTGTCCTCCTCTCCCTCTTCTTGGAACACTGCCTCCCACTCCCACAAAGATCCCTGTCTTTCCCCTGGTTCTTCTTCTTCCCATGAGGTGTATCTCCTCCCCCACCCCCGATGCTGGTGCCGATGTCTCTTCCCCCGTGAAGCGCCTTGGTTTGGGTCTGTGCGGGAACAGTGCATGGAATTCCTCTACTAGATATTCCTCCTGCACCACGTGAGCTGGCAGCCAGGCATTGTTGGTGGCTGGAGTGTCCTCCCATGCCATGAGGTACTCCAAACCTTCCTCCCCCCATCGTGAGTCTAGGATTTCAGTGGCCACATTCAGCTCCTGTGCCTCCCTGTCCCTCAGGATGTCTGGTGGGGGTGCTGGACTGTCTCTGAACCTGGCGCTCTCCCTGTATGGTGAAAGCAACAACCTGTGAAATACAGGGTGGATTCTCATCGATTCTGGAAGCTCCAACCTAAACGCCACTGGATTGATCTGCTGCGAGACTGTGAAGGGTCCCAATCATCTGGGTGCCAACTTCTTGCACCTCCCCACTGATGACAGCCAGGCTTTGTCCCCCACCCTGATGACCTCTCCTGGTCTCCTATGGTAGTCCGCCCCCTTCTTGTAAACTTCCTTTGCCCTCTCCAAGTGCTCAATGATCTGCTCTAGAATCTTTCCTGGTATTGATGTCAGGCTGACTGGGCGGTAATTGTTTGGGTCCTCTCTTTCCCCCTTTTTGAAAATAGGGACAACATTTGCCCTCCTCCAGTCTGCTGGAACTCTGCCTGTTCTCCAGGAATTTTCAAAGGTTATTGCCAGTGGTTCTGAAATCACATCTGCCAGTTCTTTTAATACTCTGGGATGTAGTTCATCTGGCCCTGGAGACTTGAATACATCTAAACTAGCCAAATCAGCCCTGAGTGCTCACTGGAAGGGCAGATAGTGAAGCTGAGGCTCCAATACTTTGGCCACCTCATGAGAAGAGAAGACTCTCTGGAAAAGACCCTGATGTTGGGAAAGATTGAGGGCACAAGGAGAAGGGGACAACAGTGGACAAGATGGTTGGACAGTGTTCTTGAAGCTGCAAACATGAGTCTGACCAAACTGTGGGAGGCAGTGGAAGACAGGAGTGCCTGGCGTACTATGGTCCATGGGGTCACAAAGAGTCGGACACAACTAAATGACTAAACAGCAACAACTATGTTCCCTCTAGTGTTAGACTGTACTCTTAGGGATGCTGACCCTACTTACCTGCTTCTTCATCCTTACCTTGGGAGAGGAAATATATTTGTGTTTGTGTCTCCAACAGAAATGAAAGAGCAATCATGGCTCTTTTCAGCTCCACTTTAGGTTGACACAACTAGGACTAGGATCTTTCCTATCTAGCATATATTTCCTTTAATAAACATAGCTTTGTTATTTTCCAAACTCAGATTCTTCCTGAGATTACACTCAGGATAATGAATGATTTGGTCTTCACTTAGGCTTTCAAGTTGCATGTTAACTCCAGACACCAATCAAGTAGTTTGGCAGAAGCAAGAAGGTGGAGATGAGAAGAAACAAGAGAAAGGAGCCATTGATGGGCAATTTCTTCCCTGCAACACACACACACACACACACACACACACACACACACACACACACACACGATGGTGGGGATGACAGTGTTTAGGGTGGAGGAGAACTTCAACCTGTGGATCCTGTTGTATTTCCCAGTATTTCCCAGCCCTTTCTTCATTTAAGTTAATGGAGAAATATTTGCAAGAGGATACAGTCAGGAAAAGGGGGACACTCCTGCAGCCACTATGAATGTTATATGACTACATTTGTGACCATAACTAATGACAGTCTGAGTGCTGCTGGCTTTAACTGTGAAAGGGCAGATGGTCTCCCGTTTATCTTGGCTGCTTTTTACAAACTGTTAGCAGAACATGTGGCAGAGCCAGGGACTGCCCTGGCATAGCAGCAAATGACCCTGTCTTCTCTTCCATTGCTGGTCGTTAATCCTGGATACAGTTTGTGTGTAAAAATTCAAGAAAGGCTTAAAGGGGAAAACTACTTTAGAAAGCCACCTGGATATAAGAATGCCCATCTTTAATTAGCACATCCAGTCTTGGTCAGTGTTCTGCCTCCAACAATGGTCAGCTGGATATCCCTGGGAAGCTTCATAAATGGGACCTGAAGAAGATGGCCACAGCTCCTCCCCTCCTCCCTTCTGCCACTCAGTTATGAACATGGAGGCTCCAATAAAAAAATTCCTTCAGTAGCACCTTAAAGACCAACTAAGTTTATATTTTGGTATGAGCTTTCGTGTGCATGCACACTTCTTCAGATACACTAGAAAGGTATATCCAGTTAGCTACTTTTTGGCTAGTGGCCATTGACAGACCATGAAGTTGTGCAACCCTCTTTTTCTTTGAAGGCATCTGAGCTGATGACCATCACCACATCATGGGGTAGCATGTTCCATACAGTTCATTTTATGAAGAACTAAGAGCAGAGCCATACTCAGTTTTAGATATTAAGTCACTCCTCTGCCCTTGAAGGGCTTAAGAAATTTCAATGTTAGATGTTGTTGGACTCAGCTCCCATCTGGCCATTGGCTGTGCTGTGCTGGATGAGAGTCAGAGAACCACAACTTCTGGAGAGCACCAGGTTGGAGAAAGTTGGCATATGCTAATTAATAGGCAAGTCATGTGGAGCTGCAGGGAGAGTTAATTGTAATTACAGCTGGAAAAGTCCTATGTATACCTGGGAGTAATCCCCATTGAAATCTGCAGGACTTGTTTATGAATAAACATGTGCAGAGGATCATCAGACTGCACTTTCTGGTGGACTAAGAGGTGGACAAAAGTGCAAAATGAAATGCATGTTCCACCGATTTCAGTGGGCCTTAGGAATAAGTTATATAGTTAGGAGAAAGTTGTAAAGCAATTCCTGAACTGCACCACTTAACCTGACATGCTGTTATTCTATGTTCATAAAGCTGAATGTAACATGTAACTTAGACAACAATAAGTGTGAAGAGGGGAAACCTTTCTGTCAGGGATCACATTCCCTTGGGGATAATCTTTTGGGGGCTCTGTACAAGTTGCAGGTGATGTTGAAACCAGTTGGTGGTGGAGCCAGAGCCAAATGTGGGTGAGGCTACACTTCTTTCTTTCTGAAATGCTCCCTCTTTCTCAGGGCCGGCTCGTCGTAGACCCCCAGTGGCGCAGGGCACTATGGCGCCGGCCCACCAGGAGGGTGCCGCGAGCTGCGCCCGCCTGCTGGCCGGCCAGTCCGCCGGTCCGCTGCGCAGCTGTGCGCAGCTGTGCGCGGCACCCACCTGCCCACCGCGCTGGGAAACGGGACGGGAGGGCGCCGGAGAGATCGCGCTGTGCCTGCCCGCCCGCCCACCGCGCTGGGAAACGGGGCGAAAGGGCGCCGGAGAGATCCGGCGCACCATGGCGACAGGGGCGCTTAAGACGGCGCTGCTCTTTCTCTTTTCCCACATGCTAGAGGTCAGAACTGATCACTTGCAGAGCAGCTCCTCCCACACTTTACATTGCTCCCCCTGTTCCAGTTTTCCCTCCATTCTGCCCTCCTCTCCCTGTGGACTTACATGAAATTAGGCTAAGGATGTACAGTCATACCTCGGGTTGTGTCCGCTGCGGGTTATGTACTTTCAGGATACGAATGCGGCGGACCCAGAAGTGCTTACTTCTGGGTTCTGCTGTGCGCGCATGCACAAAAACATTCTGTGTGCTTCTCGCATGCACAGAAGCACTCTATCGGCCCTTTGTGTGCGCGCGGAAGCACCGCTCTGGATACATACTTTTCGTGGTGAGAACAGCACCCCGGAACGGATCAAGTACGTATCCAGAGGTACCACAGCCACAGTCTTTGAGATGCCAGGAGATACATTGCTGATTTTCATCCAAAATGGCTATATTTCTGGAATTTTTCAACTGTTTGTCTTCAAGTTATTTCTAATATGAATAAGCCAAAGCTGTTATTACTCTATCAGGTTTACAAGATCATTGTTGAAAATGAAAGTAAGATGATGAAAGGTTTCTATACTTGAAAAGTAGCTATAAATGAGAGACGAAGGAAGGAGAACGAAATGAGATGTTGTTGTGATTAGCTCTTAGCATGGATTAGAAGGACAAAACATCTCTCATGCCACACAAGGATGTGGCACTTTAACATTCAAAATGCTCAGTAAGATAACACAGTCCCGAGATGAGTGTGTTAACTTTACATTTTTAATACCAAATCTTTTGTTCCGGACCTTGCACCAGCCTTCTGCGTTTCTTGTTTACCTAACTAAATGTGTGAGATGAGAGCATCAGACATGTGGAAGTCATGTGGGATACAGTAAACAGCCAACAGATGGATGCTATTTATTTTGTTTTGGAGGCTTTTCATAATTTTTCATAAGTTCCAATGGTTGTTTTGCTTACGGGCTAACTCAGAGACAATTTACACGCACACACCCTCTGTGCTTGTTTCCGAAATTCTAGTATGTGTCAGGCATCTGCTATTGGAAGCAAACTGAACGCATTGTACTGGCACAGAGGTTTCCAAACAGTGTATGAAACACCCTTGGGTGCCTTATAAGCTCAGGCCAGGCACCTGAGAAAATTGGTAATGGGGAATTAGTTCCCTTGAAAGACCGATTGCTCACCACAGCTAATCTTCTCCTGCACTGCACACATAAAGGGCAGTGTTGGGTGTGTTCTAGCGTAAGGTTACCAGATTTTTTTCAATGAATCCAGGGACACTTTTCTTCAATGGGTTTTGTATGGGGACTGAGTTGTAAATCTGGGGACTGTCCCCAGGAAACGGGGATGTCTGGTAACCTTACTCTAGGGCACAATCTCAGTTTGTGAATAGTGAGGATGAGGACCAAAGTAAATGTGATGTGGAAGATCTGTGCAAAGGCACTTTGGGAAAGGATGTAATGCTTGGGAAGAGATTTATTTAACCCTCCCCCACGTTACTTTTCAGATTTAAACTCCCCTCCAAAGTTGCTATCAGCTGCTCTTCCATGATGGGTACAGCTTCAGATTGTGTACTGTATGTGGTTTCAAATGAAGGCACAATGTGAGGGAAAGAGTCAAAACTCCTCCCCCCCCCACTGCTACAGCTCTGATCCCACAGGTGCTTTTGTGGACAGGGAGATGGGGATTTCCTATGTCCTGCCAAACTTGGCCATTAGGCCAAACAGTGCTGGCTTGGGAACTATAGATTCCTCTTCAGTGTTTGTGTGTGTGTGTGTGTGTGTGTGTGTTACACATAAGATAAGCTGATGTGGAATATTCATGAAGGTAGAAAGACTAATAATAATAATAATAATAATAATAATAATAATAATAATATATTATTTATACCCCACCCATCTGACTGGGTTTCCCCAGCTGCTCTGGGCAGCTTCCAACAGAATATTAAAATACAATAATCTATTAAACATTAAAAGCTTCCCTAATTGCCGCAATGGTCTACTAATATTGAAAGCTACCATTCTATGGGTTTCTGCAGATGTAACTTGAAAAGATGATTCAGCACAATTTATTCTTCTTCCTAGTGAGCCCACCTTCCCCTGCTTTACCTGTATTTAACTAAATTGAATTAAATCACAACATTTATAATCTAAAGGTAAAGGTAAAGGGACCCCTGACCATTAGGTCCAGTCATGACGGACTCTGGGGTTGTGGCGCTCATCTCACATTATTGGCCGAGGGAGCTGACGTGCAGCTTCCAGGTCATGTGGCCAGCATGACAAAGCCGCTTCTGGCAAACCAGAGCAGCACACGGAAACACTGTCAGGGCTGTCTCAAGCACGTCGGGCACCCTGGCGCCGTGGTGCAGAGATCGCTCCAGTGCCCCATTAAGCCTGTAAAATAGTAGTAAAACAATTAAAGCAACATTCTGCAGGAGGAGGTGGTTGTCTTCAAAATATATACCCAGACTGCTTCACGCATCCCCAAAGGCCTGGGCAAAGAGATACATCTTTCCCTACCATTGAAAAGTATATAATGTTGGTGCTCCTTGTATAATGCACCTTAGAGGGAAAGGCATTTCACAATCAGGAGGGGGGGCACCACCATCAAGGCCAGGCACGCCCAAACTTCGGCCCTCCGGGTGTTTTGGACTACAATTCCCATCATCCCTGACCACTGGTCCTGTTAGCTAGGGATCATGGGAGTTGTAGGCTTAAACATCTGGAGGGCCACAGTTTGGGGACCCCTGATCAAGGCCTTCTCAAACACCATCACCAGGGACGGCTCTAGGTAGACCCCCGGTGGCGCGGGGCATCAGGGCGCGGAAACCATGCTGCACCCTGCGAGGGCGGGGGCGCTGGAGTGATCTCCGCCCCTCAGTGCCAGGGCGGCTGACCTGCTCGAGACTGCCCTGACCATCACCCCGCCCCATGCTTAACTTGGGGGTGGGATCACAAGGGATTCCCCTGTCAATCATAAAACCTGGTTGATATGGTAGGAGGCACTCTTTTAGGTATTTGGAAACAAGACATTCAAAGCTCTTTGTGTCAACCCTAAGCAAATTAAATTGTGCTTGAAAGCAAATTGGCAAACTCATGCAGATCTTTTAGAACCAGCGCTGTCTGGTCAACAGTGCACACCAGTGCACAACAGGTGCAACATCTGGATTGTCTCAAAGGGTGGCTCTCTAAAAAGCACATTACAATATTCCAATATGACCAGAGCATGAGTAACTGCGGCCAGAATTTATTTATGCAGGTGAACCAGCTGTTGCTGCATATAGGCATGCCTCACAACTGGAGTTACCGTACCTGGATTTGAAGCAACAAAGATAGGTCCCGAAGCATGGGCGTACCCAGGATCAAAACTAGGGGGGGCACACCAGCCACGCCCCCCACTGCCAGTCACGCCCCCCCAGCCCCAGCCACCCGATTGGCTGGCTGGCGATGATGTGGCTGGGATCCCCCAGGAGGCGTGGTCAACATCCATGCCCCCCACGCCCCATAGAATGGAGTTTGGTAGCCACTTCAACACCAGAGCCTCACATATTCCGGCACTCCCTTCCTGAAGCAATGTTCATAATCATTTATGGATTGCTCCTGTTTTGGAATATTTGTCCCCCTATAAGTAGAACATGTATTAATCAATAATTGATGAATATGAATAAAGCTTGCCAATATTTTCTCATGAGAAATGAAATATTTAGAAATGAAATCCCAGTGCTAACATTTTGCAGGAGGGATGAGTGACAGCACTACCAGCTCACCACAAAACAGAGCCTGAGGTCTTAGTGAGAAGAGCGAGGCAGGTCTGGCAGATCTTAGGGTGGTAGCCTCACAACAGGGTTATAATTTCCTTTTCTGTGACAACAGGAGCTTCCGGTCCGTCGCGCTGGCAAGAAGGCGCAGAGACCTCGAGCTCCGAGGGCTCTGGCATCGCGGGGGGGGGATATCCGCGGGGGCACGCGGATCCCCGAAAAACCCCGGGTAGAGCGTCCCGGGAGCATAGTTAGCCCGGCAGAGCTCTGAACGCGACTCCTCTGCTGCCCGGGAAGCTCAGTAGAGCCCCTGAGAGCCAGCGGAGTGGCAGTCGCGGGAGCCATTTTGGGCACCATCGTCACCTCCAAGAGCGAAGCCCCGAGCCTGCAGCCTGCAAGCGGCAGATTCTTTTTGTTAAAGTAAAGTAAAGATTCGGACTAAGTAAGTAAAAATTTATTGATTGGACCTATTGGAATTACAATTCGGAAATGGGAGAGAGATAGAAAATATGGAAGCCGTCTCCTCCCATCGGTCGAGTGGGGAAACAGTTATACAAAGAACCCAATACCGTGAGAAGACGTAAATTTGCTTAAAGACAATTCCAAAGACCGGGGAAAAAGATTCTCCCCTCAAAGCAGGGTAAAAGGGGAGCGGAACAGTCGTGATTAAAATTCCCTGCAAAATAAAGAGAGACTTAAATCTGGGAAAGGTCTGCTCCTTCCTGGGCACCTTCAGCCCTGACAGACCAGCGAGCCTATAACATCATTAAAAAGAAGAGAAGGAAAAGAGTGCATAGACTTGAAAGTACTATACTTTAAACATTTATATAAAATTCAAAGCAATAGAACTGTGGTAAATATGACAGCCAGTTTTGCAAAAAATGGTGGGTGATACTATGGAACTATTGCCTGACTCCCAAGACAAGTGACCTTGAAAGAGTCTGAGAATGACAACAAAAATTTATGCATCTGGGTTCCAGCAAAATGTTTTGAGAAAGCTGTGGGAACTGAGAATCGGACTATACTATGAGGGATTACAGTTGCAAGAATTGAGACAAACTTCACAGTCGGAAGGCAGCAACAGTGCAACAGCAGAGGAGGACAAAATAAACAATGTATCAAGCGATAGAGACATTGTAAAGCAAGATGAAATTAAACAGGAAAAGAAAGAGGAAGAAACTGAAGAACCTGCGCAGCAAGAAGATTTGGAATTTACTCCCCTTATGTTAGGGGAAGGACAAGGAGCTTTCGGACTGGTCGAAAGGATGGAATTTTTTGAAATCCAGAATACCCACAAGGAAATGGAACTACAAAGAAGTGGGAAATCCCAGGGGGGGCTACAAGGAAGTTTGGAGGGTAAAATATTGGAAAAAGGGGGTGGGATGAAGGAGGAATTGATAACTCGTTATTAGGATTGACTAAAAGGTTTGGAAACTGGACTGTTGACTATGGAACTTGCTGGACTGAAGGGGATTGATGGGTCCCAAGGGAGGAGTAGGTATAATATTAATTAGACATATAGTTAATTAAAATTAGGATTGATTAAATGGTTCAAGAGGGATGGAGGTCTTTGGGGGTAAAAATTAGGTAAGGGAAATTAAAAGAAGGTTGATTAGTTGAAATTATGTTAAGATTTGAAAATGAGAATAGTAAATAAGGTTAAAAAATAAGGTTAATAGAATGGGAATAATGATAAGAAATCTGTTAAATGAGAATTGGAAATGAAGACCAGGGTAGGGGGGAGGTTGGGGAAGCCCCTTAAATGTGACTATAATGAATGATGATGAGGATTTTTTTTCTTTTCCCCCTCTTTTTTCTTTTTCTTTCTTTTTCTTTTTTCCTCTTGTCTTCTTCTTCTTCTTCTTCTTCTTCTTCTTCTTCTTCTTCTTCTTCTTCTTCTTCTTCTTCTTTTTATTTTTTTTATTTTTGGGGGTGGGATTTTTGAGGGGGTGGGGTTTTTTAAATGTATATTTGGATAAATAGTTGGGTGGATACCCTCCTTCCTTCTTCCCTGTTATTCTGGGGCTCTCTAGTGGCCGGGGGGGCTCTGGGGCGGGGGGAGGGGGAGGGGGGAGGGGATAAATTCAACTATGAAATGGACCACCTTTGACTGTCTACCTTAACCGGACTTTCTCGTGGCAGGAGGGGGCCTGTGGATGGCGGATGGGAAAAAGGCGGATATTATGTATGTTTTTTTTATGTTCTTGTTTCTAATGTTTTGTTTCTAATGTGTAAAATCAATAAAAATCATTTAAAAAAAATAATAATTTCATTTTCTGTGGGGCCTCAAATAAAATATATTACACTTGTCTTCTTCTTCTTCTTCTTCTTCTTCTTCTTCTTCTTCTTCTTCTTCTTCTTCTTCTTCTTCTTCGATCCCTTGTAGCTGAGTAAGATTGTCTTCCATAAACACGATTTTAACAATGGGTCCGTAATGTGGGATGGAACACTGGGGCAGACAAGTCACAACAGTTCCTAGAGTTTCCACTAACAGGAACTCACCTGGAGGGACACCTGACTACAGGTCAGTTCCTGTTCCCTCCTGATATGCAGATGAGATTAGCTGGGATTTAAGCCCCTAGCCTGCAATCACTCGCTCTCTTAGCTACTTCCTCCTTCGATGGGAACACATCTTCAGAGAATCTCTAGTTAGGATGGTTCTCACTCTAGGCCTGCAGCCAAGAGTGAGACCAAATGGAGTCTTACTTTACTAAGTAGTCTCTAGATGTATATATATACTTGTAACTTTTCTAAGTAAGCCTGCCTTTCTGAGATTATGCTGTAACTCAGGATGAAACTGTAAGTAAACTCTATCTTATTTTATAAACACTGTGTTGTGTATTTCTTTTAAGAGGGACAAAGGGGACCTTTGCCAGGAAGTGTGATATTGAAGTATAAAGTGTAATATTGTTATAGAGGTTCTAGCGAACCTAACGCACATGTTTTGCTGCGCACAAAAGGGGAATGTCACTCTGCTGATATTGGAAGCTTGCTAACACAAGCTTGGATAGGATCTATCTAATAATATATCCTAATCCACATCCCTAACATTCCCACAAAGGGTTATTACGGCCCAGGACTGCGTATTTTTGTGTATTTTTGAAGGATTGCTTTGGATTGTGATTTTGAACTGTGTAAGATTTTTCAGTTAGAACTTCCTGGTAAGCACATGGTCTATTGTTCTCCAGTGTGCCTAGGGGATTAGCTACCCCTCCCCTCCCTCAGAGTTTACAGCACTAAGAACTCAGAGGCAGTGAAGATTATTTTGCATTTTGAGATATTTTTAGAGATTTTGATTTTGGATTTTTTGGCGAATTTTTGAATTTTGAGAAATTTTTAGAATTTTGAGATTCCAAGATGGCTTTTGCAGATTTTGATTGTGGAGTTAAGCCAGGATTCATGGCTCTAGATGATGACAATTACGTATTTTGGAAACAACGCCTGATAGCATTTTTAGATGCAAGGAATGTTTTGGATGCCATTGAAAATCCTATGCCTACTGGCGAAACAGAAGAGGATTTAGCAAAGATAGCAACTTGGAAACGCATGAACAGCGAGGCCAGACACATAATTTTGAGTGGACTTCGCAATAAGCATCTAACGTCAATTAATAGCAGAGATGATGCAGCGCAAATCTTAAAGGATATTGAGCACAAGTATGGAGCATCTACAAAGAATGAATCCCGCCCCTTTCCACCAAAAGGCGAAAAGAAGGGGGGTCGTGGGCCTGCAATGATATTGCAAGAAAGAAATGTAGCTTTCCAGAGCTGTGAAGGAAAGCGCAATAAGTGGCTTCTGGACAGTGCAGCAAGCAGCCATTTCTGTTATAAAAGGGAATATTTCAATGAAATAGACAATAATAAACAGTCTGAGATTGAAATTGCTGATGGAAATGTTATAAAGTCAATAGGTGCAGGATCTTTGAACTTGAATTTCAAAGTGAACAATGAGTCTTTTGATACTACAGTGAGTAATGTTAAGTATGCACCAAAGCTGAACTGTAACCTAATAAGTGTGTCTAGCTTGAACAAGAAAGATTGTGAAATTATATTTAAAAATGGACAATGCAATGTGATAAAAGATGGTGAAGTGTTTATTCAAGCCAAACTAATCAATGATGTGTATGAGATTGATATTTCAGAGAATGAGTCTGCAAGGGTTGCACAACCCAGGGAAAAGGATCAACCAGATCTGGAACTCTGGCACAAAAGGCTTGGACACAGGGATACCAACGTTATCCTGAAAATGCAGAAGGAAAATCTGGTAAAAGGTCTACAGGTAAAGAATTGCAGTACACCAATGCCAAACTGTACAACTTGCATAACTGAAAAGGCAGTCAAGCCTTCCTTCCCACGTTGTACAGAGAAGAGAAGCACAAAAGTCATGGACACTGTTCATACTGACCTATGTGGTCCGCTGAATGTACCTTCCCTAGGAAACAATAAGTACATTCTGATATTTATAGATGACTTCTCAAGATATTGTGTTGGATATTTTCTAGAGGAAAAGAGTCAGACACCGGAATTGTTCAAACTGTACTTAAACATGGTGAAGAACAAATTCCAGAGAGCTCCTTCCACCTTAATTTCGGATAATGGTGGGGAATTCTGCTCACGTGAGATGAAGGCCATCATGGCACAAGAAGGCATAGCACATGTTGCTTACACGCCTCAACAGAATTCTATTGCTGAAAGAAAGTTTAGATCCATTATGGAGATGACAAGGTGCATGTTAAAAGAGGCCAACTTGTGGTGCATGTTAAAAGAGGCCAACTTGTCACAGAAGCTATGGGCTGAAGCGGCGAATACAGCGATTTATCTGCAGAACAGATTGCCTACAAAGGGTGCAGAACGCACACCATTTGAACTTTGGCACGGGAGAGTCCCAAGTCTGCAGCACATACGTGTGTTTGGAAGTGTCTGTTATTACCACGTGCCCAAAGAACGCAGACACAAGCTTGACTCCAGAGCAAAAGCAGGTATCCTGGTTGGCTATGCTCCTGGAGGTAAGGGATATAGAGTTTTAGATCCCAAGAGTGGCAGAGCAGACCCATACCATGTGGTTCATTTTGATGAACAGGGCAAGTTTGACACAAAGAACACTGTTATTGACTGTTCTAAAGAATCACCAGATGAAGAGTTTATGAGTTTTCCTTTAGCACAAGGAACTAATGTACCTTCTAGTGTCACAACACCCCCTACAGGCGACATCCCAGAAGACGCAGAGGTCCAGACCCCTGGCGGCACCAGAGATGAAGAGGAGGAGCTGTACGTGGACATGCCAGCGTTGGAGGAGGATGAGGATGCTGATGCAGTTGCACAACTAGAGGTCAGATGTTCATCCAGAACCAACAAGGGCGTTCCACCACTACGACTGTCCTACTTTGCAGGGTCGGCGTCTCCACCAGAACCTTCCACTTGGGAAGAGGTAGAGCAGATGCCAGCCACCGAAGCCAGTCTCTGGAGGAAAGCCGCGCAGGAGGAGATTGACGCACTGCACAAGAACAAGACCTGGACACTCACAGAATTACCTGCTGGTAAGAAAGCAATTGGGAGCAAATGGGTGTTCAAGGTTAAAAGGGGTTCAGAAGGGGAGGTGCAACGTTACAAAGCAAGACTAGTGGCACAAGGTTTTTCACAGCGATATGGCCACGACTATGACGAAGTCTTTGCACCGACAGTGAGATACAGTAGCGTAAGATTACTTTTAAGCATCGCAGCATCTAAAGGGATGGAGGTGAAACACATCGATATAGCTACTGCGTTTTTGCATGGGGAAATTTCTGAGGAAATTTACATGAAGCAGCCTAAAGGTTTTATAAAGCCAAATGAGGCACATTTAGTTTGCAAGCTTCAAAAGGGACTGTATGGTTTAAAACAAGCAGCCAGAGCCTGGAACTTGAAATTGCATGGAATGCTGGTGAAACTTGGGTACAAGCAAGGTGAAGCTGACAAGTGTTTGTACACTAAGCAGAGTAATGGACAATTTTCTTATATTCTTGCCTTCGTTGACGACCTTTTAATCGCAACGTCAAGTGACAGGGATTATAAAATTGTAGTCCAGCACCTCAACAAGGAAGTGCAAGTGAAGGAATTAGGACCAGTTCAGTATTACCTCGGGATTCAAGTGGAAAGAGAACAGGATGGTTCATTTCTACTCAATCAGAAGCAAAAGATAATTGAACTGTTGGAGAGTATGCAATTGCAGGATGCAAAACCAGTCGACACCCCGATGGCTACAGACTTATTAAAGAACCAAGAGGATTCGAAGCTGCTGCCAGACAACACAGAGTATCGTTCAGCGATTGGTAAACTTTTGTATTTAGTTACCACGTGCAGACCTGATTTAGCCAATGCAGTAGGGATTCTCAGCAGGAAAGTGAGTAGTCCCACTGAGCATGATTGGGTTGGTGTGAAGAGGGTGGTTCGATATCTTAAGGGTACAATGGATTGTAAATTAAAGTTACCAGCTGTCAGTGACCCTAAGCTCATTGGGTACACTGATGCTGACTGGGCGGGTGATAATTCTGATTATAAATCCACAAGCGGGCATGTCTTTATGTATGGGGGCGGAGCTATCACATGGGGCAGTTATAAACAGAAATGTATAGCTTTATCGTCTACAGAGTCGGAATATGTTGCGGCTACAGAAGCGTGCAGAGAGATTTCCTGGCTGGACCAACTCCTAACAGACTTTGGCGTGGAGAGAAAGGAACCTATAAGCCTGCTGGAGGACAACCAAAGCTGTCTAAAGCTGGCGCAGAATGAGAAGTTCCTAGCACGCTCAAAACACATTGGGGTCAGGTACCACTACGTTCGCCAGATGATACAAGATGGACTTGTCGAACTGTCATACTGCTGCACTTCAGAGATGACAGCAGACATCCTAACAAAACCCCTGCCAAGACAGAGTTTCCAGAACCTGCGTGTCAAGCTGGGACTCTTGGGTGGTTGAATAAAGTTGTTTATGTTTTGTTTTATATGTAATGAATGTTGTGAATTGCCTGAGAAGGGGTTTGTGGGATGGAACACTGGGGCAGACAAGTCACAACAGTTCCTAGAGTGTCCACTAACAGGAACTCACCTGGAGGGACACCTGACTACAGGTCAGTTCCTGTTCCCTCCTGATATGCAGATGAGATTAGCTGGGATTTAAGCCCCTAGCCTGCAATCACTCGCTCTCTTAGCTACTTCCTCCTTCGATGGGAACACATCTTCAGAGAATCTCTAGTTAGGATGGTTCTCACTCTAGGGCTGCAGCCAAGAGTGAGACCAAATGGAGTCTTACTTTACTAAGTTGTCTCTAGATGTATATATATACTTGTAACTTTTCTAAGTAAGCCTGCCTTTCTGAGATTATGCTGTAACTCAGGATGAAACTAAGTAAACTCTATCTTATTTTATAAACACTGTGTTGTGTATTTCTTTTAAGAGGGACAAAGGGGACCTTTGCCAGGAAGTGTGATATTGAAGTATAAAGTGTAATATTGTTATAGAGGTTCTAGCGAACCTAACGCACATGTTTTGCTGCGCACAAAAGGGGAATGTCACTCTGCTGATATTGGAAGCTTGCTAACACAAGCTTGGATAGGATCTATCTAATAATATATCCTAATCCACATCCCTAACATTCCCACACGTAAGTGACTGTGGAGGCCAATTCTGGATCCACAAGTCCTTCCACAGTGGGGACATTGGTTTCCAGGTGGGAGTTGATCACGGTGTGGATTTGCCAAGCGTGCCTTCCTCTTAGCACGTCTCTCCCTTGCATCCTGAGATCGAGTTTCTTCAAAGCCCATGACACCTTTGGTAAAGGCTGTTCTCCAACTGGAGCGCTCTCAGGCCAGTGTTTCCCAGTTGTCAGTGTTTATACTACATTTTTAAAGATTTGCCTTGAGACAGTCTTTAAACCTCTTTTGTTGACCACCAGCATTACGCTTTCCATTTTTAAGTTCGGAATAGAGTAGTTGCTTTGGAAGACGATCATCAGGCATCCGCACAACATGACCAGTCCAACGAAGTTGATGTTGAGGGATCATTGTTTCAACGCTTCCCAAGTGATGTGTAAAACTTTTCGGAGACACTGTTGATAGAATCTTTCTAGGAGTTGGAGATGGTGTTTATAAGTGGTCCATGTTTCACAAGCATATAGTAAGGTTGGTAGTACAATAGCTTTGTATATCTCTGTATGGTGCCCAGATAATTTTTTTATCTTCTATTCTCTACTTAGTCTCAGATCAACCCCCTAGGAAGTGATAACTGAACTCTTAGCTGATAAATACCTGTGAATTCCACATCTGGTGGCCAAATTTGCTCTGGCAGCTAAGAAGCTTTGCACCAGCTATGTTAATGAATTGTAATTTCAAAATGTTATGCTGTGTAATTTTAAAGTTAAGTTGTGTGATTTAGATGAATGTCTTAATTTTTGCCCTCTGTTGTTCACAGTCTTTGTCTATATACAATAAATTGAATTGATTATGATAGTGTTCCCCTCTCAGGCAATCTTTCCTGTAGAAAGGAAAAAGGAGGGGAAAAATCAGAGACTGGAAGAATGCATTGTAGAAAGCAGGTGTGTAAATTTAAGGAATAAAGGTGAAGGCTGGTAATGGGCCTTGTTTGTGTAAAATAACTCACCCCTTTAAGTTTTGCTGATCTTCCCTTGGAAATCCTGAGAAGGACATTACACACTTGAAACCATGAATCCACCCCCTAGAAATGGTCAGTCTACCCCTTTTGGATCACTCAAGGGTACTGTATCAGAGTAGCTCAGTAAGAAACCATGGAGATGTAGCACTCATAAGGCTCTCAAAACTATGAAATTAAAACTTGACCTAAGCCCCATTAAAATCAATGGTCTTGACTAATCACAATTAAGTCCAATTCCGTTGCTTTCAGTGGTACTTAGCCAAGGCTAAATATTGTTCCGTTGTGTCCAGTCTGTGCAAATTGCAAAAATGATGGTTTGATCATAATGGTTGCAACTTCCAAAAATATGTTCATGAAATAAGATGGCCCATTAAATGTGAAATCTACTTTTTTTAAAGAAAAAAGACTGAGCTGTAGAGTTCTTCAAATAATTAAGAAATAATTATTGTATTATTGTGACAATTACCATATGATTTCCATTATCAGAAATCTTCCTTGTTGGTGCAGCAGTTCCAGGCTGACCACAAATTATTATTATTATTATTATTATTATTATTATTATTATTATTATTATTTATACCCTGCCTATTTGGTGGGTTTCCCCAGACACTCTGGGCGGCTTCCAACAGAAAAATAAAATACAATAATCTATTAAACATTAAAAGCCTCCCCATCTGCTTTCAGATGTCTTCTAAAAATCTGGTAGTTGTTTTTCTGTTTGACATCTGATGGGAGGGCGTTCCACAGGGCGGGCGCCACTACCGATAAGGCCCTCTGCCTGGTTCCCTGTAACTTGGCTTCACGTAACGAGGGAACCACCAGAAGGCCCTCAGCGCTGGACCTCAGTGTCCGGGCAGAACGATGGGGGTGGAGACGCTCCTTCAAGTATACTGGACCAAGACCATTTAGGGCTTTAAAGGTCAGCACCAAGACTTTGAATTGTGCTCAGAAACGTACTGGGAGCCAATGTAGGTCTTTCATGACCAGTGTTATGTGGTCTCAGAGGCCACTCCCAGTCACCGGCCTTGCTGCTGCATTCTAGATTAGTTGTAGTTTCCGGGTCAACCTCAAAGGTAGCCCCACGTAGAGCGCATTGCAGTAGTCCAAGCGAGAGATAACTAGATGAACACCCAGCCCAAACCCCCTGATGATCTCTCCCAGTGGCTGCATGTAGATGTAGATTTGGCCCCACCTATATTCTGTCTCTTAATTAGATGGTCACCAAATTTCTTTCTCTCAGTGTAGAAATGGGTATTTTCTAATAGTCTTCTTCTTAACTGGGTATGTGCCTTAGAAAACAAAAAATTACACTCCATGAAAAATTGGCCTCCTAAGCAGGATGCAAACACTCCCTTCCCATAAAATACAAATCTTGCATTCAGATTTTAGTTATTGTCCCATAGGTAGGATGAGGAGCAAGAGGCTGTTTTACATTAATGACAGATATTTGTTTACAATTATTTCCATGGAACTGCTGCTGTTGCCCCAGCTGCTGCTCCTGCAACCAGCGCCATCAGTGGCTTCCCAATGCTATTCGCCACTCTGGACCCTTGGCATCTAAACCCACCATTCAGGGCAGAACCCTGAGGAGCTGGGTTCACTACAATGTGGGTGAAGATAGAGGGAACATCCTGAATGCAATGGAAATGGTCTGAATGCAGATTCAGGACAGAACAGAACATCTCAACATGCAGTGAAGGTGTTGGCCAATGTAACAGTGTAAGTTGTTTGACCATGCATTTACTACATTATGACATTCTTTTCAGGGAAGGTATGTGGAAGGGGAAGGGCCAGAGCTCAGTGGAAGAGCATCTGCCTTGTGTGCAGAAGGTCCCGTGTTCAACCCCTGAAACCCTAGAGGGTTGCTGCCAGTCAGGGTAGACAATACTGAGATAGATGGAACACTGTGTCTGATTCTGTATGAAGCAATTTCCTGTGTTCCTCTGTACTGAACATCCAGGCAAAAAAACTATGGTAGCAGCTGCCCATTCATGCATAAGTACATAGGATCAGGCTAGTGCCCATCTAGTCCAGCATCCTGTTATCACAATGGCCAATCAGATGCCTGTGGGATGCCCAGCCCAGGAGCAGGACCTGAGCACAAGAACACTCTTCCCACCTGTGGTTTCTAGCAGCTGGTATTCAGAAGCACAATGCAGAGGAAGAGCATAGCCATCTTGTCTAGTATCTGAAGCACAATGCAGAGGAAGAGCATAGCCATCTTGTCTAGTATGTGTATCTGAAGAAGTGTGCATGCACACGAAAGCTCATACCAAAATATAAACTTAGTTGGTCTTTAAGGTGCTACTGAAGGAATTTTTTTTATTTATCTTGTCTAGTAGTCATTGATAGCCTCCACCTCCATGAATTTGTTGAATCCCATTTTAAAACCAGCACTGCTTCCCTTGGAAACAAATTCCATTGTCTAACAATGTGTTGTGTGTACTTCCTTTTATATGTCCTAAATCAGGCATCCCCAAACTTCGGCCCTCCAGATGTTTTGGACTACAATTCCCATCTTCCCCGACCACTGGTCCTGTTAGCTAGAGATCATGGGAGTTGTAGGCCAAAACATCTGGAGGGCCGCAGTTTGGGGGTGCCTGTCCTAAATCCTCCAACATTCAGCTTCATTGGATGCAGTGGCAGACCTTGGGGGGGGGTCTCAAATTTCAGTGGCAACCTGTGCAATGCCAAAATTGGGCGTGTGCACCCCCTGCCTCTCACCTTGCATTCTACATCATAGTTGCAGCTCCCCCTGCGACACCCCTGAGGTTCCTGCCCAGTGCAACCCAACCAGTCACACTCCCCTTTGGTTCCACCCGTCATAAAATGAGAAATGTTTCCAAGTTACAAGAAACAAAGAGGGAGTTATAAAGGTGAACTCTATCCTGAGTGGGCCAACACTGATATGTGTGAGCTGCTCACTTTGATCAGGCAAATGTCTGGGGAGCCGAGGAGTCCGTGATGACAATGGAAGCGCAGCCCTATAGGGATTTCAAAACACCCCACACGTCCCTGTATTTTGAAGGGGTCATGTCAGCTCAGGAATGACCCCTTAAATTCTCAGATATAAATTACTGGAACAGGAACGGCTCAACAGCAATGTCTTTGGAGCAAACCTTTGGAGGTATCAGAGGCAATTCTTTTGAGGTTACATTTCTCCTTTTATCATGCTAGAATTTTATCTGCCTTTTCTCTTTAAATAAAGAATATTAAAATTAAAAGTACCATTTTAAAAAGAAACTTTTTAAAAACCTTTTAACAATCTGTTTATTGAGCTTGATGTTAAAGCAGCTGAGGCTCTGTTGTGGTCAGGCATTTGTAAAGATATTCATGGGCTCCACTAGCCTTTGGTAGCCTTTCTTTAGGGGAAAAGAAAGCTTCCTTGCAAGACATTAGGAGATGAATGCTAATAGATCCAAGCTACTCCACAATCCAGTGTAATCAGTGGTTTCTGTATATTAATCCCCATAGTTTCCTTTTCCTTTCTTCTTCCAAAGTTCAGGACAAGCTCACGGTTTGCCTATCAGCATGTAATTTCCACCCACTCTGTGATGTTCCAGCTTTTTGAAAGAGAGCTAAACCTCCCCCCACAAGTGTTTATTGGGAGCTAACAGCAATGTAAAGCTGTAACAGGATTAATCAGTCCCTAGGTACCATTTACAGGAAAGTCATTATGGATTCTTACACTTTGCAAAAGAGACTCCCTGGAACAGTCACACTACACTGTAGATGTGGATCTCAGATTCACTATATGGAGCTGCTGGAAAGAAAACAGAGATTAACACCTCTGAGGATCCCTGGGGACTCTGAAAGATTGCACTTCCTCAACCCAAAAAGGGGGCTTGGCTTGAAATTTCCTGCTGCAATTGCTTTGTTTCTCACACCTGCCAGAGATCCATTTTCTTGATTGAGAAAATTCAGGGTGTTTTCTTTTCTTCTTAAACTTTCACATGCATTTAAAGAAAAGGATATGAGTGGTGTCATGAATACAAATGGATCCAACCTTCACTGGATCTACAAAAGGAATTGGATTCCCAGACCAGCCTCAGCTACAAATGTTCCAAATTTTCATTGAAGCTGATACAGGTTTATTTGTTTGAAAACACTTGTACCCTGCTGTAAATAGCACTTTCAGAAAATCAATGTCATAAAAGCACACATTGCATAACTGCATCCACACTAGAGTACAGAAGAAACTATAAAAGCAACAGGTCACAAAGTGGCAAAATGCAACCATCTGGTGCGGTAAAATCCAGCAACCAAATAGGTCACCCAAAGAAACAAGAGAGCCTTTACTTGGCACCTAAAAGATAACAATAAAGTTCTCAAGTGGGTCGCTGTGAGCCACTGGACTTTCACAACCAGAATAGGCCATGTCCCTGGTGGCCAGGCAGATGGTGACATCTGGAGAAGACAGTCATTGAAGAATTTAGCTCCTGGGCTGGTTCATAAGAGAGTAAGGATCCCCCAGGTACGCTCATGGTTCTGGACCAGGGTTGGGCAGAATGTTGACCTGGGTCTGCTGGTAGATCTCTGAGTGATTGGCACTAGATCTGCAATAGTTTCTTGCTATTAATTTTTTGAATAACTTTCCCCATCTAAATTAGGCTGCTGAAATGAGGAAAGCTAACCAGGAGTTGATTTCTGTTGGGAAAGACAAATCAGGTTCAGAATGGGTCCAGAGGGACGTGCTCTTTTACACTTGGCTCTGGTTGGTAGATCCTATAAAAAAGGAGTTCCAACAAACTTGAAATCTGCCCACATTTATAAATTTTATGGCTTTCTAAATAAAAACCAGCTCCTGAATGGTGCTTTAAAACCAGCTGAAAGACACATGGGTAGTATGGACATGAAGGCAACAGTGACTGTTTGGGAGAGGAGAGCTCTGGGTCACCAGAGAAGCTAACTGGGATTCAGTTTAGGCCAGACAAAAGGAAGCACTTCTTTGTCTAAAAACAAAACGGGTTTATGGGATTGGAACCTACCCAGCTGCTTAGAAAACTGAGGCAATTTTTTTGAAGAGTTTTTTTTTTTAAGAAATCAAGGGGTGTATAAATTTTATGAAATAAAGAAATAAAGGTGGAGATGACCCCTGAGTTTCAGAGCCTTGCTTTCTCGGGGCCATGCTACAGGCTATAGGTTCCCTCAGGTGCTCACTGATATGCAAGGGAGTGATGAGGTGGAGGGGCCCCTTTCAGAAAAACCAGAGGGGGACTCTGTTCGTTTGCTAGCTGGCACTGACGTGGCTTTTCAGGTAAGGAAAAAAGGCAGGGCTCCCTTCTTTTCAGTGGAATGGCACCTGGCGAATTGTAATGAGCGCTGCTTGCCTGCCTGCCTGCCTGCCTGCCCGTCTTTTCCCCTGCCGTGTCTGAACAATGGAAGGAGACAAATGGGATTCCTCTCTGAAGAATCACCCTTTTCCTTGCAGCTCCAGGTGCAGAAGCAGCACCTGCCCATTGATGCATTCGCTGAATTGCCCCGCCAACAAGCCTGCCAATCCAGTGGCTCTGCTTCGAGCGCGTTGGGGGAAGAGATCCGCTCTTCAGAGTGTTTCAGACAATTTATAATTATTCCACTTCAGGAGGATCAAAATCTCGGAGCTGGTCACATGTCCTACACATATTGATCGGAGGCAGTGCAAGTCAGGAGTGCCTGGCGTGCCATGGTCCATGGGGTCACGAAGAGTCGGACACGACTAAACGACTAAACAATAACAACAATTAAAGGAAAGGAAAGATCCCCAATACATGGTTGATAACGTCGGCGCACGTGAAGTTGTTCTTTTCAAACCACATTTAAAGGGTTCGCGCAAGAGAACTGCACAGTGGAGTCTATACGTAGGAGCCAATTATTCCTAGGGGCCGAGGTCCCTTCAGCCCCCCCTTAAATATTTGAGGTGTCGCCCCCCCCCGTTGATGGGCATTGCCATTCAAATGGTGTACGTGCGCCGCGTCTTGTGATCTATTAGGCAGGGTGGGACTTACCTGCCGTCCCGTCCCCCCAATGTTTTAGTCAAGTTGGCATCCCTTAGTCTATTCTTTGCTGTGATATATATATTTTAAAAATAACAGAAAGGCAACAAATACTTATTGTTGCTTTGTTTCTGAACAAAAGCTCGTTCACTTTGATGAAGGCTTGGCGAGTTTCTGAATCCTCCCCCCCCCTCGTTCTTTGCCCACGAACCCAAATACTGTAGGCTGATTTTGGAAGTGAAGTCCAACTGAATGCATGGAAGGATCAAGCAGCGAGCCAGGAAGTTCTCGATTGGTGGCGCTCGGCCTGGAAAGGTCCGCGCCAAGACCCAGCCTCTGTCCTGCCTACGAAAACCGCCAAGAAAGCGCTCATAGAGTGACTTCTGACTGAGATCGCGCACCTGCCAAGCGCTTTGAAGGGAAGAAAGAAAGCGCTAATGCCATTTCCGAGGAGAGTTCACTTTCCAGTGCGCATCCTTGCTGACGTGAATGTCATCTTTTAACAAGAGAGCAAACATTTCCCCATTAAAGCAAACCCTGAATCGCTTGCTCCTTTCAGCGGAGAAAGCTCCAGCATCTTTTCCATGCGAGCCTTGATTCTGGTAGCACTTCCCTAGGAATAAGGGAAAAAACGCCTTTGAGCAATACATTTCCTGCTCGGCGACAGCAGCTCTTGATCACAATTCTGGAATAGACTACCAGACCTGCTTGAACAGCAGGCATTCATCTTAGACCAAAGGAGGGGGCCTTGTGGCACTGCAGGTGACATTGAACTCCATCTCCCATCAGCACGTGTCAGCCCGGCAAAATGGTCAGGGATGGTGGGAACTGGAGTCCAGCGACACCTGGAGGGCATCCATTTCCCCAACTCTCCTTGAGAGCTTGCATGCTTTAGTGCGGGATCCAGCCAGAACGAAGCACTTTGAAGGCCTCGGATTTCAAAGGGATCGAACGTTTATCTCCTGCTGAAACAAACTGCTTCTGGCAGAAGAGAGGGCACTGCCTGCCGGCCCACCACGCATAGCTGCCAAGTTTTCCCTTTTCTCGCGAGGAAGCCTATTCAGCATAAGGGAAAATCCCTTTAAAAAAGGGATAACTTGGCAGCTATGCCACCACGGGGTGCAGCTCCACGCTAAGCACTTTCAAGTCCTACGGAGCCTTTGGACGCAGAGAGATGCCCAAGTCTCCCGCTGAAACGTGCGGGACTATGGCGCAGCTCCGAAGCGCATTCCAGTCCCGACAATTTCAACAGATCTGGCCAGTGGAGTCACGTTCCTGGAAGCCAGCAGAGTTGACTGTGGCGATCCTGGAGGCTCGGGCCCCTTGAACGTCGCCGGGCTAAGGTCTGCGTGAGGCCGACCTGCCGGCTCAAAACTGCTTCCCTCAATCCGGGGCTGAAGCCCTTTGCCCTGGGTCGCCTGCCAGATGGGCGGGGTATAAATTATTATTATTATTATTATTATTATTATTATTATTATTATTATTATTATTATTCGTCCGTGCCGGCTCCTGCGCTTGCGCTCGCTGCCAAGGCGCCCTCGGCGCTAAGTGTGGTTGGCCGGCCGAGTCCCTGCCAGCCTTTCTTCAGCGGTTCGCCTGGAACATTTCGCACTAGCCCAGCTGGGTGACTTCGAGGCGGTTTGTTTTAGTTACGAAATGTTGTCGATTGGGGGGGGGATCCACCCTTAGGGTGCCGGGTACACCTGGCGAGCTCCTGCTGGCCGCCTACTCTGGCAGGCTCAGGGCAGGTCGGGGGCGGCAGTGGATGCCCAGGGCGCGAGGCCCTTCCGGATCGCCAGGAGCGCAAGGGCAACAAGGGGCCGCGAGAGACTGCTTTGCTGCATGGCACCAAAGGGCCGCGTTCTGTTTCTGACGCCATTTCCTGTTGGTTGTCCAGAGCAAAGATATACTGCTCCTGAGCGCAGAGGTTCTATTTTAGTTGTCACCGAATCAATCAATCTTCTATTGAAATCTTTAGCAGAGTTAGAACTGGGAAAATGAAATGCCTCCCTTACGACCCCCCATCCCGCCATTTAAGCCAAGCGAATAGTTTGGGAAGTGGAAGGGAATTATTATGGCTAGGCCAATGTGATTACTATCAGCCTAGTTCCTGTAGAATTTTTGAAGTCCAAGCATTTCAACCGAAGTCGAAAGTATGGACTGTGGCTGCCGGAGTTTTCCTTAGTTATCTTCTGAAGAAACAGACCAAGGTTAAAGTATCAACTTTCTTTCTTTTCTCTACCTATGGTGCGATCCAGTCTAAGGCATGCACTTTTCAGTCCTATTTATTTCAATGGGATAGTTGTTTAGCGCAATCCTATAGATCCAAATAGGACCACCTACTAAGTGTGCATAGGACTGCGCAACCTTAAGCACGCCTCTAAATCCCCATAGTAATCAACGAACTATGCCTGGTTTGACTATACAGTATTGTATGCATACATACATTTAAAGCATTTCTATTCAACCTCGCAAGTTGCTTGGAGGAAGAAGTTTGTTGTGGTTGTAGATGACAATCGTAACCTAAAATCCCTAGATATATAGGGTCAGCCCCCTCAGAACAATCCACCGCAAAACATAAAAGCAACCGTAGAAATAAATGTTAAAACCCCAAAGGTCATTCCTCAGCAGCGCGGCCTGGAGGCGTGCGAATGGGTGAACTAGAGCATTGAAACTATCCAAGTCAGTAGGAAACCGGGAGGTAGTCCTTCCAGATTCATGACCAGGGTACAGCATAAGAAGGTGATTTTAGCCCCAGAACAGGGGGGCAAAAAGCCTCCCCCCAGGTTGCGCCCACGGGTGCTCAAGGGCAGCAGCCGGCGTCTTGGCGAGGAGAGCCCTAGGTGGGAGCTGATTATTCAAATCGCCTGCCTAGGACCTGGGGATTGGAGGCTAGCCTGGCCTCTGGCTGCAATATCACTCCGGCACCCACGTCACTGCACCACTTCGTTTCCTCCTCCTCCTTCCACCCTCCTCCTCCTCCTCCTTGTCTTCGCCTCCGGGCAACTCTTCTCGGCGAAACCCACCCAAGCAGTAGTAGGAGCAGCGGCAACCGCAGCAGCAATAGCGGGCAGGGACAAACCCCACGCAAAGCGAGCCCACCCTCCCCCTCCCCCACCACACACATAGAGGGAGGGGGAAGAAGGAGGGAGGGAGGGAAGGAAGGAAAGAGGGAGGGAGAAGGGAGGGAGGGGGAGAGAGGGAACGAGGCAAGGAGAAGGAGGGAGGGTTACCGAGGAGGGTGTTTTCCTTTTCTCCCCCCCCCCCTTTTTGGATTGCTCTCTCTCCCTCTGTCGTCGCTTGTTGTGGCTGTTAAATTTTAAACTGCCATGCACTCTGCTTCCAGTATGCTAGGAGTCGTGAAAATGGAAGGACACGAGCACACAGAGTGGAGCAACTACTACGGCGAGCCGGAGGTAAATGGCAACTTCTGTCTGTTTGCGTGGGTGGGTGTCTCTCTCTCTCTCTCTCTCTGTTTGTGTGTGGGTCCCCCACCCAATCCCCAAGCCTCCTCCTCCCGCTAAAAAACAGGACTCTCTCTCTCTCTCCCTCTCGCCCTCTTTTTATACAACACTGTGTTAGCCTTGAGATAATATTAACTTTGTGATCAAATATTGACTTGCGAAGCCTCCAAATCCTTTGCCATGCCTAGCCGCGCTATCCTAACAAAGTTGTGTTTGGCAGAGAGAGGTTGGGGGGGGGAAGAGGAAGGGCGTTTGAGGTGGGATCTATAAGGAACCAGGGGAAGAGGGGGCGCATTTATTGCTCGGAGTCTGGGGGCAAATGAAACCCAAAGCCGGACAAAAATTCTTTCTTGAAGGAGAGGAGCAAAGCTTTACGCACAAGCCCCTGTCGCTCTTCAAGTTGCGCGCCTCCTTCCTTTGCCCCAGAAAACAGCCGGGTCTTGACAACGGAGATCTTTTCCCTCCTTGAGTCAAATCACATTTCAGGTTCCGTCCTGGAGCCGTCAGATGTCAGCCCCATTTTTTTGGATTTTGAACAGAGCCCCCCCCCCCGATTTCCATGGCGTTTAATTCTGCCTAGGGTTGAGGTCTTGACCTCCGAGTGATTTCGATGCAATCCCCCCCCCGCAGTAGAGAAATAAAGTTGTCGGGAGATCACGACGGATACTCCCTAGTCAGTGTATAAGAAATTCGGGTTGAAATCGAATCCTACCGAAACAAAACACAAATTCTATCGAGTCGTTTTGATGGATCCGGCTTCTGTTGGGTTAAGCAACTATAACGCAAGTGACTTGGGAAGTAAATTGCATTGAAACCCAAGAGAATCGCTTCGGATTGGAAACCTAAAGGCATCGAGGGAGTCAGATTTGGGGGTCTGAGGCGCTAATCCTCTGCGCGTTTAGCTGGGAGTGAGTCCCGCGAAACACAGTAGGGTTTACTTCTGAGTAAGCATGCATAGGATTGCACGGTTAGACACGGAAAGTGTGTGCGGTAGAGAGCCGGCTTGCTTTCTGGTAGATTTGCATTAGCATTTGGGTTTTAACAGGAACAATTCCCCAACCAACGAATAAGGAAATATTTTAAACACCCACCCGGGTCCTCCTTTTCTTCCATCGCAATAAGAAGCACGTTACTTGGGCAAAGGCTCATTAAAGCCAACAGGAATTTTTAAAATGAGGATGCAGGAATACTGTTATGACCAGACTGGTCGACTTTCTCCTGTGGGATTAAGGTCCAGATCCTAACAGGTGCTGGTGTTGTTGTTGTTTTGTATGTCATCGATATCACTGGGACCTGTATCAGCTTAGCGCATTTGGGATCCAAGTTTGCAATGCTTGGACCCCTATACTAACCACAGACACGATCGAGTCAAAGTTAGGCGCTCCCCCTGCCCCTTTTTAAATTGTGTTTGGCGAGATTTACAAGCCGATCCCCTCTCGTGTTTACTCGGATGTAAATCTGACCGATTTTAATTTAACTGCCCCCAGATTTAAGCACTTGCTCTAGCCTTCCATATAAATTCAAGGGGCCCAAGAGTGCCTGGACCGTGCCCCATGTTCACTGGGGCGCTGGGTACTTTCACCTTCCAGCTTTGTATCACATAGACTCCGAAGGAGACCGTTCCACCGAAGAAAGCTCCCTTGAAATACGTGGTGGTTGGGGCTGAGGGCTAGGTTGCCCACGATCCCGTGGCCAGGGAGTTGGGGGTCTCGGGTGGGCCGACCCGTGTGGGCCACCTCTACTAACCGCTGGGCTCCCCGCTCTTGTCGCCTTTGCAGGGTTACTCCACCATGAACGCGGGGCTGGGCATGAACAGCTACATGAGCATGCCAGCCATGGGCACGGCGGGCAACATGACGACGGTGGCGTCCGGCGGCTCCATGGGCATGTCTTACGCGGCCGGCCCGGCGGGCATGAACCTCTCTCCGGGCGCGGGGGCCATGGCCAGCATGGCGGCGCACCTGAGCCCCAGCCTGAGCCCGCTGGGCGCGCAGGCCGGCTCGATGGGGGGCGCGCTGGGCGCTTACTCGGCGCTGAGTCCCGTCGGGGCTGGCGGCAGCGGCGCGTACGGGCAAGCGGCGGGCCTGGGCCGATCCCGCGACGCCAAGAGCTATCGCCGGAGCTACACGCACGCCAAGCCGCCTTACTCGTACATCTCCCTCATCACCATGGCCATCCAGCAGTCGCCCAACAAGATGCTGACGCTGAGCGAGATTTACCAGTGGATCATGGACCTGTTCCCTTTCTACCGGCAGAACCAGCAGCGCTGGCAGAACTCCATACGGCACTCGCTCTCCTTCAACGACTGCTTCCTCAAGGTGCCGCGCTCGCCGGACAAGCCGGGCAAAGGCTCCTTCTGGACTCTGCACCCGGACTCGGGCAACATGTTCGAGAACGGCTGCTACCTGCGGCGCCAGAAGCGCTTCAAGTGTGACAAGCCGCCGGGCTCCAAACAGCAACAGCAGCAGAATCAGGGCGCCTCGCCTGCCTCGTCGGGGGCAGCCCCGTCGCAAAGCAAGAAGGCGGCCTCGCAGGCGCCGCAGGAACGCGACCTGCCCAACGGGGCTCCGGAATCGCCGCACTCCAGCGCCTCTCCTTGCCATGAGCACAAGCGCGCCCTGGCCGACCTGAAGGGCCACCCGGAGCCCGCCCCGTCGCCGGCGCAGCAGCAGCAGCACCTGCTGGCGCAGCATCACGCCCACGCGGGGCTCTCCCACGAAGCGCACCTCAAGGCGGAGCACCATTACGCCTTCAACCACCCCTTCTCCATCACCAACCTGATGTCCTCCACAGAGCAGCAGCAGCAGCAGCAACAGCACTCCCACCACCCGCACCACCAGCACCACCCACACCCGCACCACCCACACCACCCGCACCACAAAATGGACCTCAAAGCCTACGAGCAGGTGATGCACTACAGCAGCTACGGCTCGCCGGTGCCCGGCAGCCTGGCCATGAGCTCCGTCACGAACAAAAGCGCCCTGGAGGCCTCGCCCTTGGCCGGAGACGCCTCCTATTACCAAGGGGTCTACTCCAGGCCCATCATGAACTCTTCCTAAAGGGCACCCCACCCTTCCGCTCTGCCCACCCCCTAAGGGCCAATGCCCTCTTTCTCTCCCCAGGACAAACCCGAGACTTCTCTGGACAGGAGGAGATTTGAGATACGATGTAGACTTTGGAAAGAATCCAAACGGTGCCCAAAGCCAGGTCCGTTTATCCCACGGCGTTGCCTCCCGATCCCAATCCATATCCAAAGGACTAAAACAATCCGGCGGCCTCCACCCACTGCCTGGGAGCTCCGGCGCCTTTCTACCAACTAAAGATTCTCTAGCCCTATTTTTTAAAAGAAAAAGACAACTTTCTATGAGGAGCGCAAGGACCCCACTTCTCCCGCGCACCACTTTTGGCAAAGAATCCTGGACTTCGCGCCCTGCTCCTAGTTTAGAAAAGGCTCCCGTTATATTTAATCGACGTTTGCTGTTGTGTAATTTAAAGCTCCTTTTTCTTCTACTCTTTTCTCGCCGGCGTCGGGAAAACAGGATTGATCTCCAACAACCGTGGGCCGTGGAAAACATCCATTTCCGCGGGCTTCGGCTCTTCACCACCGTCACCTTTCTTCAGACACCGATTTAAATTTTATTTGAGTTGGAGGTTTCCTTTTAGGAGCCTCCTTGTCTGTTTCTTTATTTTGTTTGTTGCGGGGAGTTATAAATATATCTATTTTTGGGTGTGAAAGTGACACAGAAATAAGTGTGTGTGTGAACCGGTGTTAGATTTCAAAACTGAGGATCAAAAAGACTGTAGCGTTGTGAACTCGGGGGAGGGGGGTACCCAAAAATGGACTTTAGATTGTAACTTGACACAGGAAGTTTTGATGTTACCGGGAGAGTAAACGACTCCGATCGAATTAATTTATCGTTTTTGTACGCTTTATTTATGGTTTATAGATGTGTATTCTGGTACAGACCGACCAAATTCTCACAAACCATATATTAAATTGCTGTTGGAGATTCCCACCCCCTTTCTTAATTTAAACAATAATACCTGTCTGTTATTTTCTAGCATAATGCAAAGAGATGCGGGAAAGATAATGAACTAATTTTAGCTCTTGATATTGCTTGCCAATGAGCTTACTGGGCTTAAAGTAGGGTGCCCCCCCCCAAGATGGCCTGTATGAATAACATGCATATTTAAAATGCACATATGAACCTGGAGTATCATGTTTCATACATCATCACATCTTGTTGGCAAGATTCCACGTTCGAATCTAAACTGTGAATAAGACTGCAACTTTACTCCCAAATATACACTTTATTCTCAAGTAAATACAGAGCTGAATCTATGGTAAATCTTTGCCTGATATTCACTAGATTCCCAAGCAATTTGGTTTCAGACTCCCAACTGTTTAGCAAAATTACTTCCCCCTCTCGACCAAAGTAAACTGCTGAAATGAAGGGGGTTGGGGGGTTGTTTTGGGGTTTGTGAAAGGGCTGTGAGCTCAACTCAGTTCTGATACTGCAGACGAACTCCTAGGCTCAGAATGGGCTCAGAGGCACCTTGGCCTTTCATTCTCACGGTATGCCTTTAGGAACTAGAATCTGGTTGGTAGATCTTGGGATTCTAGTAAAAAGCAAAATAGATCAGTAAAGCCTAAAGTCTGCCAACTCCCTGAGCTGCAGCCCATGGAAGTCCTAGGACAAGTCGGACTGAACTCAATAGGGACTTCCTTGTCCGCAGAGGTTGGGCAAAAAAAAATACTCCACCATTGTAATGGGTTGGACTAGATGACCCACGTGGTCCCTTCCAACTCTACAATGCTATGATTCTGTGATTGGGTTGTTAGGCTCTCAGTCGAGGCCTATATATAGATGCTGCCTATTCTATATATGTACATTATTGCTTTGCCTACTTGACTTTAAATATTGCTTTGTTTATTTGATCCTGTGAACATTACTTGATAGGAAAGCCCATGGGCTCGCACCAGTTATACCGTACTTGCCTAGACATCCCCGCTGACTCCAGTCCATGACTAGGATTGCAACCTCTGTTAAAAGGGGTACAGTATTCTCAACATCTGGGCACCATGCTAATAGTGGAGTCATTTAAATAATAGCACAGTATTCAGCCAAAGTATTTTTATGACTCATTGATTTCACTTATAATGTTAACCGCACATCTCTCTCATTCAATCTCTGGCCTTAAAAGTGCTTCATCTTTGACTGTACCTAACATTCAGCCTCGCCTTCCACACAATCACAGCCAATATAGCAACCCTGTAGTACAACTACTATTAACTCCACATTATCATACTCCACGCGGGAAGAGCAGAAACCATTGATTTCAATGGGTCTACTCTGAGTATGATGAACGTTGACTACGATATCACCCACTGAGACTACTCTTGCCTTTCTTAATGAACTGAGTGTGGCTTGGGAGAACCTTTCTCTGCATCAGAGAACGCGCGTGAAGCCTCAAGTGCCTGGTGGAAACCAAAACGGACGCGCGGTTGGGTTAAGAGTTTCGGGACTTTTAAAACAAATTGGTTAGATAGATTCGAATTTTAGCTTCTTTTTATTTTCTTTAAAGATTTGGGTTCTAGCTTGCTTGAAACGCAGTTCGCAAGAAGGAAGGCTTTAACCTAATGCTGGGCAATTCGGAAGTTGTTTGAAAGCTCGATGCTCCTATATTCCTCCTCTTCTGTCAGCCCTCCAGAGCCGTATTCACTGAGAAGGCCTGCCTTTCTCTGCCTGCCTGTCTTCTTCCTCTGAGTTGTCTTTGGATAAACTTCGGGGCTCCTCTTTGGAGACTCTTAGCAACGGGAAAACAGGGATGAGTAGATGGGATTCCAATCAATCCCCATCTCGCTCATGTAGAAATCTGCGCACAACACACACGCAACAGTGACAACATACACACACACGAGAGGCCTTGCCTATGGCAGGAGCTGGCAGAAGGGGAAGCGGAGTTACCGGTACGAGCTTCCTTTCGCTTGCCAAGTCCAAATGAAACTCCGTCGGCATAGTGGATTTTCTCGACTGACTACAAGCACTCTCGCCTACTCCTGTGGTGGACGGTGGTGGATCTCCAACTAGTTCTTCAAAAGCAGCCAGCTATATGCTTCCCTTTCACACCGTTCCTGAAAACAGTTGAAAACGGTAAGTTTAACTTCAGAGTATTGTAAGAATTTCATTGATTTTCAGTGAAACTGATGTGCATCACCTTATGCATATTTTACTCAGGAGTAAGGTCTTCAATGGCTTTTGAATATCTTATGATACTTACTTGGAAGTAAGACCTATTGAATTGCGGAGGACTTACTTCTGAGTACGTGCGCTACGTGTTACGCCGCACCTCTAGCCGCGCTGCAGCGCCATTGCTCAGCATGAAGACATTTGATGCTAGCTAGTTACCCCCTAGGAAGGGTATTTTTGTGTTGGCCTTTCGAGAGCATAGTTTAGCAGGATCTCAAAGACGCAGCACTGAGCCTGGTTAGGAGGAGGAAGGCTTCCAGCGAAGGCTCGCTGGATGGGGAATCGATCCAATTGGAATAAGCGGGGCATCCTTCCCAAGAAGCAGGTGTAGTTCCATGGGAACTAACCTCGGTTGAATCCCGAGGTTTCCAACTAGACTCAGATAGAGAAGATTGCCTGGCCACCGGAAGTCAAAGAGAACTTCGTTTCTTATTTATTATTATTTACTACATTCATATGCCACCTTCTCCTCCAAGGAGCTCAAGGTGGTGACCATGGCTCCCCCCCCCTTTATCCATGCAACAACCCTGTGAGGCAGGTTAGGCTGAGTGGGAGTGGCTGGCCCAAGGTTGAGTAAGGATTCTGGCCGTGCTCTCCCAACCCACTCGCACTCCAGACCCCAAACGGAAGAAACCGCCGGTGACGCCTCACTCAATAGTTTAACCCCCGCCCTCTAGCAGCACTTTAGAGTTTCTAAAGCATTTCACACAATACTCTGTCTTGTAATCCTCACACCAGTCTGGCAAGGTAGGTCAGTCTTATCCTAACATCACAAGTTGCCACTTAAGGAATTCAAGGAATTCAGAGCAGAAATGAGAGGGGAGGTCCTCATCCCTACCTCAGGGTGCTAGGATAAGAGCACTTACCTGGGAGTAAGGTCCACTGAACGTCAGGCAATTGAATTCGCTACCGAATCAACACGTATTGGCTGAGGGTGTTTTTTTTGGTCTTCCCCCCTTTTTGCTAGCCACTGTGCTCTGCCTCTGCCACATCTGTAGGGCGCGAGACTGATGTTCTGAGACATTTCACTTGGAGTGCGAACAAAAGGAGGAAACTGCAAAATCGGGCAGCCTAATGATGGATGCACGGAGGGTACGGAAACCTTTACGTCTACTTAGAAGTGAAGGGTTGGCTTTGATTCCGTTCATCATGTGACGACTTGCATGTGCGGACTGTGCCCTCCACTCGGACCACAACAACTCTTTCTTACCACCTCAAAGATGCCATTACATGCATTCAGGCAAGCGCTTGCGTGAACCGAGTTGAGAACTTCTTCCAGTGCTCCCTGACTGGAGTTCAGATGAACAAAGGTTCTAAGCACAGTTACTCAAAGACAGCGCCACTGAATGTCATCGTCTACAAATAAGTGTCCTTTAAATAAGTGGGACTTGCTCCCAGATCAGTAGGTGAGGTTTTTGAAGCCTTAGTCCCTGCAGTCTTTAGAGTTGCAACCTTATTTTAAGAGAGAGAGAAAGAACAACCCCGCTCCTGAATTTGGTGAAACGTTCTTCACCTGAATAAACACGATTTAGGACACGGTGCTATTTTAATACGCAATTGGCAACGTTGATCCCCTTCCCACACAACAGCCCAACCCCATTCGTGGAGTTCATTGGGACTTACCAGAAAGCCTTGCTAGGATTGTAGCCCATCAAGCCCTCTGCATGTTTGTTCAGAAGTTAGTCTGAACGCCATCAGAAGAAACATGCATAGAATTTCAGTTTTTAACAGAAATGAGTCGTCCTCCGAGTAATTAGGCTTAGGGTGCCGCGTAAATTCATTAAATAGAGAGCTTCACACAATCCAGTTCTGCTGAAGGTTTGCATTCCAATCCTATATCTATCAAATCCCATTGAGTTCAATGGGTCTTCCAGGTAGGTAATTATCGGACTGGGAGTCTAAAGGTGATTGGTTAAAGTGGGATGTATAAACAGAACATGTGGCTTTTAAGTTGGATATGTTTAGGATCTGGAAACTCATTTCGCAGGGGGTCAGTTGCTACACGAATAAATTGATGGGAAGCAAATGAGAGCTCTATAGCATCTTTCAAACTTCCTCCGGAGTGCATTCTGAAAGATCAACATCCGATTGCGTTCTCGCTAAAGGTTGCATATACAACACTCACTTGCGGGTGAAATCCTTCCCTGGCAAATGTGTGGGCATCAGATTTCCCCATGCCAATCATAGCTCGACTTTGGGATGAGACAGTGATGTGTGGCGCCCACGAGAGAATGAACAGTTAGTAGCCTTGGTGCATAGAACTATTTCAGTAAAAAGCATCTCCTTCCCAGGACTTGGATGCTACCTTTCAGGGTATGGCTTATATTCCTTGAATGCTTAAAAATCCTGCTATGGCTTATTTTATGGCTACGTCTTATTTTCGGAGAAACAGGGCACATCTCTACTTGGAAGTAATTCTCACGGAATTTCATGAGATCAACGTTTGGAAATAATCGACTTGACTTCTTCTTCAGAAAGTGGGGAGGACAGCTTCATATTTGCGAACCTCTGCAAACCAAACACCACAAATTTAACTTTCCTAACCCCCGGAAATGTACCTCTATGGTGCCAGTCGACACACGGCAGGGGCTGGTGTTCCAGCATGTAGTCTTCAAGTCAGCTATGTATAAAGTCTGCTCTTAGCCTGTGGAGGATTATGACCCTCTTCTAGAAAATGCAATTGGGAGTAAGTCCCACTGGTTTTACTCCAATCTGAAGTCTGCTTACACTTTTGCAGTACTGTGCCACCAAATGTGGCAGCACCACATGGATTGAGTGTACATCTCCAACATTCAGAATCAAGTAATTTACAGATTTCCACCCTCATCACTTTTTAACTTGTGTGGAGTCAAATTTTCATTTGCCCTTGTGGGAATGTCTCGCTAAATTATTAGGAGCCACCCTGGCATAAATAGATCAATAATAACATGTAATAGTTGTTTCCTTTCACCTTGCAATGCAGCCAGAACAATATACATATATCTGCCAGTAAACTTTCTGGGGAGTATGCCCCTACTTGTTTTAATTGACATAATCATCATTATTTATCCTCCTCTGCTTCCAAAGATCACAGGGCAGTTCACAACATGAAAATACAAAATACGCAATAAATTAAAAAAATGCCCCCTCCCACAAACACATTTTAAAAAACCATAGAGTGTTAATCACCCCAAGCCCTGGTTGAACAGATTATTTCCAGTGAGGTGATGACCAACTTCAGGTAACTCTGCTGGAAATCTGACTGTTAAGGAGAATTTGGCAGACCTTCAGTGGCTTAACTCAGTTGGTGCACAGGTTCCCTGTTTTTGGGAAGATTTGACATTTGAGTACAGTACTTTGGTTTTACTGCTGGAAGTTTTGACTAAATGCAAAGGAGACGTAAATGACTTGACACCATGGACCCAAACTTGAGAAATACTGTAACACAGTTGCATTTAAACAAAACAAAAACCAGCCCATAAATCCACACACGGCCCTCATAAATGTAGCCTTCCCAGGTGCTCCAGGCCTAACTGGATGGCTGCAGCAAGCCATACCTTGTCAGGAAAGTGACACTCTTCCCTGGATGATTGTTTGTGAAGTTTTGTATTTCTGCCTTGCTCAGATTTATAGATATTGATCTATAGATGTGGGTGCATTTAAGGTAACTGTTAGAAACATGGTGAATCTTGATGTTTACCAGAACGTCTTAGGACTGTAGAAGACCTAGCCTGAAATATGAGAAATGAACGTGTGTGTGTGTGGGGGGGGTGTTTTACATTTACTACAACCTGGTTAATGCCCTTTTACTATGAAAGGAATGAGGGAAACATTCAGACTGAAGACTACTAGTAAATTTCTCTTCTCTCCTAATATTTGCCTGTCTATCCGTCATATCATATCAAAACTTTGGTCATCTGCGCGTTAGTGATTGCAGTACTCTCGATTCTTTCCTCTACAGCCTCAGATTCAATCTGCAGGAGGGGAGGCGATTGCTTTTTGAAATCCAAAAGAAATAAAAATGTGATCGCCAGTACTTTTCTCTAGGGCACAGAAAGCTGACCGGTTGGCCAACCTTATTCCCACGTTCTAATTTTATTAATTCAGGTTGCATCGTCGAAGCAGCTTTATTTGGGGAAATGTATGTATGTATTTAAATAAAATATCAATTGCTTTTCCTCCGGACAACAGTCTGTCCGCTCCTCGCCCACCCCCACCCCCCGCACAACGTTTATAGATTTAAGAAGTGACCTAAACTTGCGAATCCTTCTCAAATCCCCCCTCATTGTTTTTTCGGGAAGACTGGGCCCCCCAAAAAAGGCACCTTTTAAAAAACAGGCCTATGGGTGGAGAGGACCCCATTCGGCCGCGCTTCCCCGCCGTCCGCCTGTGTCCCGCGAGGACACACACGTTGTGAAGCAAAGCGGAAAATGTGTGTTCATTACCACATAAAAGGCTCCCGTCGCGCAGAAGAATGGAGGCCTGGAATGGCAGCGATTGAGCGGACAATGGGGAGCGAATGTGATGCTCTAACCTGGCCGGTCCCATCGCGCCTGCGGTCGTTTTAAACTAAGTTAGCTGTCTCCCACTCCGTTGATCCCCAGCGATAAGATATATATACCTCTGCCAAAAGACCTTTTTAATAAGGAAAAAAGAGAGGGAGGAATGTGTGTGCGTGTGTAGATGTCGTTTAGAGTCGAGGTCTCTTTTTTCCTCTTCTGCCTCCTTTCACATCCTCTTCACACGCTAGATCGGGGTCGCTTTGCAAAGGACCACACGGTCTGCCTTCCACATTCAACCCTCCCCACCACCACCGCTATTTTTTTTTTAAAAAAAACCGCTGGTGATTTAAGTCCCCGCAATCTGGGAATAAGCAAAAACAGTTAAATAAATAAATAAATAATAAATATTTAACGCCGAATTCCAGGAGGGCAAACTTCACGCAGCCCGTCATTCTTCAGCAAATTTACACAGATATTTGGACTGCTGTTCCCTGCTTCTGCCTGTGTGTACGTGTGCGTGCATGCGTGTGCGTGTGTTTTCTCTGCTCCTTTCGAGCCATTGTGCTTAACTGAATTTTATAACGCTGATCGATATCTTGGTAAAATATTCATTTTTAAACTAGCGGGCAGTGAAATCTTTGCTTTGTGCTAAAGTCAACAGTCGCTCCAATAAATGCCGCGATGCCTTGCCGCCGAGTTGCTGTTGGCGGGGCGCCTGGGCTCGTCACCGTCGCCTCTGCGATCGGCAGATCCAGGGCATCAGGTAGGGACTTTTAAGTTTGGAGGGGCTGCTGCGCGTTGTTGTTGCTGCTGTTCTGCGCTGCTGGAAGCGGGCGGGAGAGGTAGCTTGCCTGATTCCTACCTGCTGCTGATCCCCGGTCAGAATCGGGCCTAGAGGAGGGGGGGGCAGCGGTCATCTCCCCCGACCCCAGAACCCCAGGTTTAAAATGTGCGTTAGGTTCCCCGTGGCTACGAGAATCCTCCCTCCTCAGCGAAGGAATGCGAGCTGGGGGCTGTCCCATAGTTATCAGGAAGCCGGAATCGTCCCCTAAAGGTCATGGCGACCTGATTTTCAAGTGGCCTCCTGGGCTGTTTAAGTTTTACTGGTTGGAGTTGTGGGAAAGAGTGGGTGCGGAACAGAAAAGGTGTGTGTGTGTGTGAGAGAGAGAGAGAGAGAGAGAGAGAGAGAGAGAGAGAGAGAGAGAGAGAGAGAGAGAGAGAGAGAGAGAGATGCTAGTTTAACATGCAGCATGAGCATATGCAGGCTTACTCGGAAGCAAGTGCCACTGAGCTCAGTGGGCTTTCTGGCGTGCCGTTGGGCCTGATCCAGCAGGTTTTTCTTTTGCTTGGGAGAGGCGAGCTTTTTTACTCCGATCGCCTTTCCCCTTTTCGGAACCGACCTCGTTGACGATCGGAGCAGCTGGCGGGTCTTAACAGCTGTCCTCTTCTTGGCTTCTGCGCCAGCCACCCGCCTTCGGCCGACCCCTTCCTTCCTTCCTTCCTTGACGCTTCAGAAGCAGCAGGACGCCACGCTGTGCAGGCTTACCTGGGAGTGAGCCCAGATGAGGACATTTGGACTTTCTTCCAAGTAAGCCGGCATAGGATCACACTGCAGGGAAATGGCTTGAACCTCTGAAAAGAGTTATAACACTTCTTAAAAATTGGTTTTTTTAACCGAAACTCCCAAGACTGCAAAGGACTTGAACGGGATGGAGGCGGCTTCATGGGACAGTTGTGTGGCCGCGGAAGCCTGAGGTCGCAACCCCTGGACACGTGGGCCTTTGGGGCAATGCGTAGTTTGCAATGCACTGTGAATATCAACTGCGCACCTGTCTGCGCTACCTTTGCCTATTTCTCATTCATTCCGATTCGGTTTGCTCAGAACTTCCCTCTGGATCGTGCTCTTTCTTATACAGCGAAGTGAACCTTTGCTACGAAGCCGCAATAATCCCGGGACAGGGCGGTTTCATTTCCAAATTTTCTATACCGCTTTGCGAAGTAGCTCTGGTTAAAAGGGAGTTAAATGTGTATTTTTCAATTTGTGTGCGTGTGTGAAAAGTACTTTGGAATTATTTCTGCCCCACAATACCACTCGAAGGTCGCACGTTGTGTAGTAACCGAGAAATGAGTGGTAAAGAGCTTTGAGCGCGGAGGGAAAGCTTAGACAACAAGAGCGAGATTCAGTCAAACCAGCCAAGCATATTAAGCAACGTGGACTTAAAGATTAACTTTGGCTTTTGCTCCCTTTGCCCATTTATCATATATCTTTATTAAAGACCCATCCCCCATTTTACAGATAGAAAACTAAAGTGAAGTCGTAATCTCCCCAAAAAGCCTCAGCTAGGATTCAGTCTTTCCGTAGCTTTTAAATTAGTCGACCAATATCTGCCCCTCAGATGTAGAGGGGATAACCTCTTTTCCGTATCGTAATCTCTATTTGGGGGGCATTTTAGGAAAAAGACACACCATATATCCTCGGTGGATTTGGCTCTCCTTGCCTCGGTGACCTTGACTTGCAAGGCCTTTCCCCCTCCCCTCCCCTCTTTAACACCATCCAAGGCCACGACAACTGTTGGGGAGCAGTGTCGGGGAAAGGCGAACAGATCCAGAGGAGTTACTTGGGGAAAGAAAGCGAGAGGTCTTCTCGGTAGGAAGCCTGTGTGCCAGCCAGGTCTGCCTTGCTGGCGGTATAGTCTCCGATTCCCTCAGCGGAGAGAGGGAGGGGGGAGGAGTTCCTCATCTGATTTCCCCTCCATCTAAACTGACGTGACAGCTTATATTTCCCGAACAAGATGGGATCTCTGCAGGACACACACAGAGGCTAATGGTTTTTCAATAATTAATACTCCCCTAGACCACTCGTAATGCGGCCTCTCGGATTTGTCAATTACTTGTCATTAAATGAGTGTCTATCCACGTCCTTCCCTTCGGGTCTTTTGATAGAGGGCTGAGGGAAGAAAATCACCTCCAGCCTTGTCTCCAAGAAGCTCAGGCAGCCTGATCTCAGTGTTTGTGATAGGCGGCAGGCAGGGTGCAGCTTCAGAGTCGGGCGAGAGTCTTGCAGAAAGCGCCAGGAAGCCGACGCTTGGAAATAGATTAAATCTGCCAAAGGGCAATTTTGTGTTTCCTATTCTTATCCTTCTTTTGGCAAGGTTTTTTTTAAAGGAAAATGAGTGCATAAATAGTAAACATACTTCGTCTAGGCAGAAACCAATCTCCTCTTCGAAGCAAGATTGCCAACATTTTCTTTTTACTGCTCCTGTGCAGCCAGACCAAGAAACTTCTCTAAATTTCACCGCGTCAGGCTACAGTTTAAAAGCACAGCAGCAGGGCTGGCACCCCCCCCCCGCCCTTTTAATGATGGAATCCGGACAATTCAGCGAATTATTGAATTTGTGCCTAGTCTCACGGCTCCGCTCTGGAACATGCTCTTCTGAGTATATTCAGAGTGCTGTTTTTTCTAGGAACTGAATAATCACAACCAGCATCTAGCATACCTAGGATTTGGGGGGTGAGGTGGAGTAGGCAGAGCTGTCAAGGCAGAAGACACCACAGAGCTGTTCATTTTAGAAATCCCCTCTAGTTCTGGAGGGAACTAGAGCAAGCTGTGGTTCGACCCTTCTACGCCCCTTTAACCTTTACGTCATAAGGTGATGGCGACCAAGAGTCACATAGCCGAGAGTCACATAAGTAAAGAGGATTAGGTTCCCGCCCCAAGGAGTTTACCATCTAAATTCCACCCCCCCAATTTTACTGCCAAGCCAAAGTTAAGCACTTGTAAGCCCAGAGGCTTCCAAGAGGCCAGTTTGGAGCATTTTGGGTGGGGGCGGCGGAGGCGGAGATAGTCAGGGGGCATACAAGTACTGGATGCTGCGCCTCTGCCCCATTCAAGCCAAAGAGAATCAGATCTCCCAAATATCTGAAGAAGTGTGCATGCACATGAAAGCTCATACCAAAATAAAAACTTAGTTGGTCTTTAAGGTGCTGCTGGAAGGATTTTTTAAAATTTTGTTTCAACTACGTCAGACCAACACGGCTACCTACCTGTAACTATCTCCTACCGTGGTAGAAGATGGATCCAGGCGCCTATCTTTAGTTGAACCCTGTCCTAAATCTAGAGGCGAGAGGTGTGAGCATAGCTGCCAAGTTTTCGCTTTTCTCGCGAGGAAGCCTATTCAGCATAAGGGAAAATCCCTGTAAAAAAGGGATAACTTGGCAGCTATGGGTGTGAGGCGTGCCTAGGAGGAGCAAGGCAGGCACAGGAAGACATACAATGAGGGTTAAGAGCTCGCAAGGCAGCATTTTGCAAGGGGGGTAGAACGAGGAAGGGGGTGGGAACGTCTAGGCTGATTGTAAAGAGACATTTCCATCCACCAAAGGAACAATCCGGCGCTGCATTCCAGAGGCGGAGGGCGCTTAGTTGCAAAGGCGACGTGGATCAACTGAGACCCAGAAAGCGCGCTGCGCATTTTTTCGTCTAGCTAACCGTAGATCGGATAGGAGGACGAGGCCCCCCGACTCCCCTCTGCGTCCCCGGCCCCGCTCCTCCTCGGTGCCTCCCTGCGCCCTCGTTGCTGCGTTAAGAAGCATACATAAGCTGAGGCGTCCTCGCCGCTATGGCAACCGTGTCTAGCATTGTCTATAAAGCGGAAAGCCACCGCCTCCCTCCTTAGGGCAGTTTAGTCCGTTCCGTCCTTGTCCATCTCCCGGCAGGCTACCCCTCCGCCCCTTGCTCTTCTCTGTTTAGGGAACGGTGGCACAAGTGTAAGCAGCGTTTGACCCTCTTTAACCGCCTGGACACTTTCCTCGATGAACAGTTCAGGGTAACCCCAACTCCTCACAACACACACACACACACCTAGGAATCTCCTTTTGGGGACCCGGCGCGGCACCGTAAGGTGGCGGAAGACTTTGGCAAAGAAGGAGTTCTCCCAATCACAAAAGACGCCGCACCCCCAGATGGGAAACGCAGTTTTTTCGAGGCAAGTTAGATGGATTTCAATGGGATGCACTTCCCTAGTGATAAGAATGTTCATGTGAACCAAGAAGGCAGCGCTGCACGGGAGAGGACATTTCAGCTGCTATCATGCAACCTATAGTTAGTAAATTTCCCTTTTCTGTGGAACAACGGAAGGTGCAGGAGTCCCGTTCTCTTTATTATCCAGCGATTCAAACTTTCATATAGGTTTATGAGTCTTATTTCCTCTTCAACACATCTCACCCTAAGTCTAAGTGTCCAGAACACCTATTAATCCTGAAGGAGAAAAGAGCGTTGCGGCTGCGCTGAGTCAATGTGTTTTAATGCCATGTACTGTATACAGAAAGCTCGGCTGCCGGGGATTAGCCAGGCAGCTTTGCAGTCTTGAAAATTTTAAACCTTTTCTGGAAAGAGAAGTCGAGTTGACACGCAGCCTCAACTGATGCGTGTTTACTCAGGAGGAAACCCCGTAGAACTGGGCTCAGCCTCAGGTAAGCATATGGACTCAGAAATGCAATGCCTCTTGAGTTCAATGGGAATAGTCGCAGGTTAGTGGGCGGAGAAGGACTGCACTTTGCAGCCCCAAACTATGCATGCTTACAGAGCCGTAGGCTCCACTATGCTCAACCGAGTTTACTCCCAAGCAAGTGTCCTAACTGAGGAGTCAGCTCCACTGATCTAAACTGAAATTTATCACGGTTTTGATCGGGTAAACTTGCACGGAACTGGAGGGGATTTAGTTCTTCGGAAATCCGCGAGACTAGCAATATTTTGGGATTTGGGGGTGGCTGAGTTGGACCCACAGAAACAACGTGGCTCCCTGGACCAGACCCAGACAGAGGGAGGGCATATGGGCCACTTGGCCCGGGCCTCCAATTCCAAAAGGGGGGGTCGGTCAGCCCATTCACAATCAGTAAAATCCCCAGGGTAAAAAAAGGGCCACATTATCTACCTGGCCCGGGCCTCTGCCCTGGACTAATCCTGACTTTGTTTCATGCAACATTGATTCAATATTGATCTAACACACTATTTCCCCTTTCCTTTCCTTTTTTTAACGGATGAAATTGCTGCAGAAGTTGACTTTCTCTAAAGGAAAAAGACCTGAGGGGGGAAATAACCAGAAACCTCACCCGCCCGCCCCTGGCGCTTTAAACCCGTATATGTTAACTCAACCAGTTAAGAATAGACCCGCCGGTTCGCTACTCTGTCAAGAATTCTGCCATTCACCGCTGTAATAGAAGGGCAGAAATCATCTAATTGTGCATCCCTATTTTATCCTCGTCTTCTCCTCCCCCCACCAACTCTTTTCTTTACTTCCCATCAAAACCAAACCAAAAAAAGCCCCACACCTCTTTCTCTGTTGGGAGTCTGGTAATGACATGCAAGGATGGGCTGAAAGACAACCAGACATCAAAGCACAAAGAAAATGACATTTTCCGCACTTTGATAAGAAAGTCACACTCCTCACTTTCGCCCCCTCCCTTCTCTCCTTTCTTAAAGGCAGACCCCCCAGCCCCCAAGGGCGGCTGCAAGCTCTGAGTTGGGCACCCAAAACCTCCTTTTTGCATTTTGCATCTTGCGCGGCCACCCCTTCGTAAACAAAGCAAGTCCCTTGGATGCTCCAGAGGTTTGTTGGACTTGGGGGCCGGGCAAAACAGCAACAACATTTATTGGGGATAAGGAAACACTGGTGTGGGGGTGGGGAAGACACACGCTTGGGACCGAGATGGAGCTAATTATTGCGAGGAGTAAGAAGGAGCTGGAACACCCAAGTCGAACTGAGCCCGTCTCCCGGGAGACTGATGGAGACCTATTTTACAAGCTGTAATTCCGCTTTAGACGATTGCAGGCTAAAGTCAATTCACACCCTCTTCTTTCTTCTAGAAATATTCCTAATCCTGCCGTTCAAGCGGGGAATTCTCTCGCCTTTCGCTCCACCGATATTAATCTAGAAACTTCATAGAAGGAAATCGGATAATTGTGGGTTGGGTGGGCGGAAAGAAAAGGGGTTCACCCCACCAGTTTAACTACCTCGGCAACGTCTAACCTTCGAAAGAGTAAAAATTAAACGGGAAGATATGTCGTTCGGTGATTTATGGTCCCTTGCTCTGTTATTTGGCTGAAGGATGCGCCGCCAATTAATTGAAAAGCAACAACCATCCACCCTTTTATTTTATTATATGAGCGAAGCAAGAATTTTCCTTTTGATAGCCTTTTTCTTGTCCTGTCAACTTGAGAAGCGCCTGAGCGGTTTGCTACGAATGTGTGTGTGTAGCGAAAATTTTATAATTCATTTGGATGTATCTAATTAGTAAAATAAATGTATACCCGCTCTTGAACAAAGTGAGTGTATATGGCATTGGTGTAAGCACACTTATTTGGCAGACTAAATAGGCCTTTCTTTAGAACAGATAAATAGAACTGTGTTTTAAAGCTGGTTTTATACCCATATACCTGAGTTAGTCTAATTGAACTTAATGCTCCTTTACTTCTGAGTAGATATGCATACGAGTGTATTGCAATAGTGCGATCCTTGCAAGTAAGCCACATTGAGTTACTGTTTGGAAAGTGTATATAGGTTCTCACCCTGCTATCCTGTCCAGGTTTAGGACTCCTTCATATCCCACTGAAGCAAGTGGTCAGCTAGCCTTACTCGGAAGTAAGGCCAACTGGTTTCAGCAGTTATACTTTACATGTCTACATGATACTGAACTTGCTACGAGGATTTTTTTAAAAGGATTTTTTTTACTATTTTTTAAAAGCAAAATTGGCAATAAAAACATAAAAATTCATATATTTTAGAAAGTAAACAATGAAAATGCCTATTCGCTCCCTCCAATCGTTTAACCCTTATCAATATCAAAAAAGCAATTTCATTTCACTGATACTTCTAGCCAGTTCGCTTTGTCAGTTTGGTATGATAGAAGACAAAAAGAAAAGAAAAGAAAAAGTTTGCATTCCAGCATAAAGTCCTCTAGACCCCCAAACAAACAGGTGCAAAATTAAAACATAGTAAGCTAAGCATTAAGAAACCTTCAGCTAGAGATAATAAATCAAGGGCTATGTACAATTTGATACCATTTTTAAAGGTGGAGGCGCTGGGATAATTTGCACTCAAAGTCCTGACTTTTTCATTTTAACTGCTTTCCCCAAATCTTTGAAAAGTTAAAATTCAGAAGGGAAGCATTTCTCCTACCAGCAGGAAAGAGGCCTTTTCAAACAAGCACCCAAAGAACAGGAGTTATTTAGAGCAAAATTAATCTCATATATAAATGGCAGCCAACTTTGCAATCAGTTCTGGTTGCTGTGCCTCTAGCAGTGCCTTGATCTGCAACCCTCTTTCGTGGAGGTGAGAGGAATTCATCTCAATTTGCTGCAGACGGAACCGCTGTTAAAAGTGCAGGTACAGAGGCCCGCTGAAGAGTTGGCATCCTCACACACGATTACGATGAAATATTATGTAGTCTGTGGCCGCAACATCAGTCCAGATTTGTGGACTGAGTCACATGCAGGAGCCCTTCAATGGGACTTAATTTCTGGTAAAGTATGTTTAAGTTGGAAGCCTTAATTAACAATGCCGTATAGAATGAATAATCCACTCATTCATTTGCGTTCTAGATCTAGCTTCGGCTCTGCTGTCCCTCATTTTCTCTTCCACCTGCGCGGGGCCTTCCCCTTTCTGGGAGACTTTAAGCAAGTTAATAGGGAAGAATGTTCCGTGGAAATCAATGGATCACTTCGAAGTCATGCTTTAGCTCCTCGGTGTGTGAAACCCATTCCATCTTTCTGTAGGTTTCATACCATATTTGGTATATGCAAACAATACCGGCAGCAATCCTATAGACCTGTAGGTGAATTTTATGGATCTCAGCGGGATTTGTTTCCGAAAAAAACATCACTAGAATTTGAAATTCGGGTGGTGGGTCTGACACAAATTTAGAATCCTGAAGCCAAGTGAGTTTTGCCTCGCAGGACAAACCAGATTATGACCAACAGTCTACTCGGAAGTAAGCTTCACAAAGTCCCATGGCCCTCAGGTTTGTGTGCACAGGATTGCATCTTAGATGCTGAAGGCCACATCCCACCCCAAAGCAAGCATTTTAAGTCTACTTGATACAATTATATAAGAGTTGAACACAACACGGTTATAATAAACTGGACACGCATGGTTAGGAGAAGGTAAACTCCAGTGAGATCAATTGGGATTTACTCTCAAGTAAGCGTGCATAGTATTACAGCCGTAACAATTCTTATATTTGGTGGGCTATTATAACTACTACCGTTATTGTAGTTCAGATATTTATTGAGGAAATAAATGTTTTGATTGAATCCTTTAAAGTAATGTAAGTCTGCGTAAGTTTAATAGAAGGCCTGCTAAGCGCCGATGCGCAAAGCTATTCATTTCAAAGTGACGTCTGATCCAAAGTCAATTCGTCTGCTTCGGAGTAAATGGCAGGCACTAGCCAGTTCAGAAGCCAGCTATCTGCAACCCTGAGCAGAAGGCAAAAACCCCCACAACGTTTTGGGGTAAGGGTTTCTAATCCAACCTTTACCCAATCAAAGCCAATGAGATTAATCACTGAGTAAACATGCATAGGATTGCACGCAGGCACCATTTACTGAACGCTGAAGCAGGTCGTTGCTAGACCTAAAAGTGTGACACCCTTAGGCTACTTGGAGCAGGTCTAAACACTTCAATGGAGGGAAATTCAAGAGATTCACCCCCTTCCTTCCAAGCGCTCCATAGCGTGGTTTTCGGAAAGATCATGAACGTATGAACCTGTCTTATACCATTGGTTGATCGAGTTCACTTACTCACACCACCATCAGGCGCTTTCCAGGGTCTTCCCATGGGACTGTCGCCTATTGAGGGAGCAAGGGACCTCGTCCCTCCCAACTCTACAAGTCTATGATTCTATGAAAAGATGTGAAAAGAAATGGATAGGCTTCTGCTATAATATGTCCTTCCCTGTTTTAAAATAGATTATCCTCATTTCACAGCTGCACTGATTTATACTGGCGCGTGGAGAGCGCGGGTAAGGAGAGAGAGCCTTACCGGCTAGCTGTGACGTACATAGCTGCCAAGTTTTCCCTTTTCTCGCGAGGAAGCCTATTCAGCATAATGGAATTTCCCTTAAAAAAGGGGAGAACTTGGCAGCTATGGTGACGTATGGTGGTGTTAGATAGCAATAAGCAGTTTTAGAACCCGAAGTTCTTGAAATTTGCTTGTCAGGAAGCTGTGCTACCATTCCGTTGAGAATTCTCCCCCAAAATGTGTGTGGGAATGAGATTGTAGTGATCTCGAGGAGACTGGAAAAGTTTGGAGGGAGGAAGCTAATGGATACAGCACAATGTACCCGAGCGAGCCACTTTCTGATCCGGAGTAGGTAGGGAGTGGGGGGGGGGGGCTGTAGTTCAGGAGGACAGCCCCACTCTTTCCAGGACCTCACTTCCATGGAGCCCCAAGAAGGGAGAATTGCGATGCTATCCTTCCTTGGCCCCCGTCCTTTGCAAGCTTACAAAAGACTCTCATCCTTCTCTAATCGCGACTCGGTGAATGAAACCTGCTCTGGTTCCAGCAGAAAAAAGCAACCCCCCCCCCCGCCCCTGCTTATCTTCTCTGACATCAAGCCACTGGAAGCCGTTTATCTCAGGTGCCTTTAACCTGCGGTTATCAGCCTGCTGGACTCATTTAGGGGAGCTCAGCTCGGTAACCTGAGACAAGGCTCCATTGATTGTCGAGAGCGTCCTTTAGATTCCACCTCCTCTGGGTAAACATCGCCAAGGAGCTGCCCTCGTCCCTCTCCCCCAACCGAACCACTTGCAGCAAGCGACACCTCCCCTCATCCGAGAGGTCGCTGCCTCTTAAAACGTCTCGCGACGAATTCCTAAAGACAAAGAGGGGTGCATGGATGTGCGCGTGTGTGTGAGAGATCCAGCAGGTGGGCATTTAGAGCCGCTGCGGGTGCTCTGACACCTGACGGGCGGGAGGTGTTAGGTTCATGGGGTCTCCAGCTTACTTCCAAAGGCTTGGGGAGGGCGCAGGTTTGCAAAAGGTTTGCAGTCAGAAAAGAAAAGAAAAGCAAAAATGAGGGGTCGGCCGCGTGTTTTACGCGCGCGTACTGATGCCAAAGAAGCGGACAATTCTGCAGCCCTGTAACGTATACTGAATCCCAACCGGTCTTGTTAACCCAGGAGAGAGCTGTAATAGTCATGATGAACCAAACCCACTGCAGCAGGGTGATGATGATGATAACAAATAGTTCAAGCATTTTGGGTACTCACTTATGTGGAATTTTTTGGGCGGGGAGGTTATCTGGGTTGTGAAGGCTTCCAAGTGTCCAGGGCTCTTAACAACTAAATACTTCACGGTTTATTAAAGCAATATAATAATTGCTTGTTTTTCTTTCTTATTTATATCAGCATACTGCCCAAATTGCATTAATCAATGCCGCTTTAAAAGGTTTAAATAGAAAAGGTATGCAAACGTTTTAAATAAAATATAGGTGCCTTAGGGATATTAAGCCACGTGTGGGTGTGGGTGAGCTTGCTGTTTAAAAATCATTTTAGTGTCTTCTTTTCCACTCCATTTCACAAGTAACACAACAGCATCTAGAGATCATCAGAGGTATGCGCTTCATTCCGAGAGTCATGGATTAAAACTCGTCCTGGCCGGTTGGCTTCCTCCGATTAATCAGGGCATTTAGCTGATTAATCGACCCATTAAAGTGCCCTAACTCTCCAACAGTTTGACTTCACCCCGGAAGGCGTACTTTTCTTCCATTGTCTCCTGAAACAGACCTATGACAACTAACCAAAGCATTGGGGGGGGGGGTGATGGTTTTGTTTTTATTATGTATTTTGTATTTTTATATTGTACTTTTGTGCTGCGAATCGCCCTAAGATCTCCAGATGAAGAGCGGTATACAAATTTAATAAATAAATGAACAAAGTGGTTTAGTGGTCTTGACGGTGGGCGTTATAGGAGATGAAGATCCTGCATGGAAAGACTTAACCCCTGCGTTCTCATGCACCGGGGCGAGCTGCTTGTTAGCTCTAGGGGGCTCATTTCGTTCTCCGCCAGTCTTCAACAGACTGAAAACGGAGTTGCTCGGTTCTATTGAAGCAAGTCCCACAGAAGGCGGTGCTGGCGGGGGCTAACACAAGGGGTGGAGAACCAAGCTGGTGGTTTCTGTTATTTGGGAAGAATCACCATTTTGCTGGAGAAAAGCAGGAGGAAATGTATATTTAAAGTAAACATAATAAGAGGGACATCTAACTATGTGGATGTGCCCTGTCTGCTGCCCACTGAAAAAGGAAGCGTTTTTAAAAAGGAAGAAGAAAAGATGCTGCAGGAATCATGTCAGCCCCGGCATGGCCAGCTCCAGTGCTGCCCCCGAGCATCTCTGGAAGGTCATTTGACGGAAGGCGGCCTGGAATTGCCCAGCATAGCTCTAGCTCCATCACTGGTACCCGCCAGCTCTCCAACCCCTTCAGACTGAACCTGCTGCGGGGTCCTTTCTGAAGGGCGGGGTACTCCGTGGTCTCGCTGGTGGGTGGAAAGGGGCAGCTCGTGAAACCCTTTCCATTCGCTCAGGCTTCGAAATGCACTTTGTTGCCAGCAGGAAAAGGTTCGTCTGGACTTGAGGGCAAGGCTCTTTTCGCTTTGAACATTCACATTTCCAATCCACACTGTTTCATCTATTCGATCTGTGTGGTTTATCGACTTCTGGAGCCCCTCCCAGAGGACTCTGAGGATCGACGGACGGGCATAAATAACACCAACCACAACCGCAACTTGCTGAAGAGCAGATAGGTCGTCCCTGCCCAAACGCCGCCTTCTCCAAAACTACTAATGAAATGCACAGAAGTTGCCATCATATCCACTTCCTATTACTCTTCTCCAAAGGCGGGTCCCTCCCCCCCTAAAGCGCAGGAACAGTCTCGTCAGTTTGGACACTTGCCCACTGCAGGTCCTCTCATTCCTTTCCAGAATGTTCCTCTCCGCATCGTTTGCCGCGGGGATCCTGCCATCGCGCGTTGCTAGCTGGCTCGTTCAGTTAGAGCTGACGGAAGTGCCCCCGGGCAAACGTTGGCGCTGACCGTGGCGATGCCTCGCCTGTGCCAGGTGGAAAGGTTCGACGAGCGGGTAGTGCTGTTTACTGCGCAGAATAGGAACCAATTCCTGTGAGGACCCAGCCCCCCAATAAAATATTTGAGGGGTCCGCCCCCGCGCCCCCCAGTTGATGGTGTGCGTGTGCATAATTATGTGCATAAATATGCGGGATGGAGCTGACCTGCCCCCGCTAATTTATTCAAGTTGGCACCCCTGCTAAGAATGAAGTCTCACCAGCTTCAAGTGGGAGCTCCTAAGCTTTCTTGGAGGTAAGGTCCTCATGGTCTCCCCAGGCCTTCCTTCCAAGCAAACTCAACCTTAAGATCTCAGTTTTCTGTAGACAAGAGCTGGCAAGAGGGAGAGACCAAGGTTTATTTGCAGCCACTGGTTGGACCGGTCCGGACTCTATCCCAGCCGTAGACTACCGAAGGGTTAAAAAGAGCGATCCCGACCCCCCCCCCCAGTGCTTTGCGCAGAAGTGCCGCGCGCAGCTACGCTCGAGAGGAGGACTATGTCTTTGGGGATGTGCTCCGTCTTGCAAAACTATTTTTCAGGTGGAGTCTGCTGATAGCAGCGTTTGCAGACTCCGAAACCTGATTTTCCGAAAAGCATTTTTCGGCTTGTTCAGGCCCAGTGAGCACGGAGGGGGAGCGAAGATGGGGCTCAGTATTTACAGTAGAAATCAAGCATGAAATTGAATGTTAACCATTTCTTTTAACAAATGCAAATCCAATTGAAGCCGCAGAGGGAGGACCCAGTTAGAGGTGTAGCAACCTAACGGAGCTCTCGCGAGAAAGGAAACATAACGTTGACATTTTGCTCAAGAGGTTGGAGAAGCGCCGTCCCCAAGAGTAAGTTAAATGTTAAATGGTAGAAAACTAAGCATGGGACGATCCAGGCCAAACGAAGCTAATTTAACTCCTCCTGGGTAGACTTTTAACCTCTTGCTCATTGTGACCATAAGCCAGATTCTGGAAGTCTATCAAGGAGCAGGCTGCTGAGATCAGCAGTCATAAGGAAGTTACTTGCAAATAACCAGTTAACTTCCATGGTTTGCAAAAGAAACACACACACACCTCATAAGTGTGCACAGGATCTCAATTTCTTAAAAAGCAGAACTGCCTCCTTTATAGACTCGCTTGAGAGAGCGACCAGCAAGGGTTGGGTTGGGGGCTTCAGTGATGTTTCTAAAATGTTAGCTCACTTACAGGCTGACAATATCTCCAGGGCCTTTGCTCCAGGAAGCCTCCAGGCCAATCCCTTAGGCAGGGCCTACCCAAGACATTTTGGCAGCTGTGGTGAACCACCAAATGGTACCTCCCCTCTAGAGAAGAAAAGTGGAACGAAGGTCACATCAGGAACAGAGGGAGAATAAAGATAGCTCAGTTGGTTAGAGCATGGTGACAATAATGCCAAGGTTGCAGGTTCAATCCCCTTATGGGACAACTGCTTTGCAGGGTGTTAGACTAGAAGATCGTTAGACAGAAGATCCTCAGAGTCCTTTCTGACTTTACAATTCTACTATTGTCCCTGTGGATCCTGCTGCCTGAGGTGGTTGCCTCACCTTATCTCATGGGTGGGCAGGCCCTGCCCTTAGTGAAGAATAGCTAACATGGTCCTTCAGAGATTGTCAGACTCCAGCATCCCTTAGCCCCAGCGGCCATGGTTAGGGATCTTGGGAGCTGCAGTCCAAGCACCTCTGATGGACCACAGAGACAGCTCCTCCACCTTAGGGTGAATTAACACCTGACATGCCCTCCAACATTATTTCTGCACCTGTGAGTTGAAGTTTCTCATGAGAGTACACCGTCCATTAAGCACGTGGGAGAAAAGAGAGCAACTAACAATGGAATCCTAAGTCTGCTTCGACTTCATTCCTGATTGGACTTGCTGTGTATAATATTACAGCCTGAGCAAAGAGTTGGATGGTGGCCCAAATGTTCCATGCTGGAAACAAACATGTATTCTCACACAAAGCTTAATACCAACACATTTTGTGGTCCCATGGGCCGGATGCAGCCCAATTGCCTTCTCAATCCAGCCCACGGACAGTCCGGGAATCAGTGTGTTCTTACATGAGTAGAATGTTTCCTTTTATTTAAAATGCATCCCTGGGTTATTTGTGGGGCATAGGAATTCATTCATCCCACCCACCCCCCAAAAAATATAGCCCGGCCCACCACATGGTCTGAAGGACGGTGGACTGGCCCATGGCTGAAAAAGATTGCTGACCCCTGGGTTAGAATGTTGGAGACCTGTGAGACCAGGGTTCAAATCCTCACTCGACTATGAAGCTCACGGGGTGACCTTGGGCCAGTCACTGTCTCTCAACCTAATCTACCTCTCATGGTAGATTGTTGTGGGTGTTCAAAGAGGAGGGGGAGAATCTTGAGTTCCTTAGAGAAAAGGATGGGATACAAATGTCATGATTAACAAAACAAATGGTTCCACTTTCTGTTCGAATAGAGGATCAACCACAATTCAAATCTCATCGTTGAAAACGATGTTCAAACAGGAGAAGATAACAGGCCATTTCCAATGTTTTTTCACTCCAATCTGTAATATAAGGGTGACTGGCTGGGAAATAGCTAGAAGATGTTCTGAAATCATTTTCTGTAATCAGTAACGGGGTGTGAGGAGCCTTACACAGAATTGTAGAGTTGAAAAGGACCGTGAATGCAATCTTAGAATCATAGAATCATAGAGTTGGAAGAGACCACAAGGGCCATCCAGTCCAACCCCCTGCCAAGCAGGAAACACCATCAAAGCATTCCTGACATGTGGCTGTCAAGCCTCCGCTTAAAGACCTCCAAAGAAGGAGACTCCACCACACTCCTTGGCAGCAAATTCCACTGTCGAACAGCTCTTACTGTCAGGAATTTCTTCCTTATGTTTAGGTGGAATCTTCTTTCTTGTAGTTTGAATCCATTGCTCTGTGTCCACTTCTCTGGAGCAGCAGAAAACAACCTTTCTCCCCCCTCTATATGACATCCTTTTATATATTTAAACATGGCTATCATTTCACCCCTTAACCTTCTCTTCTCCAGACTAAACATACCCAGCTCCCTAAGCCGTTCCTCATAAGGCATCGTTTCCAGGCCTTTGACCATTTTGGTTGCCCTCTTCTGGACACATTCCAGCTTGTCAGTATCCTTCTTGAACTGTGGTGCCCAGAACTGGACACAGTACTCCAGGTGAGGTCTGACCAGAGCAGAATACAGTGGTACTATTACTTCCCTTGATCTAGATGCTATACTCCTATTGATGCAGCTCAGAATTGCATTGGCTTTTTTAGCTGCTGCATCACACTGCTGACTCATGTCAAGTTTGTGGTCTACCAAGACTCCTAGATCCTTTTCACATGTACTGCTCTCAAGCCAGGTGTCACCCATCCTGTATTTGTGCCTTTCATTTATTTATTTTTGGCCCAAGTGTAGTACTTTACATTTCTCCTTGTTAATATTCATCTTGTTTGCTTTGGCCCAGTTGTCTAATCTGTTAAGGTCATTTTGCAGTGTGATCCTGCATGGGCGTAGGCAGGGGGGGCAGGAGGGGGCAATTGCCCCCCCTAGAAGCAGGGCCACTGGCCAGCCTGCCCCACTGCCCGCCCGGTGCCGTCTCCCTTCTCCCTGGCTGGCTGTGGGGCGGGCGGCGGGAAAGCACCAGAGCCGCGCAAAGCGTTTGGCTGGCTTTCCCTCCCTCCGCCCCACAGCCAGCAAGGGAGAAGGGAGAAGTCCCTTCTAGCCGGCTGGCTGTGGGGCGGGCGGAGGGAAAGCCAGGCAACCGCTTTGCGCGGCTCTGGGGCTTTCCCTCCACCTGCCCCAGCGATTGCAGAGGGGGAGGAGGGGATCGGAGCAGCCCGATTTCGGGCTGATCCTGGCTCCCCCTCGTCCCTTCCGATCGTGGAGGGGGAGGAGGGAGTCGGAGCAGCCCGATTTCGGGCTGATCCTGGCTCCCCCTCGTCCCTTCCTATCGCGGAGGGGGAGGAAGGAGTCGGAGCAGCCCGATTTCGGGCTGATCCTGGCTCCCCCTCGCCCCTTCCGATCGTGGAGGGGGAGGAGGGAGTCGGAGCAGCCCGATTTCGGGCTGATCCTGGCTCCCCCTCGTCCCTTCCAATCGCGGAGGGGGAGGAGGGAGTCGGAGCAGCCCGATTTCGGGCTGATCCTGGCTCCCCCTCGTCCCTTCCGATCGTGGAGGGGGAGGAGGGAGTCGGAGCAGCCCGATTTCGGGCTGATCCTGGCTCCCCCTCGTCTCTTCCTATCGCGGAGGGGGAGGAGGGAGTCGGAGCAGCCCGATTTCGGGCTGCTCCGATGTGGCCCCGCCCCCGCCCCTTGGCCCCGCCCCTTGCTCCCCGCCCCTTGCCCCCCCTGATTTTCATCCTGGCTACGCCCCTGTGATCCTGTCATCTGGGGTATTAGCCACCCCTCCCAATTTGGTGTCACCTGCAAACTTGCTCAGGATGCCCTCAAGCCTGTCATCCAAGTCATTGATAAAGATGTTGAATAAGACCAGGCCCAAGACAGAATCCTGTGGCACCCCACTAGTCCCTTCTCTCCAGGATGAGAAGGAGCCATTGATGAGCACCCTTTGGCTTCGGTCAGCCAGCCAGTTACAAATCCACTGAATGGTAGCATTGTCTAGCCCGCATTTTACCAGCTTCTTTACAAGAATATCATGGGGTACCAATCTAGTCCAGCTCCCTGTAATGCAGGGCTGTTTTGTCCAACATGGGGCTTGAAACCAGACCCTGAGATTAAGAGTCTCCTGCTGTCTCCAAGGTAGCCCAATGTGCAATGAGTACCATTGATGGAAAGGAGTAATCAAACAGCTCCTTTTTCTACAGCTGCAATCCTACCCACAACTCTGAAATTGGCTGCATTGAACAAAAAGGGCCTTGTATAGGTTGGAGCTGCATGTTTCTTCTGACTTGTCTGCCACTCTTTTGAGATCTTCTGCTGCTGCTTTGCTTTGGGTACCTCCTTTATTGGAAAGGGAACAGTGCTCCACAACAAAAGAGGGCACTTTCTCAGGCATAGCACCCCAGTTTAGGACCACCCCTTCAAGAGCTGCCTTGTAACAGCGAGATGGGGTCCAAGTCTTCACCCAGCCCTAAAAAAGTCTAGTGGGTTACATAGACCAGTCACTGACTCTTAGCTTCACCTACTTCACAGGGTTGTTGTGAGGATAAATTGGTGAAAAGATAACCATGTATGCCACCTTAAGCTCCATAGAAGAAAGTGGGGGTGTTAGTGTAATAATGGCCGCTTAATCCCTCCAGGACCAGTTTTCCTTGATGCAGCCTTCTTCATTTGTTCTAGGTTGGTTTTGATTGGCTGTGGTTATTGTTTTATTGTTGATTTACAGCTATCAGAGAGGCTGTAGTTAATTGTTTTCTTATTGATTTTTATTATGATTATTGATTGTATACCTATACCACCTTGATACCCCCCAAACGATGAAGGATAGTATACAACTGTTTTAGGATCTCCTGATGAAATTACAACATGTGGGAGATATTCTGGCATCTGGAATAAGAAGATTCCTTTCGTGTTTAAATGAATAAGGAATCTTAAGTATCTTGTAGGGTATGAATATTCTGGAAATAGTAATACTACTATTTCATTACAGTATATGGGGCACAGGGAAAAGGGGGTGGGAAATCTTCTAGATGAAGAAGTTCTTCTATTGTGTCTTTCTCCCCATTAGGTTTTTCCTGATTTTTCTTCACTGCCCTTGGGAGAGCAACAATTCACTTGCCATCCCAAGCCTGTTAACTGGCGACAGTGAATCACAGTCCACTTTAATTCAATTTGCTTGTCAAATTAGATTGAGCGACAGTGTTAATCTTTTAGATTTACTTCTACACGTTGGATTTTATCTCCCTGTTCTCACAACTAGGAGATTGGGGGTGGGAAGGTGTTGGCAACCTCTGCCAGGGCTATACCACTTCAGACTGCAGGTGAGGGCACTTGTGGTGGAAAGCAACTCCCTGTAGGTAGAAAATAAGCATGTCAGGGAGACTTCTGACCAGATATACTAGTTATGCATCTGCCAGGAAAGAAGACATTCCATCATGTAAGGCCCCACCTAGGTTTGAAGTAGAGGTTGACTGCCTCATCTGTAGTTGCTTTGCAGGATGAGGCTTTTCCTAATCCTGTGGACCTTAAGCTCTGTGTTGGCAGTGGGGGCCACAGGGCTGAAGGATATCAGTTGACTGTCAGTGGATCTCTGGCAGTTTACAGATGAACGGAAGCACTTGAGTCAGAGACAAGGGCCACCCAAGCAGCGATTCTGTTTTCGAAGGGGGACAGATGTCTCTAGGAAGCCTGCAAGGGTTGCATGGGTCCCCAGGGTCCCCTGCTCAGGGGTACAGGGAGGTTCTATCAGGACTGGCAAACTGTTATAGACCTGCCCTTTATTACACACACACGTCTCCAGCTGCTAAGCCTTGGAGAGCCCTGTCAAAGAGGTGACCTATTATAGCTGACATAGCCTTTAAGGTATTGCCTTAATATGGTTTTAAATACAGTACAGGAAGACTTCTCTATCCACACATCCAAACGCATAATGTCACCCCAGAAAGAGGCATTTAGGAGGCGATTTCTCTCTTTCTATAATGTAATTAATCCGGTTTTATCCCCACCCCGAGTTGTGTGAATCAGTCTTCCACGCTGATTAGCATGCACTCAAACGAAGGTGTTGGAAGGCCAGGGGAAGGAAGGCCGTCTTTTATTCCTCCTTTAACCCTGGGAGCAGAAAGGGGGTGGCTTTGCTGGCTCTTCCAACGGGGGCTCATCAGATGCCCCCCCAAGAGCGCGCAAGCTGGCCATTTGCCTCTGCGGGGGTCCCTTTACTCACCACTGTGAACTGAACCTGACCATAAACCAATCCTCCATTTCCCCCCGTTTTTGAAAACCAGCCCCGCAACTCAATGGCGAGCCAAGGCAGCGCGGGTGAAGGCCGAGGTGTGCAGAGGTCAATGAATCCGCATTATTCAGCGCTGGCGCTCGCGCAACCGAGTAAGCACGCTTTGGCTCCAAAGGGCGAGAATGTGCCAAAGCCCTCCTCCCGGCCTGCTGTTTCCCGATCCATGCATCTCTTATGGAAGCTTGTGCTCTCCTTTGATACGGGCCTGGGAGCGATGCAGACAGATCCTCCACAGCGCTCAAAGTTCACAACGAAACCTAACATCTCGGCTGAATTGAAAACGGTTTAATGACGTCTTGGTTTCCGCACCATTCTGTTATCAGAGTTCTATGGTGTTTTATTCACAGTGCCTTTTGGGGCGCAAGCCAACACTTTCCACGTCCTGTCACCCTAACTTGGGAGCAACCTGCGTGGAATCCGGTGAGATTTGCTTGAAGAGACACGCATAGGATCGGGCTGCGCGTCTCAGCGGATTTCGGTGGGAGGCACGGAGATGCTTGTTTCTCTCTTAGACTGAAAGCCTCGGCAATTGAAAATGCTCAGCCATGGCTGGATCGTACCCTTCATTTCTCAGCCAGGAGAGTCGTTTGCTTTAAATGATTGCTTCCATCCTAGCGGAGATCGTTGGAGATACTGGGCAAGAAGTCCATCGGAAAGAAGCTCTGTCTCCCCGGAGAAGCAGCCGCGATTAATTCTCCTTTCCTTATCGCTCTTCCTCCTACGGCGGAACCGTTTTCTTTCTCACAATCCCAACCTCCTCGTTTTCCGTTTGAATCAACTTTCGCGAGTTTCTCGGGAAGTTCTGTGTTGACATTTCTTGCCCCCCTCCCCCTGCAGCCTCCCTCGCGGTCTCCGCCGTGAAATTAGTGGAAACTAGAAGTTTTTATCAGCCAGGAAAAGTAATAAGTAGCCTGCAAAACAGAGATCGCCCGGTTTATTGCCCCCCATCGCCTCTGGTATCTGGTCGCAGGAGAAGGAAGCGAAAGCGGCGCTTGGCCTCGCTGGAAAGGGCGCAGCATTTAAAGGAGAGGCGTCTCGGGAAATTGACATTCTTGTCCGCATCCTTTGTCTGATTTCAAAGCAAACAAGAGGCGATTCGGATCCAGCCGAGGCTTCGGGACGCACGCATTTCCCTATCATGTCTCGGCTTTGTTTCGAACCGCGGGGCGTTAATCCCATAAACGCGATTTAATTACCGGGAGGCTAATTGCTAGGCGCAATTGTTTAGCTCATTAGTAACTGACTTGACATCCGCGAACGTGCTCCACCAAGGATGACACGAGCGAAAACTTAAGAACGGGCTTAAATAGTTTTCACGCAGACACTTCGACCCCTGGTTTTTAAGAAAAAGGAAAGAAAGACAATACAGTATCTGTTTAAGGCTGCAATCCTATGCAGACTTCTTTGGGGTGGGGGGGAGCCCCACTGAATCCAAGGGGATGTGCCTCCTAGTAAATATGCCTAGGGGTGTTCCTTCAGTGTAGGGCAGGTTTATGGTCTACTCTAGGGGTGGTGTGATTTCAGTCTTGCTAGGTGCACTTTATTTTATTTTAAACTGGAAACCTTCTTGTCTACCCAGGTGCTTAAATTTTACAAAGCAAAAGCAATTAAGGCCTCACTGATCTGTGCCCTTTTTAAGTGTTCCTTAGTGCTTTCTTGCTTAAGGACGCAGGAAGACCTGAGAGGACAGGATAGTGCTCTTGGCAAGAAATCTTTCCTGGTTGTAGTTGGTCTGCTGGAGATGGTTCCTTACCCTTCTGTGCCTTTTGTCCATATCTAAAGTTTCTGTTATGGTAAAATACAGTCTATGATTTCCCCTTAAGACACACCAGGCTAGCAAGAAACTGCTTAAGTCCATTTTTTAAAAAATAAGCTACACCTAGGATAGCTGCTTCAGGAGTTTCACTATGGCAAACCATCAGAGTTTAAAAAATAAAAAATGGAATATAAAAGTGCTTTCCATTATCAAGTGAGCTTCAGCACTCCATTCCTTTTCAAAATAGACTACCAAGATCAGCACTGCCTTCATGCCCCCTCCATTTCTATGCAGCCCCTTTGCATCTCTTTTTAGTGTGAGACTTTATTTGCCCAGAGACCAGGGGACAGTGGGGCTACACATGGTCAATAGAATCAAGCTGCATGATTGGATTCAAGCAGCAAAATCCCCTTTCAGGCTGCATCACATGGTTATAGTGCTTCTCCAGAGAGCTTTTGTGGAATGCAGGCTAGGGAGAAAGGTTCAACTTAGGCCTAGTTCTTACTGTGGTTTCGTTGGGTCATCAGTTCATACTACAGGTAGAAGGGGATGTAGGTGGCACTGTGGTCTAAACCACAGAGCCTCTTGGGCTTGCCAATCAGAAGGTCAGCAGTTCAAATCTGCTCCCGGCTTCTGCCAACCTAGCAGTTCAAAAGCACGCCAGTGCAAATAGATAAATAGGTACCACTGTGGCAGGAAGGTAAAAGGCGTTTCCGTGCGCTCTGGCTTCTGTCACGGTGTCCCGTTGCACCAGAAGCGGTTTAGTCCTGCTGGCCACATGATCCGAAAAGCTGTCTGTGGACAAACGCTGCCTCTCTTGGCCTGAAAGCGAGATGAGCGCCACATCTCCATAGTCACCTTTGACTGGACTTAACCACCCAAGGGTCCTTTACCTTTACTTTTAAAATTTATTATAGATAGGTCTCACACAAATAAATGCTCCTCCATAAAAAAACCCAAACAGCTCTGTTTAGAGAACTAGCAAGTAAGCCAAAGCTCATTCCATGGAGTGCTAATTTTTATGTGCAGGGACATATATATATATATATATGTCTCCAAGGGTGGGGGACCAGGTATGGAAATACAGGGAGGAGGGAACAACAATCCACGGGGACAACAGAGGGCTTAGACAAAAGTGCATGCTGGGAAACTGAACCCAGAAGCTGACAGTTCCTTCTCCAAGGGTGGGGGCCAAGGTATGGAAAAACAGGGGGGAGGGGCCAACACTCCCCAGAGACAACAGAGGGCTCAGACAGGGTAGGTGGGGGGAAGAGGGGGCTCGATAGCTCATGAGTCAGGACAGGGTGGGGCCAGTCACAGGGATGTGCCGGAGGGGTGGGGGGGAAGGGGGCTCGATAGATCATGGGTTGGGACAGGGTTGGGACAGGAGGGGGCAGGATAAGTCATGTGTCTGGACAGAGTGGGGGGGAATCACAGGAAAGAACCATAGCAACGCGTGGCCAAGCCAGCTAATATTACACACACACACACACACACACACACACACACACACACACACACACACTGTTTCCCCTATTTTAAGACATAGTCATAAAATAAGCCATAGCAGGATTTCTAAGCATTCAAGGAATATAAGCCATACTCTGAAAATAAGACGTAGTGATAAGTGCATTTATTTTGGTGGGTAAAAATAAAAAACAATAAGTTGCACTTTTCGATGATATTCTAATTTTCCAAGTTTCACCTGTATTTTATGTTTTTATCTTGCACTTTTATGCTGTGAACTGCCCTGAGATCTATGGATGAAGGGCTGTATACAAATTACATATGTAATTAGCTGAAAGCTGCATAATGAAGGTGACAGGCAACATAGGCGTACGATGCAGGCGGGGCAGCGCACCGCACTGGGTACCATTTGGGGAAAGGGTGCCACCATGACCGCCCCCACGGGTGATGCGCCACATCCCTGGGATGCGCGCCAGCCACGCCCATGCCTGTTCTCTGCTCCGGGGGCTGCAGCATGTTGCTCCAAGACTGCCAGGCAAGCCTCCCTGGGGAGAGCATTCCACAAACAGGGAGCCACTGCAGAAAAGGCTCCGTTCTCATGTTGCCAGCCTCTATCTTTGAGGCTATCTTTGAGGTATTGTCGTCCTAAGCCATTTAAACTCGACCTCCCCTCTCTGTGGTATTGTTTTTGTTTGTTACTATGGTATGTATTTTGTGTTTTTATATTGTTAAATAAATAAATTGCCTTCAGTCATGTCAGAGAGCGGCTGTTCCTGAGGTGAGTTGCCTGGGGTCCATGCCTTCCCTGGCAAGTCTTGGGGTATGGAGCCCCACCAGGATGATTTTTAGCAGTGCTATGAGAGCAGCAGCCAAAGTTGTAATATCTGGGCAGTGTTTGCAGAAGGCTACCAAGTGGAGTTTTCCATTTTAAAGAAGAGAGATGTTACAGGACCTCTTGGGAGCCTTGCTGCCTCCAAAGGAAGCTTTGCTCCTCTGTTACGAGTGTGTAAGGATAGGCACCCTGTACTTGCTCCAAGGTACTACTCTGTATTATATAATATTATGATGACAGGTTTCCTCAAGACGCATGGCCAGAGAGGGGGAAAGAGTGGTGTTCAATGCTTGTGGTTAAAGAAGAAGGAAGGGAACTTCAAGTCTGTAGTCCTGGCAAGTTATCATTAATTAATTCCGTGCCTTCCACCTTCCCCGCTCTCGTGCCCTTATTAGGGCTCTTCGGGGGGGGGGGGGAAGGAGGTCTAAAAAGGACAGAAGGACAGCTGCCAGGTCGCCAAGGCTTCAGGTCGCTCTACCTGAAGTTTTGGGGGGCTGCGCGCTCTGCAGACCCCCCAGGACCCTTCAAGGATCGGGAGAAAGTCTCTCCCGCTGCCGCTGGCGCTCGCGTTCAACCCGGAAGTCCTAATTAATTACATTTATATACTGCCCTTTGCCTGAAGATCACAGGGCAGTTCACCACATATTTCCCACCCTGTTACACTATTGAGGTGATGCCACAGTGCACAGCCCTACATTTGTATCGGCACATTCCTCCCCCATTTTAAAATAAGGTGTTGACTGGGGTATCTTTTTGATTTGAATTATATGCCCAGCAAGGTGGTGTTATTCCATCTCTTTGAGAAGGGGTATCAGCCATTGGACTTTGGAACCTGCTGCTTAATCAAAAGTGTCCCACCTGTGCCTGACCTTCTTGTCAGCAAGTGCCCTTGCAGGCTTGGGCTGTGCTTGTGGAGGCATAAATCCTGCTCGATGGCTCAGTTCATCTCTGTGCTGTGTGCTTATGATGCATCATAATCAGCCATGGCGTTTATTTACTTCTAGGCTTGTTTGTTTTAAAGGTGGGATGCAAATACTGAAAAACCAACAAGCAGGGTTAGCATTTGTTATAGCTTCACTAACAAATTGTCCTGTTCTCATTTAAGAGTAAGACCTTACATTTTAAAACTCATTTGAAACCAGTGTAACTGTCACAGACACCTTTTCAAGAATAGTGAAAATTGCGATTTTTCTGAAGGTGCTGAAAATTCTTGGTAGAAATTCAAGCTCTTATGACACAGATTTTGGTCTGAGACCAGCTGGCTCCCACCTAATCCCTAGGAACTGCAACTTTGTGAAAAATATTTTATTTTAATTTAGCTAAGGCATTTATAGACCACTTAATCATTAGCATTTCTAAGTGGAGTACATAAAAATAAACCATACAGAGAATAAAACAATGATTTTTTTTCATAAAACTAAAGAGAAACCCAAATACTGTCTGAAAATGCCTGCTGAAATATTTGCCATCTGCCTGAAGTTCACCAAAGAGGGTGCCTTTCTAATCTCAGACCCACACGGCATGCCTCTGACGCATGGCAGACCACCAACAGAGATTCCCCTAAAAATCTTAGAGATCGGGCAGGGATCTAAGGGATCAGGCAGTCCAAGATTTTGATTGTTACAGATCCCCCCCCCCCATTACTGAATCACAAGAGCTCCAGGCTGGGATCACAATACAATTAAATAAACTGGGAAAGTGTTTAAAAATGTACACTGAGGCCTCACCCACACGTCTGTTTATTTCATGATTCCCAGGCACAGGTCGTTCTTTTGTTGTTCTTTTGTCCTGCCGCTTTCCCTAGGAAAAGCCTGCTGTTTATTGCTGAATCAGAACAAATGGCAATCAGGTTTTTGAGGATTGATGTATGTTCTGTTTCAGCAGTAAGGAGAGGGTTTTCCTGGGGAAAGTGGTGGGACTCTTGAACCTGTGCCTAGAAATTATGGAATAAACCGAAGAAATCACAGGACAAAGGGAAGTGTGGATGAGCCCTGCATGAAGAAGGCATTATAGGCTGCAGTCACGCAACTGTACAACCAGAGCTTCCCCACTGTTGGCTATAGAACAACTTGCACCTCCTGCAACTTACAGTTTATAGCTGAGGGTAGGATTTAGCTGTATTCACAGTTCTGGGCTGCAATCCCACCTGCTGTATCTTGATTCTCCTCCCATGTCTTGGACGTGTGGCTCCAGATATTGCAAGCACAGCCTGAGTTAACAGCAGATAAGATGCATTTGATTCTGCTTTGGTAGCTGGGTTGACAGAGGAAGAGGATCGCATCCATGCAGCTGAATTGGGCAAACAAGCAAAACCATGGGAGTGTAATCTTCTCTGTTGCAAGTAAATGGTAAAAGAAACGGCAACTCTTTGATTGACATTCTGCAGAGTCAGGCCCTTAAACCACCATGACCCTAGAGATGGTGCAGTTAAAAAAATATCCAGCCTCGTCATTAACTACCTATTTAGCACTAACCCGTATTTGATAGCTGACATGCAATAGCACCAAGCATCTAACTACAATCCATACCTGATATGATATGTAGTATTTTAACCAGATCTGATAGTTAATATACACTAGTTTTATGTAACTGGCATCATTTGAAATCTGACATGCAAGCATTTGGGGTTTGTCAGGACTTAACTGGGAGCAGCCAAAATCAAACAAACAAAGGGATGCAATCAAGTCCAAAGGATTCCAATTTGATTTAAAAAACATAAAATTTCACATTGAAAGCTTCTCAGCTTTGAATTACTGCCAAAAAAGAACCTAAACAAAAGAACCCAAACCCTTGTTATAACACTTTGGACAAGCGATAATGCCACATTTCCAAAAGTTAAATTGCGGTGCTGAACTGGGCTTTTTATTTTTAGGGTGTCAACTCTGAAATCACAAAACTGAAGGCTTGATCTTAATAGGATCATAATTGCACAGTAATACACATGATCATGTGGAGAAATAACCACAAAAGAGGATGTAGAATGGAAGGAGAATATTGTGTTTATTGCCTTTGAGGCCTTGGATTGGAATGGGAATATTTCTCAAGTGGTACAAACCTGTCAGTCTGATTTGTGAAGCTGCAAAACTCCTTCCATTCCAGAACTAATTATCTCTCCCTCCCTTGCCCCAATTTATGTAACCTTTCAATACAACAATTTAAAGACATGTTTGAACCCTTAAATGAATTTTATAAATAGTTCAAATAAATAAAGGAATGAATTTAATCAGGTCTGCACTACAATAAAGGCACGGTGGTTTTCAGTCACTGTCATTTATGCAGGGTGCATTGTAAGATTTTAAGAAACATCTAAAGTGGGCCAGCTCTTGAAAACGGGTTTAAAAATTTCATCTGATCCATAATGTGGCAGGTGGCTGCTTGGGTGGGAGGTCTTGACGGAGAGTCTCTAGGTCACCGTTATTTTATGTAGAGAATCCAAAAGTGCAGGGTTTGACCTTTGAAGCTGCAATTCTATGCCCATTTACTCGTAGATCCACATCCACTGTTTATACAGAATAAGGTAGTTGAATTCTGGATTATTCCACTTCAGACCACAGATACAGAACTGAACTTTTAAAAAAGAAACCTCACTGCATGTGGAAATTTAGGAGGCGGGGTTTAGTCTAGGTGTCTAATGCAAGAGGCATCTTACATAGGGAAGCATTCAGAAATGTGACCTTCCCTTGCAGACTGAGATGGCGTGGTTCAAAATTCTCCACCCTCAGCTTCTCATCATTAAATTTCTAAACAGGCCTGCCTTCTAGATAGACATGAATAGGACAATGAGCAAAGTTTGACCCTTTTAAATGCACCTGATATCAGTGGCAGAGCTGAGAAGCACATCCCCCATGTAAGTCTCTCAGTAAAAAAAACAATAGGAAGTAAAAGTGGGTTGACTTCGTTTCAGATCATGTGAGGCAGGCTTTTGACATGCTTATCCCTTGTTGGAAAATGAACTTTATATGCAAACTGGTTTTGCCTGCGTAGTTCACCCCGAATCCCCATCCAGATGCTCCTGCACTCATCTATCCCTAAGCAGAAAACCAGCAGTCATTTGCCTAGCTGTGGATTTTGCCCCCCTTGCCCCCCTTCTCCACCAACCAGCTGATCAGCACAATTGCCAATTGTCTGACAAGGCTCCATGCTGCCCTGGGCTCCTTTGGGAGGAAGGGTGGGAGGTGAATTTAATGAATGGATGCATGCATGCATTAAATACATGCGTGCATCCCATGGAGGGCACACACAATTGGGCCAGCACAACTTCATAGATTCATCTGGATTTATTTTGGCATAAGCTTTTGTAGACTAGAGCCCACCTCACCAGATGCTGAGCTGTAGCCCACGAAAGCTTTTTCCTTAATACACCCGAGACTCCTTGTGTATGTTGCTTCGCAAGATAACCAGATTATTCTGTTGGGGTTGTGCCCACTGAATCAGGGCAGTAAGTCTTCCAGCAGAAACATCATGGCTTGAAATCCCTTCTATTACTGGTAGCTGCACCCAGCACACCAGCTGCAATTATACCTGGGTGGAGATATGCTGTGGCAATCTCTCGCTGAGACTATTGCAATGTGTTGTATGTTGAAAACCACAGTTGGTTCAAAACGGAGCCACACGTCTGCAGACTGAGACTGAGTATTATAATACGCCTCTGACTATCAGCTGTGCTGGCTCCCAATCTGTTTTCAGGTTCAATTTAAAGTGCTGCTGTTTCAATCTTGAAACCCCTTTCCATTTTAGGATTAGGTTACTTGAAAGGGTGCCTTCTCCCCCATATGCTTTCCCATACTTTCTCTTCAGAAGCCCTGACCTGTCTGTCCCTACAGTGTCAGAAAGACACTAGGGAGAAGGCCCCCTCCATGATGCCATCCTGGCCATTGTATAGCCCCCTCCCCCATGAGGCTCTCCTCCATGGACTTTTCAGCAAAGACCTTCTCATTCACCCAGGACTTTTAAACAACTTCTTTCTCAGAGTTTCTATTTGGTTCACTGTGCCATGTCCTGCCAATGGAAGCCCTGCCCAAGGACTTCTGTTAGTGCAATGGAGCTCTCCCCTCTCATAGAATCATAGAGTTGGAAGAGACCACAAGGGCCATCCAGTCCAACCCCCTGCCAAGCAGGAAACACCATCAAAGCATTCCTGACATGTGGCTGTCAAGCCTCCGCTTAAAGACCTCCAAAGAAGGAGACTCCACCACACTCCTTGGCAGCAAATTCCACTGTCGAACAGCTCTTACTGTCAGGAAGTTCTTCCTAATGTTTAGGTGGAATCTTCTTTCTTGTAGTTTGAATCCATTGCTCCGTGTCTGCTTCTCTGGAGCAGCAGAAAACAACCTTTCACCCTCCTCTATATGACATCTTTTTATATATTTGAACATGACCTCTTCTCCAGAACCTTCTCTTCTCCAGGCTAAACATACCCAGCTCCCTAAGCCATTCCTCATAAGGCATTGTTTCCAGGCCTTTGACCATTTTGGTTGCCCTCTTCTGGACACGTTCCAGCTTGTCAGTATCCTTCTTGAACTGTGGTGCCCAGAACTGGACACAGTACTCCAGGTGAGGTCTGACCAGAGCGGAATACAGTGGTACTATTACTTCCCTTGATCTAGATGCTATACTCCTATTGATGTAGCCCAGAATTGCATTGGCTTTTTAAGCTGCTGCATCACACTGCTGACTCATGTCAAGTTTGTGGTGTACCAAGACTCCTAGATCCTTTTCACATGTACTGCTCTCAAGCCAGGTGTCTCCCATCCTGTATTTGTGCCTTTCATTTTTTTTGCCCAAGTGTAGTACTTTACATTTCTCCCTGTTTAAATTCATCTTGTTTGCTTTGGCCCAGTTGTCTAATCTGTTAAGGTCATTTTGCAGTGTGATCCTGTCCTCTGGGGTATTAGCCACCCCTCCCAATTTGGTGTCGCCTGCAAACTTGCTCAGGATGCCCTCAAGCTCATCATCCAAGTCTCCTTCTCCATGTCCCACCAAAATTGGCTCATGGGGTCAGGAGAAACCCCCCAAAAGTGCACAGGGGAGGAGAGAGGAAATCTTTACACTTGGCAAACTGACATGCTTGTGCAGACCAAACATTCCACCCATTGTGTTTTATTCTATAATCCAAGCTGCTAGCTTATTTTATTTCCCCCTTTACTAGAAAGGGAAGTTTTTATGCTGCATTTTATTGTCTTTGTATTTTTAACTGTTGTATTTTTGTACTTGAGTGTCACCTCTCATTCCAGTCCAGAGAGCATATGTTGATGGACAAATTAAGGGTGATCTTTTATTAACCTGCTCTCTCAGAGCAAAGATTTCTAGTTGTGCAAAGGGACCTTCCCTCGTCTCTTCCCCCTACGTGCACCCCAAACCACCAGTGAGTGATGGAGCTACACAGCAGGAGAAGAGGGGAGGAACATTCAGCTGTGCAAGCAGAAATCCTTGAGCTGATAGAATGATTGCCTTAGCACTAGGTTAGATTCCACCCTCAGCAGGAAACAGGACAATTCAAGCCCTGGCCTTGCAGTGGTAGGGGCATGGCGGACTGCTGGAGAAATTACTATGCCTTCAGCCCCATCACTCATGTCAGCCAGGGCAGAAGGTTAAGTAGGCAGGCAAATAGCTGGCCCATTCTGGAGCTGGTGCAGCAGCAGGGCCCAAATGAAGACTGATGTTGCCAAGTGGACAGTGAGGCTGGCTTAGGGTCCAGGGGATCCTGGGCTGGCTCAGTCATTCCCCACCATGTCCCACTTCAGAGCTTTTTGTAGTTGCACCCACACATTCAGCAGGTGGAATGAGAAACTCCAAGCCCAAGAAGTGATGATGCATCAGCTGATGGAAGTTTGCAGGGTGCCAATCCACACACCCCAGCCTGGCACAAAGGAGGTTTGCAGACTAAAGAAGCAAATAAGAAAGATGGAAGGAATTTCACGAATGCTCAAATACTGGGTGATGCATGTAGTGTCCTAGTTTTAAAGCCCAGTGTAGGAAGAATCTGAAACCACTGAAAATAAAGATCTCAGGCCCATTAGAATTACTGTAAATGGAAAGATTTGCAGGCTTCAAACTATGTGGGGGCAGCTTCTGGCTCATGGAGCTTAATTAATGGCACAACTCTATTTTATATTATTTATTTTATTGAAATATTTATAATCTCCTATGTGAGTTTGTGTCCCCTAATATTTTTAGGTGCACAAGCGTGGAGCTTTGGCTACATGCATAAGGTCTCACCTTTGCATCTTAGCACAAATGTAACAATTCCTACCTCTTAATTGAAAGGTCTCTCTCTCTCTCTCTCTCTTTTTAACATGCTTTAACCACTCTGATTGTACTACACCTGATTCATACATCCCAGCAGTGATGTAGTATTGTGATATAGTATTGCCAGTCTACATTGCAATACTGGAGCTACCAGCCGCACGTCTTTCTGAAATGCTGTCCTGCTGAGAGGGAAGATGGTGTTTGAATGGGAAGGACCAAGATGACTGAATTCACTTTAAGGCTTCATATCTAGATGCAGACCTCAGTGCTGTGGAATTGTGCATGAGGGGAACCAGCTTCTTCTCATTGGTGAGATGCAAGAATGGGGGTGTTAAAAACACACTCTAGAGTGTAATTAACTCATGTTCAATTATTTTCATACACACTCTAAGGGGCAAATAATGATATAGTTCACAAATGCTTATACACCTCTTGATGTATCTTTTAACCATTGCATGTTTGCTGCTTTGCAGCTTAGCTCACCCCTTTCTGGTGTTTGATCTGTGAATGCTATTTTACACAACTACCACCAAATATGAACATACACGTGAGAACTGATTATAAGTGTTTCCTGTTCCCAATACCCAATGGACCTTCAAAAGTGCCCAATAAATTTAGGAGCCTGAACACAATGGACCTATGGTGTTTCCCCATCCTCTGAGAACACAGCATTGTTGTGAGTGTGTAGGTAACAGAGGACAGAATCTAGCCAATAGAATCACAGAATTGTAGAGCAGGAAGGTACCCCGGAGGGTCATCTAGTCCAACCCCCTGCAATGCAGGCACCTCAACTAAAGTATCCATGACAGATGGCCATCCGATCTCTGTTTAAAAGTCATTCCACTGTCGAACAGCTCTTACTGTCATAACATTCCTGATGTTTAGTTGGAACATACCCAACTTGCTCAACCGTTCCTCATAAGGCTTGGTTTCCAGACCCTTGATCGTCTTAGTTGTCCTCCTCTGCACATGTTCCAGCTTGTTAATGTCCTTCTTAAATTGTGCACCCAGAATTGAACACAGTATTCCAGGTGTGGTCTGACTAAGGCAGAATAGAGTGGTACTATTACTTCCATTGATCAAGACACTAGACTTCTGTTGATGCAGCCTAGAATAGTATTAGCTTTTTTGCTGCTGTATCACACATGTTAAGCTTGTGGTCCACCAAGACCCCTAGAACCTTTTCACATGTACTATGGGCAAGCCAGGTTTTCTCAGTCTTATATTTGTGCAGATTTATGTCAAATCTATTTCAGGCGTAGTGACTTAAGCATGTGCTGAACTTCTCTTGTTGCAGTAGATAGGGCTCTTTTAATAGTGATTTATTCCCTTACTTTGTGTTTTATAGAAATTTCTTTTAAAACACATGCAGCATACCCTGTAAAATTAAAATAAGAGATACCTTTCACTCTCCTGAAGTACGATAAATTATGTGCAAAATTAACCTGGTATTTCCTTGGTTACTTATTAACCATAGTTCATTTAACAGAATCAATATTTCTGGGGAAGAAGTAAACACTTACCACACTGGCCCCTCTTTTTCCTTTACCTTTACAACCTGAATTTTTTTATAAAAAGGGTGGGGGGGGGGAAGCATCTGCCTGGAAACCAAAGGAGAACGAGGGACCGTGCCTGTTATCTTGGGGATATGCAAAGCACATTTTATTTCGCCTTTTATCTCTCCAATTGTATGTTGATCCCATACATATAGATTGATTTTGCACAGGTAGATAATGAAAAGTCAAGGGGGAAAATTTACACAACGGCACTCAGCATCTCAGCTCTCTATTGGTATATAAATTGGTTTATTATTTCATTCTCTTAAAGAGAGCACTTTAAAATATAGCATGTTTAAACATAAATCGATTTACCATTCATACGCCTTTTCCCCTTTGTAATTTCCACAGCATTTTGGGAAGTTAATTTCAAAGATATTTACATGTAAACATGATCTTGTTTATTCCTACCTCTCTCATCCATCACCTTCTTCCTATAGTCAAGGCTCTCATGTGAAATATCTGATAGGATGACAACGGCAGCTGGAAGCCCAGAACACGTAAGTGTTTCTCTCTCCATTTGATGATACCTTGCGAGCCATTCACCGTAATTCACCGTAAGTGCTTTGCTTTTAGCCAGTGTAACCTATATTCAGGGTGGCAATTCCAGTGGAGAGGGAGGGCCTGTAGGCTTGGAGCAAAAACAACAACAGAAACCCCAAACAGAAATGAAAGGAAACATGATTAAAAAACATTTTCTGGACATTTGGTGGCACACATTTTGGCTGCTGCAGCTTAAAGCAATTAATTCAGGATACTGACATTAACTCTCTAGCTCATTGACAGCTTGGAGCTGGGACTAAAAATGCTAGTTCTCCAGGGAAAAGAGGCGGCTAGCTGGTTCTTTTTCTGGACTGTTTGCTTATAGGCCCAGAGAGCAATCTTCCTTGCAGAATGAAATGCAAGGACACAAACAATGTCCCAGGGAGAGAATGGGAGATGGGAATGAACAGTTTGAACTATTTGCTCAGCAGAAGGGCAGCCACAATTGCCGGCCAATGGCTTTCCCATGCATCAGCCAGGGCTTCTTAGCCTCTTTTGTTGTTCTTCTACTTCCTTTAGCCAGATAAGAACACAGCTGCAGAGATTCCAGCTAACTTTGGGCCTGGATTTATTCACATAAGTCTCCATTCATCTTTACTGTATTTATTTGTTGCATAAGTTTCTGTCCTATTTCTTTGAAATGTGGGTTTCATTTTCCCACTCCGAAATGAGAACTATATTCTGTAAAAGAAAAGAAAAAAGAATTTGCAACTTCTTGTCATATTTGTGCTACTTCCCATTTCCTTTGCTTTCTCAAAGAGATGGAAGGAGTCACAGAGAGGTTTTAACCAGATCCCCCACTAAAATTGCTTAGTTAGTGTTCCAGCCAAAGTTAAGCAATATCAATTTTGTCAATTTTGAGTGAGTAGTACACAGTCTCCGCCATTTACAGGGTTTACCTGGGGATGGATCAGGCCCATTCTGCATGTTTACGCAGATCATTTCATGAAATGTGCATTAGAGTGCAGGTTTAGGTCCTCAAGATTCCGGTTAATTGTTCTTTGTTTAGTTCTAAAAAAAATGTCTGTAGGATGGAAAACACTTTCAATGCCACGCTACCATACTGCGTAGGAATGCAATGGGATTTCAGCAGTGCACTATTTTGTGCTTCATTGAAAAAGCAAAGAGATTGCAGAGGTGGTTACACGGCAATCAGATAAAATTATCCTGAAGAATAATAATCATATGTGGTGTGAAACATGCAGTGTAAGGTCTCAAATGGTCCTCCCTCCTGCTCAATAATTGTCAGCACATAAAAAACACCCACATGATAGCTTATATATACACACAGACATTTATAGAACTGTCACATATAATGCTTCCACATATGCAACATAACTTATCACAGATACATATACACAGGGTTATATAAAAAACACAGGGTTCACATATAGAAAACTGAATTAATTTTGGGGTATTAAAAATGTAAATGTCCCAAGTACCCATGCAGTGCCACCTGTTTGTGAATGAATGGTATATGTGCATTTACATCTTTTAAAAGATTTATATGCAGTTTTTCATGAAAAATGCCACTGCAGTGTGATATGGGCACATTCTTCCACAATAATGCAGGACCAACAGCAATGAAAGTATCTGCACATCACCCACAACTGGGGAAACCCAACCATTTACATCTATGTAAATGGTTACGTGTGAGTATTATGAGAGTTGTTACCATATTTTGCTATTTTAATTCTGGTCTTTTCTCAACCACAATTTAAAATGTAACATGCGAACTTTTTGCATGAGTGGACTTGTGCAAGTGGTCTGACTTCTGTGTTAGCTTTTTATATTTGGTCCTGAGTATCTGATCTCTGGTCAGATCTGCATGGAGTGCTTAAATACTAAAGTTATGTGGAATGAAAACCAGGGAAATTGCCTTTCATGTAAACCAACATGAGAAGCATTTGTGCTGATTTCTGTATAGGTTTCCATGTCATTGCCCTTAAAGCTGTACTTCTATAGTATCACCAATGTACAGTGCTTTACAGCATAACATCAGTGAAAGCGATAGGGCTCTCCTTCCTCCAAATTTAAATCCCAGATATCCTGTTAGAAGATTAATTAAACTTGAATGAGTGTAGAATGAGGTAGAAAGTCATTTTTTAAAAGCAACAAGAGAGTGATTTAATGTGAACAAATTGAACATTCTCAGTCAATGTGCAACCTCACAGGAAACACAATGTTTGCACATCACTTTTTCCAGTGCAAAACCTCTGAAACTGCAGGGATTTTTCCTCTACTGGGTGGTCAGGAGGCAAGGCTGAAAGGCAAAAGGACTCCTATTGTCCTCTGCTGTGTCTTAACAGCTGGCCTCACGTGCCTCTAAAAAGAAGAAAGCACCTGTTTATCTCGTTATCCCCTGCTTCTATGAGCACCAAGCTACCCCCACAGAGATAGGGTCCTTGGCTGGTGGGGGGAGGGGTATCTCTAAAAGTGCTTTGAAAGCCCCCACATCAGCCTTGATCCAGATACAGTCATACACTGATCAAGACATTGTTTCAGGATGCTCACTTCCAATATGGCTGGAAATCTTTGCCCACTCTATCTATGTCACTACATCCTGAGTAGTCTTGAAGACATATCCAGTCTGAGCAGGGGATTCCCATTCAGAAACACAGAGGCAAAGGTGTTCATGATTGTCACGTTACACAAACTGGACGAAGAGAGTCAAGCCTAGAATGGCAGTTGGCAGTTACACTTTGGCAGTTGGGATTTGACAGTTACAGCCTGCCTTGTCACATGACACTCCCCCAAAGACCTTGAGAGCAGTAATATAAACATATTTATAAATATAACTTATTTATATACTTTTATCTACAAGATTCAGCTTTGCAATCAATTCACTATGTTGTACCCCAGGGAACGCTTTTGTAAATAAATCAGACAAATTATCATGTGATTGACAATACACTAACGTAATCACATTATGTTTTATATAATCTTTAACACTGAAAAACTTAATGTTTCGCACGTGTTGAAGTGTTCCCTGAATTAGCGATTGCGATACAAGCTTGATTATCCTCATAGATTTTCACAGGCTGTTGTACTTTATATTCCAAATCATGTAATACATGTATGTACCATGTGACTTCGCTACACGCTTCTGATAATGCAGAAAATTCTGCCTCACAAGTTGATGTGGCAACAAAACCTTGCTTTTTCGATTTTCAACCAATTAGTGAATTTCTAAACATAACCACTAATACGCTGGTTGACTTTCTTGTGGATGGACAATTTGCGAAATCACTGTCCACAAACACCTGTAAATCATTTGAATTAGATGCAAATTTTTTTACACTTATTCTGTGTACCCTTCAAGTATCTCAGAATTCTCTTAACAGCAGCCCAATCATTTAAACTAGGCTTACTCACGTTTCTGCTTAGAATACCTACACTAAAAGAAATATCAGGCCTTGAACAGTGGCTCAGGTACAAAAGAGAGCCTATTACTTTCAGTCTTTTGAAAATCTATAGTCATAGGAGTTTGTACAGCATTACAATTCTGCATTTCTAGCTTTTCGAGCAGATCTTTAATCTTTCGCTCTTAGCATATTAAGAAACTTTCATCTGCTTCTCTGCATATTTGAACCCCTAAATAATGACTTATTGGTCCTAGATCTTTCACTTCACTTCATTATTTTCCCAACTGTTTTGCTATCTTTTGAATTTTGCCTGTGGAACTACCTGCTAGCATCAAATCATCTACAAAAATCAAAACCAATATATAATCATTGCCTGATCCTTTTGTATACAAACAAGAATCAGCAATACTTCTTTTAAATCCAAGATTTAAGAGTTGTGTGTTTATACAATCGTTCCAACATTTAGCAGTTTGCTTAAGACCATAGACAGCCTTGTCTAATTTCCACACTAAATCATTCCCTTCCTCAAAACCTGGTGGTTGTCGCATGTATATCACCTGGTCCAGAGGAGCATTTAGATATGCAGAAGTAATATCATAATGACTCACTTCCAGTTTCTTGTCAGCTGCAACAGACAAAACAAGCCTCACTGATTCTGCCTTTGCAGAGGGCGCAAAAAGCTCATCATAGTGAATTCCTGGCTTTTGTGCAAAACCTTTTGCTACCAGTCTAGCTTTAAACCGTGTATCACCAGATACCCGAGTCTTTCTTTTAAAGACACATCTGCTAGAAATTAAATTTTTTAAAGGCAACTTAATGGGCGTATGAGATAGGGTCGATAAGACCTCACTTAACATCGCAGGCTGCTTGAGGAGAGGCTCCCTTCTGATCCTGCTGGGAGCCTCTCCTCACCCCTCGAAAGGGCCACTTAACCCCACAGGATGTGGCAGGGTGACTCCTGAAACACTTATCGCAAACATGGGAATACCTACATCCCTGATGCTGGCAGGACCCCTTATTGTATTCCCAACAAATAAGGTGCCTCCCTGCTTTCTTAATAGCTTGCTTGGATTTTGGCTGCTCAATGGACTTACTCTCGAAATTTGGAGAGACATAAGTAGTCCACACATCAAGATCTTTACGATCCCATGGAGCATAAGGGATCCTGGCGGCCCGACGACGAAAACTCTCGCCGTAGCTTATAGCTGCCGCCTCACTGGCCAATGCAAAGGCTTTACGCACCAAAGATTGAAAAATCCACAGGTGCAAACTTCTCTTGGGGTAAGCTGCAGAAATAACCCCATAGAAACCAAATGTAACAGAAACAAATACAGTGGTACCTCTACTTACGAATAACTCTACTTACGAATGTTTCTACTTACGAATGGAGCTCCGTCTGCCATCTTGGATGCGGTTTAGATAGGATTTTTTCTACTTATGAATTTTTAGATGGGGTTGCTTTGACTTACATTTTTTTTCTCCCAATGCATTCCTATGGGATTCAACTTACATTTTTTTTGACTTATGAATGTGCCTTCGGAATGCATTAAATTCGTAAGTAGAGGTATCACTGTATACTGTGAAATTCCCTGAAATGAGAGGTAATCAGATAAAATAAAAATATTTAAGGAGCTAAGGATATCAGAAAACTAATAGTAACGACTGATATAGAAATAATTAACGAAAATAATCAAAGCCTTAACGGAATGCCGGCTACAACCTCGTTTCACTGCGATTAACAGTTTCCTCAGAAGGAAATTGAAAGAACTGTATTTTCAATAAACATCATTCAAAAATAAAGAGTAAGGAAACACTAATTTTGCATATTAAAGACCTAATATGCAGGCAAAAAAGGGGATTCAAATTAAGCTATATAGCTTTCTAAAAAAGTCAAAGCCTGGGCTATGCCAACACCATTCAAAGATAAAGGGCAATAAAATTTAGATTTTGCATTCTCAAGGCCTGAAACGTAGGCAAACAAGGGGTTCTAATTAAGCTATATAGCTTTCTGAAAAACTCAAAGTCTGGGCTGCAAGAGCTCCATGATCTAATGTTTCGCAAAGATCATGGAGTTCTCGCAGCCCAGACTTTGAAACATATCCTGACACGGGAGAAGTATTAATATCCTGCTAATCCAAGAGGATTCCTGCAGCAAGGGAGATACGCCGCCTCTTTAACAATCTTCTTCAGATTACCAGGTGCTGTTAATGACAAAAACCATACTCAGGCTGTATCAACTGCAATGTTCCTAGCTCCCTTCCCTTAATTGTTAAGGGGTATTAGAAGCTCAGAGAAGCAAATGTCCTTCTGTCTCCTTTCCTCACTCCATAAGATGTTCCTGCCGCAGCTCATGATACTGTTGTCCAGGGCTGGCTGAAGACGTTTTGGCACCTAGGGCAAACCACAAATCTGGCCAGGAAAGGAGGGGTGAGTGAAGAGTTACATCTGAAATAAGGTACTCACTTCTTCTACCCCTTCATAGGTGCCAACTTCCTGAGGCCCTGCTGTGTGCCTGAGCACCCATAAAATTCCCCATGAAGGGGCTGGGCACCCACGGCCCCAGGCACCCACAGTTGTGTAGCCAAGTTGTCACTCCTGTACCTCTTTTTCCTTAGAGCTTTCTGTCTACTCTGCCCATCTCAAGGATTGGAGAAGTTCAGCCAATCAGTTACTGCCAGAGGCTTCATTACCATTGCCACGTCTCCATCAGCTAGCAGATTAAACTCCTGATTGGTGGAGGGGGGGGTCTCTTTGCTTTTTTAATGGGGCATTTATACTTTCAATTTCTTCAAATGTGCTGCCAAAAAAGGGTTCCCCTGTACGTTCTTATGATATAATGTGCCTTTTCTGTTTTAGGAATTAAGCTGAAGTGGCATTGCTGGCTCCACAGTCAAGGACTGTGCAGCAAGAGGCCAAGTCTTGAGTACCATTCTGAGCACACCTGACTTTTGAACTAAGCAAAGGTATGCAACGTCAATGTGATTTCTGAGAGAGAATGTTTGCAGCACACTGCAATTAAATACGGCTTAGTTGATGCATTGCTGAATGATATATGAGTAAAAACAATAGTCCTGAAGCAAGGCTTTGGTTTTAGATGATGCACCCATGTGTCATAGCAGGCTTTACCTGTCAGACAAGTGGGGTGCATGTGGGATGCATTCCTTACACATGAGAAATGTCACAGTGGCTATGAGAAAGTGTGTATCTAACTCGAAGATGGAACCCACATTGCTCTAGAAAGCACAATTCTGAACTATAGCTAGAAAAAAGTCATGTTTCTTTGAGACTGTACATACTGAATGGAGACTCTACATTACCCAGAGCATGTACAAAATTCAGTCAAGCTTTGCACATTCCACAACACTTTATGTATATTGACCAGGAAATGTGCACAATTCCCTCTTCATGGGCAGACTAAGGGCACATTCCCCTTGAGGCCTGGTGAATTCATACAATGACTCATTGCTATGACTATTAGCTGTTCACTTTACACACACCCCTCTAACATATACATAGACACATCACATTCTCTCTCATGCATACACATATTTGACTTTAATGCTACATGATTATAAAGGCACCCCTTTCTCAGCGCATAGCACAGAAGCACAGCAAATTTCCCATGGAAGAAAAGAGTGATCATCCTCCATGGTTGGCTCCCTTGTTTTCCATGTTGCAAACTGAAAAGCGGCTCCCTTTGTCTAGTCTCTCAAATTCACAAACACCAACTTGAGAAAAAGATGGGGGGCGTTCACGCGATGACACACACACGGTGCAGGGACATAGAGGTGATGGAGGAGCCAGGGGGCAGTATGGCTTCAATGGTTGGCGGCTTGTCTTCTCTGGTGCTCAGTTTCCTCCTCCTCCTCCTGCCACCACCACCACCAGCTGCTTCTCCCCTCCTTTCCTTCCATGGCAGGAGGAGGAAGAGGAGGGGCCACCAGGCTCTCCCTGTTGTACTTGGCTCTGCAATAGGCCTCCTCTGCAACTGATTCTTCTCAACATTGAGGGCCTCTTAGAGTTGGTACCTATGCTCAGGCTGGAGGGGCAATCTGGTTTGGAAGCTGTTTTTTATAGTTGGGAAGTATCTCCTGACCAGCTGAGGCCTGTTTATGCAAGGGATTTTCCTTGGCTGATAAGCCTAGTCTTCTTGCAGCTAATTCATTCCTTTAGTCAGAGTTTGGGGGTAACACCTAAGTTGAATTCTCACCTGACATTTCTCAGGTCACCATTCTAGAAAAGGAGAGATCACATGGTGAAGAGGATGATGAAGCAAAGCAACATAACCAATCATATTTTGCTCCATGCTGATATCATTGGAATAAGTGAATACTTATCTGCCCTTTCACAGTAAACATCATGAAATCACTGAAAGGAGAGGTGCCTTTCAACCTTGATGGAATATAGAAATTGTCCCCTCTGCGTCAGCCCTTGTAGATACTTATGTAAAAAGTTATGAGAAGTCTGGGTGCCTTCTAATCCTGTCATGACAAGATCATGCTTATTTATAAGCCCTGAATATAAGGAAGGATACCTGTATCAGCACATTTATATTTTTGATAGAGGGTTAGGTAGAAAATAAAGCCATAAATCATGTGACCAGTGTGTCAGTCATATCATTCTAAAGAGCTAGTTGATGACAAGGCAAAACCTGCTTATTTACTGAGGCATGAGGAGAGTAAGCTTCTTATTTATTAAAAAAAATCCCTTCCAGTTAGCACCTTAGAGACCAACTAAGTTTGTCATTAGTATGAGCTATCGTGTGCATGCACACTTCTTCAAATACCTTCTTCAGATGCACACGAAAGCTCATACCAATGACAAACTTAGTTGGTCTTTAAGGTGCTACTGGAACGATTTTTTATATTTTGTTTCAACTATGGCAGACCAACACAGCTATCTACTTGTAACTTTCCATCAAATTCATGCTCAAAATGTCTAGTGGTGTAATTCCTTCTTAAAATCTCCTGTGACACTGAACAGCACAATTCTCATATGTATGTTTTAGAAGGGTTTGAATCCCTGTGATGGGGTGAGCCCCCATTGTTCTGTCCCAGTTCCTGCCAATGTAGCAGTTCAAAAGCACACCAGTGTGAGTAGATAAATAGGTACCACTGCAATGGGAAGGTAAACTGCGTTTCCGTGCATTCTGGCTTCCATCACAGTGTTCCGTTGCACCAGAAGCAGTTTAGTCCTGCTGGCCACATGATCCGAAAAGTTGTCTGTGGACAAACGCCAGCTTCCTTGGCCTGAAGCAAGATGAGTGCTGCAACCCCATAGTCAAGTTTGATGGACTTAACTATCCAGGAGTCCTTTACCTTTACCTTTTACCTAGTCAATGCATAGATTTATGTGCAGCCTGGGAAGAGGAACCACCAGAAAGACCTGCCATCTTCCTGTTCTTTTCCACTGCACCAAATACCACTTCCATGTTACAGCCCTTCCCCTTCTTCAGGAAGGAAAGATCTTTGGTTCCTCTAGGATGGTGCAACATTGAACAAGTTTGTGCAGCTCCTAGAAAGACAAGCTGGATGTTCTTGTTTTTGGGCCAGTCTAAAAGAGTTTTCCACACAGACTGCAAAACAAGGAGAAGGTTGGAATGGGGATCCAAACGAGGCAAATGAGAGAGAATGGTTGAAAGAAAAGAGGGCCGGATCAAGAGCGAGGGCAGAGAGTGAGAGGGAAAAGATCAACTGGATCCAGCAGGTGGAAATGACACTTTCCTCAAAACATATCTTATGCCGCTCTCTTTTTTAAAAATGTGAACTTAGCTAATTGAGAGTGAAGCAACCCTTACTGACACAACTCTCTTGTCCCATTAGAATCCTTTAGTCTGTGGATATGAAATATGATTAAAATTTTTCTTGCTCCATTTTAACTGATTTCTATCAACCTGGGGGGCAAACAAACAGTCACAATTGTGGTTTTGGTAGTTGGCTTGTTGACATGCTTTGTAATGAGAATGCAAAGAAAAGAATTAACAGCACCCCCACCGCTGAAGCCTCAGGAACAAATAAGTGCTGTGGACTTTATTGCCCTCTTACACTGGGTGGCAATGATACGGAAGAAAATGAATAAAGTAATTGACTCTCTCCAGAAAATGTTGGTGCTTTCATGAAAACAAATCTGTGCTGTTTCTTGCCAGCTCTGCCTGTAGGTGCTCATTCACAAACACAATTGATGGAATAAATGCATTCAGATCTCTTAAAAGACACGTGACTTCCAGACGAAGCACCTGGGACTTCAGAGAAAATAAAAGGTTCAAAGCTTGTCTGTGATCACAGGCTTTTGGGTTTGATCCAGCACAATGGAGTCAACCGCAACGGCCCCATTGTCTTTGAGGATGCAAGTGCAATACCAGCGCACAAGCCTTTACATGACCCTTAGGCAAGTTATTTATAGTCTCCATTGCAACTCTATTCTACCTCTGACAGGCAGAAGGCTGCCCTGCCTTAACGGTTGGGCAAAGTGGCCCTTTCTGGGTCAGGAACTCAGCTCTTTGAGGGTCTCCAACTGTGAGCCTTGAAGAGATGGTAGAGAGCCAGCTGGATGAGGCTGTGCATTTTATAGAGCCATGAAAGGTTTCCTTAACAGAGGCTGACATTCTGTATTATACTGTAAGCAAAATGACATACCTTCATGTATCCTTCTGCCTCTTTGGGGTATAGAGCCTTGTGAATAAAGCAGTGGTTTCCAAACTATGTTTTTGGAGGGCATTGGAGCCAACTCCTTGGGGCCAAGTCCCTTAGCCCCCCTTAAAATATTTGAGTGGGCCACGACCTCCCAAGTTGATGGGCATTGCCATTCAAATGGTGTGTGCGCACTGTGTCTTGTGATCAAGTGTGTAAGCTTTTAGAGGTCTGTTAATGAAAAGATCTGTAACGACCATCTTCCCTTAATAACTGCTTGCCCACCCCTACCAATCTGCCCTCACAAACTGCAGCTTTGGAGGAGATTGGGGTGTGTTCTAGGTTGAGTCATCATGGATAACAGGCCCGGCCAATATCTCACAAGAATCGTGCTTAAGAACACTAGCCCAAATCCTGGGCAGCACAGGACAATGTGTTGGGGGTTCCTCAGTAGGCAAGTCAATATGGAAAGGGTACTATGAAGAGGGGACGTTTGAAAATACTTTCTCTACAGAGAAGATTGGGGGCACTTTAAAAAGCACTGGCATTTGCTGCAGAACTTTGACTCTACTTTCCCCTCCTCCAAAACAGGGGTAGGTGGCCACTGCAAGTGCTGCTGGCCTTAAATGATTTTCTGGTTCAGGTAGAGCAAGGGAGATGCATGATCTTAGCAGCAGACAGCATCTTCTGGGAGAGCGGAAATAATGGGGAGTGGAGAAACATGGCCACTGTTTCATTTCAAAGGGTTGGAGTGGAGATAGGAGCAGCCTACCACCACACATTAAAATGTTAAATAAACAGAAAAGCAGATGTTTCTGCAGCTCACTGCTAAGGAAATCACATCTGCATCACATGAACTGGTTTGGGGTTCCTAATACCCCAGGACAAGGCAACAAGCTGGCTGCTCCCTGCATTTGCCATCTTCACGTGGCTGTGAAGTGTTTGCTGTAGTCCTAAATTACACTCGCACTGTTCAGCCCAGATTAGCTCCCAAAGCACCACACTGCAATTATAATTCAACACAAAGGGATAATATATTAGGAGTCTCTTTTGGCTCCTCCAGTTGACCATATAATGCAGGATCAGGGCTGTTCCACTGCGAGCTAGACTGCAAGGCTCATTAGCAGTAAAGGTCCTTGTGATCCACAAGGATTTCATCATCAGATTATTGCTTCCTGCTCTCCTCCTTGGGAGGAATAATCAGGGCCGGCCCTACGTGCAGGCTGGGTGGCGCCGGGCACCACGGCACCGGCCCACCAGGAGGGCGCCGCGAGCTGCGCCCACCCGCTGGCCTGCCGGCCTGCCGTGCAGCTGCGCCCACGGCAACCGCGCTGCGCCTCCCTGCCCGCCCGCCCGCCGCGCAGGGAAATGGGGTGGGAGGGCGCCGGAAGGATCCGGCGCACCACGGCGCCAGGGGCGCTTAAGATGGCCCTGGGAATAATAGTTGAGCATATTGTGCAGCCATAAAAATGGCTTATTGCATTTGCAGTAGCACCCAACTCAGATCACCCCAAGAGGCACATCCGTACTTTAGCTAACTTGAGAGGGCTGCTTCCTCACAGTTAATGGTTGGATCATTGGACCTTACTGTATATGCTTGCTTTTTATTCGTACACTGCTTGAAGCAACCCCTTTGCGGAGAAAGAAAGCAGGGTATACATTTGTGAATGAAACAAATATTTTAAGTGCTGGAAAGCCTTTTTTAAAAAAGCAGTGTTTCCTCTGTGTTTTCTTTTAAACCATTCTGTTACCCCTCTTTATCTTTCTGCACCCTAAAGCATGCACTTGATTCTTTCTCTACACTACTTCACAAAATGTTTGTCTGCATCCCTTTTCTGCTTAGTCATCCCTCCTTCTCTTCCCATCCCATAATGCCTGGTCTCTTCTCTGCGCCATAGCTGCCAAGTCTCCCGTTTTTCACGGGAAACCTCCATATTTAAACCCGTTTCCCACTGTTATCTCAAATAGAGAAAAATCCCGTAAATCTCCCGGATTTCCTACCTGCCAGGGAGGCTCCTTCTGCGCATGTCTGGACATGCATAGAAGCGACTTCCGGTGCCGCTCTGCCCATGTCTGGGCACTGGAAATCGGGCAGCGCCAGCACCGGAAGTTGCTTCTACGCATGCCCAGACATGCGTAGAAGCGACTTCCGGTGCCGCGCCGCTGCTGATCCCGAATTTTTCTTACCGGGAGTTGGAGGGTGTGCTCTGTGCTTCATAGCCTTCTTCGCCCTCTTTTCTTTGTGTCTCTCTGGACCACCACCAAGTCTCTACCCCACTAGTTCTCCACAGGTCTGTCTGTGTCATCGTTTCTCAACTACCCCACTTATTTTTTCTGCATCCCAGAGGTTATTCTGCTCCAGCATATGTCTCCTGATCTCTGCTCCCCTCCCCCTCTTCCATTTCCCCACCCCACCAAACTTTAAGCTATCTTCTTCTTGTGCTTCCCACTATGCAGTTCCTTTCCTTTCTGCACCTTCATGAAAAATGCAGTGGGGAAAAGAACAACTGCACCACGCTAATACGCAGCCAAGAATAAGTCTGACTTAATTCCTAGTCTAAAAATGGCAATAGGTATCTTCCAAAATGTCTGATAATCTGGCTATTCTGATTAGTGTGCTTGTTGAAGCATCTGTCCCACGTGACCTCCTTTCAAGTAGCTCAAAGTCATTGTTTTAATAATAATAATAATAATAATAATAATAATTTATTATTTATACCTCGCCCATCTGGCTGGGTTTCCCCAGCCACTCTGGGCGGCTTCCAACAGAAGAATAAAATAATCGATTAAAGATTAAAAGCCTCCTTAAACAGCGCTGCCTTCAGATGTCTTCTAAAAGTCTGAATATCTAACAGCGTTGCTGTGGCTCAGTCTGTTAAATGGACCCTCAGAGTCCCCCTTCAGTCTCCCCTCACCTTCAGAGTCCCCCTTCATTTTCTTGAAATGTTTTACGTATGTTCTGTTTACACAGGCTCATCCCTGTGACTCCTCCCACCCTCTTCAGACCCATGAGCTATCCCACCCCCTCTTCCCCCCACCCAGGCGAGCCCCCACCTCCACTCGGCCCAGTCTGGAAAGCCGAGCCGAGATGCTGTGGAGAGGGAAGCTTTCCTAGGTGCAGTACCAGTGTACCGCTGTTTTGCAACCTCTTCTGTGCTCCCAGCATGCACTTTTGCCTGATTTGTGAGTTCTGGGGTTTTTACCTGGCTCAGGTGCGACATCTGTCTACGCAAATTCGCTTGGGATATTGTGTCAAAATTTGAATGCTATTGGTCAAGCGGTTTTGTTGAGCATCGGAAATGAACCAACATACCCGGTTTACATTTATATATACAGTATATAGATCAATAACCAGCCCTCCCTCATTTTTCAAGGAAATTATGCTGGCAGTATTTTTTCTCCTGTAGGTTACCTTCTATAATTGAACTGCTAGGGATGTCTGTCTTATAAAGAGAAAGCTTAGTTTATCCCAGCCTTTGATGAGTTTGAGAGAATGTCTGATCAATTAACATTTTGGGATTAAAGTGGACTAAAAGACCCAGGGCAGTCTCGAGCAGGTTGCGCCCCCTGGAGCTGAGGGGCGGAGATTGCTCTGGCGCCTCTGCCCTCGCAGGGTGCAGCATGGCTTCCGCGCGGCTATGCCGCGCAACGCCCTGACACCCCGCGCCACCAGGACTCTACCTAGATCCAGCCCTGAAAAGACCTGTCAACCTAGCAGTTCGAAAGCACGTCAAAGTGCAAGTCAAAGTGCAAGTAAATAAATAGGAAGCGCTCTGGTGGGAAGGTAAACAGCGTTTCCATGCACTGCTCTGGTTTGCCAGAAATGGCTTAGTCATGCTGGCCACATGACCCGGAAGCTGTACGCCGGCTCCCTCAGCCAGTAAAGTGAGATGAGCACTGCCACCCCAGAGTCGGTCACGACTGGACCTAATGGTCAGGGGTCCCTTTACCTTTAAAAGATCTAGAGGCACATCACATCCATAACAAAATGCTGTGGGATGCAAAGTCCAAACTGGCTTCACTGTTTGTTGAGCTATAAATGATGCCTATTTCTCTGGAGGTACTCTTTCCCATGATTAAATTCATATTTCCTTTTTATTGCCCCGCCCGGCCCGTATGTCAATTCAACTTTCCAGGGCATAAAGAGTTACGTACATCACTGTGCAACCCTAGTCATGTCTACTCAGAAGTAAGTTGTGCTATGTTCATTGGGAGTTTCTTCCTGGAACATGTGTCCTGGATTGCAGCTGCCAATTTATGGGATTGCAAATACCTCTGCATATTGAGGTGTGTAGAAAACGTACGCTACAGAAACTTCATTTACAGAATAACAAAATGGTACACATGTGGAAGAGCAGGGGAAAGCCACTGCTCTGGGTGTGCGTATATTGGATAAGCCAGTCATCTCTGATTCATTGGTTGAGGAGAACGACCTGCTGCCCAGTTTGCAGCACATAGGGAAGCCAAATGGAAATGGGCTCATTTGAGCTCATACTTTTAAATGCTCTAAAGGGGTACAACTAAAACATGCCTCCAACTTTAACTCAGAAAAAAGTGTGCCCCACTTAGCAGGATGTTTGGGAAACACTGTACCTTATGTTGAACAGCCCACATTGATATCAAAGGCAGCAACCATTTTGCTCTAATTGTTTCTTCAATTCAAATACGTTAATAAAAGACAACTGAAAATGTCAATTGTAAAACAATTTGCAATAAATTCTGCAATTTAATTTCCCTTCCCACCTGCCAAACCCTTCCTATTGCTTTTGAACAATTTGTTCCATGCCTAAATCATGACCTTCAGGCTTTGTAGAAAGTAGGCAAGGCGTCTGCCCGAAGGACTTCAAAGCAGAATCAAGGTGCCTCCAAAGCAACAATAGGCATGAACCATGACTTGCAAGGCGGCTCCTTCACCTTCCATTTCCCAGTGTGGTTTTTTGTTGTTGTTGTTAGTGCTACTTGAACCACAGACCTGGCAATTGAATGATGTTTCAGAAACTAAATGGGAATGCCCATGAAAGGTGACCTGCTTTGTGCTCATGACCAGAACAAGCAGAGCCCCAAAGTGCAAAACTTCACGCCCCAAGGTTGTTTCAGCAGTTTAATAACAACGTCTTCCTTGGGGTGGGGTATTTGCTTGTGTCCAAGTTTGATTTGAGCCCAGGCTGCAGGGTTGGGAGTTCCTGGTGAAAATCTTTAACTTACACATTGGGTTTGAGCAATGTTTTGATCACTCTTCAAATAGTCCACAATGACTTTGTATGCTGGTGGAAGCATTTGTGATGGATATACATATGCTAGATATGAATAGCTATGGCCTCAATGCAATCACCCTCTTTAGGTGACATGGCTTCTTTGCTTAAAAAAAAAGGAAAAACATTTGCTAATATTATAATTTGATTTCTATTCATTTTATTGTTGATCATGGAAAGACAAATATGCTTTTGTTAGAACTGCAAAACAATACAGCATTGTTTGTAGGGCTGGCACCTGAGGCAAACTACACAATAGCACGCACACACACACCCCCCAGGAACAAGTGGGGAGGAGATATTGAATAGGAGCCTGTTCTTTTAAGAAATGGTGAGAACACCGGAGAAAGCCAAAACAGAAGGTGCCTCAAAGAATCATAGACCAAATCAAAGGATCAAACCCCAATCTATTACGCATGTTTATGCATGTTTAGTCTGAAGTAAGTTTCATTGGGTTCAACGGTGCTTTCATTTAAAGACAGGAACCTGCTGTAACCCTGCTCAAAGGATGGGAGTCATTCTTGGGTGCCCTCCGGGCAGATAATTTGTAATAGCAGCTCACAAATTGTCAGCAGAAATGGTAAGTATCTTTTCAATGCCCACAAGTGGTATTTTGGATCATCTCACTTCTCATGTGCTCAGAGCTTTGGGAAACACAGAGCTCTATTGGTACAGAAAAGTACAAGCAGAGAACAAGCTTGACGAGGCTTCGAGGGAGCTCTGCTGTGACTTGGGGGTAAATTGCATTTTGCACTTTGACACAGGAGGGGATAGACACCTGAATCACCATGATTCACCTCATTATTTGCCCCCCCCCCATCAATGCACAACCTATTATATATTCATTTTTCAGACTAATTATTGTTCAGAGTTAGTTCTTTATTTGGAGTATGATCTGTGTTGGCTTATTCACACATGCAGCTCACCTCATGGATGTTTTAGTCTTCTAGTTTTGGATTGGTTGTCACAAAACTTGCAAGGAGTCACTCTATTGCTCCATTGTTGAAAAAACAACAAGAGAGTCTTCTTTAAGAACCACAGATTAACTGTGATAGATAGAATAAGTCTTTACACTACCATAATTTAAAAATGAAAGAAGGACTCCTTAACCCCAGGGGTTTGCTCGAGTGCTTATTTGCTGACTCTCCCTTGAAAGTGTGATCTGACTCCATAGAAAAGCTGGGTGTGATGTGAGATGATGTTTGCTCTGTGGTGCCTCATTCACCTGTGCAAGTTGCCACCTGATGCTGCAGTCATTGATTGATGAGCACTGAATCATGAAGTTGGAGCCAGGCAATAAGAGCAATCTTGACTGCAGAGAGCCAGTGTAACTTACCCCAGGTCATATTCAGCAAAGTTTTACTTAGGGTAGACCCGGTGCTCGCATAAGGGCCTTAGACGATCTTTGAGTTTCTGCCCCATTCTTCTCTTATGAATAGTTCTTCTGTTTATTCCAGAGCAATTTGTCCACTACTCTTAAAACATGGGAATAGCATGAACTTGGGAATGGAGGAGAGACCATTGCTTTTTTGGGGGGGGGGAATGCAAGTCCCCACCCTGAGCTGCCATGCCAGACTCCACCTCATCTCCCCTTCCCCATGGATTTGAGGTGGAGTCCAAGGTGCCAGTACTGTATTGGGTACTGAGTCTATAATGGGCACTGAGAAAGGGGTATTGGGCTTCACTTCCCCCAAATCTGTTTTGAGTCAGCCTTGTGGCAGCTCCTCATTTCAGTTAATGGAAAAGACTGGGACTGGCAGTGGCCCTCCCTCCCTCCCATCACTTGCCACATTTTGAATTTTGCTGGCCCTTTTTGGCACCCTTGAAAATTTGCCACTATAGGCAGTTGCCTAGTTTGCCTAGTGATTAAGCCAGCTCTGAACAGACCCATTGAAATTACTGAAACTTAGTCATGTTCATTAATTTAAATGTGTCTTATGCCCACCCCCATGATTTTTTTTAGGAGGCCAGGCCCTCTCAATGTTCAGAGGGTGTTCAGATCCCCCCCGTCTCCTCGTGACCTTGTGTGATGGTGCACGTGTGACGTCAGGATGCCGTGTTGGGCCCCTTCAGTCATCTTGAGAAGTTGGCGCCTCTGAGTCAGAGTAAAACTTAGTTGAATGCCACCATCCTATTCCAAACTCTGTTCCAAAGGAGGTAGACTTACATCACTGAAAAAAGTTAGTCATAACTTAACTCCCAGTAATTTCATGATGATCTAAAGTTAAGCTAAATTAGTCTGGATCCAACCTTTAAAGTTTTAGAGTTGGGAGGGATCCTTCATTTTTTTAATCCAGCCCCTTGCTCAGTGCAAGAATTTACAGCACCCATAGCATCCAAATATAAGCCAGCCTCTTGCAACATACCTAGGACAGAGGACCCCTGACTTAGGACTACTATGGGCATTACTTTCCCCCATTTGTGTCTTGTCTTGTCTTGACTGGGGACAAAGTGGCTGGGCAGATGCATGTCCAAACAGTGGGAACCCTGTAAGATCCCTGTGCCTGAATAATGTCTAATCATTCAGGCATGAATGAGATGACTTTCTGGCCATTTTCCTGCTTGGAAGGGTATATACATCCTAACTATTAATTATTTCCTAAATATTGCTAATCTGACTGGCGGTTTCCATCCTGTGCCCAATAACAGCTTGTAAGTGTTGTTGCTGGCATCCATTTATCTTGAGAGACAATGGAGTGTGACTCTGGGGTAGAAGCCAAACCTCTGTGTTAGCAGCACCAAAGTGACCTCCCTGGGGCACAAGCCTGGGCAGGGTGCAGGTACACCCAGGGCTCTGCAGATGACCAGCCTCGCTGGTGTGGTCCAAAGGATGTGTGGACGTGTGAGAGAGATTTTCATTGCGATCATGGACTGTAAAGAAAGCCACCATTAAAAAAAAAGATTCACAGTTTTTATTTTTAATTGATAATTTAATGCCACATGAAGTTAGGCCTTCAGTGGAGAGGCAGTTGAGAGACTTGGAGAAAATCTGTCCTTATGTCCTATAAATAAATACCAGTGCAATAAAGAAGAGCAACCAGCTTTGGATTCAAGCTTTTCTGAAATGCTGTTTCAGATTTTCAAGCTCTTCTTCCTTCATCTCTCCTGAAAGAGAGGAATAGTGGGTGGCAGTCACTGCCACACTGAATGCTAGAAATAATGCATCTTCTGGCCATCTCCTCCATTACTGAGTGACAGTTCTCATCCCAGACCTAATAGCACATGTCCACCACTCCCCTTATCATTAAATGGCAGCTGTCACAAGGGCTCGTCCAACAGGTCATGACTTTTCATTTTGTATTAATTAATCTGAAACAACTACCTCCCCCCTTTTGCATTTATTTTGCATTAAAAGTGGATATAGCACTGTGGCTAAGAGACTAAACTTTGGGCTAGGAGTTTACATCTTAGCCTCAAAACTACACATTGCACAAATTTCTGGGACTCTTCCTCTCTGCCTCCCTGTGTGTGGCTGCATGTGTGGAGGTGTGCATATACGTACATATGTGTTTAACTCAAAGCACTTTGAGCCATTAAAGACCCATTTAACCCTTTCATCTCCAGTTCCTTTTCAGCTCAAAATTATCCTCTGCACCCTAAGGGAGGCTGTGTGTGTTGCAGTGTCCTGGTATTTCCTCCACCGCCTTTCCACCATATGTAAAAGCAAAAAACAAAGAATAGCTGAGACAAGGTGATTTTGAGCTGCAAAATGATCAGAGGAGAAAGCAGCTTCTCCCTGACTGCCATTTTCCAGCTCTGCTACCATTTACCCAGATTGTTTTGGGTTTAAAGAGGGGAGGAAACACCAGAACTCCATATAACATCTACTTTGAGCCCAGACCTTCTGTCTTCTGTATGGGAAGAATAATCCCAACCTATTTTACAAGGTTGCTATAAGGATTATTTAATTCATATTTCCATACTGAGATATGAACACTTCGAAGAGAGAGAGAGAGAGAGAGAGAGAGAGAGAGAGAGAGAGAGAGAGAGAGAGAGAGAGAGAGAGAGAGAATATTCTATTTCATGTATGTACTAGAGGGGTTCCCCCCGCCAGCCTCTGTATATATGGAAATTCACAGCAAAATCCTCCATGTATACCCAAAAGTGAGTCCCATTGTTATCACTGTAGTTTACACTTGAATAAGTGGATACAGGATTGCACTCTTATACTTTGTGCACACAATACCTTTAAAGCACATTCTGGACACTGTAGTTTACCCATCACAAAGGTACAATTCTAATCAAACTTAGCAAACTATAATGGCCAGAATTCATGGGTGGGGGGATATGCTTCGAATGTGCTTCAGATTTACAGCATGTATGCAGAGCCTTAATCTCTGAATGATGGTGCAGTGAATGTTTTATGATTATAGTGCAGATGGATACACACATCCAAACACAGAATACCATAGAATCTCCTTCTATAATTGTGTGTCCAGCAGCTACCGTAGTAAATGTTGCCCAATGTATCTGAGTTGCAGCTTTCTGTCAAAACTACAAGCAATAAAGACAGTTTTAATTGTGAGGATCAGTTTACAAACACAGCTTGCTTCAAAAGCCGCAGCAGGACAGCTATTGCAGAGTAAATGAACAGCAGGTGGTAAACAGCCTTAGAGTTGTACAAGAATGGGAGCATTGAGGCTCAGGCCATGATCCTTGGTGTGAGAACAGTTAAGAGGCACACAGAAGGGTTAAGAAGCACAGAGGGCTCCTGTTTCATCTGTGCAAAACTGGAAGGCATTTGCTTATTTAGGGGCTGGATCACATGGGGATGTGGCATGCATTTTAAACCTTTATTTCTTACCTTCCCATTAAAAAAATGCCCAGTGAGGCTAACAAGAATAAATTCCACAATTAAAAATAGCCAATATACATTTCAGAAAGAGCAGCAACACAATAAGACTATCAAAACTTGATATGAGCAGATAAAAAGCCCCCCAAATTGCTGCCAGTTAAAATCCTAATTAAATTAAAAATACAAAATAAAACAAAAAAGCAGCAGAAAATAATGAAACAGCTGGGTAGGCAAAGTATCTGTTTTCAATAAAAGTGATTTTGTCTATGAATAGCAGGCCATCAATGCAGGGACTAGACCATCATCCCTTTTTAGGGAATTCTAAAGTCTGGGTGCACAAAACACATGCCAGATGTTGGTGGAGACAGAGAAGTGCCTCTTTGGAAGATCTCAACACCCAACCAGGGGCCATTTTTAAAATTTAAAATGGTCTTCCTGCAGACAGTGATGGATTTGGATTTGATATCCCGCTTTATCACTACCCAAAGGAGTCTCAAAGCGGCTAACATTCTCCTTTCCCTTCCTCCCCCACAACAAACACTCTGTGAGGTGAGTGGGGCTGAGAGACTTCAGAGAAGTGTGACTAGCCCAAGGTCACCCAGCAGCTGCAGGTGGAGGAGCGGAGACACGAACCTGGTTCCCCAGATTACGAGTCTATTGCTTTTTACCACTACACCACACTGACTCTCTTTGATATTGTCATGCAGCCATTCAGATTTGGCTACCTCAAGTAGGTGAAATAAAGTTCATTCAGAGTGAGGCCACTGCTGTCCGTGACACATCTGTGTATGTAGCCAAATGTGACTGGCTATGGTCAGGGCCGTCTCAAGCATGTCGGGTGCCCTGGCACCGTGGTGCGGAGATCGCTGTGCAGCACCCCCTGCAGGCCCAGCGCCCTGGCACCTTGCGCCACCCAGCCTACCCCTAGAGCCGGCCCTGGCTATGGTTTCCCCCCTTGGCCCTGTGATGGCACTACTGTTCCTAAGAAGAAAACAGAGTTGAACAAAGAAATAGTGTCAAAGTGGCAGTAGATCAGAGCTGAGAAAAGGCTCACTTTGGAGTCTTCCTGTCACCTCAGAGAAAGTGCAGAGGAGTACCGCAGTGGTGTTGCAATGAGAATATTTATCTGCTTTCTCTCCCTTCTCAAATGCCTTAAATGAGCACTTTTCATGGGGGAGAAACATGCTTCCTCCTGTTTTGGCTCAGTCCTAGAAATTAGCAAATGGAGTCAGTGTACAATGCCCCTTGTTAACATTAGCAATGACCGCTGAATGGCACCAGTAAAGTATGCTGGCAATGTTTAACAACCCATCTGTCTTTCACCTTTTCCTGCTCAACAGAAACCTTTGTTTAAACCATGTCCTCCTTCAGCGAGTCTCTATCTACTTATCTGAAATATTAATCTGAGATGAGGCACTGTATCTTTGCTAAAAGAAGACTTATTACTTTGAATGTCCTCTTCTGTAATGGTTTAATGCTGGGAAAACTTTTTTAATAGGGGATGTGAATTCTGTGTTTATCTGTATGGCTGCAATGGGACTCATTCATACTATGAAATTAAAACTGGAGGGAAAGCAAATAAGCACAAAATACGGATTGAATTTGAATATTCATGTTAACAATAAGTTATTGAAATGCCAGAGTCAAATGATTCATTTTTTTCAATCTAGATCATTATTGTTAATAAAGTTATGGCAGTCTCCCTGGATGCAATGGCTAAATCTGTGCCTTTGCATGCTACCGTAGGTGCTGCACAAACACTGCAAAGAGGCATTTTATATAGCTGAGATAGCCGGGCAGCTCTGGGGCAAGCAAAGAAAGAACCAAGAACAGCAGAAAGCTATGCTCTCTGGGCTGTTTTCCCTAAAGAGTGGAGTAAAAGGTTGGCAACAGTCAGAAAAGCATAGCCCAAGCAAATTACACTTTTTGCACATTATTATTATCAACAGACATATATATATATCATATTTCCTCAACAGAGTTCTAGGCAACCAACAATATCTTTTTCTGAAAAAAATTCTAATATAACAGTAAAACACTAAGAAACAGCAAAAGGAAAAGATATAAGAACAAAAGTCACTTTTCAATGGCAACAATGCTCTATTTTGTTTATTATTCTTTAAAATTACTTCTATGCAGCTGTTCATCAGATATATCACAGCAGTTTACAGATTTTAAAAACAAAAACGAGGGCAGTAAAACCAGACCATGTCTCCAAAACACATAGAAAGAAAGAAAAATGCCCTCACTCCCATAGAGAGAAAGTATATAAAACAAGTTGGAAGCTATGAGGAACTTGTGGGGCAGAGAGAGGAGGAAGAAGTTCACCCCCCCACCTCCTGGCCCTCAGGAATTCCACACCTGGGGGGGGGGTGAGGATGTAGCACAAGGTTTCCTTGGAATTCCCTCACCTGACCCCTACGTCGTCGCACTGTGGGTGAATTTGTTTTCTCTTCCCTTTTGTACAAGACCATCATTGTTTTTGGCTCAGTGGTTAACCCAGAATGCCACGTTCGTTCTCATACTCAGAGTAGACCACAACTGTGCTAGGCCCATTAATTCCAATGGGTTTGAGATGCACTGAGTCTCTGAGTCCAAAGTGTTTCAGCCCCTGCCATGAGTCTGAGACTGGAGTGCAAGTGGGGAAATCTCACTCGTCCCCACCACTGAACTCATCAAGGATGCTTAATTTCCTTCAGTGACTGAAACTGCATTCAATTATACTCACAGAATGGAAGCTTCATTAACTATATAGTCCTAAATGGCCAGGCACCCTGAGCAATTCTGTTGCAATGTCATTCTCCCATTGGAACCTCATAGAACTTTGGCGTCTACAAGCTCAAGGTTCTGGTCTTTTGGGGAATTGGAGCTTGTGGGGATCAGAATAATGCTGCTTTGGTGTTAGTTTCAGAACACCATCCCCCAAAGTACCTACACTGCCCAATTTTAGGCAGCTGTTTCATAAAAACAATTCTCTTCTCCCAGCATTTTAAGATAATGTTGGGCATGAGGCTTAACTCTGCTCTGGCTGATTTGACTGTGGCTGATTTGAGATTTGGGGCAGACAAAATTGTGGAAACTATCGAGGCATCTCTCTATTAGCTGCGGCCGGCAAAATCCTTGCAAGGATCTTAGCAAACAGTCTGGTAACAATATCCAAGGTGACCCTTCCTGAATCCCAAAATGGTTTTCGGCCTTCTAGGGGGACAGTGGACATGATTTTCACTGCTCAACAGCTTCAAGAAAAATGCAGAGAGCAAAACCAACCCCTGTATATGGCGTTTATTGACCTGACTAAGGCTTTCGACACTGTAAATCGTAATGCCCTGTGGACTGTCCTGAAAATTGGCTGCCCAGATAAATTGTAAACATCATTTGGCTCCTCCATGATAATATGACAGAAACAATCACAGATAACAATGGCTCTCAAAGTGAACCATTCACAGTGGGATCAGGTGTTAAACAGGGTTGTGTTATTGCCCCAACTCTATTCATTATTTTCATTGCCATGATCCTACACTTTGTCGACGGGAAACTCCCCATCAGAGTAGAAACTATATATCGAACAGATGGAAAGCTCTTCAATCTGAGCAGGCTGAAAGCAAAAAAGTAAGGTTACCGTCATAGAGCTTCAGTATGCTGATGACAACATAGTGTGCGCACGCTCGGAGGATGACCTCCAAACCATCCTAAATATCTTTGCAGACGCTTACGAAAAGCTTGGCCTATCACTCAACATCCAAAAAACCAAAGTGCTGCACCAACAAGTACAAAATAACCTCATAAACCAAAGTCAGTGGTGTAATGTTGGAAAATGTTGATCACTTCTCCTACCTAGGCAGTTATCTTTCCACAAGGGCCAACATTGATGCCGAAATCCAGCATTGCCTGAGCTCTGTGAGTGCAGCTTTCTCCCGATTGAAGTGCAGAGTGTTTGAGGGCCGGGACATTCACAGAGAAACCAAAATGCTTGTTTACAAAACTATTGTACTACCAACCTTATTATATGCTTGTGAAACATGGACCACCTATAAACGCCATCTCCAACTCCTCAAAAGATTCCATCAGCGGTGTCTCCAAAAAATTTTTACACATCACTTGGGAAGACAGGCGAACTAATATCAGTGTACTGGAGGAAGCAAAGATCACCAGTGTTGAAGCAATGATTCTTCAACATCAACTTCATTGGACTGGTCATGTTGTGTGGATACCTGATGATCGTCTTCCAAAGCAACTACTCTATTCCGAACTTAAAAATGGGAAGTGTAATGCTGGTGGTCAACAAAAGAGGTTTAAAGACTGTCTCAAGGCAAATCTTTAAAAACGTAGCATAAACACTGACAACTGGGAAACACTGGCCTGCGAGTGCTCCAGTTGGAGAACAGCCTTTACCAAAGGTGTCATGGGCTTTGAAGAAACTTGATCTCAGGACGCAAGGGAGAAACGTGCTAAGAGGAAGGCACGCTTGGCAAATCCACACCGTGATCAACTCCCACCTGGAAACCAATGTCCCCACTGTGGAAGGACGTGTGGATCCAGAATTGGCCTCCACAGACCCATTGTTAAAACCGTGTTTATGGAAGACAATCTTACTCAGCTACAAGGGATCATCAAAGAAGAAGAATGGCAAGTCTCATTGATTTGAATGGGAAGTTGAAGCATGTGCTCCACTATCATGAAGTGAAGTAAATGGGACTGAAAAGTGCTTGACTTTGGCTGAATTGTGCCCTTGTATATGGTCTTTTAATATGGTTATATGCCCTTTTATATGGTCTTTTAATATGGTTATATGGTTAATAAACATATTTTAGGATAGATTATTAAATCTAAAGAGTAATATGATATAGAGACAAGGATCAAATTCTATCTTTTCAAACAAGACTTCCTTACACATTGATGATTCAGCTGAGCATCTCAATAATAGGAAATATATATATGATGATGATATATAAAGTAATTATCATAAAAGGGATAATAAACAATTACTTAAAAATTAATCTTGTACACCACTCTGAGAATTTTATTAAAATAGAAAGCAGGCTAACACATCTTCCAAAACAAATAAGTATCATTTTTTAAAAATCCTGTTGATATACAGTCACTTTGGATCTGAGTGTAGGGTTCATAAACGTAAATGTAGGCTAAAAAGCCCCACAAAGCCCCACCCTACAATAAAGCTGTTGAATCCAGATGGATAGAAATCCTCCAGGTTGAGGTAGAACTGGGCTGTGAGTCAGTGTGTTCAATTAGTACCTGGTTATGACTGAAATTGACCTGATGGCAAATATGAAATATCAAAGCGCTTGTCAGCACTCCTGAATGGGACAAAGAAAAGGCGCATTAATGATTAACTCTGCTAAAAGCTCCGGCTTTTGTATTCCCATGGTGCTTGGCCTATCTGGCAGCCATGTGACATGCTCAGGCCATTTTCTAGCAGATTGGGGAAAGCTAGAGAGCAAACACAGGTGCTTTGAGTCAGCCCTGCTGTCAGGGACAACCACAAACAGCAGCAGCTATGCTCGGCTAAATTAACCCCTCTGTTTGCCTCTATCTTTGCTTCCTGGAGTTCTCACTGTCTCAAGGCAAGCGGGTTTTGCTCCTGCTTTAAGCTATTCACATATCCCCACCCCACTCCCCAAAAGAAAAGAAACCCACAGACAACTTTCTGCTTTTAAAAACCAGCAACAATCTGATGGGGGGGGGAGGGTTAGCCATTGCAAGAAAGCTAGTAAACTAATTTAAAGTGTTTTCCGTTAAACTCAAACTGAATTGAGTGCTGTTCCCCCCCTCCTTCTACTTCTCAAGAGAAATTATTTCAGTGATTCGAAGTTCATATGGTAACTTCTCAACAAACATGAAAAGGGAGTCTTTTCTCCCAACTTGATTCCTTTAGTCAGAGAGAGAGAGAGAGAGGGTAACATGCAAGAAAAACTATGTGAGAATGAAAGACACAAGGAATCTACCCTGTGTAAATCTCACTGGGATTTGCACAGAAGAACTTCCAGGTGGATTGTGACCTATTTTCACATTATTATTACAAATAAGCGCCGGAGGTGTTTCAATAGAAGTTTAAAATTCTTTATGTTACTATCACTGATAGTAAAGTTCAAAAATTATTCTGACTTCCTAGCACTGTAATTAAATAGGATCGTGCATATATTTATATAGCTGTATGATTCAGATGCGCTCATATTCGTTGCAATCACTTTGGAACATTAAAGAGCAGTCAGAAGCCCACATCACACACTACAGGGCACACATGGCATCTATTCAAATGTCCACACCTAAAAGGGCCAGCCCTAGACATTTTGCTGCCCGAAGGGACAAGCAAGCCACCTGAAGCCACCTGGACTGGCAGCTGAATTTTACTTCAACACTGGTGATGGGGCCGTGTTCTTCAGTGCATTTGAGGCAGGAGGATAGTTTAGACGGTCCAAGGTAGGCACTGTGAAATACACAGCTCTGTCATCCAACAGAGGGAAATGACCAGGTGGTTCAGGAGGGTCAACTTCTGCTGGAGGCAGCACTTGTCTAAGAGTCACATGGACCTCAGGAGTGTGGCCAGCTGCATGGCTTCATTTCTCCTAAGAATAATAGAATTGGAGGGTTGGACCTTAAATGTCATCTAGTCCAACCCCTTGCAGTTCACGAGTCACAGCTAAATAATCCCTTGACAAGTGACCATCCAACCTCTCCTTAGGAACCTCCAATGATGGACAGTCCACCACCTTCTGAAGGAGTTCATTCCACTGTCAAATAGCTCTTACAAGCAGAGTATTTTTCCTAAGGTTTAGTTGGAATCTCCTTTATTGTAATTTGAATCCATTGATGTGGGTCCTCCCCTTTGGAGCAGGAGAAAATAAGCTTCCGCCATCTTCCATGTGACAGCCCTTCAGATATTTGAAGACAGCTATCATATCACCTTGAACACATTGAGACCCTCTTCATATAACACGTGGACTTATTAATAGGGAGCAATAAGACATGCCCCACAGGCAGCCTGTTGCTAAATGGCTTTATACCATTTAAACTGCCATGTATTGCCTCAAAGAATCCTGGGAATTATAGTACCACGAGGGTGCTAAAAAGATCCATTTTAAAATCCTTAGCAGGCCCCCTTTGGAGAATTGCAGGTTCCAGGGTTTCCTAGGGAAAGGGAAGGTCCATTTAAGTAGTTTTGGGCTGTAATCCTAAACACTGTTACTGATGAAAAAGCACCACTGAACTGAGAATGACCAACTTCTGAAGGAACATTACATAGGACCACACTGTAAATCTCTGGTGCAGCCTATAATAACAGGAAGGTGAAACGATATGTTGGTGACTGGTGTTAAGTTTGGCATTCTTTCCCGACCTCAGAATGTGGAAATAAAGAAAAAAAAAGGAAAGCAATAATAAAAAGTGTATACAGAATGTTACCATACTCACAGTGCTTCACATACATTATCTCAGTAATGAACTATCATACTCCTGCTCTCCCTAAAGCCACTCAGCTTCATAGCAGCTCCAGCATTTTCAGGGCTTTGTGACCGACCCGAGAAATTCAGGCCGAGGCCATTCATCTAGGCTCTTTGTGTCTTCAGACACAGCACAGACATGGGGCAGCTGCCTGTGGCATTGAACAGCTCTGCTGTGTGGCGCTCGCCTTTTGGTGGGGCTGGCTGGCACTCAGCCTAAGCAACTTAGAAAGTCTTGGGGAGGAACACTCACTGTCTGGCCTGGGAGGCCCCAACAGAACGGATCTGCAGCTGTTGCTTTAGCCTGAAACCTGGAGTGAGTGTCTCCTACTTATTAGCTGAAAGGATGGAGTGCTGTATAACAAGGATGACCTCTAACAGAGCATCACTCGTCAGAGACTCAGTCTCGCTCACTTCCCAATAGGCATTACAGCCCCTTCTACAATCTAAGCCTCTCATTAGACCTCTACAGAATATCATTTAGGAGTAAGGTGACCATATATGAAGGAGGCAGGGTTCCTGAACTTTTAATGGTTTCATAGAAGAGGACTTTTTCCTCAGCCCAGCATGTGTGGCATAATGGTTAGTGTGTTGGACTATGACCTGGGAGACCAGGGTTTGAATCTCCACTCAGCCACGAAGCTCCCTGGGGGGACCTCAGGCCAGTCACCATCTCTTAGCCTAACCTACCTCACAGGGGGGTTGTGAGGATAAAATGTGGAGGAGGAGAACCATGCAGACCACCTTGAGTTCCTTGGAAGAAAAAAGTGGTATAGAAATGTGATAAATAATAATAAATAAACTACTTCTGCCAAAATGTTGTCTACCTTATAACTACTGCAATACCTCGAGTGTCAGGGCCGGAGTCAGACACAGGTCAGCGCGAAATACACAGGATTCCATAGCCAGGGAAGTTAACTCTTTATTCAAGGAGATGGCATACAACTCGGCAACCCTTCCCAGTAGGTCTTGTCTCTATGGAACAGTTGCCAGGACTGACCGGGCCCCGCCTCCCACCATTTCAAAGGCTGCTTCTCTCCCAGGTGTTTTCCAAGCAGTCTCAAGCTGTGTCTGCACACCTCTAGCCTCTGTTCTGCTCTCCTCATTATCCTATGTGTGTTATTGGAGGGGGGGAGCCTGTCTCAGCAGGAGAGGGGAGGGTCCCTGGATTCTTCAGCAGCCCCTCATTGTGCCTCATTCCTCAGGTGAAAAGAGGGACATTTCTCACTCCCCCCCCCACTGATCCTCCTCAGTCCCCATTGTTTGTTCCCCACCGCAGAGCATTTCCAATCAGAAGAAGGGGAAGTGCCATCAGACACCAGTACACCAACGGGACCAGCACACACACCCTCCACCACCATGAGAAAACCCCTTAATCCTGATTTTATTCTTTGGTAGATTAGACATGGATACACAAAGCATTTATATATATATAAAAATCAAGATTTGTTGCTCTCTGCTCCACTTCCCTCTCTCCCCAAGGCGGCCTTGCCCTCTGCCTTCAGAGCCGCTGCTTCCCACCTGGCTGCGCAATGGCGGCTGCAGCTCCTCCTCCTCCTCCTTGCCTGCTGTCCAGCAGCTGCCATGAGCTGCCCAAGGGAGGGAGCTGGTAGCAGCTGTACTGGCGGGGAAAACAGGAACATTCCAGGATCAAATCAGAAGCTGGGATGGCTTTCATAATTCCAGGACTGTCCCTGGAAAATCAGGACAGTTGGAGGGTATGGGAATGGTGAAAACCAAAGACCAAAGCATGGTTTCTTTGTTGTATATCTCCCCACAGTTTCTATCAAAATATGCAGCACAACGTTGGAGGAATTTAAGGAAACAGAAGGGATCTGGTGATCGACTTTTGGAGGCTTTGAGCTTTTCTTTGTGCTTTTTCAAAGAAGCCATTTTCACAGAAGCCATTTAAGCTGTTTACCTGGTTTAACTTGTATCTGAAACACGGTGGTAAAAATGTGAGTGGTATTTCCATCTTAAAAAATAAACATAATAGTGGCACTATCCCTGTACTCCAACAGCCTCTCTCTTTCCCTAATAAATCCCTATCCCTATTTTTTTATAGTGTGCACAGATAAGCCAGTCTAGTGTGCTTCACTTCCATCTATTCTCTATAACCACAGCTCAGTCCTTTGTATACAGAAGGTGCCAGGATCAATCCCTAGCATGTTCAGCTAAAGTTCAGGTGGCAGGTGATGTGAAGGTGCTCTGCCTGAGACCGTGGAGAGATGCTGCCTTTCAGAATTGACAGTAGTGAGCTGGATGGACAAATGGTCTGATCTGCTATAAGGCAGCTTCCTATGTTGTAGCTAAGAGACTGAGCAATAAGATTTTGGCATTTTTTTTCAGGAGTGTGGTGAAGTCTCATATGGGGCTAGATTAAACACTGTTTTCATGTATGATGCTACTGGTAAAAAATTAGTATTGCCTTATGCCAGTGAAAAATGGGAAAGGTGTTTACTGTAATGGAAGAGGACATTGTGCGATTTATTTGTCTATGTGTTTCATTTATAGTGGGGGTGGGGAACCTTTTTTCAGACTGAGGGCCACATTCCCAAACCTTCCAGGAGCCAAATGGCAGTGATGGGTGTGGCCAGAGGCAAAAATGGCCAAAACAACCAATGGAAATCTTATACAGTGGGCTAGTTTCTCCTCTCTCTCCCCCCCTTTCTCCCCCCCTCCATCCATGGAATCAAGAGCTATTATCAGAGTTCAAGGATGCACTACTGCCAGACAAAAACATGTAAGGAGGGCTGGTGATGTGTGTGTTCTGGGAAGAGTCCCGAGGGCCAGATGACAAGGCTTGGATGATACATTTGGCCCCTGGACCTGAGGTTTCACATCCCTGTTTTACAGACACAAAATATATCACCAGGGGCTTAAAAGCCTTCAGTCCTCCTAATAGTCAATCAGTCACGTGGTTTTTCTGCCCAGAGACACATGGAAGAGACCTCTTTGCCTTTCCTATACTATTGGATTAGGACTGGCTGAGTGGTAGACAGTGGATTGACCAGGGAACAGGAGATTAACAGAAATGTGTCTACGAGCCTCCGCAAATTCATGGAAGTATAAAATGTGTGTGGGACAGAAAAGAGTTTGTGGTCACTAGCCTTGATGGCTAACTTCTGCTTCCAGTATCAGAGTCAGGATGACTTTCAAATATCTGTTGCTAGGAATCAGAAATATGCAGACCCTCCAAGTGTGTCTATTTTCCAGGAACAGTCCTGGATTTACAGAAGTCATATTGGTTTCTGATTTGATCCTGGAATGTCTCGCTTTTCCTTAGAACTTCCCTATTTTCATCAGATAAATGTTGGAGGGTGTGGAGTTATGCGACCCCCGAACCAAGGAGATAAGTAACTATATAACCTTTAGAAGACATCTGAAGAAGACATCTTTAGAAGACATCTGTACAGGGGAATTTTTTAATGTTTGATGTTTAATTATGTTTATGATATAAAGAGGTATTATCTATGGTCCCATAATCTCTTTCCAGTAATCTCTAGCCAATGCCAGTTCAGATACCACCCACTTTTACAGTGGTACCGTGGATGTCAAACTTAATCTGTTTGGGAGTCCGTTCAACTCCCAGAACAGTTCGAAAACCAAGGAGCGGCTTCCAATTGGCTGCAGGAGCTTCCTGCACTCAATCAGAAGTCACATCGGACGTTCAGCTTCCAAAAAACATTCATAAACCAGAATACTCACTTCTGGGTTTGCGGCACTTGGGAGCCAAAACGTCTGAGTACCAAGGCGTTCGACAACCAAGGCACGACTGTATGTGGCTAGCATCCTTGTTCCAACATGCATAAACCCACAACTACATTTTGTTGCCTATTCATCTGATCTGGAGAGAGGTTTTTGGAGCTCCCTACAGTCTGCTTGATATTTCACTGTTCGGGATCATTTGGTATCTCCACATAGTTTGTTCCCTCACTGTTTACCCCTGATTCCAGACAATTAACAAATTAATCCAATGCAAATCTTTGAGAGACCCCAGGGAATTATTCCCTTCACTGTGAGTTTGTAATGAAATAGTTGGCAACAAAAACAGTATTTTATTTTGTTATATGCGTTCATGTTACAAGAGGCCTATGTATTATGCATTTGTGTCATTTATAATTGTCATAACATTTATAGCTTTCATCCCATACATTGTGAGCCTTGTCTGAAATCAACTTTGTGTTTTAATGTGACCTTGGATCTTTATTGTCTCTCCAAATGGATGCTTCCAGATGGAATGTGTAACATTAATAACCCTGGTAGGCAAATGCCCATATGGTTTTGCTAACTGCCGTTTGCTTACGGGGACATTTGTTTAATGCAAATTAACCTATAAATGAAGATAGATTGGAGTTCTTAGAGATTTGCTGGGAAGTGTTTTTGTCAAGCAAAGGATCGGAGGACTTCATTTCTTCACCAGGTTCCCCCTCCCCTGAAAGGTCATCCTAAACAGAATACAGAAGATCGTTATCAGCCATTTATTCAATGTAGATTTCAATAAGGCTCAAGGCATTAGTCACAGAAACAGTTCCAGTGTCAGCCCTCCAGTAGACAAGGTGGAAATGATTAATTGTCATTTGCCATTTTCCAATGGAAACTTGCTTTCCCTCCTTCAAAGAGAAAGGGTAATAGCTTGCCAGTGGCATGGAGACCCAGACTATGAGATTAAAAAGCAAACTGGAACTCTATGCCAAGACAACCTGAATTCTGTGTAGACATTATGCAGATTAAGCCAATTAGCATGATTCTTTCTTAGGCCTAATTAATTCTGCAATGTTTTACTGTCTTGCATAATTTACTCTGTGTTTGCTAGTCATTGGGGAGAAGAGAGGGGTAGCAAAATGCATTTAAGGCCCTCCCCTGCCTGACCCATGGAGAAGAGCTGAGATTTGCAGGAAGCAAAGTTCCAAAACCCTGATATTTCTAATCAATATTCTCAAGAAAGCATGTCATCTACAAAGTCCTAAAGCATCAGTCCATCTGACTGTGGCATGGAAGTCTTGATCATTTTGTTATACACATCCACTGTGCGCTTCTGCTTTTTACATTCCTGTCCATTTTCTCCTTAATGTATGAAGATGGTGCCCACTGAGACTGGCAGAGCAGAAAGCAGGGAGCCCAAACAGTACACAGATGCCAATGCCAATAGTAGGCAGAGACAACTAATTCCCCTCTCTGCTTAGTCACATTTATTATTATTATTATTATTATTATTATTATTATTATTATTATTATATTTGTTAGCTACGTTATCTTGCCCAAGGCAACCCAAAGTAACTTACAACAAGGGGAACACAGAGACTACAGGAGAGGAAGCTGACAGACAGTACCATCCCCTGGACTAGATGTAAGGAAGAGGTCAGACGGGGGGGGGCTGCCTTAGTGTTCCATTTGCCCTGCTGGACAGTGGATGTACGTATATGGTTTGCACTTGTGCTTCTATTGAGCCTTCTTCCCAAAACTCTTTAAATGAACTTTGGTTATGAACTTCAAGTTTGCTGAAACCAATGTTTTTGTCATCAAAAATTCACATTTGTCTGGTGAATTTTGCCTGACTGTCACCAGCCAGTGCTGGTTCAAGAATCTAAAAAAGGTCAATGCAGATCACTAGGAAATCACTCACATATCCTTTCTCGTCCTATAATTCTAAAAGTGTCATCCTCAAGTCCTCTTTACCAATTTCTCTTTACTGTACTTTATCCTGTGAGGATCACAAGGGATTAGATACTTTTGATTTAATTAAATGTATCTAAAAAGAGCTTATGAAATATAACCTTCAGCATCTGTGATCCTCCTAGGCACAACCACACTACCAAGTTTTGTCTGTGGCAATTAGCAATTATGGGTTCACTGAGGAGTAAAAAGCTTCATTATGTAAAATAAAATGTGAAACTGGGCAATAATGCAGGAAATTAATAATGCCCAGAAGATGTTAAAGGTAAATATAATTGTAATGCAAACATATTGCCTTTAAATATTGGCTTTTACATGACAGCTGCTCTCTGAGCTCATGCTTTCCTCTTATTAACAACAGTAATTTACAACCGGCAGGTTTTGTTTAAGCACACAATGGAAATTGCTGCCATATCCCTATTGTCTCAGTTTCAACTCTATGTTTTCACCTCGTGTGTGGAAAGGACTGTTGACCACCAAGTTGCTTTAACCTATGAGACATATTAACACAACTATGACCCCAATATTGTATCTTTTTTAGACAAGGCACCAGGCAAGAGAAATATATCACCGTAATTACAGCCTTCCCTGCATCAGGAACAGCTGTTATTTACTTTCTTGATATCCACATTTCCTTATTCAAACAAGCAAACTTTACAGTACACTGACTCTGGCTGCTTCAAATCAGCTGCCTTGAGCTGATCCCCATAGATTGCAACTGCTGTTATCAGGACTAGCGCAACACCACAGGCTACCCAAGTTAGCAGCAACATACATTTAGGGGTGTCAAAGAAAGAACATGGAGCTAGAGAAGTGTGCCCCAGGATCTCCTGCACTCTTATAGGCCTGTGTCCATTCAGTGGTGTATGATTTCTGAATTTTGGCCCAGCAATAAAGAATTCTGGGAGAGTATATTTTGGGTTGCACAGTGCAGACATGAGACAGTAATGTGCCTTGGACAAGTCCTGCTGGTTCAGGAACTTCTTGAGAGCTCCTTTGCATCGGGCTCTATAGGTTAGTGACCCCCATGTTTTAGATGGTCAATCATTAGCTCAGAAATTTTGATAGGATAGCCCCCTATACTGGAATATTAACTTTGAACTTGTGCCAATTATGCAAAGACCTATGACAACTTTGACACTGGGTACCCCTTCTATACCTATTCTGCTTTTTGATTCCCCCATCACAGGTAAGAATGAACAGACTTGTGCACCTAAGTGCTCTGAGATTGTGTGCTAGGAAAATAGTTCATCCATTCAGGGCTTTGGGTATTGGATAGAGTCAAAAACATATCCAAGGTGATGGTTTGCAATAGGAAATCAGCTGTTGGGGAAGGTGGGATTTTCCCTTTCCCTCCCTGAAACATATCACCTTTCACACATCATTCCATGTTGCATTGTGGATTCTATAAATCCTATCCCCACCCCATTTATTTATTTAAATTTTTTCTTGATTTACAAAGATATATGCAATGTCTCTCGTAACATTTTTACAAATCAGTTTCATTTGTTGGGATATTGGGAAGAAAGGGGAAAAGAGGTAGATGGGGGAGAGATGAGTGGGGTTGGGGTTGGGTGACAATGTTTCTATTTTACTTACTATACGTGGGGTTTTTTTGTCAGCGTCGCTTGTGCCGGTTCTCTGCTGTTCGCTTGTGTTCCTTTGGTGGTGAGAGATGTTGGGGTTGGCCTAGGGTATGGTTGTTCATTTGTGGTTGGCTGTGGTGGTCTTTGTTTTGTGGGTGAGTGGGGTGGGTGGGTGTTTTGGATCAGGTTAGCCATATTGATTTGTATGCTGTTGGTGGGTTTTTGTCATTGTCTTGTTGGGCTGTGTATGTGATAAAGGGGAGCCATACTGGGGTGAAGTCGTCTTCTTCCATTTGTCCCCGTGTCAGTTTCAGCTTATTGGTTAGTTTTTCTAGTAAGGCTGTTTCCCATACTATTTGGTACCATTGGTCCATGCTTCCTCCTGACAGGTCTTTCCAGTATCTGGTTATGGTGTTTCTGGTTGCTGAGAGTAAGTGGGTTATGAGTTCTTTGTGGTGTAATTGGACATTATTGTCTTGGAAGATGTTTAGTAAGGCCAATTCTGGGGTCATTTCTAATGTTGGCTGGTGTTGTACTTCTTGCAAGGATTGGTTGATTTGAAATGATTCACTGATTGGACCTTGTATTTAACCTTGTAAGTAACTGTTGCATTTCATCAATCTTTGAGAATTGTGAGCTTCGGTAGTCTTGTTAAGCTGTTACACATGAACCTTAGGTGAGTAATTTTAAACATTTCTGTACAATGTTTTAAAGAAATGTATAAGTATTCATGGTGCATCATATAAATTTATACAAATTTATTACCTAAGAAAGAGTCCGCCCCCTGAGGAAACCATTCCTGTGAAACGGGGAAGAAGTTAGCCGCCCGTCGGAAGAGATAAGAACGCATGATACATCGTAGCACTTTATTATCGGACTTGATTATCAGACTTGATTATTGCACTTTATACTGGACCTTTAAGACTTTGAGCATGAGATTTTGTACACATTTTTGAATCTCTTTGTATATGTGAAGGTTGTTGGTGCTTATACATTTAAATATTTGCACTTCACGGTTGTTTACCTATTCATTGTTTTGCTAACATTACCGTGTTGTCCGTTTGTTGCTGCTATTCTGGATTGTTAAAGAGGGCATGTAATTTGGTGTTGTGCTAACCAGGGTATTTGGATGTCTTCTAGTTTATCTTGTATTTCTTGTGTTGACAAAGGTTTGTTATTTTTTATAAAAGTCTATTAGGCGATATAAGCCTTTGGTTTGCCAGGTTTGTCTGGAGGTTTTGTGCTGCATGGTGGAATAATGGGTGGTAAGTTAATGGGGATGGGGTTGGGGATAGTTTGCCTGTTTCTGCTTTCTATGCTGTGAACATGGTTTGTGTGTACCTATTATGTGTTGTGGGAATTTTCCTTAGTTTGTTCGGGAGGAGTGGGTATGCTGTGGTACAGATACTTTTGATTGAGTCCCTTTCTAGGTGTATCCATTGTTTTGTCTCATCTTCTAGTATATATGGGATTATATGTCGTATTTGGTTGACTCTGTAATATGTTTCTATGTTGGGGATCCCACATCCTCCTGCTAAGGTGGGGAGGTGCAGGTATTTGGTGCTTATTCTTGGTTTTTTATGTGAGAAGATAAAAGAATGTAGTTTTCTCTGCCATCTGCGAAGTTGGGTTGGGGGAATCCAGACTGGGAGGGTTTGGAATAGGTAGGTTAGTTTTGGGAGGGTGATCATTTTGATCATGGCCATTTTGTCTGAGAGAGTGAAGTTCATGTTGTTCCATCTCTTTAGGTCTTTGTTTATTTTTCACCACAAGGGTTTGTAGTTGTGGAGGTATAATTTGTTGAAGTTTTTGGTTATTTGTACCCCTAGGTATCTGAACTTGGTGTGACAGAGTTTTATCTTGGTGATATTAGTGAGTTTCTTTTGGGTGTGAGGAGGGGTGTTGAAGCACATGTTGAAGCACATGGCTTCTGATTTTGCAAAGTTTTCTTGTAGGCCTGACACCGTTGCAAATGTGTTGAGTTCTCTGGTTAGGGAGATCACTGTGTTTAATGGGTCTGATGTTGTGACCATTAGGTCATCTGCAAAGATCCCTAATTTATATGTTCTGCCTTTTATTTCCACTCCCTTGATGTCTGTGGCTGCTCAGATTTGGATTGCTAGGGGCTCTAGAGCCAGGATAAATAGGAAGGGAGACAGTGGGCATCCTTGTTTTGTGCCTCTTTGGATTGCTATGGTGTGGCAATGGTTAGATCCCAAACAAGACATAAGACGAGGCTGAGTTTCCAAAAGAACAACCCCGGGCGGAGCTCGGAGGTTCGCTTTTATTTGCAGCAACTTTGACAGGTAAACATTAACCAGCTATGTAACTTTCAACCAATCCCAGAACAGGCTTCATGCATAAACATGTACAGGTAGATGTCACTTCCTGCCAACACCCTAACTTTTCCGCCATAGAGGAAGTGGCCAGTGGCACATCTCTCACATCCCATACCTGTCACATGTCTTGCTCATCAAACATCCCCCTCCCGTCGATCTCATGATCTCCAGTAACTTTCCAAACTCCCCATAAGGATTCATTGTGCTCTTCTCACCTCAGCATGACCCATTCCGGTCTTCCCCTGTCAGGCTAGATCAAGCCAGTTTGAACCGAACCTCTCCAGGTCCATCCAGCTTCTCCCAACACAACTGACCCATACCTCACCTTCCTATTCCTAACACTGTACTGGTTTGCCAGTATTACTCTAGCTAAACCTAAGAGATTAGCGGGTTTGCCACGCTACTATCATGAATCAACCCCACATGTCCCCTTTCTTTCATTTAAAAAACGAACCTAGGCTGACAGGGAAAGAAACGATGTAAGGGTACAGAATGCTTGTGCGAAAACTATGTTGCTGCTTTTACGAGCACTTGCTGTCAAAGTCATGGTGGCACTTGCAACCTTGTAACATGCAAACATTTGGCATCAGATATAAATAACAATGTATCAAAAATAGAAATAAAACATCTTTCAACATACTGTAACGGTTTTCTCATGTAAACTTTGTATCAGTGCAATAAGATTACTGAGTCTCTCAGAAACTGAGGGTCCAATAGCTTCAACGTGTGTTTCAAACCTAAAACGATATAATTCACTTCCTCAACGGAGGAGAAATCTTCCTGTAAACAACAAGGCAATATCCATCAGTCCTTCTTCACTGTGGCCGATGATAGTCATGATCCCGCGGTTCCACAGAATTGGATGCCAAACAGGAAAAGGCAGCAAGGAGATGATTCTCAGGTGTCATCGGAACCCCATGCACTCTCAGCAAATCAGCAGCCTGCATGGACAAGGCTTTCACTTGGCCCCAAGTGATCCGGCGACGCTGCAATGGAACACGATCCCGGCCCCTCTGCAGATCCCTCTGCTGTTGATCCCTCTGCTGGCACTCCCTCTGCGGTGGCGGATCCTGTATCTGCAGATTCTGCATCTCCATCTCCAGTGGCAGTTTCGGCTCCTGCTGCAGCCCTAGACGCCACGCCATCGATCCACGGCTTCACACACCTCGCTGGCAGCCAAATCGGGTCACCTGTTAGAGAAGGGGAGATAGCAGCATACCCCCTGCCCCAGGTTATAAGCCTAGCCGGTCCCTGCCACTGAGGATTGGGCAATAGTCGATAGCTGACTAGTGGCTGAGGAAGGCTTTCCCTGTGACCAAAATGGTTTTCAGCTGGAGTGGACAAATTTGTAATATTTAAATGATTTAAAGTGAAGAGAACTTTGCTAAGCCATTCCTGCCTAGAAGGAAGGCTAGGGGTAGTATATTCCCCTTTTTTTCTATGTTTTTCAAGAGAGTCCTTCAACGTCTTATTCATCCTTTCCACAATTGCTTGTCCAGTTGAATTGTAAGGAATGCCAGTTCTGTGCTCAACTTCCCAAGCTTGACAAAAGTCTGCAAAAGCTTTACTCACATAGGAAGGAGCATTGTCAGTCTTAATAAGTTTAGGTTTTCCCATGATCGCAAAGGTGCGCACACAATGATTAATAACATGCTTAGCCGCTTCACCCTTTTGAGGGGAAGCCCACACATAATGAGAAAACGTGTCCACAGAAACATGTAAAAATTTCCAGGGAGCAAAAGGAGGATAATGAGTAACATCCATTTGCCACACCTGATTAGCCTGCAAACCCCTTGGATTTACTCCAATGGAGGGGGTTGCAACAATTCTGGAACACTCAGGACATTGTTGAATAATAGCACGAGCATGGTCCAATGGAATTTTAAATTGTCATGCCAATGCCTTCGCATTTTGGTGGTAAAAAGAATGACTTTCAAAAGGTGTCACTGCACAAATTTGCTCCCTTGTAGCTTGGTCTGCAACTGCATTGCCTTCTGATATAAAACCAGGAAATGACTGGTGGGAACGAATATGAGCAATATACAACTGACATCTCCGAGCTTGTAAAAGATTCTGCAAAGCCAAAAATAAACCTAAAAGGTTCTCATCCAGGTTAGGTGTTACATAAGAACCTGGCAATGCTAAAACAACTTGGCATACATACTGACTATCTGAAATCAAATTAACATCCCGTCCAGAGAATTCTTGTAGCGCCAGAATGACAGCCGCCAATTCTGAGCGCTGGGCAGATTTCTGAGGAGGAGTGATTTTCACCTTCCAGGAGCTTTGATGATACCAGGCAACAGAGCCCCACTTAGCACCTCCGTCAGTGAACACCGTCACCGCCCCTTTTAAGGGTTGGTGAGAGATTATACTGTAAACTGACACGGGGACCTGATTCAGCGCCAGCAAGCGTGGATCTGAAGGAACGTGATACGTCACCGTTCCAACATAGTCAGCCAGAGAAGCTTGCAGAGGCATAGAAAAACAAATCATTTTATCCCATTCCTTTAAAGGTAGAGGGATAACTATATTCACTAAATCCAATCCAATTAAAGTCTGACTTCGCTCCCTTCCTTTGAAAATTAAATCTCCCAGCATCTGAGCCATTGGATAAATTGTAGCATTCGGTGTATGGGGTAAATATAACCATTCCAAGATGAGCAAAGACGCTTTCCTTTTACCCTGTGCCTGCTTCTCTTGGACAAGAGCTGCAGTAGGCAACTTAATAGTTGGAATTATAACTAAAGATAAGGGAATATTGTCTTCACACCTATCTACCCACACCAATTTTAACGCCTCATTAACTTGCTTTAACACTGCCTCCTGATCTTGTGTAAGAGAGATTATTTCTGCTGGATCCTGCCGGAACCTCAACGCTTCAAATAGCGGAGTTAAGGCACTGGTGGGTAAGCCTACATAAGGACGTATCCAATTTATAGAACCAAGAACCTGCTGCAATTGCACATAAGTCATAGTTTTTTCAATCTTTATCTGGGGAATTACTGGATGAGAGTAAGTTTGTAACAATTTGTGTCCCAAATATAAGAAGGGCTCCTTGAGCTGGACCTTCTCTGGGGCAATTTTTAGACCAAATTTAGCCAGATCATCAGTTAATTCTTGTAACCAGTCACTCCCAATTACTGGACTGGCCACAAGCACGTCATCCATATAGTGAGAAACCCTCGCCTCAGGGTGGCGCTGTCTGAAGGGTTTTAATGCCTGTGCAACATAATATTGGCATAAATTAGGACTGCACCGCATTCCCTGCGGAAGAACCTTCCATTCAAATCTCTCTGTTGGCTCTAGGAAATTTAATACAGGGACTGTGAATGCAAAGAACTTTTGATCTTTTTTGCACAAAGGAATGGTGAAAAAACAATCTTTTAAATCAATGATCATCACCTGAAAATCTCTAGGAAATAAATTAGGGTTAGGAGTCCCACTCTGAATCGATCCCATTGGTTCCAATAGTAAATTTATCCTCCTAAGGTCATGAAGCCCCTTCATGGATCAATGCCTTGTCGTGGCGAAGGGGCTTGAATAACTCAGAGAAGCTATGAGCTATGCCATGCAGGGCCACCCAAGATGGACAGGTCATAGTGGAGAGTTTTGACTAAACGTGATCCACCTGGAGAAGGAACTGGCAAGCCACTCCAGTATCCCTGCCAAGAAAACTCCATGGACAAAGACAACAGGCATATAAAAGTTATGACGCTGGAAGATGAGCCCCTCAGGTCGGAAGGCGTCCAACATGCTACTGAGGAAGAGCGGAGGACAAGTACAAGTAGATTCAGAGCTGATGAAGCGGCTGGGCCAAAGCCGAAAGGACGCTCAGTTGCGGATATGCCTGGAAGCGAAAGGAAAGTCCGATGCTGTAAAGAAAAATATTGCATAGGAACCTGGAATGTAAGAACCATGAGTGGAGGTAAGCTGGATGTGGTCAAAAATGAGATGACAAGAATAAATATCGACATCCTGGGCATCAGTGAACTAAAATGGAAGGGAATGGGCGAATTCAGTTCGGGTGACTATCATATCTACTACTGTGGGCAAGAATCCTGTAGCAGAAATGGAGTGGCCCTCATAGTCAACAAAAGAGTGGAAAAAGCTGTAATGGGATGCAATCTCAAAAATGACAGAATGATCTCGATACGAATCCAAGGCAGACCTTTTAACATCACAGTAATCCAAGTTTATGCACCAACTACCAGTGCTGAAGAAAGTGAAATTGACCAATTCTATGAAGACCTACAACAACTTCTAGAAATGACACCAAAGAAGGATGTTCTTCTCATTACAGGGGATTGGAATGCTAAAGTAGGGAATCAAGAGATAAAAGGAACAACTGGCAAGTTTGGCCTTGGAGTTCAAAATGAAGCAGGGCAAAGGCTAATAGAGTTCTGTCAAGAGAACAAGCTGGTCATCACAAACACTCTCTTCCAACAACACAAGAGACGACTCTACACATGGATATCACCAAATGGGCAGCATCGAAATCAGATTGATTATATTCTCTGCAGCCAAAGATGGAGAAGCTCTATACAGTCAGCAAAAACAAGACCTGGAGCTGACTGTAACTCAGATCATCAGCTTCTTATAGCAAAATTCCAGCTTAAACTGAAGAAAGTAGGAAAAAGCACTGGGCCAGTAAGATACAATCTGAATCAAATCCCTTATGAATACACAGTGGAAGTGAGGAACAGGTTTAAGGATTTAGATTTGGTGGACAGAGTGCCTGAAGAACTATGGATGGAGGCTCGTAACATTATACAGGAGGCAGCAACGAAAACCATCCCAAGGAAAAGGAAATGCAAGAAAGCAAAATGGCTATCCAACGAGGCCTTACAAATAGCGGAGGAGAGGAGGCAAGCAAAATGCAAGGGAGATAGGGAAAGATACAGGAAACTGAATGCAGATTTCCAAAAAACAGCAAGGAGAGACAAGAGGGTCTTCTTAAATGAGCAATGCAAAGAAATAGAGGAAAACAATAGAATGGGGAAAACCAGAGATCTGTTCAAGAAAATTGGAGATATGAAAGGAACATTTCGTACAAAGATTACCATAATCAAGGACAAAAGTGGTAAGGACCTAACAGAAGCAGAAGACATCAAGAAGAGGTGGCAAGAATACACAGAGGAATTATACCAGAAAGATATGGAGGTCTCATACACCCCAGGTAGTGTGGTTGCTGACCTTGAGCCAGACATCTTGGAGAGTGAAGTCAAATGGGCCTTAGAAAGCATTGCTAATAACAAGGCCAGTGGAAGTGATGATATTCCAGCTGAACTATTTAAAATTTTAAAAGATGATGCTGTTAAGGTGCTACACCCAATATGCCAGCAAGTTTGGAAAACTCAGCAATGGCCAGAGGATTGGAGAAGATCAGTCTACATCCCAATTCCAAAGAAGGGCAGTGCCAAAGAATGCTCCAACTACCGCACAATTGCGCTCATTTCACACGCTAGCAAGGTTATGCTTAAAATTCTACAAGGCAGGCTTAGGCAGTATGTGGACCGAGAACTCCCAGAAGTGCAAGCTGGATTTCGAAAGGGCAGAGGAACCAGAGACCAAATAGCAAACATACGCTGGATTATGGAGAAAGCTAGAGAGTTCCAGAAAAACGTCTACTTCTGCTTCATTGACTATGCAAAAGCCTTTGACTGTGTCGACCACAGCAAACTATGGCAAGTTCTTAAAGAAATGGGAGTGCCTGATCACCTCATCTGTCTCCTGAGAAATCTCTATGTGGGACAAGAAGCTACAGTTAGAACTGGATATGGAACAACTGATTGGTTCAAAATTGGGAAAGGAGTACGACAAGGTTGTATATTGTCTCCCTGCTTATTTAACTTATATGCAGAATTCATCATGCGAAAGGCTGGACTAGATGAATCCCAAGCCGGAATTAAGATTGCCGGAAGAAATATCAACAACCTCAGATATGCAGATGACACAACCTTGATGGCAGAAAGCGAGGAGGAATTAAAGAACCTTTTAATGAGGGTGAAAGAGGAGAGCGCAAAATATGGTCTGAAGCTCAACATCAAAAAAACCAAGATCATGGCCACTGGTCCCATCACCTCCTGGCAAATAGAAGGGGAAGAAATGGAGGCAGTGAGAGATTTTACTTTCTTGGGCTCCTTGATCACTGCAGATGGTGACAGCAGTCACGAAATTAAAAGACGCCTGCTTCTTGGGAGAAAAGCAATGACAAACCTAGACAGCATCTTAAAAAGCAGAGACATCACTTTGCCGACAAAGGTCCGTATAGTTAAAGCTATGGTTTTCCCAGTAGTGATGTATGGAAGTGAGAGCTGGACCATAAAGAAGGCTGATCGTCGAAGAATTGATGCTTTTGAATTATGGTGCTGGAGGAGACTCTTGAGAGTCCCATGGACTGCTAGAAGATCAAACCTATCTATTCTTAAGGAAATCAGCCCTGAGTGCTCCCTGGAAGGACAGATCGTGAAGCTGAGGCTCCAATACTTTGGCCACCTCATGAGAAGAGAAGAATCCTTGGAAAAGACCCTGATGTTGGGAAAGATTGAGGGCACTAGGAGAAGGGGACGACAGAGGACGAGATGGTTGGACAGTGTTCTCGAAGCTACGAACATGAGTTTGACCAAACTGCGGGAGGCAGTGCAAGACAGGAGTGCCTGGCGTGCTATGGTCCATGGGGTCACGAAGAGTCGGACACGACTAAACGACTAAACAACAACAACAAGGTCATGAAGAAGCCTCCACTTGCCAGTGGCTTTTTTTTTATAATAAAAACTGGGGTATTAAAGGGGCTTTGGGAACTCTGTATATGCCCCGCGTCCAGTTGCTCTTTAACTAATTTCTTCAATATAATAATTTTTTCCCGTGTAAGTGGCCACTGCTCAACCCAAACAGGGGTAGTGGAACGCCACTTCAATGGTAAGGCAGTAGGCTTTGAACAAGCCATGTCAAATTTTAATCATCTATTACTAATTTAGATTGAAATTGAATAATCAGATCTCTCCCCCATAGATTGACATGAATGGGAAGAATTACAGGCTTAAGCAAAGCTGCGCGATTCCCAGCAGGGGCTGTTACCGTAAGCCACTTGGAACTGTGACGCGCTGACTGAGAGCCTCCGACACCCCACACAGAAGGAGATTGCTCTGTGGGCCAATCTGAAGGCCAATGAGTGGCAGCCACAACGGAAACGTCAGCTCCAGAGTCTAACACCCCCTCAAAGGACCTGTTGTTCAACAAATACACACGGGTGGGCTTAGACTCCTTTATTATCTCAGTCACTGCTAGAATGCTAGGATGCAGGGAGCGGGGAGGATCAGTAGATCCAAAACCGCCTGTTCCTCGCACAACAGACTGCCCTCCAGCCGGTAGGACATATGGAATTATAACTAGCTGTGCAAAGGATTCACCCTGCTTTAAAGTCATAGGCATGTTAGTTTCGAATTGAATCTGAATGACACCTTCATAATCTGAATCTACCACTCCTGGAATAACAAAAATACATTTTCCCCCCGCTGATGATTGGGGAAGAACTAAGCCCACAGTTCCCTCTGGGAGAGGTCCCTTTAATTGTGACTGCATAAGAATTACAACACCAGGGATTGGAATATATCAATCTTCTTGATTAATCAGATCAATCCCTGCGCTACCTTTTGTAGCCGCTTTAGCGTTGGAGACATCGGTAGCGGAAATGGCAGTATTTGTGCCGGGGCGTACTGCCCGCCCGGTTTCTAGTTTCCCTGAGGGGGAACTTGAGCATTTTGCTGGGGTTTTGCACTGCGACAGTGTTTAGCCCAATGATATCCCTTGTTGCAAATGGGGCAAACCTTCTTGGGTCTTACTGTTTGTCCCATTTCGTTGTTTCCAAAAGCCCCCCCTCCAGGCAGCGTACACTGAGCGCGATAGTGGCCAGCGCGATTGCAATTAAAGCAAGTTCCTCTGCCCCCCTGCCTGTATCCCTCCTGTCTGTTGCCTTTACGCAAAGCAGCTGCTAATGCGTCCATTTGGAATACATTAGTTCCAATGTCGGAGCACGCCTTTAACATATCAGCAATCTGGTAATTCCCGCGTGCAACCACAGACTGCAGTACCCTACGACAATCCGCGTTAGCTTGCTCAAAAGACAGTCTCCTTAAAAGCTCTCCACAGGCTTCGGGATTATCTACTTGCCTTTGAATTGCCTCCTGCAACCTATCTACAAAGTCAGAGAAAGACTCTGAAGCTCCTTGCTTAATGTTTGAAAAGGACCTTAAAGGTTTCCCAGAGTCAGGAACCTTACGCAGCGCTTTAAGTACGCACATGGAAATAATGGGATAGACAGCATGGGGAACTCCCACAGCTTGCTGTTCTAGTGTGGCAAAATCCCCCACACCATACAACTGGTCAGCAATGTAATGCCCATGTCCATTATTTCCAGCTGCTATTGCCTCTTTTTGATATTCCGAGTCCCATACCATATACTGAGCTGGAGTCAACAACATACGGAAAAGATCCTTCCAATCCTGTGGCACCATATTATAAGAAGTGCTAACACTCTCAAGCAATCCCCTTGTGAAAGTAGAACGCAATCCCGTCTCTGCCTTACTCTTCCTAAGCTCTCTCAAAATCTGAAAAGGCAGTGCAGACCAATGGTACTGCACTGCTCCTTGGGCATCTAAGTCCTGTGTGACCGGGAAGGCAGAAAGCCCTTCCTCTAGTTCTTCTCTGGTCAACGTTCCTTTTGCCTGCTCTGCTTGAAACCCAAGCCGAACAGCACCCCTCATCGTCCTTTCCTGGGACGACGGAGAAGTGGCCAATGAAACAGAGGATTCCGAAGGCAATGGCAAAGCCAGAGCCTCCGGAACTGAATTTGGGGGATCTGTGACAGCAGCCCCCTCTGAGCAATGAGATTCAGGGAGGGGGGTTGCCTTTCCATCTATAGATACCCCTCCCAACTCAATTGCATTCCTGCATTTCCGCCAAAGCCTTAACGCTTCGACGGGAGCCCGGGGGGGGAAAGTAACTGCTTCCCTACCCGATCCCAGGTCTTTAAATCTGGGGATCCCTCTGGAGAGTACCACGGGCACTTAAACGATATTTCCTCAACCAACTCCTCTAGTTCTGCCAAACTAACGCCTGTCTGACCGAAACTCCGCAGAATTTCTCTCAGCTCCTGCGGGTGCGCGCTCCCGTCCTCCTGAGCTGAAATAAGAGAACCCATACTCACGAAAGGGGGCCGTGGCCAGTGGTATACCTAGACTGCTTCCAGTCTGCTTATAAGTAGGATTGAATCACGTCGGGGAATTCACCATATGTGGCAATGGTTAGATCCCAAACAAGACATAAGACGAGGCTGAGTTTCCAAAAGAACAACCCCGGGCGGAGCTCGGAGGTTCGCTTTTATTTGCAGCAACTTTGACAGGTAAACATTAACCAGCTATGTAACTTTCAACCAATCCCAGAACAGGCTTCATGCATAAACATGTACAGGTAGATGTCACTTCCTGCCAACACCCTAACTTTTCCGCCATAGAGGAAGTGGCCAGTGGCACATCTCTCACATCCCATACCTGTCACATGTCTTGCTCATCAAACATCCCCCTCCCGTCGATCTCATGATCTCCAGTAACTTTCCAAACTCCCCATAAGGATTCAGTGTGCTCTTCTCACCTCAGCATGACCCATTCCGGTCTTCCCCTGTCAGGCTAGATCAAGCCAGTTTGAACCGAACCTCTCCAGGTCCATCCAGCTTCTCCCAACACAACTGACCCATACCTCACCTTCCTATTCCTAACACTGTACTGGTTTGCCAGTATTACTCTAGCTAAACCTAAGAGATTAGCGGGTTTGCCACGCTACTATCATGAATCAACCCCACACTATGGTATTTGAATCCATATTGTTAATTCTGCATTTTGTTGAGGCTTGGGAGTATATTTGTTTCAGGATGTGTGGGAAGTTGGGGCCAAATTTCATGTATGTTAGTACTGCTAATAGGTATTTCCTCTTAGAATTTTGAAGTGTCAGGCATAGCTCTAGTGGCTTTAGCCCAAACGTAGCAGAGCTTTCCTGCATAGCGCAGAAGCTAGTTGAGGTGGAAATGACTAGTCGGCTAGACGCAGAATAACTATTTACAGGATTTATTAAAAGAAAATAAAAGCAGCAGAGTTTCTGCATACAAAGCAAAGCAAAATAAATCCTTACTCTCTCTCTCTCCAACCATATACACAGCACTTCTACTCCTAACACCTAACAAAAACCAACTGTGCTAGCATTCCTTGATAACAGAGTTCAGTGCTGGTCGTTAACCAATCAGAAGAGAGTAGTTTCTAGGTCAGGCAGACCTTGGCTTTCTGCTAAGAGTAAATTGACACTGCCTTGAGTTAATTGTGTGAAGCCAGAATCTGTAAGTTTCCCATGAGAACCAATTAACAGAAACTGAACACCCCCTCACAGATTCTGCTGGACAATTAACATCTATTAACACCTGTGTAGGAACTTTTACTGTTCACTCATTTTTCCAGCAAACCTAAACCCTTGCACATTTGCTTGTTCTTTATCTTTGCCAATGGTTTAGTTAATACATCTGCCACATTTTCTTCACTTGATACATAAGTACATGTGATTACATTGTCTTGTACACTGCAACGTACATTTTGGTATTTTACAGCGATATGTTTGGAACGTGACTTGAAACCCTCTGTTTTACTTAAGGTTATACAAGCTTGATTATCAATGTAAACTTGTACTGGTTCTCCACAATTTACATTTAAATCTGCTAACAAACGCTTGAAATAAACCACCTCGTTGCACAGTTCACTCAATGCGGCGTACTCCGATTCCGTTGACGACACACTTACGACGTTTTGCTTGCGCGATCGCCAGCTGATTAAAGCTCCACCGAACATTATGACTAATCCTGTGACAGATTTTCTATCTGGCAAATTTCCCCAGTCACTATCACAGTAGCAACTCAACATTTCATCCTCTGAAGAATTTAGTTGTAACATATAGCCAATTGTCTGTTTGAGGTATCTCAGAACTTGCTTTACCCCTTTCCAGGCATTTAGTGTGGGTTTTGAGACCAATCTACTTAGTATGCCTACTGCATAGCTAATATCAGGTCTGGACCATTGTGCTAGATACAATAGACTTCCAATTACAGAATGATATACCTCTGGATGTTCAAATACAGGACTCTCATCTGTATGAAGTGTTTTTATGAAACCTGGATCCATAGGTACTGCTGCCCCTTTGCAATCCTGCATCCTGTACGTAGTCAGTAGCTGTTTAATTTTGTTCTGCTGACTAATTAGGCAGCTGCCATCTTGGGCCCAGCACACTTCCAACCCTAGATATGCCCGAACAGGGCCTAAGTCCTTCACTTTGAACTTACTTGACAATTGCTTGGCAAACCTTTTAGTTTGTTTGTCTGTCTTGCAAGCATACAATACGTCATCTACATAGAGCAGACAAAACTCTTGATTACTGCCTGTACCACGTACATAAACACAATTGTCAGCTGTACTCTGCTTGAAGCCAAATGACACTAAGGCCTCATGAAAACATTTGTTCCAAGATCTTGCAGCCTGTTTGAGCCCATATAGAGCTTTGTTTAATTTCAGCACTCTATTGGAACCTGTCTCATAACCAGGCGGTTCAGCTAGATACAGGTCTTCTGATAATGATGCATGTAAATATGCAGCCTGTATGTCAAAATGATTTAACTGGAGTTTTCTCTTTGCTCCAAGCATTAGAATCAGCCTTACACTGTCCCCCTTAGCGGTAGGGGAAAAAGTCTCGTCATAATCTTTTCCAGGCCTCTGAGAATATCCCTGGGCCACTAAACGAGCTTTGTATTTGTACCCTCCTATCACCAGTGGTTTAAGTTTGTACACCCACCTGCAGCCTACAACTTTAGCCCCCTCAGGTGCTGCTACTGGTGTAAAAACCTTGTGCTCATTCAGAGAGGACATCTCTTCCTCCATTGCCTGTTTCCAAAGCTCTGCCTCCTCTTTTGGTAACTTTAACACCTCCTGAAAACTCTTGGGCTCTGCAATTACACTAAACACATTTGCAGTATCTGGAGAAAACCGCTCTGGAGGCACTCCTTTGTTTTGTCTTTTAGATCTTCTGGGAGAAAATTTTTCTTCTGACCCACTTTCCTCCCCAGAACTATGACCTCTCTTCTGTTGCTTAGCAACTGGTCTCTGGCTAATTGCACTTTCTTGAGAGCTCTTATCTGAACTTTCCTCCCCCTCAGACTCTGATTCTCTATGTTTACCTTCAGAGTCACGAAGCCCCTGGGAAGGTTCAAACCAAACCTCAGTATTGGCATGTAGTCTCTCCCAGCCACTATGTTCACAAAAACTGGCATTCCTGGAGATCACAATGCCATTTGTCCCTTCAGCAAAGCGGAAACCTTTTCCTAGCTCCTGGTAGCCCACAAACACTAACTGTTTGGTCTTAGGATCTCCCTTCTTTCTCATTTGTTTTGGAATTAATACCCAGGCTTTTGACCCAAACACATGCAAGTGGTCAATTTTGGGTTTTTTGCCAAACAATTTAAAGTACGGAGTTGTCCCTATTGTTTGATGAAAGAGTCTGTTTTGGAGATAACACGCAGTGAGCATGCTCTCCCCCCAATAAGACATGGGCAAATCAGCATCATCAAGCATGGCAAACATCATCTCTTGAAGAGATCTGTGTTTTCGCTCCGCAATGCCGTTCTCTTCCGGGGAAAAAACGTTCGTTTTTCTATGCCCAATGCCACGCTTCTGTAACCAATCTCTAAAAGCATTTGACATAAATTCCCCACCTCTGTCCGTCTGAATCCTTCTGAGTTTAAGGGACAGAAACCTTTCCACAGATGCCACCCAGCCTTTAAATTTAGTGAACACGTCACCCTTATGCTTCATTGGATAACACCAAGTGTAACGTGTCGCGTCATCAACAATTGTTAACGAAAAACGCGATCCACCCCTGCTTACAGCAAATGGACCAACCACGTCCATGTGGACTAGCTGTAGCGGTGACTCACTAACTCTATCACTCATGGGGTAAGAGACTCTGTGGGTTTTAACCTTTTTACAAATATTTCAGTCAAGGTACTGGTTACAACTCTTTAAATTGCACCCATCAGCCAATTCAGACATTTTCAGTACACTTTTCCAACCAGCATGCCCCATTTTCCTGTGCAATAAGTGCACACAGTTGTCATGTATAGCTTTGTTGCTCACTGCAGGCTGAGATTTACTGACTACTGCTGCAACTTGAGATCCTGCTTTAAGCCAAAACAAGCCTCCCTCTGACTTAGCAGTGCCTAAAATCTCACCAGCCTTCTTAATCATACAACTGTCTCCTTCAAAATGCACTTTAAACCCAGCTTTTAGCAAACAATCTACAGACATCAAATTGCTCCTTAATGAAGGCACACACAGTACATTTTGCAGGCATTCACGCAGACAAGGAACAAAAACTGCACCCCCCGAAATCACTTCAGAAGTACTTCCGTCTGCTAGAGCCACCTGGCTGCGCTGTGCCGAGTTCTTGGAAACAAACAATTCATCTGAATTTACAATGTGCCGAGACGCTCCCGAATCGACCACCCAGACAGCTTGTTTCTCCTCAGCAATCTTGACCTCGGGGGTCACCAGCTGAGCAGACTGTTTTCGTTTGAAGAATTTCTTTTTATGCTGCTGCTGCTGCTGCTGATCTCGTCTCTGCTCCTGCACCGGCCGCTGAGACTTGACCATCTCCGGACATTGTCGTTTTAGATGCGCTGAAGACCCACATCGGAAACAACGCCTAACAGCAAACGCTGACTCCTCACTGGCACGCTGCTGCTGCTTCACCTCTGGTATGGCATGAGAACTCCTTCCAAACCGCCCGCTTGTAGAAGCCTCTGCAGCCAACGACCTTTCTTGCTTCTTCTGCCATTCTTCAATCAAACGCCCAGTAACATAACTGACTGTTAAATCACCCTCTTTCATTGCTTCTAGAGACATAACAAGATTATCCCAGCTTTCCGGGAGAGAGCTCAGAATGATAGCCACCTTCTCCTGCTGGTCTAACACACAGTCTCTTTCCTGAAGCGCAACAAACTTTAACTGCAGACTGTGTAGGTGTTCCTGCATTGTAACCCCAGGCTGTAACATTGCCTTGTACAATGCCTTGCGAATGAACAGCTTGGAAACCGCTGTCTCACGCACATGGAGTTCTTTAAGTGCTTGCCACACACCTCTAGCTGTCTTGATTCCCCTCACATACGGCAACTGGGAATCTTCCAGCCCCAAGACAATTGTGGCCCTTGCTCTTTGGTCTTTATCAAGGTCTTCATCATCAGGCTTCACAGGAAACTTACTCACCACTCACCAGAGATGATCCCTCTGCAGCACTGCCTGCATGCGTTCCGACCACAGCAAGTAATTGGAGTCATTCAGACGCTCAAAAGCCATCTGAACTGGTTGTGAGGCCATATTGAGAGCGATGTCCCTGGAACCCGGAACCAGCTACTCACGGCCACCGAGAGAGAACAGGAACCACAGCACCCAGTACTCACACGCTGCAGCTGCGTCCACTGCGTCACCAGCTCACGACAGTCAGGAACCAGCCAGTGTCCTTCCGCTGCACCAACGCCACAGGAACAGCGACTTCTGGAACTACTGGAACCTCTCCGCTTACGCTGACACCACCACAACTCAGGCTGGCAGCATGATACCCATAACCTCTTAGAATTTTGAAGTGTCAGGCATAGCTCTAGTGGCTTTAGCCCAAACGTAGCAGAGTTTTCCTGCACAGCGCAGAAGCTAGTTGAGGTGGAAATGACTAGTCGGCTAGACGCAGAATAACTATTTACAGGATTTATTAAAAGAAAATAAAAGCAGCAGAGTTTCTGCATACAAAGCAAAGCAAAATAAATCCTTTCTCTCTCTCTCTCCAACCATATACACAGCACTTCTACTCCTAACACCTAACAAAAACCAACTGTGCTAGCATTCCTTGATAACAGAGTTCAGTGCTGGTCGTTAACCAATCAGAAGAGAGTAGTTTCTAGGTCAGGCAGACCTTGGCTTTCTGCCAAGAGTAAATTGACACTGCCTTGAGTTAATTGTGTGAAGCCAGAATCTGTAAGTTTCCCATGAGAACCAATTAACCAATTAACAGAAACTGAACATTTCCATTCTAAGCAATCAAAAGCTTTGAGGATGTCTAGGGACATAAGTGTCAGTGGGAGTTTAGTTGCCCCCACCCCCTTTCTGACTGTAATTTCACATCAGTGAAATTCACCGAGTTCAATTTCGGATGTCATTCTGTAGCAAGCATATGGCGAGTCAGGTATTTATGCCCCATCAATTCCCGAGTTTGCCTCCAGATCTGAACTGACCTTGCTCTTCCCAGCCTATATTGGAAGCTTTATGAGCACATGAATTCTGGAGATGGATTGAAAAAACACAGAGAATCCGGCTTTTACACAGAAAGGACAAAGAAAGATAAAGAGAATAGTGTCTGATGAATGAATGAGTAGCAAGCATGGAAATAGGAATGGTTAACTGAGAGCCGCACTACCATGTGGTCAGTCATGGCCCATTCAATTTCAAAACCTATCAAAGTAATAGTGAGAATGTACTTTTTGCAACGGGATCCAACTATTGTCAGTTAAGTTATACCTGTTTTACTTGATCTTTGCAATCAGTTCCATGAATAAAGAACACCTGCTGTGGGTAGATAGCCATCATACATGTGTGTGAATGTACACAGGGGAGTTATCCCTTCCTTAGCCAGAGACAGATGAAAGTCTACTAAACCCTTGCTGTCCTTTCCATAACCTTCCATTATCTCATCTGCAATAAACTTGCTACTTTCTCCCTCAGCTTCCTGTTTTCTGTATGCTTGCATTCTCTAATGACATTGTCACATTGGGTTCAGAAATCGGGTTCTCTATTGATTGAGAGCACGTGTTGCAGTAGGGTTAACAGGACATCCCCTGGGGTTGCTGGGCAGGTTAGTAAAATGGTCACAGGGTGATTGGACAGTTTGTTGCTGGGGGGGGGGGGAAGTCATGTTGCAAGTTAATGATCGATAGCGATAGTAGGTATAAATTCTTTGTGGGCAAGTTTTGGTTTCACTTTTGCCAGTGCAACGGATCTCCTGCCCGCCCGCCCACCCTCTTTAAGGGCTTTTTGCTTTGACATTGCTATGCCTGTCATGGGGTCACCTGCTTTGGGGCAGGGGCCTGGTAGGAATTTTGTCCATTTGGCTGATTGGCTGTTGGCCTTTGGTTTTTGCCTACTGCGTAGCAAATCGTCACAACTTGTAAGGTTGGCGGTTAGGCATTGGTTAAAAATTGGTTGGTGGACGGGTATGGTAAGGCTGGACCTTCCCCTCAAAATTGCTGCTGCTTATAAGGGTATTCCGTTAAAGGAATCCTGGGGCTCGACGGGCTCTCATCTGTACCCCTGCAAGGGGCTAGGGCCATGCAAGAGCAAGAGCCTCGGGGAACATTTGGGGAGAGGTGAAGGGCCTGACACACGGCTCCATCCTCTCTCAGGGGGTGTTTACCTACTGACTTCCCTAGATGGCTAGGGATGTCAGATCAGTCCCAGGGCGGGGGACAGATGGATGAACCAATGCCTAAGCAACCACTCACATTTGGTTGTATTTTAAATAAAGTTGTGGCCAAAATAATGCCAAAAACCTTAAACTTAAATTGCTGTGTGAATTATTGGGGGGGGGGTGTCCTGTGACCTCGACACGCAAAAGAGAATCCTTGTAAGATGATCTAAAGTAAGCTTTAAAAGCATTTGCTTTTGAATCCACTACCTTTTCTATCTATAAATGAGATCCAAAGCATGTGCGCCACCTTGCCCCGTGTGATGTCGGCATGCCATGTGCACATGCTGTGAGGGACGCTGACGTCTTGTGCGGACACCCCACAGCTTGCATGCCGGACACAAGGACGCTCTGCAGCTTGCATGCATGGCCGCTATAGCACTTTTAAGGGCCCCAACCCCTTCACTGAAAAATTTTGAGAGGCCAAAGCCCCCCAGGCCCTCCTACTTGGCACCCCTGCTGCAAAACAAGGGTTGTAGTTTTAAAACAATTTAGAATTTCAAGGCATTTTGCCAAAATTCAAAATATCATAAAAATTATGCACATTCAATTATGATTGGGAAGACTGTCAACTTATTTTATGACTGGTCTATCTTATCTCAAAGATTACCTCAGAATTTATTTTATTTGCCAATATTTATATATTGCTTAATAGACAAAAACTTGTAAGCAGTTATTAAGTATTTCTGGCTGAATGTAATGTCTCAAATGGAAGAGGGATATTCTGAAGGGAAGCTTTTTAAGGTCTAATGATTTACTATGTTTTTATAGATGCTTCAGAGTGGCTGGGGCAACCCAGTCAGATGGGAGGGGTACAGATTAATAATAACAGCAACTCTTCTTCTTCTTCTTCTTCTTCTTCTTCTTCTTCTTCTTCTTCTTCTTCTTCTTCTTCTTCTTCTTCTTCTTCTTCTTCTTCTTCTGACTGTGGGGGCTAATTCTGGATCCACACGTCCTTCCACAGTGGGGATGTAGGTTTCTGGGTGGGAGTTGATCACGATGAGGGTTTGTCAAACGTGGCTTCCTCTTTGCACATTTCTCCCTTTCATCCTGAGTTTGAGCGTATTCAAAGCCCATGACACTTTTGGTTAAATTGTTGTTGTTGTTGGAATCCCAGCTTCACATAAAAGTTCCCCACAGTGAATAAAAGGATCAGAGGGGGAGGGACCTTAATATCTGATTATTGACGTTTTTATCCATTTACTAAAGCTTCTCCCTACCCCCAGCGTAATTTGCAGGATTAAAGGCATTTGGAATATCACTGCAGAAAAGGTTGAAACCACTGAGATTAATAGGTTGTCTTCAATCCATGCCAAATTCCCAATTTACATTACAGTGACAATTCCTCTTGAGAGGTTGATGAAACTGAACCTATGCTGGGCCGTTATGCTCATGAGATAGTATTACAATAAATGTATATGAGATATTTGCATAGCTTCCTACTTTACCATGTAGATTTCCTCAAGGAATTCCATACAAGGTGCTGATACTTAGCTTTGAAGCCCTTGATGGTCTGGGATCAAGCTACCTTAGAGATGGTCTTTCCCTGACTGAGTCCCTGGGGGAGTTGAGAACTTCTAATCCAGGGGTCAGCAAACTTTTTCAGCAGACCTTGTGGGGGGCCGGACTATATTTTGAAAAAAATATATGAACAAATTCCTACACCCCACAAATAACCCAGAGATGCATTTTAAATAAAAGGACACATTCCACTCATGTAAAAACACCAGGCAGGCCCCACAAATAACCCAGAGATGCATTTAAAATCAAAGTACACATTCTACTCATGTAAAAACATGTTGATTCTCGAACCGTCCATGGGCCGGATTTAGAAGGCTATTGGGCCACATCTGGCCCCCGGGCCTTAGTTTGGGGACCCCTGTTCTAATCTGTTCTCATTTGCTGTCATTAGGTGCATACCCCTCAACTGTCCTGATTAAATCGGGACATCCAGTTTTGGGCGTGATCTCGCATGAAAGCACAGTGCCCAAGCACATGCGTTTTGGTGTGCCGTTCTCTCACGTGAGTCACATGACTTGCACAGGAGCACGGCCCCGGAAGATGTGTCCCCTGGTTTTCCACCAGGACATGTTGTGCCCCCTCACCCAGATTGTCCGGAGATTTGGGCTGTGTTGTCACCAATATGCTGACGACAGTCAGCTCTATCTGCTGATGGACAGCCACCCCAACTCGGCCCCAGACACACTTACTAGATGCTTGGAGGCTGTGGCTGGATGGCTCTGTGGGAGCTGACTGAAATCAAATCCTTAGAAGACAGAGGTCCTCTGGCTGGATGAGGATGGTATAGGGTTGGGGGACCAACTCCCTTCTCTTGCGGAGGCTCAATTAGTGCCAGTGCCTTCCGTTAAGAGTCTGGGTGTAATCCTTGATGCCTCCCTTTCTATGGAGGCGCAGGTTACAGCAACAGTCAAGGCGACATTTTTCCATCTTCGCCGTATCAAGCAGTTGGTCCCTTACCTTTCCTGCCCCGACCTGGCCACAGTGATCCATGCGACGATCACCTCCAGGCTTGACTATTGTAACTTGCTCTACACAGAGCTGCCCTTGAAACTGTCCCAGAAACTCCAGTGGGTGCAGAATGCTGCAGCGAGGCTCCTCACAGGGTCCTTGCCATGGGAGTATATTGTAGAATGTAAACCAGACCTGCACAACACTTGGAGCACTTTGAGAGAATAAAAATGGCCACTGGCACTGTAAAATAAGTTGCAGGAGTGCTGGAGAGAGTTGCTCCACAACCCCTAAAATCCTTCCCTTCTATTCTCCAAAGGCAAAAGAGGGAAGGTTATTTTAACATCATCCCCTCCCCCAATCTGGGCTGACCTTCCAGGGCTTCAAAGTTGTGACTCAGTGGCAGAGTATGCAGAAAGTCCAGGCTCAGTTCAAGGGATAGTGACGTAGATTTGGGAGAGACTTCTGATCTGAAACCCTGGAGAGACATTCAGTCAGAGTAGATGACACAGAGGTAGGTGGACCCATGGTCTGATCCTGCGTAAGGCAGTTTCCTACATTCCTTATAGTGCAATTATAATTGCAACATATACATTGGCCCAAATGCTTTATTTACAAAGTTTCTGAATGGGAGGAATGAGGTAGCAGCTTATAAAGTTTAAGAATAAATTACGAAGTTGGAAAAATAGGATCAAAATGCCCCATCTGTACCGGTAGTGATGACTTCCCAACCTTTGTATTTCTACAATCCTCCTATAGTCATATTATATAGTTAGGGTTAAATGCTGTTTGGAATGTGTGGTTTAAATGACCAACTTATTTATTACGAAGGTATCACAGATGGAATCTTTTCCCGCTGCCTGTAATCGTATTCTCTCTAACAATGGCATAGCTTGGAGAATTAACTGTTTACTACTTTGAGACATTCAAAAAGGTAATGAATGTACAAACACCGAAGGAAAGGAGCACTCTGGCGATGTGGCTCATGATAGAAAATTCAAACAATATTAGACTCTGAAAGTCAACATTAGACACACTTCTACTAAGGACCTACAAACAAACAGAGTTCCTCTGTACACACATTAACAAACAGAACTCAAACAATGATGGCGGCTTTCACCTTTCCAGTGCCTCCAGCTCTGGCTTCACTGCACTCAGGGCTCTGGCTTTCAGCGTTCATGACGCTGAGTGCAAAACACGAAGGCTTTGTAGCCAAGCCCCTTTACTTCCTCTTCAATATTAGTATGCCAAATTAATACCAGAGTCACAGATCCGAGATTAGCTAAATAATGAATTAGTAAACCACGGCCGAAGATTTAGCAGACTGAACACTAGATGTTTGCAATAGCCTATATAGTTGACTTGCAACTTACACATGCTTAACTTGCAGAAATTCAGCTTTATGTGTTTGGCTGAATTAAAAATAAAAGGGGGGGAGAGTTTCTGGGGGAAAAGGAACTATTGGCAATCCCACCCACCACTGCACTCATCTTGAGGTGCAGGGAGAGTGTGATTTGACTATTTCTTTGGTGTCTTCTCTTCCCCCCTCCCCTGGATCAGCCCCTCCCCCCCATGAGAGTCAGAGAGAAGGCAAACAGACACTCACTTCTGAGCCTTGAAAAGTACATAGAGGTAAAAGAGGAAATCTGGAAGAGCATCATTCTATCAACTTCACCTCTGTGTATTTTTCAAGGGATAAAAAGGTAGCCACCCTCACCACCTCATGACCAAGGGGACAGTGAGCCAGAAGCTTTGTGGGTGCCAGAGGAAGACCTCAATTGTGCCCACAAGCATCATACACCAGTGACCGTAGCATCATATCATCATATCGGTGACCATAGACATGGTGTTCCATGATCAGAACAAATGAGTAAAATGTTTTCCCCTAAACATACCGGTAGATCACCATCGTTCTCCTGATGATGGTTGAGAACTGGGAAATATCCTCACACCTACCAAATAGGAGCCTGAAATCTCTTTCAAATCAAAGAAATGGGGCAGTCTCCCAATAAAGGAGGTCCTAATTGTTAATTGGCACAGGGCCTCTTTGTGTGAGATTGTCAATAACACACAACACAGTCAAATCCAGGACTGATGCTGCTCTGCCGTCTCTGATAATGCAGCACTCTTCCCTGGGATCAAGGTATTAAGGTTTAGGTTATTTGTATTGATTTTATGTGCTGCCATGCTGTGTCACTCATGCTCATATTTGTGGTTCACAAATTCCTCCTTTAAATGTCACAGCCATTTCATCTCCTTTTGCCATCAATACTGCAAACGGCAGGGTCTGTTTATTAACCCCACCAGCGGCATTGTTGTCGACAGCTTCATACACATGTATTCACCAAGCAAACACTATGCTTATATTTTTAAATTGAGTATGTTTGTGTGTCTACATGTATAGCTAGCGCTCTCTCTCTTGCTCTCTCTCTCTCTATCCATAATGAAACATAGCAAAGGTATAATCCACCGAGAAATTCTCCCATGCTACAACCGTACTAGGCCCATTCATTTCAGTGGGGCTTGCTCAACAGAACATTCTGCTAATAGACTGAGCCCATAATGGTCAGTTTTCTTACTTTCTTTTACAGACCCATCTTACACTAGCAAAAATGAAACAAAATAAAAACTATGATGTGGGAAGGCCTGTTCTTAGAGCACCACATACACAAATAGGAAAGGTGAAAGAAAACACCCAGTTACAAGACAGATGCTTCTGGTAAGGTTTTTTTGGGGGAGAGGGGCTTTTCCATTTCAGCTCTCTGTGCAGTCCAGACAACTTCCAACTGTCACAGAGCGACCCTCGATGCAACATGAAGAAGTAATGGACCTGGGACAGACATGCAGTTTTGCTTTCATCTCCCACACCGGGTCATTTGGATTGTGGGCCATGACTGTATTTTCTCCTTAAATAGGTGCAGCCATTCTTCTTGGGGCTTCCTTTATGCCTAGAAGAACTCTAGGATGAGCCAGTGCTTCTTCAAAACCTTCCTTAAAATCCATCATTTCCATGCCTTTGTGCAACCTTACTGAAGCCTACTAACATATGATTATATTTATTCTCATTTACACTTTGCCTCTCCCTCCCTTCTGAAGTTTGTATTGTAAGCTCCTTGGGGCAGGGAGACTTTTGGGGTAAGTGCTTTTATTACTCTGTAACAGACCATGCACATTGATAGTGCTGTACAAACCAAAAATGGGCACAATCCAGTCAAAATTAAGCCAATTAGCTCCCTCACAGAAATCAACAGGACTAAAATGTGCTTACCTTTGCCTGATTTTGGCCAATTCTATACCCATTTTTTGTCTGGTTCTGAATTATTATGTATCAATGTTGCAAGTGTTTGGATGCTTTCGTTGCATGTTGTTAAATGTTTCAATCTATCTATCTATTCTGAACATGGTTTTTCTCTTCCTTGACAGGGTGCCCCTAAAACCTGGAGCCATTCATGGTATAACAGTGAACAGAAGGAGCTCTCCATTGAAAGTAAATACACTCCCCCCCTGTATGTTCAATGAATTGGGAAGTCACACACAACATCAACAAACTTATAAGGATAACTAGCTGGGCCGGGAACACGTTGCTGTGCCTGACTCAGGGTCCTTGTTTCCCAGGAAAGGGGGAGGATGTGTCCGTCCCCCATTGGACTATGTGTCCCATCCCCCTGGTTGTTGTGTCTCATTCCTGTGATTCCTCCCATCCTGTCGCGACCCATGAGGTATCCCGTCCCCCCACCCCTAGATCATCCCTGTGACTCTCCCCACCCTGGCTCAGCCCATGACCTATTCAGGCCCCTCATCCCCCCACCCACCACTCAGGGCTCTACTCGGCCTAGTATGTAAATGCGAGCCTCGGCCTCCGCCCTGTATCTCTATTCCTTGGCCCCCACCCTTGGAAAAGGAACTGTCTGCTTCTGGGTTCTATTTCCCAGCATGCACTTTGGGGTGAGTTGTGTGTTCTGAAACACGGGGTTTGGGGTTTTTTTACGTGGCCCAGGTGTGACATCTGTGTACGGAAGGTGTCTTAGGTTACTCTCGTATTCGCATGTGGCATTGTGTCCAAATTTCAACGCTATCGGTCAAGCAGTTTCGTTGAACATTAGAGAGGAATGGACATGCCCAGTTTACATTTATATATAGATATATATGACTGAATTTATTAGTCATTGCCCCATTTTATCTACCATGATCCTTTAACAAACAGCAGCTGAACTAAAAATAGAAATAGATGTTTCCCTTCCACAAGAGCTTACTTAACACTTGGCCATGGGACATTTGGTAAACTTACTGATGATATCAGAGAACGATTTTACAAACAGTCAAAGTTACACTACTGACACCTCCAAATTCGAGAGTATTTGTTCTGCGTTAGGCGCCGACTTGCTCAATGGGATTAACAAACATTACAAGAGAAAAAAGGCTATGGCCAAATCCACCCTGGTTGTTTATAAAACCTTTACAACTCATCAGCTTCCATGAACGTACTGGCACCATTCAATTACCATCCCTTTTAGAGAGCCTTAGCAAAACAACCAGTGCCCATGTAAATAGACAAATCTGAAAACTAGCGGGTCTTGTTGGCTTACATACTGTAGGTAATGTTTTCTTTTGCTCAAATTTGTTCTGGAAACTAATCACACTCTGATAAAGCCATCCGCAAATATGAGAAAGATTGACATCCACATGTCAAAGTTTACACAGCCTGACCAAGTGTACATATAGTCGAGATGATGTTAGGGCCCTGCCGTCCTGAGTTTCCACAAGGCCATGTTCAAATGGAACAGCAAAGAAGGTTTCTTTCCTGGAGCCAACGCAAACGGCCGCTTACATAGACATCAAATGTGGGGCGCAAAGCCAGGCCCACATAATGTCCAGGAGATGCATTGGGGTCCTCTGGGACTCTTGCACAGCTCATATTTATTTCAAGGGGGGTGAGCTGGGACTGATTTTCAACAAATTGTACGCTTTTTCCAGACTTACCATAAAGATTATCTGAAAAATGCAGTTTGCCAGGGACGTTAGATTCATGTGTTCTGGTCCCATATGGATTCATAGAATCATAGAGTTGGAAGAGACCACAAGGGCCATCCAGTCCAACCCCCTGCCAAGCAGGAAACACCATCAAAGCATTCCTGACAGATGGCTGTCAAGCCTCTGCTTAAAGACCTCCAAAGAAGGAGACTCCACCACACTCCTTGGCAGCAAATTCCACTGCCGAACAGCTCTTACTGTCAGGAAGTTCTTTCTAATGTTTAGGTGGAATTTTCTTTCTTGTAGTTTGAATCCATTGCTCCGTGTCCGCTTCTCTGGAGCAGCAGAAAACAACCTTTCTCCCTCCTCTATATGACATCCTTTTATATATTTGAACATGGTTATCATATCACCCCTTAACCTTCTCTTCTCCAGGCTAAACATACCCAGCTCCCTAAGCCGTTCCTCATAAGGCATCGTTTCCAGATTCATTTAAGGTCCAAACCCAACAAAAACAATAAACTGAGTTAGTGGCCAGTATTAAGTTCTACTCTTCACTGCTTGGAATGAATGGTATCAGGTTAGGGATTGTCTACAAATTGCAAAACCAACTACAAACCCAATGAAGAGGTGGATTGTTTGACAAGACTGAGATGTGAAGATGTGTTTTTAAAATGGTATTATTGCTGCTTTATATTGAGTCACACCACTAGTGCATCTAATCCACTATTGTCAATTCCAGCTTTTCCCAAGCTGGTGCCCTCCAGATGTTTTTGAAAGCTACAGCCAGCAGTCAGGGCAAGCAGTCAGGGGTGATGGAAGTTGCAGCCCAAAACATCTGGAGGCCCTAACCTCTTGTGGGTTTCCCATAGACATCCCATATTAAACATCTTTTGGGCCACTGAGAGAACTTGATGCTGGACTAGATTGGTCACTGGCCTGATCCAGCAGGCTCTTATATTATTAAGGAAGACACAAGGTTGAGCCAAACTGGGCTACTCCAATTGGTTTTCCAACAGCCCAGCCACCTGAGAAGAGGACGTTTGAACTGGATATGCCTTTAATTGAACCCAAACAACCTGAATGCTAGGTCTGTGCTGCCACTAAGATAGGGGTCCTCCTTCAAAAGCATGAACTTATGTTAGGTGTATCATGCATTTTATTTATTTCTAGACATTAACACATAGTATTGGAAATTTATGTGATACCAACAAATCTGGAGAAGCTATCTTAGATTTATACATGTTTGATGGCTAACAACTGTCAGCTATCAAATACTGTCAAATTTTGACAACTATCAAATATTGTCAATATTCTTTACAGGAGACAGGAGTGCCAGGCGTGCTCTGGTCCATGGGGTCATGAAGAGTCGGACACGACTAAACGACTAAACAACAACAACAAGTTCTTTACAGAGTCAACAGTTTTCTGTAAACCTCTTCAGAGGTCTTTTCTTGATTAAGTCACATGTAAATCTGGCTAAAATAATAATAATTAAACAGCATCTGAACTCAGTACTGTAGTATCATCTAGTGGTTTGATGACTGGATGTTGTTTCCCCTGTGATAAAAATCTCCTGAACAGGTTAACTTACATTGTCCATTGCAACCATGTGGGCAATGCTTGGCTTCTCGAACCTCGTGTCCCCTGCATCTTTGCTAACCATGATGCTCCCACATGTGTAGAATAGTTTCATGAGTTTTTATGACATGGGAGTAACCAAGGAGAGAGCAGCAGTCATTTCTGGTAAGCAAATGTGTATTTGCTTATTTAAAAATAATGCTTTTTAGGGCAATTACAGCACAAAACAGATCATAATCAATAAAATACCTCAAAGAAACATTCAGTGAAACATAGCAGTGAAACTATGAAATCTCACTGCAATCTGCCGACAGATCTTAGGGTAAAGACAGGCTGGCATGGATTCAGGCCAGCAGATCCAAAGATAAAGGGCATCAAAATCCTTTTGGTGGTGGCAGATCTGAATAATATAATGTCATAGAATCATGGAACTGTAGAGTTGGAAAGGATCCCGAGGGTCATCTAGCCCAACCCCCTGCAATGCAGGAATCTCAGTTAAAGCACCCATGACAGATGGCTAGCGAATCTCTGCTTAGAAACCTCCAATGAAGCAGAGTCCACAACCTCCCAAGAGAGTCCATTCCACTGTCAGCCCAACTCCCTCGACCGTTTCTCAGAAGGCTTGGTTTCCAGACCCTTGATCATCTTGGTTGCCGCCTTCTGCATGTGTTCCAGCTTGTCAATACCCCTCTTAAATTGAGGTGCCCAGAACTAGACACAGTATTCCAGGTGTGGTATGGCCAAGGCAGAATAGTGTGATATTATTACCTCCCGCGACGGGGTGAGCTCCCGTTGCTCGGTCCCTGCTCATGTCAACCTAGCAGTTCAAAAGCATGTCAAAGTGCAAGTAGATAAATAGGAAGCGCTCTGGCGAGAAGGTAAATGGCGTGTCCGTGCGCTGCTCTGGTTTGCCAGAAGCGGCTTAGTCATGCTGGCCACATGACTCGGAAGCTGTACACTGGCTCCCTCAGCCAATAATGCGAGATGAGCGCTGCAACCCCAGAGTCGGTCACGACTTCTTGATGCAGCCTAGAATACATTAGCTTTTTTGCTGCTGCATCACACTGTTGACTCATGCCAAGCTTGTGGTCTACTAAGACCCCTTAATCTTTTTCATATGTACTACTGGCAAGCCAGGTGTCCCCCACCTTATATTTGTGCGGCTCTTTCTTCCTGCATAACTTTACATTTGTCCTTTTGAAATTCGTTTTGTTAGTTTTGGCCCAGTCCTCTAATTTGTTAAGGTCATGTTGCATCCCAATTTTGACTTCTGTGGCATTAGCTACCTCTCCTAGTTTGGTGCCATCTGCCAATTTCATGAGCATTCCCTCAGTTCCTTCTTCCAAGTCATTTATCAAGATGTTGAACAATACTAGGCCCAGGGCAGAACCCTGTGACACCCCACTTGTCACTTTTTTCAAGTTTGATGGGGAACCATTAATGAGCACTTCCTCTCAGAAGGCTTAATGCAGTTCCATGGTGAATAACCACCCCCTTTTAAAAATCCAAGCTTTTTTCTTTCAGCTTATGATAGAACAAGTCTTGGGTTAGGAATCAACATGTGGATTGCTGTATGCAACAGATTTCTGACTGATCCAAATGCATGGATAAGAGTCGGGGAAAGCAATTTGACACAGTTGTGTAACATGGTGCCATCATGTTATTGGATGGGCCATCTACACCGTTTCTATCCTTGGGGCCTTAAGCCGCCTTCTGCTGTTCCAGGGAATCACTAAAGCCTCACTGTCAGCTGCCATATTTTGCCAACGGATGAAGAAAAGACTTTGACTAGGCAGTTTTCCTTTCTGAAGAATGACCAATTAGAGCTGGTCCACAGCATGAAGGATTTTCATTTGGCTTCCACTGTATAAACAAAGCTTCTGTTGACTTATACCCAGACCTCATGCTTGCTGTTTTGGACTAGATTCCAGCGTCTGGCACCTCTGCTCTGACAATCTGAGTGCACAAAGAGGATATAAATCACAACGTTTCCCTTAATAGTATTGAGAAAGAAAGGATTTACACAGAATTTAGTGAACTTCCTATCCTATTCTTAATCAAATAAAATATCACCCTCACAGAAGGCTGGTGCTGGATTGGTGCCTTCACACAAAGTGCCAGTTTCAAGAACTGCTAAGTGTCTCATGCTTTATAGCCTGGAACTCATTAGAATCGTTGAGCCAGCGCCTCCAGGGACAAGTTTTAATGCCTTATTCTGGCTCATGAAAGGGGTTCAGAATAGTTATAGTAGTAGTGGTAGTAGTAGTAGTACTACCGGTAATACTTAGGGAAAGGTCCTGCAGATTTTAAGTGCTTTCAAGCCCCATTGACTTCAGTATGTGCTTAAATATTTCCCATTTAAAATCAAGGGGATTTGAAAGTGCTTACCTTTAGCAAGATGATGTACTTGAAATTTAGGCGGTGCTCTTCATACTTTCTCAAAGCACTTCAGAGAGATGTTGATCTCAGCTGTCCTTACAGTAGCTTCGTATCTGTATTATTTTTTTAATGATCAGCCATGCCATTAGACAGGGTGATTGGGCGTGCCATGAATGTGCAACAAAATTATTCATTTAAAATATTGGTATCATTTATTATTATTGTATCTTTACTGCGATGGAGAGGCATTTGTGGGATTTTCTGCCCCAGGCAGCAAAATGTCTTGGACTGGCTCTGGGACGGCTGCTTTGATTTGATTTTTGGGTTAGAGACCTCTTGGTTCACAGCTCATACTTTTTACCACTATGCTGTATTAGTTCTCATCAGAGGCCTCCTTAAAATGACATTCAAGGTCAAATTGAGATGCCAACTTATGTATATCTTGGTTTCCTGGCAGAAGTGTCAAGGTAGACAAGGTTTATCAAAGGAAGACAGTTTCAAAGCTACTGCTTTAATTCGTGTATGTGATACAGATGGCAACACTGTATGATGAGCGCTGCACCCCATCGCCAAGTTTGACTGGACTTAACCGTCCAGGGGTCCTTTACCTTCACCTTTTACTATAAGTGATGGAGATACAGTAATGCTTCAACTGCTCTGGAAAACGAGCCCAGCTTTTTTGGGCTGCTAATACTAGATCTGAATTTTCTTAACAAAGGAGCACAGGTCAGTTTGTTTCTCTTCTTATTCTGACTTTAGTATCCACTTCTAGAATGCCAGCAAGGGGGATTAGGAATGTGTAAAAAGCTTAAATAAAATAAAAGACAGCGTGAGGTTCCAGCCAGAGTTGGTGCCAATCCAAACAACCTAAGACAACATGTTCAGTGTGAGTGAGAAAAGCACTTGCATAACTCAACTCTGTTCGTATTCTTTAATAGATGAGTTTAAATGGGTAGTTAAAATGCAAATTCATGGAATTTCACATGACCCAAGATATAAACAAACCAATTTTTCATGTTATGATTCATGAAAATTACCTTCCTTCCTTCCTTCTTCCTGCCTTTACCTGCCACTCTATATCTAGGTTTTCAAATATATATATGGAGTAAAACACTTCTTGCCATGATTGGGACCCATCTCCCTTCCACCTTCCCTTTCTATTCTCTGGGCTAGAAGGTTTGAAGGCATGGGTCTGTTCTTATAACTCATCTCAAACACACAACAGACGAATCAAAATTGGTACCATCTGAAACAAATGAGTAATTTCTGCAAAAGCTGCCACTTTGCTTCGTATCCCAATCTGAAGAAGTGTGCATGCACACGAAAGCTCATACCAATAACAAACTTTGTTGGTTTCTAATGTGCTACTGGACAATTTATTTTATATATATATATTTCTCCTGTGTCAGACCAACATGGCTACCTACCTGAACCATCCCAATCTGTGTTTGCAAGGACAGACCAAATTATTATGCTCCCATCTCATTTATCTCCACTATTTAAGGAGATCATTTATGCAAAGTCTTTCTTTAAACCAATTTCTGATCTACTAGGAATATTTTGGCTCTGGCTTCATCCAGCATGTAGCCCCTCTTCTCCTTATAGGAATCTGCCAGAGTTCCGCAGCATAACATATTGATTGATTGATTGATTGATTGACATTTATTACGGCCATTGGCCCATCACACAACAATTCCCATACCAACATATATGTACTTAAACCTCCAAATTTAAAACAGCCAAAAACTTACAAAAAACAAACAAACAAAAAACAAAAGACCAACAACATACAATAAATTTGCAGCATAAACATCGCCCTCTGCTCATAAATTAATAAAAGACATCAATGATGATATCAACTAATTACATCCTAAAACATAAATCATGGTTTAAAAGGGTTATCCGAGCCACACAGGAGTCCGTTTTTCTTCTTTAGGGATAGGACACTGATCGGGAATCTGGCAACCGTGAGTGATCTTTTTTTTTTTTTAATAATCTATTTTATTAATTTTCCAATTAAAACACGATTATATCACATTCATTATTTCGAATTATACAAATACATATCAATTAAACCGAATATTATGCCAAATCATATAATATTTTCTGGAGTTCCCATGCTTCAAAAATTTGGGGATTCCTCGCACCCGTCTACTGCCGTCTTTTTCTAAAGTCCAAATCTTCTCTCAAAATCCAAAATAAGCCCGATCATTCCCCACCAGTCACTAAAATATTTTCTTCATTCATCCGATTTTTCCACAGCTGCTGAAATAAGTATCAAACGAGAGTTCACATATATTCTTTCTCCTGTGTGAGTTTTAATCGTCCTGCCCCCCCCCCATATATCTTCTGTCTGGAATGTCCTCTTGCGCCAGCCTTTCAACACGGAGCAGCGCCATCTTAAAAAGCTTAGATCACTTTCGTTTTCTTAAGCTTTTTATTTTTTAAACCACCGATCTTTGTAAAATTTACAGCTTTTTCAGGCAAAGAAACAGCAGTCACTTTATGCATAGACTCTTGATAAGTTTGTAGCTCTCCTTGCCCTGTAGCTGAACTTAGCTTCAGATCGCTGTTCAAATTCAAAGTGCGTCACAACCATAAATCCACTGAGCGCATTCCAGGAACTCCGACCATCCAGTTAAAGGGGGGCTTCTCTCTTCAGTAGTTTTCCAACTTCAAAGGATATGCTCAATAAAATAGTTTATAAAGTTCGTTACTCACTCAGGTATTCTTTATCTCTCATTTGTTCCAAACAAACAAGGACGTCCCGTCCGGGAAGGTATGGAGTAACTCGTAGAGTATATGAAAAAAATAAAAAAGTTCGCTTCCCTTCTCGTTACGTCCCCATCAATCTTTCTTCCAGATAACATACAGCTTTGACTTCTCACCCTCAGCAGCACAAATTCCTTGGCAGTAAACAGAGCTTCTTCCCCTCCTTCCGAAGCATGTCCATGAATACGCCTAATTATCTTCTTTAATCATGGAGATCCCGCCATGCAGGTTAGCGTCCGGGAGTGCCGACATTTCATGAGTGCTCTCAGCCCAAGCCCCCCCCCACTCCTTAATCGGAGTGGGTTTGGGGGCATCGCGGGCCCGCGGCCCCTCTCCGTAACCCCCGGAGAGGTAGGGGGGTTGCCTTTAACTCCCCTGGCAACCGCCGAATTCCTCATGAAGGTCGGAGAGATGGAACAAGGGTCAGCCATTCCTGCAGGCGGAAGCGGAACTCCGAGTGATCTTAAGGGGTCTTCATCATTTAGTAGATATCTCAGTTTGGCTTCATTCGAATCATCGGTGATTCCCTTTAGATATGGAGCAAGAAACTTGCTCCTGGCCGATGAGTGAAGAGCACAATCAAGGATTATGTGATGCCACGATTCCGGTGCCCCACAATTACAATCACATAAGAGCGATATCTGTCCATTGGAAAATCTATTTCTCAGCACGTTCGATGGGAAGGTGTTGAATCTTGCCTTTATAAAGGCATATCTATGAGCTGAAGAAGATAAGGAATTAAAATAATTTGGGAGCTTTAAAAGGGGTAATAAACCAAGGTTTGGAGGTGAGCAGGTACCATTGCCCAACACCATGTTCTGCTACGAGTCCATCTCCTCTAGTTTACAGGTTACTATTCTTTTAGCTGGAACTATGTCCTGCTCTAGTAATTTAGATGGGGAGATTCCCATCGCCGTAATTTTCAGTTGTAAAATTTTTACCCATGGGCTCTGGAAATCATCTCTCCACATACATTGTATCAAATACAGGTTTGGGAGATTGTGCCATAGTGATAACCAGTGACAAAGTATGTGCTTCCACAGGGCGTTTTCCATATATGTGATTCTTTGCTCGACATCCACTGTTTGCTTCCTTTTTGCTGTTCAGTTCAGGATTTCTTAACCCCCGCCCCCTCTTTTAACGACAGACTCATGCTGCAATATTTAAAATGGCTTGTTTGAAAATGCATATACATCCATCAGTCATTGCTGCTTCTTGAAAAACAACATTGATAGACTAGCAGCTCGCAAAGCCTTCTCATTGCCTCACCGGCATGCTGTGATTCAATTAGTCACGGTCAGAAGGTGCCATTATTATTCATACATTACTGATTGTTCCCTAAGTAAACAGGCCTGTGATGGGGTCTGTGATCCTCTGTGTGCGCTTAACTAGAACACAAAGGAAACTGCCAGGAAGACCCTGGGGTGGGACATTTTCTGATCTGATTTTCAAGCTTCCTTCATGGTTAGATCTTCCTGTTTCTTGTTGGCTTATTCATACATGGTCCTGAGAAGAACTGCCTCCAATCAATTCAGCATAGGCACTTTTTTCAGTGTGGATAATCTGACTCAAAGCCACAACATGCTGTTCTTTTCTGCCTGAGCTACCCAAATTCAAAGCACTAATCTGCAGCAGTGATCAATAATGACACCCGCTTGCAGGCCTCTTCGCCCTGTTAACTTGCATGCTGCAAAAAAACAGCAGCCCAGTGGCTTGAAATGTAAACCAGCAACCATTAAGAGTTTCCCTCTCTGATCCCTCAACACAGAAGATAGGATAGACTCCATCCACCCTTGAAAACAACTCATTCCCCAGCTTCTGAGATTTCCCCAGCATCAAATTATTTGTTTGGTGGTGTTGCGTACCACCCCAATCTCTGAGCAATGTGAAATTTCAATGGTTCCATGCACTTACTGAGATTTCATGTTGTCTTCAGAATGGGTTTGTAAAATGAGAGTCATCATAGCGATCCATTGTTAAAAGTAGACGCTGACAAACGTCTCCTCTTTCTTGCTCTTCAAAATATGGCAACCCTAAGCACGTTTTCTACACATTTTGGTTTGAGAAGTTCAAATTCTGCAGGGTAGCTGTGTTTAAATTTGCATATTGTTTAGGGAAATGTGAATTGGGTAGCTTTGCACAAAAGTGCAGACTGCACAATTCTCTCCCACCCATACTTGCCCTCCTAAACACACCCCTGTGCAACGTTCCTCCTCACAGTTTGTGAAGTGAGCTCTTTCCCAAGTCTTAGGGCTTAATAGGTCCAGTTTCTTTTGGAGAAGGGAATTCTGGATACTCACAGGTCCTGATCCAGAGAAATATGCTGCTTGTTACACATGGCACATTTAACTATTTAAAAGTTTTATTCCTCGTCTTTTGACTTTTAAAACAATGCACAAGGTGGGTTATAAAAATTTAAAAAATACACATTGAATAAATAACTATAAAACAACATAAAACCAACATCAATATAAAAACAAGCAGAAGTAGGACAAAAAAGGCTGAACCTTCCTTTCTTTTTTCCCTCCTTTCTTTGCCTGGGAATTTTTTTGTAAAAGGTCATGACTTGACCCCTAGAGGTAAAAGGGGTTGTTGTCAAATGAATGCTAAAATTAATGGGGTAAATTAGTCCAAACTTGGTTCTAATGGAATCTTTCTCTGGACTGTGGCTATGGAGTCCTACAGCATACCAGTCTTACAAAATCATGGCTTCACCCACAGGGTCCTAGGAATTAATGATTATATTGTTGAGGTGCCGAACTTTTTTATTTTAACAACTCTGTTTCCTCATTCCCAGAGCTACAGTTCACAGGAGTTCCTGGGAAAAGGGAATAACCATTAAACCACTTCATGGTCTGTATCTAAGTGGTCCAGCCAATTTCATCCAACGGGAGGTGCTCTGGGGACTACATGTGGGAGAGGGTATTGGGAAAAATTGCATCCCACCCCTCTTTCTTTAGCAGAAACATCCCATTGGAGCAACAGAGGTAGGAAGACTAATTCTGATTCTGTCCTAAGTCTGGAGTATAGGTATGTCAACAAGAATTTCTACTTTAGACCCCACTGTAGGTTATCTGCGCAGCAAACAAAGGAATACACCAGAGAAAGAAGACAGACTCATTTTGTTTACTCCTCAGATAGAATTCTGATTTCTGACCTTAAAAAATGTCACTATGTTAAGCAGGCCAGAATCATCACTCCCATCCTTGGGTTGTCACTAGGGTGGAACGGTCTGCCAATTTCAGGTCTCTTAATTTCACATCTTTCCTAACTTAAATTCAGTTCTCCACATTTCTGCAGAAATTTGTGATTTCTTTATATAATCTTCATGAAAGTTCATCAGCATTTTACTTTGAATTTACCTTAATAAACATATTTTTGTATGCCGTTTTGACTAATGTACACACAAAATGCATCTTTGTATGTTACTTTCAGTAACACGTTGATTTTTATGCACACTTTCCCTTAATATGTGCATTTTTTGTAAATGTTGGGTAGGTGCAATTTTTAAAGGATGCCTTTTGGTTCTCATATTGTTTCAGAATGTGCAAAGTTGATATATTTGCCTTGACACTTCTAGTTGTCACTTAGTTGCCTTAGAAGAGCTGAAGCATATTTCAGAGATTCTCCACAAGTGAAATGTGGAGAAAATTTAAGGGTAGCCAGAAGAGTTTCAAAAGGATAGAACACTGTAAACAACTAAAACCTTTGGCAGTTACCCTTGAGTAACGCTTGTAATGTACTAAAAATTAAGGTAAAAATGGTTTATTTAAGAAAAAGAGAGAGAATAAGTGAAACAGTTGGAAAAGATTGAAAATGGTAACCATGGAAGGGAGGAGGGGAGTCAAAGTATTCAGGGGATCCTAAATGATGATGTTGATGTTTAATGTTTGAATTTAAATTTGCAATGTAAAACTCAATAAACAAGATTTAGATATAAAAAAGAAAAGTTTCAAAAGGATAAGCCAAATGACTGGGGTGGCTGTGTCCTCACATACCTAGCTGTTACTAGATTTCAACTAAAACAAAATTCATACTCTTCAGGTAAAATATCTGAGGCCATTCAAGGGAGCGAGAAGAATTTCGACAAGTTGAGTGAAATTTCTCAGGGGACCTTCCCATCATTATATACTTTTGAAAAAGAAAGTCTCGCACACAACGGTTGAATTCTGCATTTACGTGCTGATTCAATGGAAGCATAAGAAAACAAGCAAAATGAGGCAGGCAATTACAATTCTTCTTGAAATTAGGATACCCATCCAGAGCATCACAGCTCCTGAAACTGGGAGACATCACTGTGTGTACAGTATCTCCTTCTTTATTAACACTAAATGCCCCACAGCTCAAGGAATAGAGAGAGGAGAAATGAAATACATACTTCTGGTGGCCTGAAATTCTGCTGTTCACTTTCCCTCCTCAGCAAGAGAACTGTAGTGTTATACTGGTTGGATTTTTCACACCAATTCATTAGATGATCCATTATTTATTAACTGATGCATAAATGTAGGAGACATTTTTTTTGGGGGGGGGACACTGTACACCCCCATTTACAAGAACAGACCCAACCTGTCACTTTACTGCAGCTGGGTAAGCATCATGATGCAGATATGCCATAGGCTTAGCTCATAGCTGCCAAGTTTTCCCTTTTCTCGTGAGGTAGCCTATTCAGCATAAGGGAATTTCCCTTAAAAAAAGGGAGAACTTGGCAGCTATGGCTTAGCTACCTTGAGACATATGGTGCAAAGTGGGGTATAAATTGCTTACATACATACATACATACATACATACATACCCTGATTGGTCTGGATCTAGCTATAGTTTATTGTGATCACATCCCACTAAAAGCAGCATGACTTAAGTTCATTCTGACTTAGATTGTTCCATTAGACTTGATCCTGACTAACTTACGGTAGGCCCTTCCATGAGGTTTGAGGGAGAAGATTTACTGAAGCTACGATGCAGACACTTTGCAATAAAAAGGAAGCACTGCCCAGAGTTCTAGAAGCGGAGAACTATGGTAGGCTACCCATTATGCAATACAATGGAGGCAAGGCAAACATACTATTCATGTCTACTGCAAGGATATTTATGACATATTCAACAGTTGTCATGTCAACAGTACAAAACCCCACAGAGCTAAATCATGCTGTCACTGGGTCAGAGCAGTAAAGCCTATACGAAGTTCTTCCAGTTACTGACATGAAACTTTTTCATCGCTTGTTGAATTTGTGGGGTGGGGTCCCCCACTTTTATATCCTTAGGTTTTGCTCCTGTGTTTGGGTTTTCTTTCCAAAGGGGAAAAAGCAGAAGCCAAATACAGATGGACAATTAAGGAGTCCCATTAAACAATTGCCATAATTGTTTGTTAGATAATTGGCATAGATGTTCTGCTGCAGACACGTCCCTGGCTCCAGTTTGGCTTGTCCATCAGCAGGAACAGGCAGAGGGTGTGTTGTGAAAAGTGGGTACATGAAAGATCCTTGCAAATGCTCATTGCAAATGGTGATGGGGATAATGTTGTGGTAATAATAACTCTGCAGACAAAGTCAAAGGCACTTGTATGAACAGATAATAAAAATACTAATTTTGCCCCACATTGGTGAATGAGCTATCACAGATTCCTAAACATTAGGAAGAACTTCCTGACAGTAAGAGCTGTTCGACAGTGGAATTTGCTGCCAAGAAGTGTGGTGGAGTCTCCTCCTTTGGAGGTCTTTAAGCAGAGGCTTGACAGCCATCTGTCAGGAATGCTTTGATGGTGTTTCCTGCTCGGCATGGGGTTGGACTGGATGGCCCTTGTGGTCTCTTCCAACTCTGATTCTATGATTAAATACCATAGACAGAACATTCATATCACTTCAAGCTTTCAAACAGAGTATGCCCACAGATTCAACTGCAAATCGCCCAGTACTAGGTGATGTGTATGAACTGACCCAGACATCTACTGAGTTTCATGACTCTGCAAGTGTTTTGAGCCAGGTTCAATTTGCTTTCTGCTCTGACTCTTCATAGCTAATGCACTGCTCCTGTAAAGACAATGTAAATCTCAAGTCTTGTCCAGATTTAGTTTCATTTGATTGAAGAGATCGCAGGTCAATTCCCACAGTGTAATGTGGTAGTCCTTCATAGCTAACTCCTTGGAAATTACAAGAGAGGTAAGACACAGTGCCTCTCATTCTCAACCCATGGAGCTGCTCCAGGAGGATACTGTGCTTGATGGTGTGGAAAGTCGATGAGAGTTCAAGGAGAACCGAGAAAGTTGCCCTGTTCCAGCCTATCTCCTAAGGGAGCTCATCAGTCAGGGCAGCCAAGGCAATTTGGTGCCACACCTGGGTCTGAAGCGTACATGAATATATATACCTTTTAAATCTTAACTTCACTCTATGAATATGGGAATTAACACAAGCTTCAACTTAATTATGCCAAGACCGAAACCCCATTTGTGGTCGATTAATGGTATTTCTCTGGAGCAGGTTAGCTGTTTCAAATATCTGGGCCAGGTAATCTGATCAAACAGGTCTTTTTTTTGGCACACAGAGGATTATATTGCTACAAATGCATCCAAAGCAGCTATGCTGATTAGATCCTTATATGCCGAGAAACAGGCACAAACAGTGAAAGTGGCCTTGAGACTTTTCCAAATGAAAGTCCTCCCACTACTTTTGGTGGGCATTGCTTTGGGTTCACACAGGGGGTTTTTAAAGACTGGAATCCATCCAATCGCAATTTCTTAGAGCCATCCTCAGGATCCCACCTTCTGTAGCGGGTGCGGTCATGTGATTAGAGGCTGGCTGCCAAGCTTTTCGGTACGTGGCCCTGAAAGCGAAGCTTTGGCTATGGCTTAAGCTATGCTTTAAACCCGTGGGTTTGGCCCCCTTGATATTGAGGGATGATTTTCAATCATCCTGGGAAAGGGAGGTCTTAGATGAAGTACAGACTTATGGACTGTCACACCTTTATTTGGAGTCTATGACATACAGTCAAGCTAGAGCCGTGATTGCTCAGAGATTGGGCGATATTGCTAGACAAGAGGACATAGCCTGCGTGAAACTAGGGATGTTCCTGGGGAAGCAGATCTATTAGGTTACACCAGCTCCTTATCTCGTGGAAATCCACTATGTGGAATACCGTAGACTCCTCACTGCGGCCAGATTGAACGTCCTCAAATCTGTAGTATTATTGGGAAGGTACAGGGGAGTTCCATACGACTAGAGAACTTGCCATTGTGCCTTGGGTGAGGTAGAGTCCACCGAACATATCCTTCTGAGTTGCCCTTTCTATGTAGATTTAAGACAATGTCTCATAGCCCCATGCCTATCTCAGCTCAGCTCTCTATCCAGAGAAAGTCAGGTTGTATACTTCTGGAATAATCCCACTGGGAAAACAGCTGTTTTGGTGGCCAAATTTCTCTTCCTAGCTCTCAAGCATCGTAAGATTAAAATCGACTGCATTGATGTGGGTTTATCTGTATAGCTTTTATTAGTGCTTTTATTTTAGTGTTGGTTGTTTTTTTTTAAGATGTCTTAGATGTTTTAATCTTGTACTGAGAAATGTATTTTTTCTGACTGACGGTCAAATAAAGAATAATGATGATGATGTTCAAATATATAAAAGGATGCCATATAGAGGAGGGAGAAAGGTTGTTTTCTGCTGCTCCAGAGAAGCGGACACGGAGCAATGGATTCAAGCTACAAGAAAGAAGATTCCACCTAAACATTAGGAAGAACTTCCTGACAGTAAGAGCTGTTCGACAGTGGAATTTGCTGCCAAGGAGTGTGGTGGAGTCTCCTTCTTTGGAGGTCTTTAAGCGGAGGCCTGACAGCCATCTGTCAGGAATGCTTTGATGGTGTTTCCTGTTTGGCAGGGGGTTGGACTGGATGGCCCTTGTGGTCTCTTCCAACTCTATGATTCTATGATTCTATTCTATGAAGCCTACATGAGTTGAGATTTTGTACCACTACCTTTTTTTATTTTTTAAGTTCCTGCTGATTTAAGTATTGCCTATTGTTTTAATGGATGTGCACTTTATATTTTTGTATTATTATTCTGTATTATTTCTTATTGTAAGCTGATCTGAGTGCCATTTTAATAGAAAAGTCAGATATAAGACACTTCAGCCAATGTATGCTTAACAGGTGGCACTGAAATTCAGTTCAAATTGAGGGGAAAGATTATTACAGATTAGATGCAAAACAGATGAACAGACAGCAACACAGAAAACACTGGAATTCAACAAGCAAACAACAATGCCATCTGGATTTTGTATAAGGTGCATGAACAGCAATTTCAGATGGAGCAGCTAGTGCCATTTAAAAAACATTTTACAGATGTTTTTATGCTGTGGATGAACTAAACCATCAATATATTTAGTTCCTTTATTTTTCATTTTGTATCCCACCTTATTTCTAGAATCTCAAGGTAGCTAACAAAGTACACATCAAAAAAACCTCTCTAAAAAGCCAGTGAAAACAGGCAATAAAAAGCAGCTGGCTTGTTGAAATTGGGCATGAAACAGCAGCAGTCTAACTAGACAACAGGGTCCTGTCTGTTGCTCATCAAGTCAATAGGGAAAAAATCCTCCTAACTGGTATTCATAAGCCCTGACTTTATTACATGCTGATCAATGTAAATGTATTTTATTGCTCTCTTTCCTATTATGCTGCTGTTGAAATTGTTTTTAAAAGGAGAGACTTTTCTTTCCAATTATCCTTCCTTTTCTCTCTCTGGCTTCCAAGCTCCCTGACTGTCTTTTCAGTACTCTATCTCTTTCCCCTCCTGCACTTTCTCTTCATAAAACAGCAGCAACAACAAAAAACAATTGGTAGTGGCTGGTGTCACAGGCAGGGACCACCTTAGGTCATGGGCCATGACCCAGTTGTGGGTGACAAGACATGGAGGGTTTTTATAGATCTCTTCTTTCATGTCCCTCCCTGACTTTTCTGCCTCCTTTCTTCTTCTTCTTCTACCCTGATATTTATTGTAATCTATATAGTTGTATATGTTCCAATCTAGCAGTGTGGAAAGAATGGCTCTGTGCATATCCCAAGCTGGCGGGAGGAAAAAATGGCTTCTGTGTGTATGTCAGTCCCCAGCAGGCTGGCCTATATGTACATACAGTACAGTGAAAAAAGGATGGAGTAAAGCAGATCAGCTGATCAGGAGGAGAAAGTCATTATATCCATCCTCTCCCCTGCTTCTTCTTCCTCACCAAGATGATGATGATTGTACCCCTCCCATCTGACTGGGTTGCCCCAGCTCCTCTGAGCAGCTTCCAACATATTTAAAAACATAATAAACATTAAACATTAAAAACTTCCCCATGCAGGGCTGCCTTCAGATGTTTTCTAAATAATATTATTGGCTCAAGATTTCTGTTTCTTGACTACCGTACATGCCTGGAGCCTGGGCTTATTTATACTGTACTTTATATATACCAGCTTGTTTGCTTTCTGTCTCATTGTGGGATGTGCAACAGCTTGGCAGGTAAAACAAAATATGCACAATAAAAACAAAACACTCAGTTGTCATATATTTGTAGCTTAAATAAATTGTTTTTTAAAATGAAGACATTTTCCGTAGTGTTTCGTGAACATATTTCCCGTTTATTTATTGTAGGTGCCAAATGTGTAATATGAGGGAGATGCAGGATCCTAAGTGCACATTTGGGGCTGCCATGAATCAACACCACTCCCTTAAAATATGTACCTGGATACGCTGACATTTTGACACATTTACATCAGTGATAGGGGATGGGGAGATGATTTCAAAGCATGCTGCCCCAAATGAAAAGTGCCTCTGAGCTGCTCTTCTGGGTTAGATGCTGGGAAAGCTAAATTTTAAAGTTCTGTCTTCAACTGTCCAACAAACAGGCAACATCTGCAGCTGCTTCCAGACTATACACAGACATGTCTGATGTGAATTATTTAACACAAAGTGCTGTGACCTCTATTAACAAAGGGAGATGCTTCAAGACCTGTGGGCAAGCACCCTGGGAAGCAGCTGGATCCAAGTCAAGCTTATTGAAGATGGGCTAGAATTTATTATACAGGGTGATGGAAAATTGCTGTTAAAGACAATCCCGAGGATGCATTCCAGCACAGCACTCGGTCAGTCAGGACAGTAAGAAGCAAGTCATAAATTGTTTTTAGTCTTGTGATCTCTTTTTCTTTCTTTCTTTCTCTCTCTCTTATACACACATACCAGGAGGAAAAAATATATATTTGCAGTGAAACAGCACGTTGGAAAAAATAAAATGATGTAGCAACTTTTCCCTCTGTCTCTACTGGCAAAAGAAAGAACTGAATTTGGGGGTTGGGGGTTGGAACAATACAAAAACGTGCACTTCAAGGCTTTAAATGTGAAACTTCCTAATCCCCTGAAGTCCACACTAGACTTCTAGCCTCCATGGAAACACCAAAGCATTCATCCAAGTGATTGGCCTCCAATGAATTTTAGATAAGAGAGAATGGAAGGGAATTGATGTGATTTTAATGCAGAAGCAAGCGCTGGAAGGGAGGTCCACTTGGTTCATATTTGAATAAAGCAAACATGGCAGACAAAAGGCTGACAGCAGTAAATGACATTGTCAGGACAAAAATTATCAGCCAGTTTACAATCTGTTTGCTTATGTTGAGCAAACACCATGTGGGTGGCATCCCTTTGGCTTCATGAATGGCAGAAATACTTGCAGGCTCCAGAGAAAGGCAGATATCTCTCCCGCTACAGTCCTGCCACTATTAGATAGCCATTTGACAGCCCACACTGAAAAGGGAAATTCGGGTCTGGGCTCTTTTTGATTTAAAGTTGATGGATTTTTTTTTAAAAAAAGACAAGCAGCATAAAGCAGGAAAACATACTTGCCTGTTAAATATCATTTTAATAAACCACTTGGCACAATCCATTTCAAAGGTCGCTTATGCAAGCCCCAGTGAAATGAATGGTGAGCCAGGGCTGCACAGAGAATAAAGTAGATCAGAGAGATGTGGGCTTGGGACCCTGCTCAGCCATAAAGCTCTCTTGGGAGGTGTGTGTGTGTGTTAGAGAGAGAGAGTACAATGGAATAACTCCAGATATGCTGCCTTGAACAACTTGGAGAATGGGTGGGATACAAAGTTGGTAAATAAAATATATGGGGCTTGTGCAATAGACTGTCCAACTGGACTGTAACCTTTCTTACCAGATCAGATGGCTTACTAAAATTGCATGGCACTCCTATAAAAGCTTTCACCCATATAATTCTGCCTAGATCCAGCAAAAGAGATCTGTCCACAGATGCAGCCTTCTGCCTTTGGCACACATAGCAGACATGGATGGACATTCTCAACATCATTGTAATGCTTACCCGTTGAACTGGCTGAATGCATCTTTTGTTGTGAATTAGGATGTGAATTGGGATATCAGCAGCTGGGGGCTACCAGCTGTTACACACCTATGACGGCAGCTGGATCTTGACCATCATTTTTATTTCTTACAGGAAGCCATATCATTCACTCCTTTTTCTCTTTTATTTTCCTGTTGTTTATGCTCTCCCAAAATTATCTGCCAGAAAAGCTTCTGATCTTGTATGAAAGCATGTTTTCTGTAAAGGTCAAATTTTTAGTCATCCCAGGTGTGTGTTCTTTGGGGCACAACAACAACAACAACAACAACAACAACAACAACAACAACACTTCAGTGCCTTTATAAGGCATGCTTGAAGGATTCAAAGTAGTTCAGATTGACATTGTTTCAGTAATCCTTACAGTACAGTCATACCTCGGTTTAAGTACGCCTCGGTTTGAGTATTTTCAGTTTAAGTACTCCGCGGACCCGTCTGGAACAGATTAATCCACTTTCCATTACTTTCAATGGGAAAGTTCTCTTCAGGTTAAGTACGCTTCAGGTTAAGTACAGACTTCCGGAACCAATTGTGTTCGTAAACCGAGGTACCCCTGTAGTCCAAAACAGACAGTCTGATGCTATTACCCCCTTGTTGCAGGTGTGAAAGCTGGGGAAATAGTGGCTTATTTGAGGCGACCTAGTCCTAGTGAGTTTGTGGATGTGGTGAAATTTGAAGCAGCGACTTCTAAGCTCATGGGTCACACTAACAACACATATTGTAGCTGTCAAGTTTTCCCTTTTCTCCCGAGGAAGCCTATTCAGCATAAGGGAATTTCCCTTAAAAAAGGGGAGTACTTGACAGCTATGTAACAGCATAAGATGGATCCAGGACTGACTAACCAAATATCTCTGGAAGTTCATAGATCAAGCTTCAAGGCATTGGGCTCCCCTGTTGATTATCCTTAAAAATCTGGTATTCAGAGGCATATTTTCCTTCTACCTGCAGGTTCCATTAAACTATCATATCTAATAGCAACATGGGCAGATTTCTCCTCCAAGTATGTGTTTAAAAAGTCTTCTAAGCTAGTAGCCATTTCTTCACCCTGTGATAGGGAATTCCATACTGACTGGTCATGTGCTGTGAACTTCCTATTGTCCGTCCAACTGACCAGCCTCATTCGGTGACCCCCAGCTTGTGAACTCTCTGCTCTGCCCCACACTGTTTGTAACTGTGAGACAAATGTCTGACCACTACATAACACTATCTGTCGTGGACGTACATCACGGAAACTATTTCACGTGTTGCTAAAATAAGGCTGGAAACTTTTTCAGCAGGTGGGTGGTCAGGGCCATCTCAAGCCGATCAGGCGCCCTGGCGCGGAGATCGCTCCGGCGCCCCCGCCCTTGTGGGTGGGCGCAGCGCACAGCACGGCTTCCGCATGGCTTTGCCGCGCAGCGCCCTCCTGCTGGCCCGGTGCCTGGCGCCCTGGCACCCTGCGCCACCGAGACTACCCCTAGAGCCAGGCCTGGGGGTGGTCCACTGTCTCTCAGAGTCAGACCTTGTGGGGGGGCCAGACTATATTTTGAAGGAAAAAAATTGAACAAATTCCTATGCCCCACAAATAACCCAGAGATGCATTTTAAATAAAAGGACACATTCTACTCATGTAAAAACACGCTGATTCCCGGACCGTCTGCGGGCCGGATTTAGAAGGCGATTGGGCCGGATACGGCCCCTGGGCCTTAGGTTGCCTACCTATGTTTTATAGGAAATCATTACCAAGCTTAAAACCATGGAAGCACCTGGGATGAATAGAGATATCGGATTCTTATCTCATTGTGCATGATCAAGCTTTCTTTAGCACCTCAGCCCAGGACTAATTGCAGCCATCAGCAGCCATTAACACCCATCTACAGGTTTACCACTCCCATCAGCCCATCTCCCATTCCCACCCACCCACCCCCACCACCCTCTGTATATATATAGGGTCTGACACTTCTGTTTCTACCCTGTTTCTCATATTTTAAGACATACCCATAAAATAAGCCATAGCAGGATTTTTAAGCATTCAAGGAATATAAGCCATACCCCGAAAATAAGACATAGTGATAGGCACAGCAGCAATGCCGCCCGCGGCAGGAGGAAGAGGGAAAAAATAAGACATCCCTTGAAAATAAGCCATAGTGTGTTTTTTTGAGGAAAAAATAAATATAAGACATGTCTTATAATATGAGAAACACGGTAGTGTATCTGAAGAAGTGTGCATGCACACGAAAGCTCATACCAAAATATAAACTTAGTTGGTCTTTAAGGTGCTACTGAAGGAATTTTTTTATTTTGCTTCGACTCAGACCAACACGGCTACCCACCTGTAACTAGCATATCTTACAGTTACTCAGCAGCATGTGTGAATACAGGTCATTGTTCAAAATAGTAGAGCCTGAAAATAAACACTTGAATCCGATCAATGGGTTTTCACATCTACGAGAGCCAACAGATGCCAATTTATATGGTATTTAGCTCTTTTGGAGTATTCCCACCGAAGAAGAAGAAGAAGAAGAAGAAGAAGAAGAAGAAGAAGAAGAAGAAGAAGAAGAAGAAGAGTTGAAGGCAATTTGAAAGAGGGATCGCTGCTTATAGTATGTTTAATTAGACCATTTTCACAAACAGGTTTTGTGGGTTTTCTTATTGTTTAAAAAACACATGAAACCTCTCTGACTGCAGATAATAATGGAACAAAAGAAATGCAAACAAAAGATCCAGAGTGTATGCACTACACCAGGGGAAGTAAATCCCTTTTTTCAGGCCACATTTAACTCTCCTAAAAATTGTTCTTTGTCTCCAGCCTTGCTCTCCTAAGCCTTCATCTAAGGAAATTTTCAGCCTTTGTTGAATATGCGTGTTAGCCTATGTTGATCTTCTTTTAAATTGCATGAAACATAAAAACCTGCTTATAGATTTCCTTTTCTTCTGAGGCATTATTGTAAAATTAGCTGTTGTATCTGCAGGCCATTTCAATTGTGGATCGAAGTGTGTTTCTTTCATGTAGATTATAAAAGTGGGTGGAGAAAAAAAGAATTCGTTCAGTAGCACTTGACTTGTTTGATCATAAGAAAAATAACAATGACAGGTGAGAATGGCCTGTTTGTTGCAGATAACTAGAGCATAATAAAAATACAAGAATACAGCAATTGCTTTTCAGGCACCAAAACCCATTCACGTGTATGGAAATTTTACGCAATTATTGCAAACCGGATGACACTCATCGTGTTGTGTTATTCTTTGCATTTTAATCTAAATTGCCGCTTCTTTTCCCTTCGATACAGCAATCGGTCATAAAGAGTTGACCACCATTAAAACTGTTTGATTTGGAGTCCTGTAGTGTTTGACTAAGAGGGTAAATGCAAATTTGATGAAAGAATAAGGATAAATTTACATATCAGCTCCAGCTCACATGGAGAGAGTAAACATTCTGTTTATCTCGAGTGTCACTTTATGATTTCAGCAGAATATAAAACTGACCTTGGCCCAGTCACTGCAAGAGGCTTGAATGAAATATATTGTTGTCTAAATACAATTTACTCAAGTAGAACTTGTCAGTAAACCCTGGGTAAGTCAGCAAACAGGGTTAGACAGCAGGGGCACTGGGACAAAATGGTTGTGATAAACTCCAAAATGAAATTCTTGTATGCGTTATCATGAAAAGAAAGAGCTTACCTCCGAAACAGTTTCTTTAATCAGGAGGCCAATGTAAGATAGTGGCATATGATTTTACTGTTATACTTTTCAAATCTCTTGATAATTAGAAAAGAGCATAATCCAGCCCAGGCTAAGCGTATTCAAGTCCTGTTGAGCTGCAGGAGAGAGATATAAACAGGGGAGTCAACGGGACATAAAACACTTAACAGGGACAGATCCAAACTGAAACCGAAACCAAAACAATTCAAAGCATTGTTTGTAGCTTATTTGTTTTAATTAATTTGGTGCTATATAAAGCTATTGAACACAAAATATAATTTTGACAATATTTCTTAATTATATTATAACTGTGAATTAGCTTGCTATTCTTCTGTTGCGTGGATAATAGTGTCATATAGTTTTGTTACTAGATGGTGCTGGACTTTTCGTTGTATTTGGGTGGAGTTGGGAGTTTCCAAGAATCTGCTCTATTCTAGATTAAATAAGATTTTTAAAAAGTTGTCGTCTAGCTTTCTGAGTGAGATGCCCTCTAATCCTCCCTTGATGACAGTCTTAATGTTTGTGATGCTAACTCTCATTACTGAGAATAAAATATATAGAGTGCTTTGAATTGTTAAAATGTGCTGCATTTTATTTGGTTGTTTTATTCCAACATTTCTATACCAGCTATGTGTAAAAATAGTCAAGGTGGCAAACAATCTAGAAAAATTACAGTATATCTAAAATTATGAACTAAAAATTACAGCTGGACGACATAAAAAAATCAGATTGATACCAAAAGCAGAAATGCCTAAAAAGGCATTGAAAAAAGTTGAGCTACTTCAACATCCTCCTCCAAGCAAATTACAGTAAGTGCCTTTACAGCCCATTTATTTCAATGGGAGGAGAGGTACAGTTGCCACAGTCTGTCTTGAGAGGTGCAAGGAAGTGAGCCTCTGAATGCCCTTCCCTAGCTGAGTAAGGAATCGCACCCCAAACGAAGGCTGGCCAGCCACACCTTGACTATAAAATATTTTCTTAAAGCACATTCTCCCTCATGGAGAGCCACCAAGGCATCCCTCTGTTGCTGGGCAGGTTAGTATGGATGGCCATGAATCTGACTGGGCACCTCATAGTTGCTGGGGAGAATTGGTTGTATCAATGTTTGAGCAGTTGATGAGGGGCTATTTATTCCCTGTGCACAGCGTTGAGCTGCCTCTTTTCACTGTGCGCATCAGATCACTTCCTTATGATGTATTTAGGGTTGTTTACTTTGACCTTGCTATGCCTGTCATGGGGTCATCTGCTTTGGGGCAGGGGCCTGGTGGGAATTTTACCATTTGGCTGATTGGCTGTTGCCATTTGGTTTTTGCCTACTGCGTAGCAAATCGTCGCAACTTGTAAGGTTGCGGTTAGGCATTGGTTAATTTTGGTTGGTGGAGGGGTAAGGATTGGCTGTGTTGGCCCCTCCAATGATGCTGCTGCAAGGGTATTCCATTAAAGGAATCCAGGGGCTCGCCATGCTCTTGTCCGAACCCCTGTCAAGGGGCTAGGGCCAAGCAAGAGCCCCTGGGAGCATTTAGGGAGAGGCGAGAGTCTGGCACCCAGCTCTATGCTCTCCCCAAAAATGTTTCCCCTTACTGACTTTTGGAGGCTTGTGGATGTCAGTTCTGTTTCTACCTCTAAGTGGGACCAGATACAGTAGTTGCTAACCAATGCTTAAGCAACCACTTACTGTAATCAATAAAGTTGTGGCCAAAATTATGCCAAAAACCAAAAAACCAAAATTTTTCTGTGAATTGTGTCTTTGTTTGAGGATGCCTGGGGGGTCCTCGACATGCAAAAAAAAGAAAAAAAGCCACCCCAAAGGAAGGGAAGCATGCTAATGCCCAGTGTATTTCCCATTGCCCTTTAAGTAGCCATGGGCTGTGGAGCCCTGGATTTCACCCCTGAGGTTCACTCCCACTTCTCTTATGTAGCATATGGGTAAATATTAGTAAACAGTGTAATGGTAACTAGTTGATCTCTTCAAAATCTTAAACAAAATCTCTTCAAAATCTTAAACATATTTTCTAGGTCTTAAATTCCATTGATTACAATTTTATTTACTTCCAAGAGAAGTCCAGCTTCAGACCATGAGTAGCCCTCTCTGTGGCAGAGCATATGGGGAAAGAGGCTTTTCATGACACCTTGTCCCTATAAGGCATTCAAGATCAATCCCAATACATTAGTTGGAGGGAATTGCTATACCTTTAATATCTGCACAGATTTATGTCCTATAGGTCTGGCAATGACATTGGTCATTTGCTGGGGCCTCAAGAGAGACCATTGTCCCAGCAATCTTGCCATTCTCACTTGGTCCAAATTTCCCAAGTAGCAGGGATTTCACACCTCATTTCTCCACAAGTGCTCAGACCAGTGAATGTAGCTGGTTAATTCAGTAGCAAGTGTAAGTGACAAGCTGTCTGAGCATTTATTTTGAATGCTGTTACTTTAACTAATACAAATTTCATAGGAAATAAATATGGAGATCTCCCTGGCTTAATTGCAGACTATTGGCAATTTCTGAAGTATGGTGAAAAACATGGCGATAAGTTGAATATACACATGAACACCTGAAACTGCCTCATACCAAATTAGACCCCTGACCCACCCAGACCCAGTCCTATGCTGCCTGCATGGACTCTCTGTGACTCTCCAGAGTTTCCAACAAAGGATTTTGGCAACCCAACCTGCAGATGCTGGAGAATGAACTGGGAAGCAGGTCCTGGAAAGCATGGGAGGGGAGAGTTCTTGTGTGCTGCAATGCTGCTGCTTGCTGCTCTCAGCCCCTGTGAGAACAGGATGCTGGACTAGAGAGGCAGCCAAAATTTGAAGGGGGCCACTAAGGTTGTCTTGCCTGAACCTTCTTCCAAATCCTGGACTCAATACTCTTGATCTCCTCTCATTAGATTGCTCCCCACACCCATCAAAATGGAAACACACACTTCCCCCCAAACCTTTTTCTTCCTCAGCATGAAGAGTGATTTTGTACATGCTAAGTTGAAGCAGCAAATCAATCATGCCCTCTGCCATGAGCCTGACTGCACCACTTGACCTTCAGAGTCGTGATTTAAAATTATTACCTAAGCAAAGCTTTCTCAAGCCAGGCTAGATGTCTGAACTGTCTTACCTCAAGCTACTTTACTAGTCCATGACAGGAAATCAACAGCCACACGTGTGCTGAACCCCAAAAGGCTGAGGACAGAGTGGCAATCTGCAGCATTATATTCCTCATATCAAGAATGAAATCCAGGAGCAAACATGTTATTCTTTGATCAGTGTGACTAGGAGCGGTGGGAGAGAATGACTGTTTGGCCCCAGATCTGCACCTACAAAGTGGTAGAATTCTCCTTACTATTTGACAGGATGACACTCTCAATTCCATTTCTTACTGAGGCAGCTAAAGGGATAGAAATAATTCCTGAATTGTACCTCTTTAAAGGTGTATATGAGAAGTGATGTCTAAATATAGCAAACTTAACTAAACTTCAGATCGCAGGGAAACATTTAGATTTGGGGGGAAAGCTTCCGGAGGGAAAAATCACTTTCACTGCCCCCTATACGATGCATTAAGACCGAGGCTTCTTCTACTAATTTCACCACTCATTGCCTTGGAAGATGATCGCATAAAATTTCTATTGGTAGACGTTAACCCCAGGGTTACCTGCGGAGTGACCATCTATATCTTGAAACTCAGGGCCCTTTTGACAGGCTAACTTTCTCTTGCCTCGGATCTCTCTAAATATTTTGCAACGGTCTAAACCCACATGATTTGTCATAGTTTTTACCAAACTCTGTCTTATATAGCATGATTTTATATTCGCTGTTTTGCAAGTGTATTTGATACATTCTCTGTATATACTTGGTTGGTTTGCATATTATGCTCACATTTCACACGATCCTGGCTTTCATGAATCTTTGTGGCTGGCTCTTCACAGTTGTGATGGTGGGGTTATTTCCACAGGCTGCAGCTTTACCTCATCATGGTTAGAACTGCTGCCATCTCACCCCAGTAGCATAATAATAATAATAATAATAATAATAATAATAATAATAATAATAATAATAATTTATTATTTATACCCCGCCCATCTGGCTGGGTTTCCCCAGCCACTCTGGGTGGCATCCAACCGAATATTAAAAACAGTACAGCATCAAACATTAAAAACGTCCCTAAACAGGGCTGTCTTCAGTTGTCTTCTAAAAGTCTGGTAGTTGTTTTTCTCTTTGACATCTTGTGGGAGGGTGTTCCACAGGGCAGGTGCCACTACCGAGAAGGCCCTCTGTCTGGTTCCCTGTAACCTCACTTCTCGCAATGAGGGAACCGCCAGAAGGCCCTCGGTGCTGGATCTCACTGTCCGGCTGAATGGTGGGGGTGGAGATGCTCCTTCAGGTATACAGGACCGAGGCCATTTAGGGCTTTAAAGGTCAGTACCAACACTTTGAATTGTGCTCGGAAACGTACTGGGAGCCAGTGTAGATCTCTCAGGACCAGTGTTATGTGGTCCCGGGGGCCACTCCCAGTCACTAGTCTAGCTGCTGCATTCTGGATTAATTGCAGTTTCTGGGTCACCTTCAAAGGTAGCCCCACATGGAGAGCATTGCAGTAGTCCAAGCGGGAGATAACTAGAGCATGCACCACTCTGGCAAGACAGTCTGCAGGCAGGTAGGGTCTCAGCCTTCGTACCAAATGGAGCTGGTAGACAGCCACCCTGGACACAGAATTGACCTGTGCCTCCATGGACAGCTGTGAGTCCAAAATGACTCCCAGGCTGCACACCTGGTCCTTCAGGGACACAGTGACCCCATTCAGGACCAGGGAGTCCTCCACACCTGCAGACCTCCTGTCCCCCAAAAACAGTACTTCTGTCTTGTCAGGATTCAACCTCAATCTGTTAACCACCATCCATCCTCCAACTGCCTCCAGGCACTCACACAGGACCTTCACCGCCTTCACTGGTTCTGATTTAAAAGAGAGGTAGAGCTGGGTATCATCAGCATACTGATGGACACCCAGCCCCAACCCCCTGATGATTTCTCCCAGCGGCTGCATATAGATGTTAAAAAGCATGGGGGAGAGAATGGAACCCTGAGGCACCCCACAAATGAGAGTCCAGGGGTCTGAACACTCACCCCCCACCACCACTTTCTGAGCACGGCCCAGGAGGAAGGAGCAGAACCACTGTATGACAGTGCCCCCAGCTCCCAACCCCTCTAGACGGTCCAGAAGGATGCTATGGTCGATGGTGTCAAAAGCCGCTGAGAGATCCAGCAGAACTAGGAAACAGCTCTCACCTTTGTCCCTAGCCCGCCGGAGATCATCAACCATTGGAAGGGATCCAAATGGTCCGCATCCTCCAGGCGTGCCTGGAGTTGTTCAGCAACCACTCGCTCAATCACCTTGTCCAAGAATGAAAGATTTGAGACTGGGCGATAGTTGGCCATATCGGCCAGGCATCTTGAGAGCCAGTGTGGTGTTGTGCTAAAGAGTGTTGGACTCTGATCTGGGAGACCAAGGTTCAAATCCCACTCAGCCATGAAGCTTAGTGGGTGATCTTGGGCAAGTCACTGCCCCTCAGCCTAACCTGCCTCACAGGGTTGTGGGAAGGATTTGTGGGAATTAAAGGGCGGGGGAGAACCACGCCTGCCACCTTGAGCTCCTTAGAGGAAAGGGTGGGGTAGAAGTACAATAAATACAATAAAGAAAATCTTGCCAGATTCCTGCTTTGCCGCAGAGCACAACGGCTACCCGACTTACATATGCTTTATTTGAGATTCCTGCATTGCAGGGGGTTGGACTAGAGGACCCTTGGGATCCCTTCCAATTCTACAATTTTATCCAAAGTTCCAGTAAGCTATTTTGCCATGTACTCAACAGCACTTGGAATGGCCTCATTGATCAAGATGGATTGGACATAAAGCGTTACAATGTAAGTGCATTTTTAAATGCAGAAAAGAGCATTATTGAGCAACATTTTGATAGAACTGCTTGACCAATAATGCTAGCAAGATGAACATCTGTGTTTCTTTCCATTCGGGGGCCCTTCCTCTTCACCAGGAGCGGCTATCCCCATGGTGCTCTCCCCTTGCAGCTGTGGCATGTGTGTGAATACAGCAACCATGTCAATGAAGGCAATCATGTGGATCTTTCCTACTCAATCACCACCCTGCAAGATCACAGGGTAATGGCCAGGTGGGAAAGACCTATGCATTTGACCCCCTGCATGGCTGCAGGAGTCCCAGACATACCAAAGCCGCATCTGAAAGCGCCATGGGGAAGCAGCTCTCTGAAAGAGGCAGCTATGTAGCTTTAACAGTGTGTGGTGTCCCTCCAATGGTGTTTCTTACTCCTAGAAAATCATATTACAAAGGTTGTTTGGTTGTGAAGAAAAGCTTGAGAGCACCTTAGGGAATGGAAATCAGAAGGGGATATGAAAATTGTCTAGGATTTTGCTTAACACAAAGAACAAGTACATAAGTGGTCAAAGGAAGCAGTTACAGTGTGCATTATTATTATTATTATTATTATTATTAACAACAATCATTAGAGGGTAGGGCGGAAGATGGAAACCTAACAAAACTTGAGAGGTGCCCCTGTTGTTTTCTAATCGGATCCAGGCTGCTGTGTTGCTACAATCCCAAATCTCTGTTTCACAGTATGTCTCTCCTTGTCCTATGCCTGCTGTTACCAAACTTTGGGAAATCAACACATCCAGTATCTTATGTTACACCTGCTCATTAAACATGCGCTGACCTGTTTACCTTTAAAGTGTGGGTGGAGCCTCCTGTTGACATCAAAAGGAGTTCACCAAGGAAAGGCACACGCCTCCCGCATCTTGAACTGCTGCCCCTGAATCCCCCTTTCCATTCTGGCTCACTTCTAGTAATGAAGTTGGCCTGGGGAAAGCAACTTATGCACACTCTTACAAATGTCTACTCATAAGTAAATCCCAATGAGCTCAGCTGGGCTTACTTTCAGGAAAGAGGGCATCAAATGGCCGCCCGAATCCAAGTGGAGCAAGGTAATGTGAGGATGAGGCAGGTTTCACTCCTTTTGATGTCAAAAATAGATACCTTACCACTCTTTGTGAGTCAGCAGGCCAGTATGTGTTCAATAAACATGTCCGTGTTTAGTTTGGCCCTTAAATTCTGTCAATAGTTTAGGATTGTGAGGATTTTCAAACACTATACAGTATACATTTTTCTTTATGGCTGGTGTTTGGTTTTTAGAGTTTTTAATTTATGTTTATTGACAACCTGTTGGGCAAAAAATACTTGCAAGGCTGCAATCCTGTACATACTTACCCAGGAGTATGAACACACCCTATGGAATGTACTGGAACGTCCTCCTGAGTATATGATTGAGCTCTAAAAGTACAAATAAGATGCATGTGATAAAATGCGTGCACACACATTTTGATAGCTGAGGTGTGGTATGTTTCATAACTTGTCCGTGTATACCACTGTATGAATGGTTTGGGAGTGCAGTTCACAGAATTTCATTCACTTGGGATGGGCATTCTTGAAAGCAAAATAATTTTTTTGGGGGGAGGGGTGTTTTCATCTCATATGGGTATAATGAGACATGAAAGACAGCCTGATGCAAGAGGGCAACATAAAGTGACTATTGCATATAAATAAGGTTGTGGGAGTGAGAATCATTTAAGCTAAATTTTTGAAACAAGAAAAAACCTGTCTATGTCAAGTCAAGTCGTTTTGTTATGGCCAATGACCAGTATCAAGACAAAAACACCCATTACAAATTATTTATTTAATTTTGGGATCTCATCTTGATGTTAGAGACAATAGGAAAATGTTAAATACATTTCCCGCCAATTGGTAGAAGCTTTTTGAATTATTTTTAGCACACAGAGATATCACAAGAAGTAATATTTTCTCTCTATGCTATAAAGTGATATCAATCCTGGAAACGTGGCAGGGTGCCTCAGCTTAAACTCAGAATGTTACTCTCCAAAAATGGCATATTCTGTTCTGAAATGGGAGCTGAAATGCATATGTCTGACTATTTGAAACTTGGCAATGAATGAGGACTTTAGACATTGGCTTTCTTGATTCTTTTGATTTTTCTACTATGTCAGAGAGGAAATCTCATCATCTGTTAGCTGTCATATGCAAAACACCATTGTTTGTTAGCTACTAAATACTGATTGACATGAAATGCTATTGCCTGTCAGCTACCACCTACTGCCAAATATTTGGCAAGTGTTCAGAGACTACGCAGTGAATATTGGAACATATTGGAACACGTGCATTATATCACGTCAGACTATTGATGCATTTAGCCCACTGTCGCCTGCTCCAGCTATCAGAGCAGAGACTCTTTCCCAGCACCTGCTAACGGAGCTGTACAATTGCAGGTGCCAAGGATTGAACCAGGACTTTCTGCACGCAAACCATGTGCTCTGCCATGGCTGCCAATATTTGCCAGAATAATTCACAGAGGGAAATTTGGGGGAGCAAATTCATTTCAGTCTCATTTCACACTACTGTATATTTCCGCCTTCCCAACACATGTTTACTGCCCACCCTGTGTGCTTTCATTGTGTTCTTCACGTCCAGTTGAATGTGGGTGAATTCAAACATGCAGGGTTACAACGTTGTCCAATGATTCAGAGATCTGAAACTGAGGAAGCACAGAATCATAGAGTTGGGATGGGATCTTGGAGGGCATCTCGTAACCAACCCAACTCCCTAGAGGAGTTGCAATGGAGGATGCAACCACAGCATCCCTGGCAGATGGCTGCCCAGCCTGTTCTTCAGTAACTCCAGTCAAGGAGAGCCCACCTCTTTCTGCAGTAGACTGTCCCATTGCCAAACACTGCAGAAGGAACTGCCCTGTCACCTCACTTTGAAACAATTCTCCCCTGTGACAAAGCTCATATAGTCCAATGTGGCTCATGCAGGGATGAAATGTAGCTGTTACATTTACATCCCATCTTACCAGTGCAAGTAGATAAACAAGTACCCCTGCAGTGGGAAGGTAAACAGTGTTTCCATGCGCTCTGGCACTCATCACAGTCCTCCATGCGCCAGTAGCGGTTTAGTCATGCTGGCCATGACCTGGAAAGCCGTCTTCGGGCAAATGCTGGCTCGCTTGGCCTAAAAAGCGAGATGAGCTCCGCACTCCATAGTTGCCTTTGACTGGACTTAATCGCCCAGGGGTCCTTTACCTTTACCTTTTTACCCTCCAAGGAGCTCAAGGTGGTGTGCACACTTCTCTCCTCTCCATTTTTATCCTCACAACAACCTTGTGAGGCCCAAGGTCACCCCATGGACTTCATGGCTGAGTAGGGATTGGACCAGTTGTCTGCCCAGTCCTAATCCAACACTCTAACCCTTGCACCACACTGATGACATAGATACATACATTTGTGAATCAACCCTTAGAGACATTCTACTATACTTCTGCCTTCAACAAAGCTCTGCAGATTTAGATGTGTTTTAAGAGTGCACTTTCTTCAGTTGCTTCACAAAATTTGACATTTCTTACATTTGTTGTTGTTTAGTCGTTTAGTTGTGTCTGACTCTTTGTGACCCCATGGACTGGAGCACGCCAGGCACATACCAGACTTTAAAGGAATTAAAATGGTATTGTAGGCTTGCTGTGGCTTTACAAGTGCTTATTTGCAAGGATAGAACAACTATGCTGTTAAAAACATTACTTTTAATGGAAATGCTGACACCATCTCAATTCTCTGGGTGCTCCTGAGCCCTTGTGTAACAAAGGAATTTTCTGCTCTTTGTACAATGCATACTAATTGCCACATGGGGGAAAGTCAGGTTGTGCCGAAAACAGCAGAATGGTGGAATGGTGCCATCTAAAGGAAAGGAAGGGATATAATCTTGACATTGCATTAAAGCAATGCCTTCTCAGTTTTCCTTTTCAGTCCTCTAATTGCTCCAGAAGCCAGCATTTTGAGGCCCACATGTTTCCAGAGAGTTATATGTTAATGGCTAAATTTGCCTGAACTGTGGCAAATATTGGCATTCAGGCATCTGAACATTGATTGCTTTTTGAATGGCTGCATTCACTGGTATGTGCCTTTACTTGTTGGAATACTTTGGTGAATGCTGATGGTCTCTTTAAAGCATGCACCAGTGTATCTCTCTCTTAAGTGTCTGGTTATTCTCCAAATTATTTGGGTCTTGCCAATATTTGCTGATTCTCACCAACTTTTGGACATTCGGACATATGTGCATATTAACAGAGAATTAAGTCATAAGCGTGATAGAAAAGAAGCCAGCAGAGAACCAGTACATAGTCTCTCACAGTGTGTGACAAGGAAGGAGTTTCACTGTGTGATATAAGCATCCCTAGTGACTGGGGAAGGCATGACTCAGGAGAATGGATGCAATCTGGAACTCTGCTGAACAGACTGTTGGTTAGTGTAGGTGCCCAAGTTCTGGGAAACCCTAGGATCCCCAGTGACTCTGCAACAACTGCTGACCCTAGTATGGTAGGTGAGAGAGATGATATAGAATAGCTCCTAACCAGCAGCTGGGAATCAACCATGCCCCAGGCACCATGAAAGCTCACTGCAGAAAGCCACCTTTTGTAAGACCACTGAGTCATGCTTTATCCTGCCTCTCAAGTGCAACAAGGTGTTTTTTCTTTCTCTTGCACATCTTTTTTCAGTCTATCTTTGTTTTTCTCATTGCAGCCTCTACCTTGTTCCTTCCCATGTTTGGTTACTCATGCAGAGAGGAGAGGGATGGATTCTTAGTGTGCAATGGGGGTCCCTAAATACACCTCTTTGCTTTCTGTGTAGTGCTCTGCAGTCTGGCCAGATCCCACAGGCCAGGAACCTGCAGAAAGGTGCAATGGGTCTTTGCTCAGTGACACATTTTACCCCACTGCCCCCGAGGTCTTTCCTCACATAGACTTATCCCCATTGTGTTTCGTAACTCATAAAAATGGAATGTGAGCATTCTTGAGTCCTGTTTGCATGAAGAAATGAAGCACCTAATCTGAAGCATTTCTGAAAGAGCTTTAAAAGACATATTCACACAAAAGTGCCAGAAAAGATAATTTCAAAATCTTACTTTTTTGTTTTGTTTTGCATGTGTATTCTGGTCCCACAGACACTTTCCCTTTTGCCCACCTTTGCACTGGTGAGACCACCCCTAGAGAAAGATACTGTGCTCTGCATGTGCCATTAATCACTTCAATTACCTTTCATACCAATGCACTTTCTCTATTTGCCTCTTGTGTTTTATTACTAGTAGAATAAACACGCACATTTTTATAACAGCCCCTTTGGGCTGTGTCAACAGCTATACATGCTTCTTTGCTTAACATTGCTGGCTTAGCCTCGAAAGCTTTTAAAACACAACAAAGAAACAGAGATGATTCAAATAATTCGCATTATATATAGGCATGATGATGGATGTGATCTCCTGTTATCTTAACATTGTCACATGCTTAGTATGCTCTGCAAGTTAAGTCATTGGCTTTTAAATGAGAGTTTAGATCTCTGATAGCAGCTGGAAGGCAAGCCAGAGCTTGCTTACAGAGCCCTGCTGCTCAAAATGACGCTGTTGGGGCTCACCCTGGGACAAGAGAAATGATGGGATGTGGGTTTGAAGGCTGGCTCCAGAATTGTGGGGACTGGCAAGAGATGTTGGAGCCCATGAAGAACCCTAAGAAGGGAGAGCAGCAAGGGCCTTGATGTTTGGTCTTCAACAGTTAGCACTTGGACAGTAGATGGAGCAGGCAGTTTCCCTACTATGGTGAGGCCAGGTGCTGTAGTGGACAGCAGGATAGACAGTGGTGCTTACCTGACCTCCCGTCAATGACGTTGCTGCTGCTTATTGGGAGAAAGAGTGGGAGGGCCAAGGAGGCAGGGAGGTCAGTGCTGGGCGAATGCTCTGGCAGAACCAATACAGTGTTCCTGCTGGTGTGTTTGCACAGCGTCAGCCTCCCCAGCATCTTGACCCTCCAACTCTTCCTCCCCATAAGCAGCAGCAGCTCTGCCGTAGGGAGGTCAGAAAGGCTGTGCTGCCCATCCTCATTGCCTGGTACTGGTGAGATGTATTGTATTTCTATTTAATTTGTGGCATATATCTCTATAAGTAAAGGTAAAGGGACCCCTGACTGTTAAGTCCAGTCGCGGACGACTCTGGGGTTGCAGCGTTCATCTCACTCTATAGGCCGAGGGAGCTGGCGTACAGCTTCTGGATCATGTGGCCAGCATGACTAAGCTGCTTCTGGAGAACCAGAGCAGCACACAGAAACACCGTTTACCTTCCCGCCGGAGCAGTAGCCTACCTATTTATCTACCTGCACTTTGACGCGCTTTCAAATTGCTTGGTTGGCAGGAGCAGGGACTGAGCAACAGAAGCTAACCCCATTGCGGGGTTTCAAACCGCTGACCTTCTGATTGGCAAGCCTAGGCTCCGTGGTTTAGACCACAGTGCCACCCGCATGTATATTTCTATATTAACATATAAATTAGCCTATGTGAATTCTCTGGACTGGGTTGGTGTTCTCTGGCCTTCTAAAAGCTGCACATGTAGGAGCCAGAAATCTTATTTAGAAAAGAAAGTTGCCATCTTCATGTCAGAATCATATTCTTAAGCAGGCCTTTGCAGGGCGGGGGCGGGGGCGGGGCAAGGTGAGGCAACTGCCTCAGGCTGCAGGATCCACAGGGGCAGCAGATCCTGCTGTAGATCTTTCTTCCCTCCTTGTTTCTGATGTGGATCTTCATCCACCCCTTTCTTCCCTGGTGGGGAGGGGGGCACCATTTTGCCGTTCACTCCAGATGCCAAAATGTATTGGGCTGGCTCTGGGCTTTGGTTGCCTCCTATAATTGGAAGTGGAGAAAACTATAGTAGTCACGGAGAATGACCCAGTGTGGTGCACTGAGTGGGGCTCAGCCCCTCAATGGTAGAGCATTAAAAGTCATCCATCTTCATCCTCCCCCCCCCCAGTCTTTTGCAAACACTCCCAGCTTTGCATCAGGCAATTTCAAAAATTAAAATAATTTGTAAAAAAAGGAAATCAAAGGACTCACACAGCTTCCAGCTTCCCTTTGGTGTCCAGCCCACTCAAAGTGATAATGATGGCGTTCTGAATTCAGTGGTCCTCTAACCAGACTCTGTGCCCTATTACTGCCTGGCTATCTATTATTAAATTTATAGAAATAAAACTGCTAATGGTGGCCAGGCAGAGTGCCTAATTGGCAAATGCTGTTGCAAACAGTAGGGCTGTGCAGAGGATGGCTCAGGTGAGAAGTCAGGGTTCAGGGACTCTGCATCTTTGAGGAGTGGGCATCGCACCCTGCCTGCACACCCTGCCCAAGCAAGCTTGTGACAGCCACACATCACATTTGTGGAAGGCAGGCATGTAAAGTCCAATGTTTTTGGCCTGAATATCCTGGTAGTGTCCTATATTCTTTATTCCCATGGGGAGGAACAGGGAATTCTTGGGGGTGAGCAGTTGCTGCTGCTGCTGCTATAAACCCTTAAATGACTATATTCATGTCAAAGACTAAAATCCTTTTTGCTGAAAAGAAAGGAAATCTGGCAGCTTGACTTGTGCTGATAACAGGGCTGTAGTTATCATGAGGTATAAATAATAAATATCCATAACAAATGCTCTAGGAATACATTGCTTGCTTTTAAACAGTTTAATCTTGAATTTATCCAAGCATGGGTATATGAACCTTGGTTGCTGAAATATTAAATCTCTTTTCAAATCATCCATTCCATTTATCTGAAATACCATGCCTAGCCTTGCACAAAGTAGTATTGCCAGCTTAAGATCACTTGATAAAAGACCTACAAAAATAGAGCTCATGCAACTCAAGTTCTTTGAATGGTTTAGGGTTGGCAGAAGGGTTGTTGCACCTTCAACAGCAGTGTGTCAAGGAAACCTCAGCAGGTTAAGGCTTTTCTATTGTGGAAATATGCCTGTTGTCTTTGTCCATGGAGTTTTCTTGGCAGGGATACTGGAGTGGTTTGCCAGTTCCTTCTCCAGGTGGATCACGTTTAGTCAAAACTCTCCACTATGACCTGTCCATCTTGGGTGGCCCTGCATGGCATAGCTCATAGCTTCTCTGAGTTATTCAAGCCCCTTCGCCACGACAAGGCATTGATCCATGAGCACAATTGCGCTCATTTCACACGCTAGCAAGGTTATGCTTAAAATTCTACAAGGCAGGCTTAGGCGGTATGTGGACCGAGAACTCCCAGAAGTGCAAGCTGGATTTCGAAAGGGCAGAGGAACCAGAGACCAAATTGCAAGCATGTGCTGGATTATGGAGAAAGCTAGAGAGTTCCAAAAAACGTCTACTTCTGCTTCATTGACTACGCAAAAGCCTTTGACTGTGTCAACCACAGCAAACTATGGCAAGTTCTTAAAGAAATGGGAGTGCCTGATCACCTCATCTGTCTCCTGAAAAATCTCTATGTGGGACAAGAAGCTACAGTTAGAACTGGATATGGAACAACTGATTGGTTCAAAATTGGGAAAGGAGTACGACAAGGTTGTATATTGTCTCCCTACTTATTTAACTTATATGCAGAATTCATCATGCGAAAGGCTGGACTAGATGAATCCCAAACCGGAATTAAGATTGCCGGAAGAAATATCAACAACCTCAGATATGCAGATGACACAACCTTGATGGCAGAAAGTGAGGAGGAATTGAAGAACCTTTTTAATGAGGGTGAAAGAGGAGAGCGCAAAATATGGTCTGAAGCTCAACATCAAAAAAACCAAGATCATGGCCACTGGTCCCATCACCTGCTGGCAAATAGAAGGGGAAGAAATGAAGGCAGTGAGAGATTTTACTTTCTTGGGCTCCTTGATCACTGCAGATGGTGACAGCAGTCACGAAATTAAAAGACGCCTGCTTCTTGGGAGAAAAGCAATGACAAACCTAGATAGCATCTTAAAAAGCAGAGACATCACCTTGCCAACAAAGGTCCGTATAGTTAAAGCTATGGTTTTCCCAGAGTGATGTATGGAAGTGAGAGCTGGACCATAAAGAAGGCTGATCGCCAAAGAATTGATGCTTTTGAATTATGGTGCTGGAGAGTCCCATGGACTGCAAGAAGATCAAACCTATCCATTCTGAAGGAAATCAGCCCTGAGTGCTCCCTGGAAGGACAGATCGTGAAGCTGAGTCTCCAATACTTTGGCCACCTCATGAGAACAGAAGAATCCTTGGAAAAGACCCTGATGTTGGGAAAGATGGAGGGCACTAGGAGAAGGGGATGACAGAGGGCGAGATGGTTGGACAGTGTTCTTGAAGCTACGAACATGAGTTTGACCAAACTGCGGGAGGCAGTGCAAGGCAGGAGTGCCTGGCGTGCTATGGTCCATGGGGTCACGAAGAGTCGGACACAACTAAACAACAACATTGTGGAAATACAATTTTGGGTTAAACTTCACTTGTTGACATTCTGCCTGCCCAGTGCCATGCATGTTGGTGCTTAATTTATTTTTGGACTCTCCACCACATAAGAGAGGAAACAATTTTGCAAATGACACAAAGTGTATTCAATACTGAGTGGGGTGGAGGGCCCCAGAAAGACCTGTTGGTGGCCCTGGACCTCTGCAATTCAAATTGTGACAGTCCTGGCTTGTTGAAGAGGGCTTTGGCAATGGTGGTTACTTACGCACCACTGAAGAAGAGGAAATAGTTCACCCAAAATTATGGAAAGAGAGGGTATAGATTTGCATAATATTTGCACATACTGTATATGCAGAAAGTGGAGAAGTCTGTGACCAGGTGACCAGGGTGCCTGTTCCATCTGCTAGCCAGGTGCTAATTATTAATGGCCAACTTCAAGGCCCCTGCTGCTCTCCCTTCTTCTGGTTTTTTAAAAAAAATCTTTAAGCTAGATTTCAGATAGAGGGCTTCTTTGTAGCCACCCTAGCTTCGTCCTCAACTTCCTTCTGCATCCTCAGTTCTGTGTTCTAGAACTGGATTCTAGCATCCAGCTTACTAGGCTGTATATGTATTTCTGATTACCAGGATCATTATGTTACAGATGGTTCAAGCTTTTAGCTTTTCACTCCACATAAACATTTAGGAATACAAACTTCTATTGGGAAGCAAGGGTTTGCCTACAGCAAAATTCCATATTCACACACAATTGTTTGTAGCTTTATTAAAAGGTAAGGGAACCCCTGACCAATTAGGTCCAGTCACGGACGACTCTGGGGTTGCTGCGCTCATCTCACTTGACTGGCCAAGGGAGCCGGCGTACAGCTTCTGGGTCATGTGGCCAGCATGACAAAGCTGCTTCTGGTGAACCAGAGCAGCGCATGAAAACACCGTTTACCTTCCCGCTGGAGCAGGGGCGTACCCAGGATCAACTGGGGGGAGGAGCCATGGTTGTTTAGGTTGTGACATTTCAGCATGGAAAAGGCGAATGAAACCAAAATTTTAAGAAAATTATATATAATTATAACAGTGCTTTATTACAGTAGTTATTACAATTATTTGCTTGAATTTTTAAATTTTTTAAATTCTAGTTACCGTACATGTCTTATACTAATACCATTTTTCTTGGGTTTGAAGAAAACTTGTTCAAAACTTTCGTTTCAATCCAGTCCTGATTTTCCTTGAAGAATTTCCGATGGATGCTCATCAAACACAACCCAGTCAGTCTGTCCTCTCCCATTGTACTTCTAAGCCAGGTCTTTACCCTTTAAAATTTAATTTTTCTACAGAAATGACTTAACTTACCTTTTTGGAACCAGTTTCTTATATCCATGTAGGCAGCCTCGATGTCTTCTAAATGAAAATAAGAAGGTAAACTAATAGTGGGCGGCTCAGTTTAGTGGCGGGCAGCTCAGTTTAGTGACGCGGAACTCACTAGACCCCTCTAGAAGATCCCCTCTTCTTGGCACTTCCGCTCGTGCTCGTCGGGAGAAATGGCTGACCCGTAACATCTCTCCCGACCCCCATGGGGAATTTGGCAGTGGCTGGGGGAGTAAAGCAGTCTCCCCACCCTCCCGGGATGACGGGAGGGGCCGCTGGCCCCCGGATGCCCCTTAACCCACCCCGATCTTTTGAGGGGTGGGGGAGCCTGGGCCGAGCACCCATGGGGGCCGGAGCTCCTGGAGGCCACCCTGTTCGAGCGCGAGTTCCATGATTTAAGAGGAATAATTGGATTTAAAAGAAGCAAGGATTTATGGGGAGGCTGGACTGGGCAGAAAATCCACACAGGAAGAGTGTCTTTGTGTTAAATCTCACTTGATATTTATCTAAGAAGCTGTGACAAGAGGAAGACAACGACAAGAAAGAACTGTTGGGAAAGATCGGGACTATAATGGATTAGAATGATAAGAATTTAAAATTTGGACTAGGATGGGAGCAAGTATTGTTATTCAGAATCCCCAGATTTTGAAGCATGGGAAGTCTAAAAGAAGATCCCCTCTTCTCTCTGCTAGAGCCCGCTGGAGACTTCTCCCTCCCTTAAATCCCAATGGCTGGCTGACATAGATTCCTCTACCTGTCGCTAGGTGGCTCTAGACAGGCCCTTGCAGAGCCAGGCAGAGGCCCAGGCCAGGTAGATAATGTGGATCCCCCTTTCCCCCCCTGGGGATCACTGAAGTCTTATAAATAAGTAAGTATATACAGTAAATAATTTTTACAAAAGTTATGCCGACAAATAATTTTATTTCAATAAAATAATTTTATTGCATATAAAGACAAAACAGAAAATATAGGTATACAACAGTGCTTTTTAGGTCCTCTGCGCTTGGCGGCCTTGCGAGGAAGAGGATGGGGGACGAGGAGGACGGGAAGAAGTCGCGAGTGCTGCAGATGGTACGGGCAGATGGGACAGATAATAACTGTTTTACGTTTGTGCTCCACAATGAGGACCACACCCTTGGCAACTCCCTTGAAAATGATCATGAAAAACCATGAAGATACAATGGTATCTCGCAAGACGAAATTAATTCATTCTGCTGTCGTTTCATATTGCGAAAATTTCATCTTGCAAGGGACGGTTTCCCATAGGAATGCATTGAAATTTAATTAATGTGTTCCTATTCGTCTTGCCTCCACACACACACACTTGCAAACACTCAGTACACTGTACTGTACCCGCTTCTCAGCTGATCAGCGGCAGCGCTGGCGCTGAGGGGGGCAATCCTGGGCCGGTCCTAGGGTGAGCGGGAGAAAGTGTGCAGCAGCGGCGGCGCTGAGGGGCTGATCCTGGCCCGGCCCTAGGGCGAGCGGGAGAAAGCGCGCGGCCGATTCCGGACCGACAACAGCAGCGGGCGGCAGTGGATCCCCAAGGGCGAGCGTGGCACAGCAGTGAGGGCAAGGGACTTTACTGTAATGCGTCCCTATTCGTCTTGTGAAGCACGGTCATATAAAACTTTGTTTTGCGAGATGCCTCGCGCAACGCAAAACACTGTCGTCTTGCGGTTTTTTCGTTGTGTGAGGCATTTGTCTTGCAGGGTACCACTGTATAGCTATATAGATATCGTTCTGTGGATATAGCATCACCCATCCTTTTGAAAGAAAAATAAACCTCCGTATCCAGACCATAGCTGCCAAGTCCGGATTGTAAAGATCCGGGATCGGCAGCGCGCGCACGACCGGAAGTTGCGTGACGCAACTTCCGGTGGCGCTTCGCCCTTCTATGGGCACCAGAAAATGGCGGCGCCAGCGCCGGAAGTCGCTTCCGCGCATGACCGGAAACACGTAAAAGCGACTTCCGGCGCCGGCGCCGCCATTTTCTGATGCCCATAGAAGGTCACGCAACTTCCGGTCATGCGCGGAAGCGACTTCCGGTGCCGCCATAGAAGGGCAAAGCGGCACCAGAAAAATGGCCGCCAGGGAGAATTGAATTTAAGGGACAATGCCGGGATTCTCTGCCAAACGGGAGACCGCCGGGAAACGGTGAGAAAAAAGGGGTTTTCCCGGCGGATACGGGATACTTGGCAGCTATGATCCAGACCAATGGAGGCCTACCGGCTGTTGATATGTTCCAGAAGGGGCTGGAGGATCTCATGGTTGTTTGCCAGCACATACTCAGCAAATTTGAGGCAAGTGTGGAAGAGTACAATGCCAAGAAGGATGTGACTATGGAGGAAGCATAGTCTTGAGTTCCAATCCGCTGTTCAGTCCTGGCCATGAAACTTAGCCTGCTTTGGTTGACCTGATGGATGGCCTTTGCAGAGTGTGGGATGGGGAGTGTGACCTTGCTCCTGCTTCTTGTTATCTCGTTGGCATTTGATGCCGTTAACCATGGTATCCTCCTGGACAGGCTCCAGCAAATGTGAATTGGGGGCAGCGGTTCCAACCCCATCTTCAAGTTTAGTATTTGATCAGCAATTTCTTTCGGTGACGGAGAAATAAGTTTGAAATTTGTATCGAAAATCCGCTTAAGGAGGAGCACTTCACTCTGAATTTCATCACGGGAAATATGTTTCGAGTATCGCAAGTGAAACCGAGTGCATTTTTGTATCAGTTCATCCTCATTGAAGTGTTGGAACTTCCACAAAAATCAAAAAGGTCACATATTTCCCTAACAGCAGAAAATCGCCGTGTCAGTCCAACAATAACAAAGTCAATTATTTTGACAAATACATTCACTCTGAAGTAGGGCACAATTGGCCTCCGAAGCCTTGCAGCCTCTCAGAGGCAAGCCCCGACCTCCCCCGGACCTGCGGAGGCTCCACGATGGGCCTGTAGGCTGCGATTGCCTCCGAAGCCTTGCAGCCTCCCAGAGGCAAGCCCCAACTCCCCCCAGACCTGCGGAGGCTCCACGATGAGCCTGTAGGCTGCGGTCAGCCTCCGAAGCCTTGCAGCCTCCCAGAGGCAAGCCCCAACCTCCCCCAGGCCGGCGGAGGCTCTGCGATCAGCCTGCAGGCCGTGGGAGGCCTCCAAGGCCTCCACAACTGCCCGGAGCCAGCCCCCGGCATCCTCAGGATGCCCAGCAGGTCGCATCCCAGCCCCAGAATTAGGTAAGAAACACTCACCTAACGAAGACCAAGAGCAGTATAGCTGCTAAGAAAACAAAAATGAGCTTGGGCCGAAAAGCCCTTCACCAAACTTTGCCCCATCCCCAGCTATATAAAGATGGATGGCAACCAGCCAGGTAACCCCACCTACCCTGTGATTGTTGGGGGTGGTGGTGGAAATTTTTGGGATTCTGCAAGGGATTTGGGGATTTGTTTACATGAGTCTGCCCTGTGCCTTTGTCTCTGGGGTTCAGGAGCTAATCAAGAAAGGAAGCTGCGGTACAATCGGCTGAGATAAGACAAGTGAGCCTGACCGAGGCCCCCTTTGGAATCGGAGGCCTGGGCCAAATGGCCCATATGGCCCACCCTCTGTTTGGGCCTGGCTCTAGATACTTCTCGGTTTTTACCCCATTTCAGTGTGGTAAACAACTGATTATTCGCCATCACCCTACCTAATTTGTTTCATTTCATCACATTATAACCATTTAATTATTATTATTTGCTTCGGGGGGGGGGGAATTTCCAATTACAAACCAATCATATCATATCAATTATTCCAAATTATACAAATACATATCAATGAAACCAAATATTATGCCAAATCATTAAAAAAATTTTTTTGCTTCTGGGGACATAGAATCATAGAATCATAGAGTTGGAAGAGACCATAAGGGCCATCCAGTCCAACCCCCTGCCAAGCAGGAAACACCATCAAAGCATTCTTGACATGTGGCTGTCAAGCCTCTGCTTAAAGACCTCCAAAGAAGGAGACTCCACCACGCTCCTTGGTAGCAAATTCCACTGCCGAACAGCTCTTACTGTCAGGAAGTTCTTCCTAATGTTTAGGTGGAATCTTCTTTCTTGAAGTTTGAATTCATTACTCCGTGTCCGCTTCTCTGGAGCAGCAGAAAACAATCTTTCTCCCTCCTCCATATGACATCCTTTCATATATTTGAACATGGCTATCATATCACCCCTTAACCTTCTCTTCTCCAGGCTAAACATACCCAGCTCCCTAAGCCATTCCTCATAAGGCATCGTTTCCAGGCCAGAATTGCATTGGCTTTTTTAGCTGCTGCATCACACTGGGACATAAGGGAGGTGTCCCTGGATAAGAAATCTGCATATGTAATTCTTATTCCACCCTCTTCTCTCAGTTCTCTACACTTCCCTCAGCTTGAATGCTCAGTATCTCCCCAGTCAACATAGTTGTGGGTGCATCTAATTCACACCCAGATGCCTTATTAATGGCACAATCTGACTCAAGAATGTGAGACTTTGCCTCAAATCAGCCTTAGAAGCCTATGAGCTAAATTTCAAAGGAAATGTTACGAGTTTGTGAGGTGCCAGACCAATCTAAATTCATGGATCCAGTGTTAGAATTTAATCATGCCTCCTCGCCCCCTGGATTCAGCAAGTGTTAAAATAGAAGCCAAGTTGGCTTCCTCTTGAGATAATTGTTTGGGTGACAGGCCATTAAGAGAACAAATGAATAGTGTTAAGCAATTAAGAGAGCAAAAGGAAGAATCCTCTGTGCTACATGACAAATGGGTGGGGCCCTTCCTCCAGCTCTTAGGTAGCTAGAGTCGTGTTTAGGGAGCTGGGAACTGGGTGTAATGTGACCTAGAAGTAAAGCTGCAGGCTAAAAGTCAGAGAGGCAGAGCATGATGTTTGATGTCTGTTTGAACCCGAGGCTGCAGCTATGGAAAAAACAAGACACTCTTGGGGCATTGGTGCTGTGATCCCCTCCATTGCAGGCTCAGGTTGTCTATATGTGTAAATAGACCATATATCATAAAGACACCACAGTCTCCACTGTGTCTCATTGCCACAAGGAAATATAAACCCTGGATGTGTTTGAAAACCCTGGAACCTTGCACTGCTTGGAGATTGGGTGTGCAACAGAAAGATGACAACAGAAGAAGAAGGAAAGAAGGAAAGAGGGAGAGGCGGTAAGAATACTGGATGCATAAGAGCAAGTGCAGTTAATTGTGTTTAAGCTTCATTTCAGGCACATGCATCTTGATGCAAATGCAGATATACAAATCATTTCAGCCTTTTCCTAATGGACTTCCTTACCTGCAATATGATTATTTTTGGGGTAGATAACAAGTGTGAGTTTTGGGGATTTTTTTAAGGCAAATCAAGCCCTTTTGAGCAGCATGACTTTGGGAAAGTTAAACACAGAGGCTTCACTGCTCCTCCCTGAAATCAACGGAATAAGAAATTATGGCTTGGATGACAGCCTCTCTCTTTGACTTTGGTTTTGGCTCTAAAATAAAACAAATTTGCATGTGATTCTTCACGAAATATCAGTAGTCACCTCCTTCAGAAGCTGTTTGCAGTACTGTAAAGATTCAAAATATTTTTGAATGGAAGTGTCAGTTTAAGATCCTCGACACAGAGCAGACCTACAAAGCCTATTTGCAAAGTAAATTTGCTCTGGATTTCCGATACCTAGGAAAGTTTTTTCTATTATATTTATTTAAAATTACAACAGTTTACATTAGAAACAAGCTCAAACAATTAAGGTGAAAGATAAATAACTGCATACAGTTTAATTTTACAAAATGCAAACATACATCTTTCATTGTTCCATAATCTGAGTATTAAACACAGTATAATTGCACAATGCAGTTTCACTGTCTTCAAAGGCTCAAAGAATCAAACAGGTCTGACTTTCATGAAATAATTTTTATTTTCCTGTACTATGCAAATAACTTTACACGGTGGCTCTCCTGAATCCAGCTGGGGAAGTTGTGATGGAGGAAGATAGGAAAGGGGACCTGCGTCTGCATTCCAGGGGTGGTGTTTTGGTTCTTGAGGAGGGGGTCTTGAGCACACTCAGTGCAAAGAAATTAATGGGACTCAGGCAAGAACACAGCATGTGCACAGGAGAACTCCCCAAGCATTGCACTTTTACAATGAAGCTGTTCATAAGAAAAGCTCTGCTGGGTCAGGCCAAAGGCCCACCTAGTCCAGCCTCCTGTTCTCACCATGGAAAACCAGTCGTCTATGGGAACCAAGACCAACAGCATTCTCTCCCCTGGTGATTTCCAACCCACAGTTGTGGAGGGGCATATTGCCTCTGAAATTATATGACATGAATAGGTACACATACCCTTTGTAGACATATGATATGTACACATATGATATGAATATGTACACAGACATCAAGGCTAGTAGCCATTGATAGCCTTAACCTCCAGGAATTTGTCTAACCCATTCTAAAGACATCAGAGTTGCCGGCCATTCCTGCATCTTGTGGCAGAAAATTCTATGGTTTTAACTATGTACAGTGGTACCTCGGTTTAAGTACACAATGGGTTCAGGAAGTCTGCACTTAACCTGAAGCGTACTTAACCTGAAGCAAACTGTCCCATTGAAAGCAATGGAAAGTGGATTAATCCATTCCAGACGGGTCCACAGAGTACTTAAACTGAAAGTATTCAAACTGAAGCGTACTTAAACTGAGGTATGACTGTACTATTGAAGAAGTACTTCCTTTTGCCTTTTCTGAATCTTCCAACACTGAGCTTCATTGGAAGGCTCCAGATTCTAGTGTTATGGGAGCAGGAGAAACACATCTCCCAAATCACTTTCTCCACATAGTTCCCCCTTACACACTTTTCCTCTAAACTAAAATGCCCCAAATTTAAAAACATTTCATTGTAGAGGAGCTGCTCCTGTTCCTTGATCATTTCAGGTGTTCTTTTCTGAAGCTTTTCCAGCTCTACAATATCATTTTTTTAAGTGAGCGTCTTTCTGTACAGAGCATTCCAAATGCAGTCATACCATATATTTGTATAACGGCATTTTATTTTCAGAACCTTTCCTAGTGATCATTCATGTGGAATTCACCTTCTTCACAGCTGCCACACACTGGGCTGGCATTTTCATTGAGATGCCAACCATGACTCCAAGATCTCTTTCCTGGTCAATCATGACCAGCTCAGGTCCCCAAAGGGTATGTGCAAATTAGGATTTGTTTTGGCCCAGTGGCCATCACTTTGCACTTCATTTCTCTTAGCCTGAATATGTGCAGGTGTTAACCAGTCACCACTTCTTCTCTCTTCACTATCTTATTTATTCATTTTTGAGATTTATATCCCATCAACATGATTCAGAAGAGCCTTCAGGGCAGCTGCCAGCAGAGCCCTTTGAACCCCCCTAAGCAACCAAGTGTATGATGAATATTGTCCATTTTTGACACATAAGAACAGCTGTGACATACAACAGTCTTTGTGCTTCCTCCGCATATTCTGCCCATTGAAAGCCTAGAACAATATATGCTCCAAATGCAGCCTTTGTTCCCGTTCGGTTCAAAGTGCTCTGGCAGCTGTGTCCACCAAAGAACCCTCCACAGCTTTCACATCCTCCTGCTACATGCGGAGGAGGGACAGGGGAGCTGCCCAGGTGGCATGGCATCACACCTGTGGATTTCCAAAAGCCCATGAAGTCAGAGAAGCAGCAAGATGTTTATGATGTGATTCTCAATGAGCAATATTCACATGACACTCTTGATTTGGTAATATGGTTGTTGTTGTTTTGCCATCTGAGAAAATAATATGAACCATGCTACAGTTCTACTAAGAATTGGAATGTTTTAAATCTTACAAAATCATTTAAAACAAACAAATAAAGGGTGAAGCAGACTAGTCTGCTGGGCCATATCCTGCATTCAGCCTCACAAAAACTGACCAGCTGTCTTTTACTATGATAGCTAGCACATGCCTCTATCAGCTCAAATATTTTGCTGAGTTACACCCACTAAGCACCCAGTCAAAACATGGGACTGGATCCAGGACACAATGGTGATGCCCAGCACAGCAGAACTGGATCCCAGCAGCAGAGAAGGGGCTCTGCAGTTTACAAGCCTGGCAAGGTGCTTGCCATGCTTATTATTTGCATGTTATTGATTTCAGATGTGTGAACCACTCAGGGGCCATTGTTCAATGCCAAAATAAATAAGTATTGATTAATAAATGCCCATCATATTGGGGAGAGGTGAGGAGGACCCTTTTAACAGAAAGTCGACATCTATATTTTCAGAGGTAGCAGGGAGTAACTTAATGGAACTGCCCATTCAGCACCCAGGGAGAACTGCTTTCTTCCTGCCTCCTGAAAACATCTGGCTGACCTGTTGGAAACCTAATGCTGTACCAGACGGACCCTTCTGATGATGCAACAGGACTCTCTTTATGTTCTTATGTATTTAAGTGCTGCACTTTTCCCTGTAGAATAACTGGTACAGAAAGAGCTTGTTGACGCTGTTCTGGGTGGAAGCTTGGATATTTTGTACCATAGAAGTTAACAGAACACGCTGAGTATAGAGGCATCCTCTGTGTTAACGCAGCCCCTTCCAGTCACCTTGAGTTTCATTTTTTGGTCACCATTAAGTGTGACACAACCTGGTTCCGGCAAGATCTATAGAGCGAACATGGGATTGGGTTGACAAAGTAATTTTATAACAATTTTAATAGGCTAGAAGGTATAAAAAGACCAGGCAGTCTTGTTGCAGCAGACTTTTGCCATAGTGCAGGAAGGGGGGGGGGCGTCTTTCTTTTCATGGCAGTCACATCATCCATTCTCTCCCTTTGCATTTGAAAAAAAGGAGCCAGTCACAAAGGAAGACACAGCAGTGATACTGAGCCCGTGTTGAGACAGCCCCACAGCCACAGTCTTGGCACACACAAAGAGGGGTGGTGTAACACAGCTGAAAACAAATGGGTTCTGGAACAAAACTGGGTCACAAGTGAAAAAGACAAAGGTCAAAAGTTATTTGAGTAAGCTGGTCTTCTGTTTAGAAACAATGCAGTGTGAGCTGAAACAAACAAACAAAAACCTTTAAGGTCATTCTCTCTCCCCCCACCCCCACCCCAAACTGCCCTCTAGTCTGCACCTGTGTTTATTACATTCATTTATTCTGCACAAAACTTCAGGCAAGCAGTCTCTGTGAAATAAGTTATAAACCAGTTCCATGATGTGGACGGATGCCCCCAATAACTCTCTTTACTGTGTTGTTTCCACCTGCTGAGAAGTCTTCCCATTTTGTCAAAAAATAGGTGGGAGTGGATTTTGCTGGATCAAACCAGTGCCCTGTTTCCAACAGTTAGCTGTGAAGGCAAAGCCCTGCCCAGAAGTCTCTCCCCAAGACCTGATATCCAGGACCAGTTTGGGACTCAGGTATTTGTTGGGCCATCTTCTCATGCACTAGACCTCCTATCCACAGAGGTCATACTCTGTGGCTCCTCCTCAGCTGCCCTGAGTTCTGACGTAATATGGGTGTCTCCCAGAAAGAGATCTTTTTTGGTGGGCTCTGGAAATTGTTGCCTCAGGTAGTTCACCTGGTGTCCACCCTGATGCCATTTTGGCTACAGGCGCCCTTCTTATTTCCCCAGACTTTACAAAGTCTTCTAAGCAGATGGGTGTAATATGTCATTGTGCTGTACTGTTGAGCTTTTACCTACTGTGCTTTACTACTGTTCTTAAAGTATTCTTGTTAAATTATTCTTGTTTAGAGATGTACCATATATGTGTATATTACATAGATTTGTGTGGCGAGATCAAACTTGGGAGAAGCTTCCTGCTGTAGAACAGGATGTCCCTCTTCTCATCTGAGAAATGTTGGAGGAGATTCTTGGATGATGGGCTTGAGGGCATCCTGAGCAAGTTTGCAGATGATACCAAATTGGGAGGGGTGGCTAATACCCCAGAGGACAGGATCACACTTCAAAATGACCTTAACAGATTAGACAACTGGGCCAAAGCAAACAAGATGAATTTTAACAAGGAGAAATGTAAGGTACTACACTTGGGCAAAAAAAAATGAAAGGCACAAATACAGGATTGGTGACACCTGGCTTGAGAGCAGTACATGTGAAAAGGATCTAGGAGTCTTGGTAGACCACAAACTTGACATGAGTCAGCAGTGTGATGCAGCAGCTAAAAAAGCCAATGCAATTCTGGGCTGCATCAATAGGAGCATAGCATCTAGATCAAGGGAAGTAATAATATCACTGTATTCTGCTCTGGTCAGACCTCACCTGGAATACTGTGTCCAGTTCTGGGCACCACAGTTCAAGAAGGATACTGACAAGCTGGAACGTGTCCAGAGGAGGGCAACCAAAATGGTCAAAGGCCTGGAAACGATGCCTTATGAGGAACAGCTTAGGGAGCTGGGTATTTTTAGCCTGGAGAAGAGAAGGTTAAGGGGTGATATGATAGCCATGTTCAAATATATAAAAGGATGTCATATAGAGGAGGGAGAAAGGTTGTTTTCTGCTGCTCCAGAGAAGCGGACACGGAGCAATGGATTCAAACTACAAGAAAGAAGATTCCACCTAAACATTAGGAAGAACTTCCTGACAGTAAGAGCTGTTCGACAGTGGAATTTGCTGCCAAGGAGTGTGGTGGAGTCTCCTTCTTTGGAGGTCTTTAAGCAGAGGCTTGACAGCCATACGTCAATATGCTTTGATGGTGTTTCCTGCTTGGCAGGGGGTCGGACCAGATGGCCCTTGTGGTCTCTTCCAACTCTACGATTCTATGATATGCCATGCCCACAAAGGCCTTCAATGATGTCCTCAGCGGCATGTGTGTGTGTCAGATGCAGACCTTCCTTTTAAAAAATAAGTAATTAAGAAAGAAAGTTATGAAGTAAAAAGGTCAGCCTAAGGTTGTCAGGGGTCTATGTTAGAAAAGAAGCAGAAAGAAGATCTAATAGGATGAACATGATATTTCCATCCCTTGGAGTACGTATAGGCAGTGTCTTCTGGGGTGGCAGAGGGGCAGGGGTAATTTCTGACTAGGAAGGAGTCTGAGTGTGTTGGACTGGAAGCAGGGCCGGTCCAAAACCTTTTGGCACCTGAGGTGAACCACAAAATGGTGCTCCCTCCACCAGGGAAGAAGGGTTGAGTGAAGCTCTGCATTAGGAACAAGGGTGGAAGAAGACCAGCAGGGCCTCCTATTCACCAGGAGGCTGTGGTAGAGGCAGCACTGGAGAGGGCACAGTCATGGAGGCAGCACATCTGGCTCCACAGCAGCAGCCAGTGCATTCTTCCTTGGTCCCTTCCTTCAAGGCTGCTCCTGTGGATCCTGCTGCCTCAGACGGTCACCTCACCTTGCCTCATGGGTGGGCTGGCCCTGGCTGGAAGTGAGGGGGAACCTGCCACTCTCTTACATCAGCCCACATAACTCTGTTGGAGGGACATATTTTCAGGCAATTAGTGGTCTCAGACTGGTCAGCCTTATCTTATGCTGGAGTTAGTGACAATGGGTTTTATCCAGCTCCAGCACATATGAAGACTTGGCTTGTGTTCACTCTCTCATTGGAAGAGAAGGCCAAAAGAAACAACTTCTGTTACTGCCCCTTGTGATTAGCAAGGCTAAATGAGCTTGTCATAGTCAGGGCACTCTCAGTCTGCGCTCCAAGTCATTCTTATGGGCCTAACCTTGGAGGTGGTCATCCAGCGTTGAAGGGGAAGGGGGGTGGGAGAGCAGAGGCTGCCTCAAAGTAATATGGAGGGATCCACTTGTTTTACATGTTTCTACACATTTTTGTCTCTTAGATTTCATGTCATTTTGTTAAGAACTCAATAGACTAAGTGAATAGATTGTTCTTTAAAAGCCTGTTTTCCCGTAGATGTTAACAGGACAATTCATGTGAAACTCTACATTCCCTTCCCCAATTATTATTATATTTAAACCTAACAAAAGAATTAGCATGTTAACTGATTTTCCAATTGTCGTTGGTTATTTGACTGCTGATTTGATTGCGGAAGGGTTTCTATGGCCTCGTTGTTATTTAGATGAAAATTATGGCTGTCATTATGATAGGATTATTTGAGACGGTTTCAGGATGTTGTTTTTATATGAACTCGCACTTACAATGACCCCAATATTACTTGCATTGAAATCATTGGCAGAACTCCCATTGACTTAAAATGGCATCAATACATGGCCCTGTTACAGCCAAAGCCGCCATACAGCCACTCAGCAGGTGGGCTGAACAAATGGACAAACCATTTGCCTAAGAAAATTGCAGACAATTGTCTTTTATTTCAGCCCTCTTCATGGCTTCCTCATGACAGAAGCCAAAACACAGTATCTTCTGTTTTTGCACTCTGAGGCTGCACATTTTAATACTTTCTAGGATTTAGTCAAGTCATACTTTTCTTTAAAATCTGCTTATCATCTATCTATCATCTATCATCTCTATATCATCTCTCTCTATCATCTATCTATCATCTATATCTACCTACCTGTCTATCACAATATAAAGTCACACTCTAATACCTAGAGTGTATCTAGTATGACAAAGAATTGGAATCCAGCCTAACATTCTTTGTATTATAAGAAAAGGAGAAAAATTATATATCTCTTCTCTCATAATTGTACAGCTCATAATTGTTTATAATTGACAAATTCAAAGAAACTCCAGGGAATTCTGAATTCCAAGTAATCCTGGCTAAAATTAAGATAATATATTTATTAGGGGCCAAATTCCTCCGAGGGAAAATGTATTCTTAGCTCATATCACAACCCATACAGCATAATCCGGGGGAAAACAGTAAGTTGTAATGAAGGCCTAGGGTTTTTCTTCTTCCTGAGGTGGATAAACCTATTATCTCAGTTTTACCACCTCATGACTAAGTGCTCCACAATAGAGAATAATTTTATTCACATCAGGGCTAGAACCCTTCTCCACTGAGTTTTCTATGAGGAAATCTACCCAATGCAGAGAACTATTTCTAGCTTGCCATTGAAGTGATTGCCAGAGCTAGTCAAGAGGTCTTGAGCGGCCATCCTCCATTCCAGTTTGCCTGCCCCAGTTCTCTTCCTCTCCTGAAGGGGCCTCTGAGGATCATCTCTGCACAGTTCCAGGCAGCTCATTAAGCTGGCTCCAAGATTTCTCATACAGCCTGAATATGCACACTTATGAAGCTGCTCTTTCCTCTGGCAACTGTGATTCTCTGCTGAGCAGAGAAGTGTGATTGTGTTTGTTTTTGGTCCTTAGCAGCATGATGGCTAAAAAGAAATCTAATCAATCAGACTCTTGTTTACCAGAAATCTATTTAAAGTGAGCGACAATTATGCAGAGGTCTGTTTAATAATTGATAGACCAATTTGATGGGGGCTTAAATTCAGAACATTTGGCACCAGCAAATTTGCCTGCAATGTCTTTGTCATGCCTCCTCAATGTCAGCATTACATCCTGTCTTGGGTTCTTGGGCCGAAATAGTGTTTGCATTGGAACAGCAGTTAGGTTGTCCACAATAACTCTGTTGGTGGGGCTGTGAGTCTTGAAACTAGGTTGCAAGGGGATTCTGTTCCTGATCTGTGTTTGAGGCTGAGAAGTAAAGTACAGTATATGAAAATTGCGATCGAGAGAGAAGATGGAGAGACGAGGAATATTTCAGCAAGGGAAATACACTATCAGCTGCTACTTGATTCCTTTCTGCATTCAGAACACATTCCTTGCCCCTCTCTTAAAGGGATTCCAAGGCTTTGCCTTCTCTTTTTCTCTGCCTTTCTTTCCTACTATAGGCCTATGATGACCTTTGCTGCTCAAGCTCTCCGCTCTCAGATGCTCAACATCTGGATTCTGAAATGACCTCCTTTTCTTCCATGCTACTGCTTAGGCCCAGAACCCCTGCCCAAAACACTCACACGGTGCCCCCTCTACTTCTGCTGTCTCCTCCTCACTCTCCTCCTCATGCAATGGTAACTGAGCCAGGGTGGGAGTGCGGTGGGGATAGCTGGAAAAAAGTTAAGCTGATAACAGGTTTGATCCTGTGCAAGTGTCATTGAAAGGAATGGGAGCTGTGTAACAGCATTGCATTTAATGGCACTTATACAGAAGAACCTACCACTGGAATGTGCTTTAGGTAATTTCTATCAGTTTTATTGTGGGGTGTGAAGTTGCTAGTAGTGGTTCAGAATCACACACCAGTGCTTACATACATTTTAAAAAGCACTCATGATTAAGTTTCCCCATTTAAGAGCGCACAATTGCACTCATTTCACACACTAGCAAGGTTATGCTTAAAATTCTACAAGGCAGGCTTAAGCAGTATGTGGACCATGAACTCCCAGAAGTGCAAGCTGGATTTCGAAGGGGCAAAGGAACCAGAGACCAAATTGCAAACATGCGCTGGATTATGGAGAAAGCTAGAGAGTTCCAGAAAAACATCTACTTCTGCTTCATTGACTATGCAAAAGCCTTTGACTGTGTCGACCACAGCAAACTATGGCAAGTTCTTAAAGAAATGGGAGTGCCTGATCACCTCATCTGTCTCCTGAGAAATCTCTATGTGGGACAAGAAGCTACAGTTAGAACTGGATATGGGCAAGGGTGTATATTGTCTCTCTGCTTATTTAACTTATATGCAGAATTCATCATGCAAAAGGCTGGACTGGATGAATCCCAAGCCAGAATTAAGATTGCCGGAAGAAATATCTTTTTTTTATAATATATTTTTATTAATTTTCCAATTTAAAAACAATTATATCACATCCATTATTTCAAATTATACAAATACATATCAATCAAACCGAATGTTATACCAAATCATCTAAAATTTTCGGGGTTCCCATGCTTCAAGAAATTGGGGATTCCTCGCAACTGCCCACTGCCGTCTTTTTTCTAAAGTCCAAATCATCACTCAAAGTCTATAATAATCCCGATCTTTCCCTTACAGTCACATAGATGTTTTCCTCTTTCACTGATTTTTTCCCAGCTGCTGAGATAAATATCAAACAAGGTTTTACATATGTTCTTTCTCCTGTGTGAGTTAATCAGTCCAGCCTCCCCATAAATCTTCTTGGTCCGGAGCGTCCCTGTTGCGTCGGTCTTTCAACACGAAGCAGCGCCATCTTAGAAAACTCAAATCAGTTTCGTTTTCTTCTCATAACTATGAAGATTAACGATTTTTATGAAATTTACAGCTTTTCCAGGCAGAAGATCCAGCCATCACATTATGCATAGACTCTTGATAAATTAGTGGCTCTCCTTGCCCTATAGCTGAACTTAGCTTCAGGTCGCTGTTCAAATTCAAAGTGCGTCACATCTCATAAATTCTCCGAACGCTTTCCAGGCACTCCTCCCATCCAGCTAGAGGGGGGGCTTCTCTCGTCAGCAACTCCACATCTTCAAAAAATATACTCAATATCAACAGTTTATAAAGTTCAACTCCCACAGATATCTTTTATTTCTCTTTCGTTCCAGACAAGCCAGGACATCACGTCAGGGAAGGTACGAAGTAACTCATATGCAAAAAATAAAAAGAAGACTCACTTCCCTTGCGTTCCGTCCCCATCAATCTTCCTTCCAGATAAAATACAGCCTTTAACTCCTCACCCTCAGCAGCGTAAATTCCTCGGCAGTAAACAGAGCTTCTGCCGGAAGAAATATCAACAACCTCAGATATGCTGATGACACAACCTTGATGGCAGAAAGTGAGGAGGAATTAAAGAACCTTTTAATGAGGGTGAAAGAGGAGAGCGCAAAATATGATCTGAAGCTCAACATCAGAAAAACCAAGATCATGGCCACTGGTCCCATCACCTCCTAGCAAATAGAAGGGGAAGAAATGGAGGCAGTGAGAGATTTTACTTTCTTGGGGTCCATGATCACTGCAGATGGCGACAGCAGTCATGAAATTAAAAGACACCTGCTTCTTGGGAGAAAAGCAATCACAAACATAGACAGCATCTTAAAAAGCAGAGACATCACCTTGCCAACAAAGGTCCGTATAGTTAAAGCTATGGTTTTCCCAGTATGTATGTATGTATGTATGTATGTATGGAAGTGAAAGCTGGACCATAAAGAAGGCTGATCGCCAAAGAATTGATGCTTTTGAATTATGGTGCTGGAGGAGACTCTTGAGAGTCCCATGGACTGCAAGAAGATCAAACTTATCCATTCTTTTTTAAAATAATAATAATAATTATATATATTTATTGATTTTATAAAACTGAAAAATACATAAATCCCAAAAATACAAAAATACAAAAAAAACATAAAACACAAAAATACAAAAAGAAAAAGCAACCATATTTATCATTCATGTGTCCTGACATTGTTGACTTCCTCATGTCCCTCCTAACTGCATTTCATTGTATATCATCCTTAGTGATTTCTATATCATTATTCAATCCTCTCATTTTTTCCTTAACATACATAATTCACTCCTTTTAATCTTAGCTTACCTAACATTTCATTTCTTATTTAACACTTATATCTAAATCTAAATATACTATAATAACTCTACAATACGACCTCTAAAACCTCCATATACGTCCAGATCTTATATCAAACTTTCACCATATTGCCATTATTTCTTATATACACTTTAAATTTCTTCCAATCTTCTTCCACGAACTCTTCCCTCTGGTCATGTAGTCCAAACCTCTCCATTCTTAAGGAAATCAGCCCTGAGTGCTCACTGGAAGGACAGATCCTGAAGCTGAGGCTCCAATACTTTGGCCACCTCGTGAGAAGAGAAGACTCCCTGGAAAAAGACTCTGATGTTGGGAAAGATTGAGGGCACAAGGAGAAGGGGATGACAGAGGACGAGATGGTTGGACAGTGTTCTTGAAGCTACGAACATGAGTCTGACCAAACTGTGTGAGGCAGTGGAAGACAGGAGTGCCTGGCGTGCTCTGGTCCATGAGGTCACGAGGAGTCGGACACGACCAAATGACTAAACAACAATTTAAGAAATAATAGTAATTCAGATTTGTTATCAGCCCATTCTTTAGTAGCTTCTAGGAAAAGCCAACTTCCTCCTAGCATTCACTTCCTACTTGTTTGCAAATAAGGGGGGGGACTCTTTGAATGCATATTTAACTGCCTGTCATGTACCACCTCCCAGTGGAGAAAGTCATTAAGGGCAGCTTTATACACCCTGGTCTCTTGCTTAACATCATTGAGTCACAATTCAAAATTTTCAGAGTTAGGAGGCATAGGCCTTTAACCACATCCAATTCTTAGAGGATAAATGTGGGGAGCAAATTTGTTTTACCTCTGCCTTTGATATGCATGTCTTCTCCCTTTTCCTTCTGTGCCTTCTAGATCTCTATCTTATCCATTAGAATACAAAATTAGCACAAGCCTTAGTTAATGAACAATGGGGCAACCATTGTTTGGCCGTTCTGGAGATCAGTCAGAGAGAATGTGCCTTGTCAATGTGCTTCTGAGTGTTGTGGGGAGGAAGCTGGAGCACAGTGACCTATTTCCTGCCAGCCAAAAGCAGCTTTCAAGCTAATTCAAACCAACCAATTCATTCTTTTGCACCTTCACATAATCTTCCTACTTGGAGAGAGAGAACAAGAAGGAGACACAGTGTGGGAATGTTCAGGGATGCAGGAGAGGATATATTGTTTGATTATAGCCTTTCCAACTTGTGTTAACAAGTTCCACAATTTAGCAGAGTAACACTCCCCTTTAAAACTTACAGCGGATGCGTTTGCTCAGGCTCGCTAAAGCCTCTATAATAACTGTCCTGGTATTTTCCTCTTTTTCCCTCATAAAAGATAAGACACGACACAGTCATCTATAAAGTATAAAACAAGTTTGCTCACGCACATTCTGTTCACAGATGGATCCCAGAAGGCAGACTTAAGTTACAAAAGTAATATACCTGGAAACTATTCCATAAGGAGACAGCTCCTTTGTTGGCTGGAAGCCAACTTAGGCTAAGCATCTTAGGCTAAGCAGATGACGAATGTGGTCAGACAGAGAGAGATGGTGGCCATTCTTATGCTTTTGTTACCTGCACAGGTGAGGCCATGCCCACCTGTAGTCACATGTAGAGGAAGTCTGTCCCAGCCTAGGAGAAACAGGAAGTTCCGACTGGCTGGTCCAGACATCCCCTTTTATGTCCACTCAAGGGATGTTGTATTTGACTGCTATTATGTTTCATATTCCACACACAGTAACTCTCTCTGCAAATATTTATATATTTTTCTAATTGTCCTGATCCCATTGCTTCTGGAGAATAAGTTGGAGGGCACAGAGATGTAGACCAAGGGCGAAGAACCTCAGGCCATAGCAAAATGCAGCCCTCCAAGCATCATGGCATCACAGAAGGGGACCTAGAGGAGCAGTCAATTTATTGAAAAATTGAAAGTTAAAAATATATATGTGGCTTTCAGGCCAGGAGTCAACCCTAAAGCCATCTGCATCCATTTCTGGGAGGGAAAAAGTATTCCCAATCCTTAAGTAAGAATATTGTGTTGTCCAATTAAGCCCCAAAGCAATTATTGTGGATTAGAAGCAGATCAGGTCTTGTCTGCTGGTGACTTTGAGCGGCTCCTATCCATGCATTCGTCACAGGGTTCTCTCTTGGCTGCTGCCACTTCAGTAACGATAGCACTGGAATGCGGTGGAAGGGGGATATATTACAAATGAGAAAGGGACAGTTGTCAGCAAGTTAAGTAAGATGTCAGAAGCAAGAGTATGATCAAAGAAAATGTTTTATGCCTGATGTTACTCAGCGAATGATACTCTATGGCTTGATGAAGGCGCTCGCTACACATGAGCAGCATGTGGACATTCACATCCTTGCAAACTGTGGGCAGTCTGCATGATATCCCACAGTATGAAAAGTTCCAGGGCCATCCCTGAAAGATTTACACAATCCTATATGTTTCTAGTCAAAAGTCAGAAATACTCCAATATTCAAGCTGAGTATCAAGGAGCAAGCACCCCAACAGTTAGCATATACAAAACAGAATTAGGTCTCCAAAGAAAGCACCATGCCTCTGGAGCCCTAGAAAGTTGTGGTTCCTTTCTGTGAATGCGCTGTAAATATCACACCTGTGTCTTTGGGTGTACCCAACAACAAACCAGGAGCGATTTTCAATCAGCTGGTGTAGCTGCTTCCCTTCAGAACGCTGAAATAGTTGTTGATTTGCCCCTACCCTACAAGAAATATATGCACAACTTTGTTTAAATTATTTAAATGCTCCTTGCACATTTAGTTAATTATTTAGTTATTATTTAGTTATTATTTCATTTATTTATGTGATTAGAAATTCATACAGAAACAGAAGCAGCAACAACAAATCTACCCTTTTAACTGCTCTGGGGAAAGGGTGGTGGATGGAAACTTAGCATCACAGATACTCTCAGTATTTACACAATAGCAACCTCACTTTACAATATAATTAATATCTATTAATCCTTTAATGTTATTGTTAGCAATAGCATTCTTATAAATTCTTTTTATGGCATGCTCCACATTGTGTGTGTGTGTTGCAATTGCAGCATCCTCCTGATTACTTAATTACATTTTTTGCTGCCTTCGGAAGTTCTTTGCTCACTGTAAAATGCTTTTTTCTTTTGCTTCCTAATTACCTATGCTATATTTTCTGCTAAGGATCATACTAATGACCTACTAGATTCATTTATACAGATGCAAGTTATCACTTGATGTTGGAGCCATCAAGTGATTAAAATACAGGTTGATGAGTGGACACTGAATCTGTGATGCCACTGACAGAGAGGCAGGCTGCCAGGACTTTTCGTCTCTGGCATAGATCTGTGATGGCCCATTCACACAAGTAGTTTATCCCTCACAGAGTAACAATTCCCAACCTCTTTAAACAACCAGGGTTCCCAGAATTCTTGGGGCAGGAAGGTGCTTTAAATGTGTGCTGTGTACGTAGCCCTTGTTCCCCAAATGTCATCAGAACAGTGTTCACACAACTATCCCATTTTATCCTCTAAAAATGCCCCACCCAAAGGTTATTCTGGGAGCAGGTGGCTTCAGCACAGCCACCCAGTGATCTTCACAGCTGGCAGAGATTTCCAACCAAGGTCCTTTGTTCCAAGTCATTCAATTCCCCACACCCCACACCCATTCATTCATATTAATAAAACAGATGTTCACATCCAAGGCAGTTACATATACCAAGGTGCCCTCTGGAAAGTTGAGCTGGGAGAGATCATCAGGGGGTTTGGGCTGGGTGTTCATCAGTATGCGGATGATACCCAGCTCTACCTCTCTTTCAAATCAGAACCAGTGAAGGCGGTGAAGGTCCTGTGTGAGTGCCTGGAGGCAGATTGAGGTTGAATCCTGGCAAGACAGAAGTACTATTTTTGGGGGACAGGAGGCGGGCAGGTGTGGAGGATTCCCTGGTCCTGAATGGGGTAACTGTGCCCCTGAAGGACCAGGTGCGCAGCCTAGGAGTTATTTTGGACTCACAGCTGTCCATGGAGGCGCAGGTTAATTCTGTATCCAGGGCAGCTGTTTATCAGCTCCATCAGGTACGCAGGCTGAGACCCTACCTGGCTGCGGACTGTCTCGCCACAGGGGTGCATGCTTTAGTTATCTCCCGCTTGGACCATTGGACGTGGGGCTACCTTTGAAGGTGACCCAGAAATTACAACTAATCCAGAATGCAGCAGCTAGACTGGTGACTGGGAGCGGCCACCGAGACCACATAACACCGGTCTTGAAAGATCTACATTGGCTCCCAGTACGTTTCCGAGCACAGTTCAAAGTGTTGGTGCAGACCTTTAAGGCCCTAAATGACCTCGGTCCAGTATACCTGAAGGAGCGTCTCCACCTCCATCGTTCTGCCCGGACACTGAGGTCCAGCATCGAGGGCTTTCTGGCGGTTCCATCGTTGTGAGAAGCCAAGTTGCAGGGAACCAGGCAGAGGGCCTTCTCGGTAGTGGTGCCCGCCCTGTGGAACGCCCTCCCATCAGATGTCAAAGAGAAAAACAGCTACCAGACTTTTAGAAGACATCTGAAGGCAGCCCTGTTTAGGGAGGATTTTAATGTTTAATAGATAGTACCACTGTATTCTGCTCTGGTCAGACCTCACCTGGAGTACTGTGTCCAGTTCTGGGCACCACAGTTCAAGAAGGATACTGACAAGCTGGAACGTGTCCAGAAGAGGGCAACCAAAATGGTCAAAGGCCTGGAAACGATGCCTTATGAGGAACGGCTTAGGGAGCTGGGTATGTTTAGCCTGGAGAAGAGAAGGTTAAGGGGAGATATGATAGCCATGTTCAAATATATAAAAGGATGTCATATGGAGGAGGGAGAAAGATTGTTTTCTGCTGCTCCAGAGAAGCGGACACGGAGCAATGGATTCAAACTTCAAGAAAGAAGATTCCACCTAAACATTAGGAAGAATTTCCTGACAGTAAGAGCTGTTTGACAGTGGAATTTGCTACCAAGGAGTGTGGTGGAGTCTCCTTCTTTGGAGGTCTTTAAGCAGAGGCTTGACAGACATATGTCAGGAATGCTTTGATGGCATTTCCTGCTTGGCAGGGGGTTGGACTGGATGGCCCTTGTGGTCTCTTCCAACTCTATGATTCTATGATTCTACATTATTGCATTTTATTTTTCTGTTGGAAGCCGTCCAGAGTGGCTGGAGTATAAATTTTATTATTATTATTATTATTATTATTATTATTATTATTATTATTATTATATTTTTCACAGAGGTTTCTTCTTTTCAGACACTGAGTTTTGCTTCAGCCTGGGAAAATGCACAGCTTGTTTTATGGAGCCACCAAGTGGACAAAGGGAGGCACAACCAATGAGATATTCTTTAAGCAAATAATCTTCTTTCCTTAAAATAAAATAAAAAGATTGCTGGATCAATGCTTATTCAGAGTTCAGTCACCAAGTGCTTTGCAGAATTAAAGGTAAAGGGACCCCTGACCATTAGGTCCAGTCGTGAACAACTCTGGGGTTGCAGCGCTCATCTCACTTAACTGGCCGAGGGAGCCGGTGTACAGCTTCCAGGTCATGTGGCACACAGAAACGCTGCAGAATTAGGACCCTTCTAATTACGACATTGCTGTTTCCTTCTTTTAATTATGTATCTTTTAGGGGAGTTGCAACGGGACTCATCACTATCATCAGGTGTGTTTTTTAGCTCCTTGGGGACTTTAGGGAGGAAATATATATCCAGCCCAGCCACCAGCATCTTGCTAGATATTAAGCAATTCCCAGAATGCCGTGACTTTCTTACAGCTAAGAATAGAACTCAGGATGGCCCTATGCCATCCTATACCTAGGAAAAGGCTTGCTTTCCTTCAAATCAAATCAAATATGTTTATTCGGCTGTACGCCCATCATAAAACACAACACAACAAAACAAATCAAATAAAAACCACAGACTCATACAAACCGCAGATAATATAACACAATTCACAACTCACGAGGACATATATTAACAATTCAAAAAACATATCTTGAAGGTTTAAGATTAAGATTAAAAATTTAGGCGCCTAACTAAAATCAATATCTGATGTCATTAAAAAAAATAAAAAAAAATAAAAAATAAAAAAATTCTTATAACTATCAATAATCAGCTAACATTCCATTCCGTCTCTTGTACGAGAGGACGGCTGTTAGGAATTTAGCAACCTGTAGAGTGATATAAGGGTCCACATCTTGAAGAACCCAGGCTAGCTGAAGGTCAACTGGATTATCAGCCATAGGCTGGATTATGGAGTTTAATATACTAGCACGAGCCGAACTGTACATAGGGCAGATAAACATAACATGGTGTAAAGATTCAGTAGATTTCATTTCGCAAGCACACATTGAAGAGACTTGGCCCTTAGTAAATCTATGTCTCAGCACATTAGTTGGAAAAACATTGAACCTAGCTTTAAGGAAGGCATATCGATGAGACGCGGCCGTAAGCGTTGTTAAGTAGGATGGAGTACGGTAAATAGGGGTTATGCCGATATTTAACGGTGAGCAGACTCCCCCGCCAGCTAGACAATTTTGGTATAGCTCCGCATCATCCAACCTTTGGTTTATACACCTTTTTGCTGCATTTAAATCCAGTTTGAGCAATTCAGAGGGAGAGATCTCATAGGACAACAATTTGGCATGGATTTTTCCGGTCCACAAATTTGTGAAGTCATCCCGCCACATGCATTGAATAAGATAGTGGTTCGGGAGTTTATGCCATAGGGATATCCAGTAAATCAAAACTCGCCTCCATAAGACTAACTCAACTGAAGGGATCTTCATTTCTAAACGAATAGCAGCATTACTTACGCATGTTGGTAATTTTAAGAGTCGACGTAAGAATTGGCTTTGAAGCGACTCTAAAGGTGAGAGATTTGCAAAAGCAGCCCATAAAGGGGCAGCATAGGCCATTGTAGCCAACACTTTAATGCTATACACTTTCAAGGCCGCAGGGATGAATAGGGCCCCCTCAGAAAAGAAAAAACGGAGGAGGGAGTGCGATAGGGCTTTTGTCTTGTTTTGAAGGTATTCAACATGCGCTTTCCACCCTAAATTATACTGAAAATAAATTCCTAAATATTTAAATTTATGTACTTGTTCGATTTTCGTACCCTCCAGTTTCCATGAATAAAGTTTACGACTCCTTGAAAATATCAGTACTTTGGACTTGGTGTGGTTGATAGACAGATGATTAAGAGAGCAATAAGTTGCAAAAATCTTTAGTGCCCTCCTTAAACCCACTCTGGAGTAAGAGAGTAGCACCGCATCATCTGCATAGAGAAGTAATGGACAACGATAATCAGCTATTCGAGGGGCATGGATAATTTTTTGTGAGTCGGCTAATGGGTTCCTCATATCACTGATAAATAAGTTAAAAAGAAGTGGCGCTAAGATACAGCCCTGGCGTACTCCCTTATTTACTGGCACTGGGTTTGTTAGGTCGCCAGCAGGGGTTAATCTCACCCTGGCCACAGACCCGGCATGAAGTTGGGAGATAAGCCACAGAAGTCTTCTATCTATACCCCAACGGGCAAGTTTATCCCATAGTAATTTCCTTGGGATACTATCAAACGCAGCTTTCAAATCTATGAAAGCTGCGCAAAGTTGGCCCCGTCGAGGTGACGAGTATTTCCGGGCTAAGTGATGAAGAATAATTGCCTGATCTGTTGTGGAACGGTTTAATCTAAAACCAGCTTGCTCGTGCTTAATCAGGTCAGCCTCAACTGACCACTTCATCAACCTTGCGAGCAAAAAACGGGCATATATTTTCCCAATGGATGATAGCAGACTAATATTCCGGTAGTTCCCTGGGTCACCGGGGGGGCCTTTTTTATAGATAGGAATTATAATGGCCTCCTTCCATGTTTCTGGTATTGAGCCCGTGGCATTTATGGCGTCGAAGGTTTTAGCTAAAATCCCTGCCCACCATGCAGAGTGTAGCTTTATAGCCTCAACAGGGACCAAATCCGACCCGGGAGCCTTACCAGTTTTCAGCTCAGCTATCAATTCTAAGATTTCAGCAGGGTCGGTGTTGGGCCAGACAGGAAGGGGATTAGAGGAAGGTCTCCAGTGAGTGGTCGGAGCTTCTGCCACTGAGAAATATTTTCTCAGGAACTGCTCCCACGTAGGGGCCGGGATCACCATTAGGGGATAATTCCTCGTTCTTCCCTTTATTAAAGAACAAAATTTCCGGGAGTTATGAGATTTTGAGGCAGTAATTATAGTCTGCCAACGATTTAGTTGCCATTCCCTTTTGGCCGATTTCTGGGCCTGTTTGTATGCTTTTTTAGCCAGGGAATAAGATGGAGGTAAGGCAGGAGCACCGGAGAGTTTATAGTCATTATATATCGTGTGTAGATGGAGTCTGGCTTGTTTGCAAGAGGAGTTGAACCAAGGGGCGCCAAATTTAAAATAATGGTTTTTAACTCCATAGGCTGGAGAAGTAAAAAAGCGAGTTAAAACTACTATCAGGCAAGAAAAAAACCTCATACACTTAATTGGATCATACGGGACTATTCCTACGTCCGGCTGGTCGCCAGGAAACTTTTCTCGGATAAAATCCCTATATCTATGGGCAAGGGCAGGGGACCATTTAATCCCCTTTATTTTAGTAGTCGACTCCTCAATCACCGGGATTGGGTGGGAACGGTCGAGCAACTGCCAGTCAACACATAACTTGGTTGCCAGGGGAAGATGGTCACTAAATTGAGCATTGTCAATTTTAAAAGAGGTGACATTCAAAAATAGATCCTGGGAGACCAATACATAGTCAAGGACACTGTTTGATTTTAACCCTAGATGGGTAAATTCTCCTGGAATATCTGGAGGACATCTACCATTTAATATAATTAAATTTAGGCGTAAAGTCATCTGATAAAGCATCACTCCCGCCTTATTGACTTTTACATCCTTTGATATTCTAGTGGGGATATATACTGGATCGTATGTTTGAGTGCCGGGGTCGACCCACCATTTAGACTTTATAAGAGCCTCCCGATTTGAAGCTATCCGAGCGTTAAAATCGCCTCCAATAAGGGAAGGGACATTTGGAAACTTAAGATAGCAGGAAAGTAAAAAATCCTCTAGGGATTCCCATCTAGAAGTCAGATCAGCTGCTAACCCTCCCGGGGGGAAATATACATTTGTAACCAATAAGGAGAAGTTTTCACCAGAGATCAGTCCGGTAATAGCATAAGGCGGTAATGCATGCACTAGTGAAAGTTTAGCCCGAAGTTTAAGAGAGATACCAATTGTAAGGCCACCTTTAGGGCGGCCACCACTCGCTGACGGGCTAGCAGGCAGACATATAGACTCAAAGCCATTTATCTCAATTTCCTCCTCCACCCAGGTTTCTTGTAATAATATGATAAGAAAGGAATTAATATATTTTTGGAATTCTGGATCTAATATTTTACTTTTCCATCCAGCAATGTTCCAACTTAATATTGTAGGCTGGGGCTTGCTTTCCTTCTCCACAGCTCAGGTCTCGAAAGGCAGGGAGCAGATTTAACACCAAACCCAATGGTGTAATCCAGGCATAGGCAAACTCGGTCCTCCAGATATTTTGGGAGTACAACTCCCATGATCCCTAGCTAACAGGACCAGTGGTCACGGATGATGGGAATTGTAGTCCCAAAACATCTGGATTACACCTATGCCTAGTGTAATCAGTGTGCACACCATTTATTTTCCCATAGAAGTGTCTCATGGCTTAGCTATGATGTTAACATCTTGTGAGACAATGGTGTGCGCCTCCAGGGGCAAAGTCAAACTCTTGGAGAATCACAGTGCCCATTGTGGCTGCAGAGACGCGTAACTTGTAACTGCTGCCTCCCGCCTTGTTTATGCTGTGTTAGCAGCACCCAAGTGACCTCCCTGGGGTGCAAGCTTGGGCAGTGTGTCTGGAGGTCCTGGGCTGCCCAGACGACAAGACCCCCCCCCTCTCAGCCTCGCTGATGTGCTCCAAAGGAAAGCACTGTAATACATTTGGCACTGGCTGGTATGATATGATATGATAGCCATATTTCTAAATAAACCTCTTTTGTTCAAACATCACCCTTGTCTGAAGTAGTGAATAAGTTACCAGACTTATTACTGGTTGGTGGCAGTGGTATAATAAAGTGGTTTGTGCAGGAATCAACGGGCTGTGAAACGTACAGGTGGAGGCAACTGCCACACATACCAATAAATAAATTTTAGAAAGGGGCAAGATTAGATGCAGAAGCACAAAAATCCAGACTCCTTTCTCCCCACCCAGAGCCACCCTGCCGCCTCTCTGCGCCTCAGAGGAGCTACCTGAAGGAGCGTCTCCTCCCCCATCATTCTGCCCGGACACTGAGGTCCAGCGCCGAGGGACTTCTGGCGGTTCCCTCGTTGCGAGAAGCCAAGCTACAGGGAACCAGGCAGAGGGCCTTCTCGGTAGTGGCACCCGCCCTGTGGAATGCCCTCCCACTAGAGGTCAAAGAGAACAACAATTACCAGACCTTTAGAAGGCATCTCAAGGCAGCCCTGTTTAGGGAAGCTTTTAATGTTTGATTTCTGTATTTTAATGTTTTGTTGGAAGCCGCCCAGAGTGGCTGGGGGAACCTGGCCAGATGGGCGGGGTATAAATAATAAATTATTATTATTATTATTATTATTATTATTATTATTATTATTATTATTAGAGCTGGCACTTCATGCAAGGCTGGACCTTAGTGGCAGCTGGAGAGGCAATAAGATGCTCCCTCACAGCTGCCGCTCGGGACAAGTGCCAACACATCCCACTTCCTGAGCGGTTGGGAATTGGGACATTCCAGCATCAAATCAGAAGCCAGGGTGACTTTTCTAATTCTGGAGTCCTTGGAAAATAGGGACACTTGGAAGGTATGATATTGGGGTAGACCATTCTCAGGAGCCTTGTCGGCTGCTGAAAGGTCCCCTGCTCCCTTCCGAGAGTCTTCCAAAACCAGTGGGGAAAGAGACAAAGGCATGTGTGTGTTTTTATGTTGGAATGTTCTGCAATCAACCCTGAAAGGTTAGACTGAATGGGGCATCACGGTTCCATTCCCCAGAATTACAAGCAAGTGCAATCCATCACGCTGTGGGATTTCTCTTTTCTAAGCAGCCTGTGGATCCCCAGGCCTTTCTCCCCCTGGAAACTGTGGGCAGAACAGGAAGGGGCACATATCCCAAGACTAAGAAAAAATGACTGCAAAACAAGAAGGGAAAGCAGGCAGCCCTTACCATTAAGGCCCTTAGCAACATCTAACAACTTCAGAACTTCAGACTGAAACCACTGTTGACAGAAAAGGTTTATGAAAACCAGGTCTGCAGAAATGGGAAGGGTGTGCGTTGTTAGAATTGGCAAGGAAATACTGGGGCATACAGATATAGAGATGCTGACATCTTGTTTTTTCTGTTTTAAATTAAAATGGAGAGTGGAACTCCTAAACGTCTAAAAAGATATCAGTACCATATGTGGTTAGCAGCACACGTCCCATGTTTGGTTAATCCCTGCACAAATTGTATTTGTGTGAAAAAAGCTTCCCTCCTTCCAATTTAATAAACGTATCACACAACTGCCTTGCAACTTGAATAGTAGACAAACAGAAAATATAACGTAGCTGGTCACTTCTTCACTATGGAGTGTGGACAGTATGCAATGACCATGCTCAGGTAGAGAGGGGCAAGGCAGCACACACGAACTCTGCCCATCCCACCCCCCACGTCCCCATACATGCTGGCTCTGCCCACAATATTCCCGTGTTGAGCAGGGAGATCTGAAGGGAGATTATTGGTGTATCTGGCTGGATGCAGTTGGAATCCGCACCGCAAAAGGGAACCAGTGACATCAGTGAGGGATAGCTGCATCTCAGTCTCCATATTGATTCAGGAAGTGTGAATTTGGTAGATTTGCATTAAAATGTGGACCCCTGCCCTGCTTGTGGGCTTTCCACAGGTGTTTTGCTGGGCTAGATGGGCCTTTGGCCTGATCCTGCAGGCTCTCCTTATGTGCTATATCAACACCCTGAATGAGAGACAGAGAAGGGAAGACCTCCTAGGGTGAGAGACTGGGAGAAGAAAAGAAGGTGAGTCTGGGAGGGTCCACCACTTTCTGTGTGAGACAAGGAACTACCTTTGACAGAGGACTCTGCATTTTCTTTTCTCTGTTTTTGTTATTTAGATTAGTTTATTCTATCTTAATGTTTTATGAGAAGCTTTGATAAAGTGCTGTGCTTTTGTTTTGTTTTTTTTAAAAGAAAGGTTCCAAGTTTGGGAGCTTTTTATTTTGGAAAAAAATTGAGTAATGAGAGAAAAAAACAGAGGTATGTAAAATTATGTACGATGCAGAGAAAGTGGAAAGAATTTTTTTCTTCCCTTTATATTAGAAATTGGGGTCATCCAATGTAGATGAATATTGGAAGATGTACAGCAGACAAAATGACCCTTTACTCTGTCCACAGTCGAACGTGCATAGGATGTGGTGACGGCTACCAACCTGGACAGCTTTAAAAGTGGGGTTAGACAAATTCATGGAGGATAAGGTTGTCAACGCTACTAGTCAAGATGGCCACTGGCATCTGGTTGGCCAGTGTGAGAACAGGATGTTGGACAAGATGGGCCTTTGGTCTGATCCGGCACAGCTGTACACTGTTGTGTGCTCTTGACGAAATCATCCATCTCTAGTTGTAGGTGACCATTTCGGTGCATGACAGAACAATGTCAAAGTGTATTTGGACAAAGACAAAGAGCATGGAGTATCATCAACATTCATACATTTCTGCATAGTAGACTTCACCCCTGCACCATCACTCGAGGTTTGCTCTCCCATTGAAAAGAAAATGTTTCCTTTCCCTTGTGAGGGAATGAGCAAGGTAATGAAAACCAGTCTCATTTTCATTTCAGAAAAAGCAATTTCCCTAAATGGCGTCCCGCTAATGGTGCTTGATCACATCTAAGCCCCACAGCAAATGAGTCTTAATCCAGTTTGTCTGTGTGATGTTACCTGTGGGAAATAATAGCAATCCTTCCACTCAGCTTGCAAACTGTTTGCAGGGACTCCTCCAATATATATTAATCCCATCATTTATCTTTGTCAATGGAGAACAAAAAATAATTTGTGCAAGAGTAAACAGATGAGCAGGCAAGAAGGGAGCTCTGTTTTATTAAGCAATGAAAAGCAGGTGCTCCCACAGCCAACCTTGTTTTTATTGCAAAATCTGGGCAATTCTCTGTCTGCATCTGTGCAGAACAAACTAAGGGTACAGTCATTCTGATGGTTAAAGGAAAATAGTGTTGCACCAGCCATCAAAGGCTGGGTGAGCATCAGATTAGATTCACACACACACAATTTTGTGGCTACATACAGTTATAATCTTTATTATATTTTTACATTCACAGTTACTGTTAGTAATTCAAATTGTTATTGAACCAAAAAGGATGGTGTTTTCCTACAATCAACACACATGTATAAACACCCCTTGCATTTACTTGTGTGTAGCACAATATGGACTTAGCTGCTGCTGCGTCATAAACTACAGCTACCTTTGGTGATTGGTTGAATGAAGAATGTCTCTGATGGGGTAATGATATGGAAGGGGCATATTTCATTGTAATTGTGGAGGGAGTACTTTTAGCAACTCGTTAATTTTGAGGAAGGGGCAACCAAGGTGAAACCCTGACTATGTGTCTTGGCAAGGGGAACAAGAGAAGAGAAGAGAAGAGAAGTCTGCTTATATACCAGCAGCTTCATGCCTAACATTACTTGGGAATTATAAGAAACCAAAACCAATCATAACAGATTTGAAAAGTTCAGTCTGCCACCTTGATTCTAAATGGCATCCAATTGTATCCAAACATAGAGCAAAACCTGTTCCTTGACCTCAGGAACCTTCAAGTAAAATTTGGTGTAAGGGGGAGGGATTATAGAGAACCCTCCCCCCTCATCAGAAGCAGCCCGTCTCCCAGCAGTCATGAGAGCGAGGGGTCGGAAGGGGTGAGTCAGGAAACGGAGAGGGAGTGCCAGGGCTCTGGCGACATCAAAGAGCCCCTGCTCCATAGGCAGGAAGAGAGGGAGGCGGAAAGAGTGGACAGGAATACCCCCAACACCAGAATTGAGGAGGAGGAGGAGGAGGAAAGGGAGGCGCTTCTCAGTTCTGAGGCTTTTATGCTGGTCCCGAATGTGGAAGGGGGTAGTGCAGGAATCTGACTCGAGTGGGTAGACATGAAATGAGCAATTCTTTACACTGTAAATAATGTGCACCAATAAAAACGTCTGAAAGACAAGCATGTGGAAGGTCGTTACTCAAGAGTAGTCACAACACACCCTGACATTTGGTAATGATATCTCAAGGGGTGTCCAAATGCACAGGGAACAGTCTCCAAACCATATAGTAGATGCAGAAACACTAAGTGTGTAACCCTAAGATTTAAAATTCTTTTCAAACATTATTTGTCCTCAATAAATGAAAGGCCATTGTTCCAGCCTTTTTCATGGACTGCTGGATGTTGGAAACTTTTTGGCTGTGCTTCACTGCAGTCACCCAGTCATGGACAATATAGCCAGATAGTGATGTCACAATGCCATGGAAACATGAGAGAGCCAACCAGGTGACCTCAAGTAACCAATTTAAAATGATGATTCCTGCCCTTAATCTGAACAAGTAAACACTTTTTGCACAGGTAAACACTATGGAGAGGATCAAAAGCAATTCTAGAAGTCAGAAACAGGGATGGAAGGATCTGTCAAGTATGGTTCTCTCAGATTACCAATTTTCCAATCTTAACTTTACTTCTCCACATTTCTGTAGCAATTTGCATTTTTAAAAACTCATGAAAATTCATCACCATTGCAGTACCAATTTCTAATAAACACATTTCTGCATGCAGTTTTGAATAATGTACACATTTTTACAAGCAATTTCCCCTAACATAATGCACTTTGTATGTTATTTTTAGTAATATAGTCACTTTTATGAATTTTTGTAAACATTACCTCATCAGAGAATTGTATCACAAAATTCAAATAAGTGTGAATTTCAAAGGATAGCTGTGTTTCAGTTCTCATATTGTTTCAGAAAGTGTGGAATTGGTAGATTTGCCTTTCAATGTGAACTGAATAGAATTTTCTCCATCTCTAGCCACAAGCAAACAAACAAACAAAGGCAGGTGCTAAAGAAGCTGGTTGGTTCCCAATATATTTCAAGAAAATCCAAACAAAATAAAAAAATCCTTCCAGTAGCACCTTAGAGACCAACTAAGTTTGTCATTGGTATGAACTTTCATGTGCATGCACACTTCTTCAGATACACTTTTTCAGATCAAGAAAATCCACTTTCTGAGAAAATCTTTACCAAAATGTGTGTGTGTGTTGTTTTTCATCTCAGCACCAAATATGACCAACATTTTACATTGTTTACAATGTATTGTATATGTTTGTATATACAGTGCCAAAGGTATGAGTAAAAAAAATTGGGCTCGGTATGTGTAAGGTTATCAAAGGCAACTTTTTGGGGGGAAAAGAAGAAGCTATGCTGACATAAGCCCACTAGGTGGCAGTATCAGGTGTGGTGTGATGAGATGCTACTTGGGTCCCTAAAAATTGGTTTGGAAGATATCACTGTTATGCTCAGAAGTAATCATTTTCTTGAAAATGAAACATGAACATATGATTCTAGGAAAAGTCATTTCCAATTCCCTGAGTAAGGAGCGAGCACCTTAAATTTTTACAGCTCTCATTCTCTGTATCCAACACAGAACAAACAGGAGACATGGGGGAAAGACCACCTAATTGGGAAAAATTGCAGAGTGCAGCCACTTGCCCCCATGGAGTTGAGCACAGTTATTTTTGCAGCATCTAACTCCGACCCGCTTGTTCCTTCTCATCCAGCCTGATCATTTCAAATAGGAACTTCTACTTTGCTTCAGTGACAGTGCTTGCTGAGTGAGAAGTCAGGAAAGGCACAAAATGTGGTTTTGGACCAGAATTTAAGTTCCATAGGGTTTTGGCCCTTATTTTATATAAAAAGCAAGATTCTAGCCAGTGCTTTTTTTCTAGAAAAATAGGTGCTGGTACTCACAATGACGTTGTTGCAGTTAGTGCCACACTTTTTAAGAACAAATAAAAGAGGTGCCAGTACTGCGTATCCTTGAGTACCACCTGAAAACCCCCTTATGGGTGCAAAACAAGCTTGAGAATGTTTCAGTGAATGACTCCTAAAAAATCGGATTAGAGGAAGGCGGCTGAACAAGGCTTCTGGTGTTTGGGAGCATGGCATCAGTGCCCATCCCCATGCAGGCAAAATTATGCAAGTAATAATTTGTGCAAATAGCCTCAAATTGTGCAAATTGCTTCAATATGGATAAAATATGTGGGCCACCAAATTGAGTTTACTTGTTTAAGCACAACATATACACAGCTTTGGCCACACTCAATGCAAGCAACTGAGAATGGACCTCAAGATTGTGTCTGCCTGGCACATCACATAAAAACTAATGTGCAGGCCCAGTTTCCCAGTTTCCCTAATCCTTCTTTCTGAAAGAAAGAAAGAAAGAAAGAAAGAAAGAAAGAAAGAAAGAAAGAAAGAGGTAATTTGACCAGTTCTGCATTTATAACTCCAAGGTTCTGTACAGTAGCAGACACAAAGACCAATGTGTATACCCTACTGCCCATAGGATACAATACGTAGGCAGGGCATAGAAAATAACCACCGCAAAAGATTGGAAAACAGAGCAAAAAATTAGGCAAATTATAAAACATGTATGCAAAACACACACCCAGGTACAAAAAGCAGTGAGCAGCACACTTCCCAAATATTTCCTGTTTCCCCACCTGCTCCCACATATTCCCTATGATAGCATGGATTAAATGTCACTTTCTCCCAGGTCCCATATGTCTTTCTGTATTCAGCAATGGGATCACCTGATCCTGAGATGCATGATCAGCAGGTTGAATTATGGCAGTGGGATAAACCTCACCTGCATCATAACTCAGCGCTTACTCAAGTTCATTTGCTATCAGTTGCTTCCTATATATTATGTTACAAATTTCTGCCAGCAAACTGCTGAGTTGCTTGGTATCAAGTACAAGTCACGATTTTGGATAAAATAACAAGGTTTAGCTCACTCAGTAGAACATGAAACGCTTAATATCAGGGTTGTAGGTTCAAGCTCCATGTTCGGCAAAATATTCCTGCTTTGCATGAAGTTGGCCTACATTATGGTTACCAGATTTTTTTTTTCAATGAATCTGGGACCTCCCCCCCTTTCTTTTTTTTGAAGCTGAGTAGCAACAGGGAGTCAGTAGTGGGGATGGTGAGGCAAAAGACCTTGGACCCAAGCACACATGCATATTGTATAAAGGTGCAAAGCCCTTCTTTCGCACTCTGTGAAGCATACGTGCACAGCATTTTGTTTTGTTTTGTTTTGTTTTTAAACTGGGCAATGGCTGCCCGCCCACGGCTCCCGAGCCTCCCCTGATCTGTCAAAACAAAGGGGCAAGGGGGCAGGAGATCGGGGGAGGCTCGGGAGTTATGGGCGCGTGGCACACCATTGCCCAGTTTTTTAAAAAAACTCTGCGCATTTATGTTTCACAGGGTGCGAAAGAAGGGCTTTGCACCTTGCCTGGCAGAGAAACCGCATGCCTTGCACCCCTCCTTGGCAATGGCCACCCGCCCACAACTCCCGAGCCTCCCCCATCAGTCAAAACAAAGGGGGAAGGGGGCAGGAGATCTGTACCACTGGACGTCCCCGGTTCACCTTCAGCAGCGGCAGTCAGCAGCCTGGAGCCAGCCAGAGCCAATTGCGCTACCAGGCTGGCTCTGGGCTGCTGAGGCTGCCACTGCCACATTTCCCGGGGACAGATTTGCAAATCTGGGGACATCCCAGGGACGGAGTTTGTCCGGGGACAGATCTGCAAATCTGGGGACTGTCCCCAGGAACGGGGGAGGTCTGGTAACCCTAGCCTGCATTATCCTCATGATCTCTTCCAACTCCACAATTCTATGATTCTATGACACCTTCCACCCTCCCATCCTGCACATTACAGGAGAAGAGTAGTATTGGCAAGCAAGCTGCATTTTAGGGATGCATCTAGCCTGACTGGGCTCTTCGTTGAAGAATCCCTGATCAGCTTCCAAGGAATTTCAGGATTCCCTCAAACACAGTCTGAAAAACCACAGGGGTAGTTTTGTCTAGAAAGTTTGCCCTATCCCGAGCCATGGTTTGTTTCTTTCTTTCTTTCTTTCTTTCTTTTTCTTTCTTTCTTTCTTTCTTTCTTTCTTTCTTTCTTTCTTTCTTTCTTTCTTTCTTTCTTTCTTTCTTTCTTTCTTTCTTTCTTTCTTTCTTTCTTGGTCTTCTATTCCGATTTGGAACCCAATCAATCAATCAATCAATCAATCAGACTTTTTTCAACCGTCAGTCAGAAATAAACATTTGTCCATACAAAAATTGAAACATCAAACATCTAAAGGAACTTAAAACTTAAACCGACAATGAGAAATAGGCTATACATTTAGACCCATGTCAATGCTGTCAATTTTAACCTTACGACACTTATGGTCTTATGGTCTTCTATTCCTGTGTTTCTCTGTCTGTGACATACGAGAGAGAGAGAGAGAGAGAGAGAGAGAGAGAGAGAGAGAGAGAGAGAGAGAGAGAGAACTAATTCAATTCTACTCTCTAAACAGCCTTTAAAATGTACAGTCATGCTTTGGTTTTTCAAGATAATTTATAGCAAACTGATGTGGAAATGAATTGAAGAATGGGAAAGGTAGAAACTGAGAGGAACCCATCCCTACCTTCAGGCAATTCTCCCGAGACAGATCTGCCCACAGATAAAAAATCAGCTGGAAAGGTATTGGTGGACACAATCCACTAGCTAGTTTTGTCACACAAGCTCCATGCAAAGATAGGGGTGTGGCTGCACAAAAATATCCCCAGTTATGGTTTGTTTGTTTTTAATAATTATTTTTATTAAAGATTTTCTTGGGTTACAAAGATAGTGCAATTTCTCATTTTTTTTCTTCATGCATCATTTTTACACATCAATTTTACTTGTTGAGACATAGTGAGGAAGGGGGGGAGAGGTGGTTGGGATTGTCATTTTATCCCAGTTATGGTTTTGTAATGCCTCCAATTGTGCCTAGGTCCAAAGTAGAAACCTCTGAGCTGTTCTGATCACCCCTTCTGAAAATAGGTATTGCAGAGCTGGTAAAGGGCGATGAGGTCAACTGAAATCATCACGGGATTAGGAAATGTTCTCCATGTGCTGAAGCTAGCCGGGGAAAAACCTAGCAGGGCAAGTTATGCATCTGTTAGGATTCCAGGTTCCCGGCTTGATAATACAGTAAACGTACATAATTAAAAAGGATGATTTATTGCAAAAACAAGCAATTAACTCTGGATGGCTCTAGCCAAGCCTCTGGCATCATCTAAAGAATCCTTCCATTTCCAGCAGAATAAACTGAACCCATGGCCCTTGCGTTTCTTATTTTGTTTCCTGTCAAACACCTTCCCCCCAGCGACAACTTTGTGGGTTCATTGGATCCTCTCCAACTTCTTCCGGAGAAGACAGGCTGCCAGTCTTCTCTTTCATGCCTGTCCATGCCTCTTGCGAGCCATGACCACTTTCCAGCCTTATCTGGCTGCCTCTCAAGGTCAAGAGGAGGGGGGGGGTCCACATCTGCCTTCTGTCTTGAGAGAAATCTGATCCTGTTGGTTGCAAACTGTGGTCTGCTACCGGCTGCATTCCTAGGCTGGGAGCTAGAGTCTTCATGACAGCATCTTAATTTATTTAATATAACACTTACACCCCACCCTTTTGGTTCAAAAGCAGCACTTAAACTTTCAGTTTTGTAAAAACAATATAAAACAATTGATCAATGAGACAGGATCAGCAGTTAATGCCAACCATGAAAATATTATCTACCACATGCAACCATTTCTGACCTATTTCACCCTGAAAGATTGGCCGATTTGCTTTAGTGAGGTGAAATTCCTGTTGGGGACAAGGAATTGAATGGGGTGGCTGCCATTTTGTTCCCCCATGAAAGCCCTCTTCTGATGTGTGTGTTTTTAAATTAGGGGGAAGTAGAAACGGCTGTCTTCTTTGCTATTCACTGGGGACCATAATTATAGTGGATAGCAGCCATAGGAGCCAACTGCTCCCCCATAAAACATTTAAGGAGGCTGGGCCCACCTAAAGTTGATGGGCATTGCCATTCAAATAGTGTGTGTGTGCTGCATCGTGTGATTGATTACCTGCCCCCCCATATTTTATTCAAGGTGCCACCCCTGATAGCAGCTAAATCTCATCTACAAAGAAGCAGACACTTTTAAAGTGTGGCTAGTTCATTTCTTCAGAAGCTCTTTTTATTGAAGAGATGCTATGGGGAAAGCCTTGGGGTCAGAGCCAGCCCACCCGTGAGGCAAGGTGAGGGTGGCAAGATCCTTGGGTGGCAAGATCCTGATGTTGAGTTTTATTCCCCCTTGTTCCTGATGGTGACCTGCACTTTTATGACGATGAGGGGAGGGCCGTTTTGTGGATCGCCTCAGGTGTCAATATGTCTTGGGCTGGCCCTGCTAAGATGTGCAGGAATGGCAAGATGTAGAATTTGGAAGCAGTCCTGTATGTTTCAGTCCCGCTCTGTTTTGTTCTGATTTGATTCATTAATTGGGTCCAAAGGAATTATATTGTCAAAAATATGCAATTATTGCGTACTGATCCATGCAGCCTATTTTTAAAGCTTGAAATGTTAAGGAAAACCTTTTGCCACTGCTATTCACTTTATTACTTCTTTTTTAATTAGGTAGTTAAGGAATTGCAGGACAAAAATTCTCTATTCAAAAATTTTAAAAGGTATCCCATGCTTCATTTTTTTTTTTTAACCAGGGGCGAGGATGAATCAGAGATTAATAATAGCATAGTCTTACACATGTCTCATAGAAATAAGCTCCCTGAGTTGAATGCAACTTGCTCTCAAGCAAATATGTCAAAATAATGTGATGACACCCTGTGGGGGACAAAGTTGGTGGAGGACAATTTTACAAAGCTATTTCCCTCAAATTACTGAGTCAGTTTCACAAATGGCTGGTTGAATCTGTTTCTCAACAGCTCTAGTAGAGAGTTGCCTCAATTTATTTATATAAAGAAATAATAGCAACACTACTTTTCTGCGCCAGGGTAACCCCCATTCTGCTTTCCCAAGGCTTAATTTTGCAATGTGAATAAATTATGCAGTTTTGATGAACATCGGCTCATTTGCCTGCATAGCTGCCAAGTTATCCCTTTTTTACAGGGATTTTCCCTTATGCTGAATAGGCTTCCTCGTGAGAAAAGCGAAAACTTGGCAGCTATGTTTGCCTAATTCTCTGTCTCATAGTCATTGGGAGAGGCAAAGAGGGGAGAAACTCCACCTCTGGTAAGTGAGGTGTTCCTCAGTGATACCTCTGAGGCCGAGTGTCTTCAGAGATTGAGTGGAATGATAAATGTTCTCCAGTTACCACTAGACAAGGTGAGTTGGGGGGGGGGGTTGACAATGTGCTAGCAACTCTGAGCTTCTTTCCTTTCTCTTTACATATATTTGTTTGGATCCTTCTTCATGCATAAAAAATGTTTTAATTTAAAAATTCCATAGTCGCTGGCTACATTTCCACAAAGAATCAAAGAGGCAGCAGGCAAGGTTCAGGATTTATATTTACTGAAGGGGCAAGAGAAATTCTCAGGTTTCCTCAGGTGCAGACCAGATGTATGCGAGTGTTGACCTATGGCACACTTACTTCTCCAAATCAATTGCAGGTCCCAGAAGCTCAGCTCTGTGCTCCTCAGCCCTTCAGATACTGCGGGAACTATATGTAGGGAGAACCTTATCTTGGCTATGGGCATCACTTTAGGTGCTCATGCATACTATGTAATTGGAAACCAATGGTGGGGAAACCTGCTTCAATCTATGGTTTTGCTTTCTGTTTTTTGGGTGCTCAGAAATTCTAAAACAGGGTCAATATTTGGAATCCCACTTTCCCTCCATGAGGATCGGGTTAATGCACATAAGGTCTCTCCTCCTGGCGCTGACTGGCTCAGTTTTTCCTATGTCTGCCCAACCACCAGGGGCAGATCTACTAGGAAATTAATGAAGCTGTAGCTTCAGGGCCCCTAATATCAGAGGGACCCTATATTGGAAATTAATATATATAAGAAGAAGAATTTTGGAGAAAACTGGATATTGAAACCTGCTTAACCTAAATAATATATCCCAGTTTTATAGCGGCCCTTTAAAGTACGCTTCACGCAGAGTATACGCAGTCAGAAGTTGACCTGGCTAAGAAAACACCACCAAGAGTGTAGGGAATTATCTCCCTTATATGAAACCCCTTACTAGCTGCACACTTGTAAAAGTATGCAGATGAAAATACAAACGGTTGGGTTTCTTTAACTGAAAAACAAACTGACTCTAAAGAGACTTTAAACTAAAGATAAATGCTTTCTCTCTTAGCAATGTTATCTACCTACTTTCCAAACCTCCCACAAAACTTCCACAAAACTCCCATTAAACTACCCAAGAATTAACAGCAAACTAGCATTATAACTAAGCAACTCTCATACTAACATTCAACTAGGAATCTCTTAAACTGAGAACAACTGAGAGAGTGATCTACTTAGAGATGAATCAAACTGAAAGATCTAACTAAGAGATACAAAAGTCTTCCTGGCAGAGCCTTATATACAAGAAGCAGAGCCCCCGTCTGTGGGCAATTAACAGAAACACCGGCACCTGTTTCTCTTAAACAGACAGTATTTACATTAGACCGGCTCTAAAGTAACTTGACTATTCAAAAAATCCAACACCCTAGAAGTGACTCTAATCCACATTGTTTAAAAATGTTTGGTCTAGTAAACCCAATTTGAGTCACATGGCTCAAATTGATTAATTTTTGTTGTAATTTTTGTTTGTTTTGTCCAGAGTCAGTAGCACAGATGTTGTAAAGGGGTGGTGATCTGTCATGGAACAACCCCATTGGAGAAGTTAACAGTGGTTGCCCAGACCTCAGTGTTGGTTGCAAATGACAGTTCAAGCTTCAGGGGTCCCAAAATGTAGGCACGTCACTTACAACCTCTATGAATTCACTTTTTCATAACTGACCTTTCTTCCAAATGGGCAAACATGGGTCTATCCCACCTTATTCTGACAACAACCCTATGGGTTGGAACAGGCAGCTGACTGGCTCACCCACTGAACATCATGGTTGAATAAGGATTTGAACACATCTCTTAGGGATTCAAGTCTCAACACTCAATTGCACCACACTCATTTTCCAGTCAGTTGAAATAGCCATGCAGAATACAAGGGTCTTGCAGTTCCCTGCTCCACCCTGCTGGCTGTTTTTTAATCAAATATCCTGCAGTGATTTAAGGTGGCAAATCCCTCGGGTGTCATAGACTGGGCACATTCAGCAGGGGATCCAAAGATTCTTCTATATCTTGGATTTAGCTTGTGATAATAAATAACTCAAGGCCATCTTCTGCTTATTTGGATAATGCAACCTGTCAAGACACCTGCATCCGTCATGTGATCTCTACCAATTCCCACACGGCTCAGAAGGCAGATATTGCCCTGAAAAAAATGTTAAGACGTGGGACCCCTATAAAAGGGAACAGGAGACATCGGCTAGAGGAGAAAGGGGAGATTGTCTCCTGGGTTTCTGTGGTGCTCCATGACAGGTACGGTATGCAGAATTCCCATATAGTAACTCTCTGTTCACCACTTGTCTAAATAGTAATAAATCACTAACAAATTCCTGGTTCGGTTTGGGAGGTTTGGACTTCAAAGCCAAAGTCTTCAGAGTCACAAACAGGAACCTTTCATTAACTGTGGAATGGGGGGGGGTTACTTTATGTCAAAATGTCCCATTTGATTATTTAGGTGTTTATTTTTTTTAAAAAAAAATCACAAATTAACAAAATACTCTCTTTTGAGATCGCATGTCACTTCTTATACAGCTGTTAAGCACTGAAAACATTTGTTGTGGCTACATATCTTCTAAATATGTGAAGCTAGCAAGTAAGAACATTTTCATTCATTCACTCATTCATTCATTTATGACACCTCAAAAGATGGATACTATATATTCTGGAAACACCTGATACACATACATTTCATATCGTTTTGATGTTGGATAGATTTCAAAATGGAGGTTTCCTTGCATACATAGGATGAAGTCATTTATCCACTTACCTGAGAATAAGCTCTAGTGAAATCCATGGAAATTACTTTTGAGTAGAAATGCGTAAAATTGCACTGCAAATTATTTATGGCATGTTCTTTTAAAACCTAAAACTAGAAGCATCTAAAATTATTGCGACAAAATATATATGAAAGTGTATCCTTTTATAGTTACCATTTCTGTTAAATTAGATCGGAGTGATCTTCCTTTGCAACGACAGAATTGTTTTTATAACCTAAGCTTTTTTCTGCTGCTACATTTATTTGAATATGATTTTCCTTCAGTAAAGAAGCTAAAATGAGGGTATTAAAAATAAAACAGCAAATGTACTGTCTTCAGCTGGAATAGCCATTTCCTGAAGTCTTGACCTGACTATCAGATGTCTGGCTCTTTTAGGAATCAAGGTGAAGAAGAATAAACATCCAAATTACCAAGGGTTTTGTTTTGTTTTTTAAAGAAAAGGCCAACTGAAATGCTTAAAAGCGAGGGCTGATCAGTCAGCTGCTAGCCAAACAGCAGGGTTTGGAAAACTCATCATCGGGAACGTTGCCAACAGTCATGGGTGGTCACTAACAAAAGAAGCCCCCCAAACAAATGATTTTACATGATGTGATTTGGATCTGTTTTACTACACGGCTAGAGTGGCATAACTGTCACTCTCCTGCTGAAAGATCAAATTATGGTGATGTAATAAGGAACTGTTTCACACAAGCCACACAGATGAATACATCCCTCTTTCTGTCAAATTCTGAATTCATAACATCCACAGGCTCAGGAAATAAAATAAAATAAAATAAAATGTATCACTACAGTGTTAAGAAACTAGTTAAAATTTGCACCTGAAGTAACTTCAAATATTGCTTAAATTCTCTAATATCTATAAGACTTTAATTTAGGTGACCCACAGAATTTGTCCACATATAATCTGCACATAATTTAAGATAGATACAGAAAAGTGTGTGTACTGCAGTCAGAAACTTGGTCAATGCTGAGATTTACCAGTATTTCTTAACATTTTAGGAGGCTTTTAAGAAAGGTTGGAGAATTCTGACATTTCTACATTCATTTGTTTATCTCCGGTAATGTCTTTGCTAAGTGAATGAATATACTGTAACTTTGTCTCTTGACAAGAATGAAATTTACTATGTAACACTTTGGCTCAAATTCTTGCTTCTCATCTGTAGTTAAGTTCTTTAATAGGTGTAGCTCTGCTAGGATCTTCCTTTCTCAATATTCACTAGCTGGACTTTGACCCACCACCTTCCTTCACTGTTCAGGACTTGCAGACCTCCTGCTACTGCTGCTTCCGACTTTTACTTGCCAAAACTTCTGCATGCACCCGATTTCCACAGGATTGATATATACCACTTTGCTGCTTTTACCTTGTAATCAAACATTAATTGAACAAAAATTACTTTGACTCAAATTCTTACATCTCATCTGAAGCCAAGTTTTATTATGTGTAGCTACTATTGCTTGCATTTATTACGGTATTATTATTATTATTATTATTATTATTTATTATTATTATTATTATTAATTAAATTTGTATACCACCTTTTATCTGAAAATCACAGGGTGGCTCACAACATAAAAATGCAAAATGAGAACAAAATACCTAACAAAAACAAACAAACAAAAAACCAATAATCCCAAACCATAGATTAACCATAGATTAAGGCCATAGATTAATCAGCCCAAGGCATGGTTTTAGAGAAATGTTTTCAACTGCTATCCATAGCTGCCAAGTTTCCCAGTGAAAAATGCAGGATCAGCAGTCTGGACATGCATAGAAGCAACTTCCGGTGCTGCTCTGTCCAATTTTTGGTGCCCAGGCATGGGCGGAGCGGCACCGGAAGTCGTTTCTATGCATGTCCGGACATGCGTAGCAGCAACTTCTGGTGCCGGGCTACCCATGTCTGGGCACCGGAATCTGGGCAGCACTGGCACCCAAAATGGAGCCTCCCTGGCAGGTAGGAAATCCGGGGGATTTACGGGATTTTTTCCAATCCAGGTTGCCAGCAGGAAATGGTTTAAAATACGGGGGTTTCCCGCAAAAAACGGGAGACTTGGCAGCTATGCTGCTATCTAAAGATATGTAATGAAGACACTAGGAAAGCCTCCCTGGGGAGAGCATTCCACAAATGGAGAGCCACCACAGAAAAGATTTGTTCAGCTCGTGCCCTTGTCTCTCATGCCACTGCAAACATAAAGGGCCCATTTACTCTATACATTTAAAGCATTATTATACAACTTTAAACAGCCGTTGCCTCCCTCAATGAATCCTGGGAGCTGTAGTTTGTCATGGGTGTTTGGAGTTATTAGGAGACCGTCATTCAGCTCACTGAGCCACAATTCTCAGAGTGGTTTAAGAGTCAAATCCCTCTTCCCAGGAACTCTGGGAATTGTGGCTGGCAGCAGAACAGGAAAGTCTTCCACATCATCATGAAGAGTTCGGCAAGACCTACCACTGCAGATCAGAGAGATCAGCTATTTCAGATAGGGATGCTACAGAAGTTTGAAAATAACACAAGCTCAGAATACAAATTTCCCCTGCTCATAACTGTTGGCTTTATTACAGAGGAAGTACTTTTATCTTGAGATTCTTTCTCTGCTCATAATTTAAATGCATGTTCTTTTGTTTCTGCACAGTCTGCATTCATCACTCTGGGAACTCATGCCTGCTCAGAAGCAGATTACTTGAAGCTCTCAGTTTCAATAAAAATGTGCCTGATTGGGTAGAATAATTTTTAAAGATGAGAATGTAACTTTCCTTGTCATATTTGAAAAGGTTGAGCATGGCCATGTGCAGCGTGATCCTGCGCTACACAGCTGCAAATAAAACATTTTAAATGTGTTGTAAAGTGATATACAAACATGACACTAGAATTCAATATATTTTTCAAAATGTTTTAAAACAAAACATTTTCGCAGCGTTTTTTATATGTGTGTAGATTCCACCCAGGATTGGCACAAAGGTCCCAATTTGAGGCAGTACCGGTAGTAGTTCTGGAGGAGTGCAAAGTCTCTCTTGCTCAACTAATGGAATGATTCCTGAGTTTTTCAGTTACATACTAAAGCTGGGACCCAGTGTAAGTGAAAGCAATACCAGAGCCTCTTTCAGTCAGGTCAGGTCAAAACAAAGTACCTCCAGGCCAGGCCCCTAGATAGCTCCCAGTGAGCCCTGCTGGCTGACCATCTCAGCTTAAGACAACTGGCAGGGCCTTTCCTTCCAGTGATTCTTCAGTTGCATGCTTCTGCATGGACATGGAACGAGAGAAGCTACAGGAAACTCATCCCCGGAGTCAGAAGATGACGTGAAAATGACACATTCAGTCAGGGAGGGAATGCCAAGGGATTTGCTCAAATCTGAGCTCTCCTTAGGTGGCTTTGGGGCCTGGATGCAGGTGATGTGACAGATTTCTGGACTGCATCCTTTGTGTGTGTGTGTGTGTGTGTGTGTGTGTGTGTGTGTGTGTGTGTCTTGGGTGAGCCTGGCGGATTGGGTTTCTTTGTGATAAATGGATTATCCTTATTCATGTTCTGCCAACCTCCATATTATATAGCTTACAGTGAATTGTGAGGGCAGACATATGTTCTGGAGCAGGAACACACAGAGAAGAATTCTGAGGCAACAAAGAATTATCCAGATATTCCTGTAATTGCTGATTTTACTCTGAATCAAGTCAAGAAATGTGGGGTTGAGTTAGAAAATGGTGCGGCATATCCGCTGATCCTCTGGAGTTTAGAAAGCGCAGGGCTGGCAGGCCAGCAAAGTGACAGGTCAGGAGCATAGCTGCAAAGTTTTCCCTTTTCTCGCGAGGAAGCCTATTCGGCATAATGGAATTTCCCTTAAAAAAAGGGAGAACTTGGCAGCTATGGTCAGGAGGTAAAGACACAGGTCAGTTGTACTGGCTGGGACATGCTGGATCTGGGAAGATCGGGTTAGATCTGGTTGGTGCAGGTCTGGCAGGAGAAGACCAGGATGGGTCGAACCTGTGTCAAGAGAAGAACAATGGGAAACAGGAAGGGTTCTGGAAAAGTACCAGGAGTCACAAGATGGAGAGGAGGGGGGTGTTTAAAGAGCAGGCATGTGACAGGTACATGCTGAAGGGGACGTGAGGCTCACCACTTCCCTCATGGCTGAAATTTTGGGTGTTGTCCGGAAGTGACATGTACCAAAACATTACTATGCATGAGGTTACGCTCCTGTCATTGGTTGGAAGTTACACTACGAGTTAACCATTAGCTGTCAAAGTTGCTATCAATAAATACAGGCTCTTGCGCTACGCCTGGGGTTGCCTTTTGGAACTCAAGCTTGTCTCCCGTCTCGTTACTGGTCACCCATTGCAACAAAGAAGAGTTCTCCCTTTATTAATTTCAGGGGACTGGATTATGGCCTTTGGACATTAAGGTTGGTAAAGCTTGAGGTGTTATGTATTAAGTTAACTGCAGTACTCCTTCTGGCCACCGTGGCTGCAGTTCCCACTCAGGTCCACAATGGGTGTTATGTATTGTACACTTTGGTTTGAGTACTTTCAGTTTAAGTACTCCGCAGACCCGTCTGGAACGGATTAATCCACTTTCCATTACTTTCAATGGGAAAGTTCGCTTCAGGTTAAGTACGCTTCAGGTTAAGTACAGACTTCCAGAACCAATTGTGTACTTAAACCGAGGTACCACTGTACTCATTCTGGCCACCATGGCTGCAGTTCTTACCCTGCCCACTGTGGCTGCAGTTCTCACTCAGGTCCACAACATGCAAATGAAGGATTGAGAGTGCTGTTCACAGACTGGGTAGCTGGGGGAAGTTTGTTACTGTTGCAAGTTACTGAGTACTATATAAGCCAGTCAGTTAAGCTACTGTTCAGTCCAGGACTCAGAGCTGAAATAAAGAGCTGGTTGTTTTAAGAGCTGTGTCTTCATCCATCTTTCCCACTATTCAACATGAGTACTGATTCAAAATTCCAGCTTTAAATTCGGGCAAATAGCTCCATGACAGTATTCCTCCGAGGCCAGATTCATGCATTTTCACAGCACCTTCAGTGTGGCTTGGAAAAAGTTAGCAACAGTGCTAATCAGAAACAGGGAGCACATTTCATACACATTTTATATCAAATCCAAACTTGAAGCTATTGCTCTAGTCACACACGCAACAGGATCTGCTCTGAAGCCTCCTGTGATAGCAAGTTACTGAAGCAGCAGCATCAGACCTCCCAAGTTTCCCTGTTTTCCAGGGACAGTCCCAGATTTACAGAAACCATTCAAGTTTCTGATTTGATCCTGGAATGTCCCCCTTTTTCTTAGGACATCCCTATTTTCATCAGAGAAATGTTGGAGGGTATGAAGTTATCTGACCCCCGAGCCATATGAAGGCAGCTTTGTATAGGGAAGGTTTTTTTTTAATGTTTTATTATGGTTTTATATATGTTGGAAGCTGCTCAGAGTGGCTGGGGAAACCCAGTCAGATGGGCAGGGTACAAATAGGAAAAATATTATGATGAATAGGATGTCCCTATTTTCATTATAGAAATGTTGGAGGGTATGCATCTTGCCAATTCCAGGATTGGGACAGTGCATGTCATCTCTTATCATCATTCTGAATAGGACTGAATCTATATTTCTTTGATTTGATCTGTTGACTCTATTTGAGATTTTAAAAAAGACTGATCTCCCAAAACTGTCTCTGTGACAAGCCCACGGGATTCCCGTTTGCAAAGTTATCATGCTGTTGGTGACCTTTTTTGTAAGTAGACCGTGCCTAGAAAAGAGAAAAGAATGTTCTCTTCTCAGTTGAAGGAGCTCTTGCTTTGAAAGGCCATTAATGCTCCTATAGCACTTAGATGATCCAAGAGCAGGTTAGTGGAATGGTTTCTATTCAACTTCACAGGTGAGGCAGTTTCACCTACGTGTTCTTTCCCCCCCTTTTTTTACCCAAAGAAAGAATAGCCACACCTGGATGGGTCAGGAATGTGTGATCCATCGATCCTTGCAGGAACAAGACCCTTGCTTCTATGGAGGTGGCCTCATTATACTGTATCCCACCAACTCAATAGAACTGCAAACAGCATCTCCACTGAAGATGGATTTGAGATACCTTAACGATGATGAAACACATTTAAGAGATTTCAGAATTTGTTAATTTTGACCACAATTTCAGCCTGAATCCTGTGGGCAGCTATTTGCATTCCAGTGGACAACAGGCCAATATTGGTCAATTTGAGAAGTATTGATTACTAGGACCGTGTGCCATCGTGGTACACAATGTGTGCATTTTTATTATGGCTTCTGCTGCCCCTTTCCCTGCCAACAGACTCACCAGGCAGAGGTGAGACTTGAACCAGGAATGTTGTTTTTAATCACCTCAGCCACTATGCTCCCACTGTGCTCTCTCTTTTTGATGACACACATGAAGGTTAAGGGGTGATATGATAGCCATGTTCAAATATATGAAAGGATGTCATATGGAGGAGGGAGAAAGATTGTTTTCTGCTGCTCCAGAGAAGCGGATACGGAGCAATGGATTCAAACTTCAAGAAAGAAGATTCCACCTAAAAATTAGGAAGAACTTCCTGGCAGTAAGAGCTGTTCGGCAGTGGAATTTGCTACCAAGGAGTGTGGTGGAGTCTCCTTCTTTGGAGGTCTTTAAGCAGAGGCTTGACAGCCATCTGTCAGGAATGCTTTGATGGTGTTTCCTGCTTGGCAGGGGGTTGGACTGGATGGCCCTTGTGGTCTCTTTCAACTATGATTCTATGATTCTATGAATCTTCCTGTGCTTTGGCCTGGTTCATATCATTGCACTCATAAAGGAACAGCTATATATGTGTGTGTGTGGAAAGGGTGTAGCACCAAAATCCAAAGAAAAGAAAAGAAAAATGAATCCTTATCAAAGAATCATAGTCATTGTAAAAGAATAAAATAAGCAAATGCATTGTGGCTAATAACAGCCTTCTTCAGGCACACGCTAAAGGAATGAGCCTCTAGATGAATAAGTCTGCCAATAATACAGATGACTATAAACATAGGCATTAATTATAATAGATGAACCTGTGGGTTGTTGTTTTTTTTATTTAAAAAACAACGACAACGTTATTCATGGAACAAACTAAAATTTCATCTAATAATGCAAAATGACATCAGTCACACCAAACATACCTTCTGTACACTGCTAAATATAATAGATAAAAAACCATAAATCTTTTCTAATTTTTCATAGCATTATTATAATGTAAATCCATTCATATACATAGATCCTTAAAAAAGATCCTTGATGATAAATATAATCCAAATAACAAAGAGTCTTATGGCACCCTAAAGATTAACAAATCTATTGTTATTGTTACAGGTAGGTAGCCGTGTTGGTCTGGGTCGAAGTAAAATAAAAAAATTCCTTCAGTAGCACCTTAAAGACCAACTAAGTTTTTATTTTGGTATGAGCTTTTGTGTGCATGCACACTTCTTCAGATACCAATAACATATTGTTATTGTGTAAGCTTTTTGTGGGCTATATATAAGAAAATATTGAAAAAGGTAGCAGATTTGAAGACAGGAAAGAATTATGTAGAAGGGAACTAAAGATAATATTCTTACACACACATATACACCACAGTCCACTATATATAAAACAATAGCTCAACTTTTTATGTGAATAAGAAATACTAAAATCTTTCCGCCTTACCTAGAGTAATGTTGTTCTGTCTTGTACAAAGGAAGCAAGCGCTTCAATGTCACCCCGAAGACTGAATGTTAAAGAAAGCAGAGCAAGTCTTCGGGGGGGGAGGGGGGGCTGACACATATACTCTGAAGATCCCAAACCCAAATATTTCAACTCTTAAGCAAATCCCACAAATTATGGGGCTCAGTGATGAGCAAAGGCAAGCATACAGTGGCCTCCCCCCTTTCCCCCCTTGTTAGACAGCTTGCTAGGCAACAGACCAAGTAAGCCAACTGACTACAGAGCAGGGGCCTGAGGAAGAATGTGGGGAAGAATGATCAAACCCGGTTTCAAATTTTGACTGCCTTTTTATTTTATTATGAAAGGTCCACAAAGCTCAATCTAGCGAGACACTGCCATGCTCCCTGAGTTATTTTGCATGCGTCTCCTCTCTTCCCTGTCTTCAATGTTCTGCAATTGAACATTCATTTCAGCCAAGAAACCATGGCACAGCTCATTTGAGCATGACTCAGAGCGTCTGTCACATTCTGCTTATTTAAAGGTTCTCTAATCACAGTCATACAGAAAATGGGTGCTGTCATTTTAAAAGAAAACTGTGCTGCATAACAGCAGCAGCAGCTTCATAACCAGTTCCTGATGGTGTGCTCAGACGGCAGGGAAAGAGCTGCCATGTCTCCTGTCTGACAGCAGGGGGCAGCAGTAAGCAAAAGCTTCATTAGGATCTGACCTATACCTTCAGCTCTGCTCTGCAAGCACCAAATTTAATTTAATTTCAATTTCATAGAGTTACAAAACAAATAAAAAAGAGGCTTGGCACTGGGGTTTAGGATTCACCACAGCAACATTTTTATTTACATTATTGGCCTTCAACGGATGGGCTCGCATGTGCACTAGTGGATCACACTTGGGATCAATTCTCCGCCAACCCTTCCTTCTTAGATTTATTTTAAGAGAACACACAAAGACGAATATAGAGGGATGATGGAGGAAGACAATGTATATGACAGAAATAAAAGAGCTTCATTGTTGGACACTGGGGGTTATAGTGAGGTTCTGGATCCAAAAGGACAGATGACCGATAGTGTCAAACCCCAATGTTTTCACTTGAAATAATTTTATTAATAGCTTTAAATCATTTCACATTTACTTGTGCTGTTTTAATGTAGCCATTATCAGTTGTTTATTTCCTGTTTTGTTCACTGCCTTTGAGGTCCAAAATGCAGGATAAAAACTTTAAAAATAAATAAATGCAAACACACACATAAGTGCTTGTGAAAAGTAATGTTGATTGTTCACTAAGGAATACCACCTGGGACCTAAAATGGATGTAAATCTTATTTTGGATTGTCTGAGCAATGGAATGGGAATCAGTGAGAGTAAACAGATACACGTACAGCCAGGTTGTAGTCTCTCTTCTTTGCCAATTCTAAACGGACTCCTTGTAAATAACATTTAGGCATTTGGATTTTAGAACTGGCTGATTCTTTGAGGTTCTAGGGAAGTTATGGAAAAAAAACAATGAATGCAGAGGAAAATATTTGGTTGTATCTGAATGAGCACATGACTGCTAGTTCTGCGTCTGGATGTACTCCCTCTTATGCACGGCTTGCCTTTGACCAAAGGTAGGGCCTTATTAAATTTCACCTGGAAGATCCAGTGCGGTTTTGTGCTGCTCCTTCTGGGGATACAGGGGAGCTAAATTTTTAGAGGGCAAAGAAGAGATGCCAGGACTTAGACTTGTCTGGAAAGACCACACAGAGCGATAACCTGGGTCCTGGTACAAATTAAGCCTCGGGTGCCAGTCCTTGGCAGGGCCCTGGGTGGCCCTCTTGACATCAGCATTGCTGCTGCTCACAATGGTGAGGTTGGGAGCCACACAACTGCACCAGCAGAAGCACTGTGTGGCCTCAATCTGGCACCACACCTGCTGTGACCAGGTAAGCAAGCAGCAACACCAGTGTTGGGAAGGTGCCCCATCACATGTGCACCTACTGTATCCAGTATCCAGGTAGTTTTTCAACCAAAGCACAACACAATGGTCATAATCAGCTCCCTACTCAAGTAGCAATGCAAACACTATAGAAGTGAAGTCCTTTGCAGCTACTACCTACTGCTGATGCTGGAAAAGGCAATTTGGAAAGCCAGAAAAAGACTTTTATCTGATCCGAGGAATGCAAGAGCTTAGCTTCAGAACTTGTATTGGACAGTTGCAAATGGTTAGTCTATCCAGGATCCACTGCAGTTCTCAGCCACAAAGAATGACCGGGGGGGGCACAACTTTTATGGGCAAGCTCAGGTGTATCACGGCTTGTTGGGGTGCTTGGGACGTGTAGTTTTCCATGCCTCCTAGAGGATGAGGAATAGAATCAGAGTCTGCAGAGTGCCTCCTTCCTTGTTAGGGAGAAGGCTAAGATATATCCCTTCTGCTTGACACCACGATTTCCACATGGAGGGAATGGTTTCATATGAAGGAGCATTCGGTCATGTGAGCACTGCCCCCCCACCCCCCTCCAGCAGTCTAAACTGGTCCATCTCAGGCACAGATTTATCACCTCCGTTAGAAGTAGGCCAAGAAGATGTAAATCCTCAGACTGCCAGGTCTCTTTATTGCCAAATATTGACATTCCCACAGCGTTTTCCGACTTTTCATGAAGTATTAATTGAGATGGTCAGGACATTTATGCTAGTACAAACCTCCATCCACAGAGACTCTGGCTGCATTAGTCAGGAAAACTGAAACAAGGGGATATTGGCTTGAATATTCTCACATAGAAACTGAGCACTTTGGATAACATTTTAATGTTTCTTCATATATCAATGAAAGGTCAGCAGCATGTAAGACAAATCTTGCTTGTGCGTCTAGTCTGACATGGTTACATTGCCTGCTTTTTTCTCTATCCAGAGGGACATCGCTCGTTCCTTGATATTGGGTACTCAGCAGGATCCGACCCTGAAAATGGTTAGGGGTTATCACTAATGGGAATGCCGCTGCTGTACAAACAAACCAGAGAGGGGAGCTGGGGGGGGAGGGGGGGAAATTGTAATTGGCTGTATTATTGGTAATTTGTATTGTTTAAAATGCTTTTTTCTTCAATAAAAATATTTTGAAAAGAAAGAAGACCGGGGGGGGGGGGAATGCCACTGCAACAAATATAATTTTCAGAATCTGAATAATTCCTTTGAAAAGACTGCTGAATAATTTAAAATAAATAAATCTGCTATTGTGTTATTATTTAAAGCTGCACTTATTGGTTGATTTTCTTTTTCTTTTTTAATATATTATTATTAAAAAAAATTTAAACACAATATTTCAGCATACCAATAACAGAACAAATAAATTATTTGCTCTGCTGAGCTTGTGACTTCCCTCCATCCCTTCAATTGTTTTTTAATTTTCAAATCTTTGTGTTGCACTTTATATCCTCTACTTCAGAACTCTATATCCTTATGATCAACTCTGTCTCAATGGTCTACTGTATAAAGTTTTGAGATTTACAGTTTTTTCGTTGCAGAATTTATATCAATCCTGCTAGTGTCTTCACATTTTTACAATAATTATTCATATACCCAATAAATTTACTCCAATCTCTTTGAAACTTTTGGTCGTCTTGGTTCCTGACCCTGCTTGTCAGTTTGGCCAGTTCCACATAGTCCATCATCTTCGTCTGCCACTCCTCAATCGTTGGTAGTTCCTGCAATTTCCATCTTTGGGCTAATAAAGTTCTTGCCGTTGTTGTGACATACATAAATAGTCTTTGGTCTATCTTTGCAATTTCTTCTCCCATCAAGCCCAGCAAAAAATCCTCAGGTTTTTTGGGGAAGGTATATCTAAACATCTTTTTTAGTTCATTGTAGACCAATTCCCAAAATACTTTTACTTTTTCACATTACCACCACATATGATAAAAAATCTCCATCTTTCTCTCCACACTTCCAACATAGTTTGTTCCTCATCCTGTACATTTTGGCCAATTTCACTGGTGTTAAGTACCACCTATACATAATTTTCATTACATTCTCTTTTAAAGCCATACAAGCGGTAAATGTTAAAGTTTCATTCCATAATTTTGACCTAGATTCGTATTCCATATTATGCCCAAAGTTGATTTTCAGTGTCTGTTCCACTGCTTAGGTAAACTTCCATAAGCAGTTTCCATTAAAAAATAAAGTAAAAACCCAGAATTAAAATGCAATTGGCAATTATAAAGAAAGAAACGGGACCCCCCCCTCCGCCCCCCCCAGAGAAAATAATCATTTAAAACATACTAACAAACCTAAATGAATGAAAAGGCCTTCACTTCAGGGATGACCCACCCATGAGGCAAAGTGAGGTGACTGACTCACCTGGCCTCCAAGGAGTGGCACCAATGGGCGCTGGTGGTCTCCTGGGCAGTCCCTCCCGCTCGTGTTGCCTCTACAGCAGCCTCCCAATGCCTAGGAGGCCCTGCTGGTCTGCTCTCACCCCACGGGAGGACATGGCAGGGGCTGCCAGGCTCTGCACCTGCCTGGCATGATTCAGAGCAGCCCCTTCACAGAGTACTCAGCAAAGAACCCGCGTTTGTGAGGAGCATCGAAGGCATGAAAGAAGCAGCAGCAATTCACAGGGACCTTTGAAGTACAAACTTGCAAGCAATGTCAGGCACTATTACGCCGGCAGTGGGGCTTGCGCTTACAAGCCTGGCCTGCTCTCAGGTGAAATAAGCAAAAATCTGCCCTTATGGGGTTCTCCATCGGTCGGAGAATATAACAGAGGCGAACCAGAGAATTTTGAGAAGCAAAGCCTTTTATTTTTGCTGTTGCAACAGGGTCCTTCCCCTCACACAGGAGAACAAGGAAGGAACCCAGAACAAAAGAGAACCTCCACTTTTATCAGTTTTCCCATCACCAAGAAACACCCCCAAAATACATCATTCCTACATCACAGCTATGTAATCAATACCTCACAAAAAGGGAGGGTTCAAGGTAGAAATCTGAGCACCTTTGACACCTCTCCTAGTCCTCCTCTCACCCCTCCCAGGTGTGAATTCCTAAACACAAAGAGAAATTAACAGTTTCCTAAAAGTTGATCACTATATTTTGTTTGGAGGAGTCTTCCATTGTGAATGAGATGGCTAGCAGTCTGGCACCATTGATGGGGAAATGTCCAGTTGGCAGAGCCTCCTGCTTACAGGATTATGGCTCCCAAGTTGATAGTCATGTGGAAATGTTTGTGTGATTCTGGTCAGAGAGAGTCAAAATGGTGTCAGTCAGGCCTGTCTTCCTGTGCTGTTTCAGACATGTGCCTGTACATTCATGTACATGTTTATGAACAATTATTATATATACATATATATAACCTTAACATTTACAACACAGGCATGTTTCCTCAAGCCCCCACCCTCTGTGGGGAGAAACACCCTGCCATTTTCTTTATAAGGAAAAACTCCAGAGTTGCATGGAAATAGTTCCAGTTAAGTATTCAGTAGGCAAGGCAAAGATGTAAACAATCTTTTGTTAAGCAACGAGCTTTATTCCAAAGTTTTCCATTCCAGCTGCTTCATTTGGTCCCCCCCCCCCCCGGCTGTATTTTAAAATCATTGAGAAACACCTCTCATTCATTGTGGATCCAAATCAGATATGAAGGTACTGCGTAGCCCTAGTGAAATGGTGCAGTTATTGATTGATTGAGCCATTCATTTATATAGTGCTTAATTCTAAAACAGGCCTCTAAGTAGATCACAAAGTATCAAAAACAGTTACACAAACATTAAAACAATATATTTAATATAAGCATTCGTAATTTAAAGACACAATAAAAGAATTAAATTAAGACATTAACATTTTAAGATCCTTCCAATTAAATTGGAGTGTGTGAGCCTACAGTTGATTTCCACATCAAATCAGAATCTCTACACACATAAGAGTTCAAAAAATGACCACCAAAAATTAGATAATGAATGTTAGAAACTATGTGTGTGGAAACATGAGTATCATACAAGTATACTCATCAGAGAAACAGAATTGGATAAGGGCCAAACTTGATATTTCATGCAGATGTGTGCAGCAGTCTTCCCATTTTTTTCTAATGAAAAGCAGCCTTAGGAGGTTGTGACCAGAAGCAAAAGAATATAAAGAGAAAGGGTGCTTAACTTTTTCCTGCTGGCCATTTCTCCATTAAAATCCCCCAAACTCCCACTCTCATCATACTTGTATCCATTGGTCCTTTGGAGCAACCAGGGCTTAGGAATACCAAACAATTTAAAAAGCCAAACAATTTAAAAAAATTCCAGGGGGCACTAATACATTGTTTGTAATACTACAGTATTCTAGTGTCTACCACATCCTTGCAAGAGAGGAGGGTGGAGAAAATGAGAACAATTTAGCCCTGCCCCTGTGACCTCATTGTGCAGGCCTTGATGACCTCATGGCAGCCCTACCAGATGCACTGGGCACCAGCCACCACTAGTCGAATCTTTTCCTCCTAACTGCAAAAAGTAGCTGGGGTCATTGTTATGCAGATAATTGCTGGGTGGAAAAGCATTGCTCCTCTTCCCTTCCGTTCCTCTTTGGTGAATCCCAAGACAGCTTTTTCACTGGGGAAATTCGGAGCATCCTACGTACATTTACATTTAAGATCTCATTTGCCTGTAAGATACCGAGTTGAATTTATGCTTAGTGGTAACTGTTTAATGATTGGAATGCCCTTAACCTCTCATATTGAGTTGTCTCTTTTTGCTAATTATTTCAGGGTTATCCTGATAGTCTATTTGGTCTATAGAGAAATAAAATTACTAGTGTAGATTGATTATGCCCAAATGGATGAGGCGTCTGGGTTCCTGGCAGGTTTAAACTCAGCATTTCAGCAATTAAAGGTTAAGGCCCAATTATATAAAATCTTAGTATTTCGTATAAAATGAACTTGAGTAGTGTGTAATAGTTCACATTCTTAAACATCAAATAAAAGGGGAGAAGGCCTAGGCAACAGCAGGAGCTCTTGACTTTCAGAAATGGAAGGCCACATATTCAATGAAAGAAGGATTAGGGCTTGGATTTGTATTTCCTGGTAAGGAAGAACTTGTTTTATGGAAACCTCTACCGCACCTCAATTTCTTAGGTTTTTAAATCTATATTAACTTGCCCAAATGGAAGGTAGTTGATTACCAAAACTACTTAGGAGACCCAAGAGGTATAAAATAAGGAAATTGTAGTAGAGTGCAAGTTTGGCATGAGGCTGAATACTAGTAAAATGGACATAGAGGTTTCTCTTGCTTAAGGAAACTAAAAATATATATAAATAAATTTGCTATCAAGGGTGTTCATTAAACTAAGAGAAAACAATGTATAGCCCCCTTTTAAATTTCTTCCTGTCTGGTGTGTTGACTATTTAATCACTGTACTATTTCTTCACTAATATTTATAGTAGCCTCAATGTAGGACTCGCATTTTCAGGGATTACAACAGGACCAGCCCACCCAGGAAACAAGGCAACAGGAGCCACAAAGGCAATAGATCCAGCTTCCAAGGATGCATCGCCTGCCGCTGCTGCTGCTGCCACTGCTATGGCTCCTTGGAGTCTGGATCTGCCGCCCCTCGTCATTCCAAATTAGTATTCAGATCCAGGACTTTCCAGTTCATTGATTCAATAAGCCCAAGGAAGATTCTCCAAATAATATTTTAATAGTCTACAATAGTTTTTCTCCATTGATTTATGCTCAGTTTGGTTTTGTATTTCTTTTGTTTAATTTATTGTTTATGACTACTTTTGTTATGTTGCAGTTACGTATTTTTTCATGTTGTAAGCCACCTTGAGCATGGTTTGACATACAAATAAAACGACATATGTTTGTAATCATGTTCATTATTTTTGATGGGTCTACTGTGAGTAAAACTTAGTTGAATTCCACCCAGTATCTTTGCAGCAGCCCTATTAGTCAGGAGGGCTGAGGCTAAGACGCAATGGTTGCTAAAGGCAACCTAGTATATTTATAACTGAGGCAGGGTTTCAACTGGCGTGGGGGTGGTCTTGGAAACTCTACACCATCCCTGAATCTCAGTGCCTAATTGTTATGCATGTACCTGTTGCAAGGAGTTTTAAGTCCTCATCACTCATTAGCCTACTGTGGTTTCGAGGTGTTTTCTGTGACCAGCCCCTTTACCACAAAGGCCTTCCTTCAATACCTCTTTTCTTTCCCTGGGTCTTAGGACAATGTGTCCTTGAAATTAAAACTGGCATGTTCACTGGCAACTGAAACTGAAACCACTGTAATAAATTCCTGATGCATCTGCATAAGTTTCCAATTTGTAATCTCTTTAGAAGCTCTTAGGCCTCATTTGCACAAATGTGGTAAACTTGTGTCTGGAATGGAGACTTTCAGCCTGCAGGTGAGGCTAGATGATTGAATGCTCTCTCACTCTCTCTCACAGTATCTCTAGATATAGAAAGCTAGCACATCAGGGACAACGGGCCTCATCAACCCTGATCCAGCACCTTGGAAAGCAGTCTGGATTCAGTTCAGGGCCTGCAGATTCATTCCCTCATTATTATGGGAGCATATGAAAATAGCTGTAAGTTTTTTGTTTGCTTTTGAGAGAAGTACAGTAGATGAAATTTGCAGGCACTCACTTGTGGGGTGCCTCAGGGCTCTGCCCTCTCCCCCATGCTTTTTAACATCTACATGCAGCTGCTGGGAGAGATCATCAGGGGGTTTGGGCTGGGTGTTCATCAGTATGCGGATGATACCCAGCTCTATCTCTCTTTCAAATCAGAACCAGTGAAGGCAGTGAAGGTCTTGTGTGAGTGCCTGGAGGCAGTTGGAGGATGGATGGCAGCTAACAGATTGAGGTTGAATCCTGACAAGACAGAAGTACTGTTTCTGGGGGACAGGAGGCGGGCGGGTGTGGAGGACTCCCTGGTCCTGAATGGGGTAACTGTGCCCCATTCAGGACTTAACCTGAAGTATGAGTGTAATTGGTTCTGGAAGTCCGTACTTAACCTGAAGCGTACTTAATCTGAAGCGAACTTTCCCATTGAAAGTAATGGAAAGTGGATTAATCCGTTCCAGATGGGTCCGCGGAGTACTTAAACTGAAAGTACTCAAACCGAAGCGTACTCAAAATGAGGTATGACTGTATACTGTTAGTTTTACTATAGATATTAGTTTTACTTTACTTTGTCTACAGCATCTTGCAGGGTTTTTGTCATCTGAATCACCAGAGCACCACTAAGGGGATGTCTAAGCTGAGGGAAGTCAGCAGGAGAGGGGGAAACTGAAATTTGGATGTAATGTAATGATTATAGATATTGTTTAAAAAAACACCACCCCAATAAAAATGATTTTTTTTATAAAAAAAGATTAGACGTGGATACACAAAGCATTTTTTTTAAATCAAGACCCCTTGTACTCCTCTGCTCATCCACTTTCTTTCCTTCAAAGATGGCCCTGCTCTCTGCCTGCCCCTCGCACGTGGCACAGCACACAGGGCTGGGTCTCAGCTGCCGCAGCCTCTCCTCCTGCTCACTTGCTCTACAGCAGCTGCTGGAGGGTTTTTTTCATTTGTTTTTTTTAAACGCCTTGGGATCCTTTGACTGCAACCTACTCCCCAATATTATTTCCATAGAAAGAGAGAGAGCTATGCAGTCCCAAGTGGGTCTGGTCTAGAGACAGTTATACAACTATATAATAGTGGCCAATGTGGGAGCACAGAAACATGGAGCTTCCCTCCCAACTGCAGAGTCCCTACAAGGGTAGTTAGCGGTGTGCTCCAGATGTTTAGGCCTACAAACTCCCATCAGCATGCGTGGCCAGTGCTTGGGGAGGATGGGAGCTGTAGCCCATAACAACCTGGAGGCCACAACATTGACTGGCCCTGCACTACAGTGTATCTGGATGCAGCTGGGGTGGGACAGTGGTCTAATTCAAAGGGTTGGAGGTAGTGGGTTAGCAGCTAAATAATGCTAAGATGTGGACAAGCCCCTGGAAATAATAGATCTGTGGAAAGTTGTAAAGGCTGTGTATATTCATACTAGTCAGGCCCTTTTGGAAAGGAGTCTCAGGTACCTTGGAAGTAAAAATGTCAAATCAGTAGATCCCTTTTCAGTCTATACATCTTGCAGCCTACTTTACTGTATTCCCCAGCTTACAATTTAATAGCTGTTTATGAGTTCCCGTCCAGGAAGAGAGGCATACCTGGAATCATCTAAATCTGGAACTCCCTATGCTAAATTGGTTTTTATAACAGCATTTAAGTTGTAGCACAATTAAAACCCTTTGGTTGGCTACTTGCCTTTAAGTTTAAAACAAATGTGAGTGTAATAAATGTAAAATGAGGTAGACAGGTAGATTTCTTAATAATGTGGGAGGACCCTGAGTGTGATTCCCCCTTGAAATATACTCGGAGTCACGTAGTGATTTCATGCTCTTTACTGTAACTCGCAAAACAGTGAATGAATTTCCCACCAAACCTTTACACAATGAGTCCCATCTGATTGGCTGATTCTGCTTCCTTCCTGGAGCCTGATTGGGCTGCTCCTGCAGGCCAATCAGTTGTTGCATTCTAGGATCCTACCTGCCTATTGTTCTAGGATCCAAGCTTAGTACATAACACCCCTGCTCCCCAATTCTTCATACAATGGTACCTCAGGTTAACAACTTAATTCGTTCTGGAGGTCCTTTCTTAACCTGAAGTACCACTTTAGCTAATGGGGCCTCACGCTGTCGTCGTGCAATTTCTGTTCTCATCCTGAAGCAAAGTTCTTAACACAAGGTACTATTTCTGGTTTAGCGGAGTCTGTAACCTGAAGCATCTGTAACCTGAGGTACCACTGTAATTTGGAGAATAGACTAGTTTGGCTGGAACTAGTGTGGTGTAGTGGTTAAGAGTGGTAGACTCGTAATCTGGGGAACTGGGTTCGCGTCTCCGCTCCTCCACATGCAGCTGCTGGGTGACCTTGGGCTAGTCACACTTCTCTGAAGTCTCAGCCCCACTTACCTCACAGAGTAAGTATTGATGTCAGGCTGACTGGGCGGTAATTGTTTGGGTCCTCCCTTTCCCCCTTTTTGAAAATAGGGACAACATTTGCCCTCCTCCAGTCTGCTGGGACTTCGCCTGTTCTCCAGGAATTTTCAAAGATAACTGCCAGAGGTTCTGAAATCACCTCTGCCAGTTCTTTTAATACTCTTGGGTGTAGTTCATCTGGCCCAGGAGACTTGAATACATCTAAACTAGCCAAGTATTCTTGTACTATAACCTTACTTGTTGTGGGCTGTGTTTCCCCTGCTGAATCATCTGCTCCATATTCTTCAGGTTGGGCATTGTTTTCTTTTTTGGATAAGAATGAGGCAAAGAATGCATTGAGGAGTTCTGCCCTTTCTCTATCCCCTGTTCGCATTTCACCATCTTCTCCCCTAAGTGACCCCACTGTTTCCTTGTTCTTCCTTTTGCTACGGACATACCCATAAAAGCCCTTTTTGTTGCTTTTAACCTCTCTAGCAAGCCTGAGTTCATTCTGTGCTTTAGCTTTTTTGACTTTGTCTCTACATGTGCTGGCTATTTGTTTGACTTCCTCTCTGGTGGTTTCCCCCCTTTTCCATTTTTTGTACATATCCCTTTTAAATCTTAACTCAGTTAAAAGTTCTTTAGATAGCCACCCTGGCTTCTTTAGGCACCTTCCATGTTTCCGTCTCATTGGTATTGCCTGAAGTTGTGCTTTTAATATCTCCCTTTTAACAAACTCCCAACCATCATGAACTCCCTTCCCTTTTAGTATTGTTGTCCATGGGATCTCACCCAGCGTTTCCCTAAGTTTTCTGAAGTCGGCTTTCTTAAAGTCTAGGATTTGAGTCTTACTATGCTTGGTTGCTCCTTTCCGCTGAATAATAAACTCCAGAAGAGCATGATCACTCCCACCTAATGATCCTGCCACTTCTACCCCACTAACCAGATCATCACTATTGGTTAGGACCAGATCTAAAATGGCTGATCCTCTTGTTGCTTCTCCCACTTTCTGGACAATGAAATTGTCTGCAAGGCCAGTGAGGAATCTGTTCGACCTTATGCTCTTGGCTGAGTTTGACATCCAACAAATATCAGGATAGTTGAAATCCCCCATTACTACTATCTCATTTCCTTTAGAATGCTCATTTCCTTTAGAATGCTCTGTTCCAGGAAGGCATCATCTGTGTCCTCAGTTTGGCTTGGGGATCTATAGTAAACTCCCACAATGAGATCACTGTTATTTTTCTCTCCCTTAATTCTGACCCAGATACTCTCAATTTGGCTTTGAAATTTTATTTTTATTATTTTTATAAATATTTTATTGGTTTTATACATAAACAACAAATATTAAAAGAATAATACATAAGAAAAAGACATAAAAGAAAAAAAGAAAAAATACAACATGACATGAAAATACAACAAACATGAAAATAAAAATACATTAAAACAAGTATCCAAATACTCATTTTAACTTTCTTCTACCTTTCCAACCATTGTTTCTTGGACTTCCCCAGATCCCTCCTAACTGATTTCCCATTCAATTCCTCTTTAGCAGTTTCTTACTCATTACTTATAGTAGTAATTAATATTTGAACTGTTATTTCATCTTTACCTCCATCCTTTAAATTTAAAGGTTGGCTTTGAAATTTTAAATCCTTGATCTCTTCACAGGTATACACATCCCTGACATATAACGCTACTCCTCCTCCTTTCCTGTTTGGTCTATTTCTCTGAAATAGATTGTATCCCTCTATTACTACATTCCAGTCATGAGACTCATCCCACCAGGTTTCAGTGATGCCTATTATGTCATATTTAGTTTGCTGTACCAAGAGCTCAAGTTCATCTTGTTTATTTCTCATGCTCTGTGCATTAGTATACAGACATTGAAGACCATTGATCATTCCCCCATGTCTCTTATTTAAGGATATCTTCCTCCCACCCCTAGGTCTGCGTGCTGTTTGCTCCATTTGGTCCTTGACATTTGGATGGTCATCTTCAGCACTTGATAGATTCCTACCTTCAGGACCACTGTCTCCCTTCCCCACATAAGTCAGTTTAAAGCCCTCCTGATGAGGTTTTTGAGTTTCATGGCAAAAACATTCCTCCCAACCTTTGTGAGGTGCAGCCCATCACTTGCCAGAAGTCCATCTTCAAGAAACTGCAGACCGTGATCTAAGAATAGAAACCGGTCCTGTTTGCACCATTTGCGAAGCCAGTTGTTCACTTCCCCTATTTTTCCCTCTCTCCCTGGGCCATGTCGTTCAACTGGGAGGACAGATGAGATGACAATTTGTGCATTTAATTGCTTCAACTTCCTGCCCAGAGCCTCATAATCACTTTTGATCTTCTGGAGGCTATGGCTTGCAGTGTCATTGGTTCCCACATGGACCAAAAGGAAGGGGTATTTGTCAGTGGGTTTTATGATTCCTTGCAGCTGTTCTGTTATATCTTTGATCTTGGCCCCGGGGAGACAGCACACCTCTCGAGACATCTTGTCAGGCCCACAGATCACTGCTTCTGTACCCCTCAGTAGGGAATCCCCTATCACCACTACACGCCTCTTCATAGGCTTGGTCAGGATCCTTCCATGTGCTGTCCCTTCCGAGGTTACTTGCATATTCCCGGAGGACTGACTTTGCTGCTCGTCTTCATATTCCTGATCAACTGTGATGAGGGAGAGATCTTCAAATGGAGTCTGTTCCTCGTCTTCCGTGTTAAGGGAGAGCACTTCAAATTGATTGTGTAGTTCTAAACCCTCAGAGTGATCCCTGGGCCTTCTGCTTCTATGAGTCACGTTCCTCCATACATCTGGGTCCTGTGTTGGGGAATTGACCTCCTCCTCATGGATGTCCCCTGTCTCCTCCTTGGTGCAGACAGTGCGCTCTGCTGCATCCAAGGAAGGCTCCAGCTCTTTAATTCCCTGGAGCGTAGATACATGGGCCTGAAGCTGCTGGACCTTGTCTTCCAGTAGGGCAACCTTGTCTTCTAGTAGGGCAACTAACTTGCAATTGCTGCAGGTGTAGCTGCCTACATCCTTTGGCAAGAACACAAACATTGCACAGGAATTGCAGGTGACTACAGTTGTTCCCTCCCACTCCATCTTGAAAAGCTTGAAGTCAAGGGGGAATGAAGAGGAGGCCTAGGTCACCCCCAATAAATGTGTGAGATTTGCTGCACTCCAAATCTCACACATGGGTCAAACTCCAAACACTGACTAGCTCTGCCCTCTGCTCCCCTCCTCAGTCGCTGCACTCCAAACACTGACTAGCTCCACCCACAGCTAGTCAACCAGAAGCCCCACCCCTCACTTCCAAGGTCACCTACAGGTCACCAGCCAGAAACAAACACACACACAAAATCCAAGAGGCAGAAGCCCTAGAAAACAAGCACAAGCACACAAATAAGGAAACAAATAAGCACACAACTTTCTCTCACACAGCCCTCAAAAAAACCTTCTCTCACACAGCCCCAAAAAGACAAACCCACAAAACCTACAGAGTGTCTCCCAGGCTCAGCTCACCTTGTGCTCCCCTCTGCTGCACTCCAAACACTGACTATTTAGTTTGAAATAGTCTCCCAGAATCTTTTTGGCCATTTCTAAAAATGTTTTGTCATCTATTAATTCTTCATTCAATCTCCATCTAAAAGTAGCCAAGTCTCCCATGCAAATGTCCCACCCCTACTACATTCATGTGACAAAAATGTGTTGGGTGAATAATGGAGAGAGGGAGAAGCTCAAAATGTTCTCCGTTACTTGAAGAGACCAGTCTCAATTCAAGTGGGTCCACTAAACTTTTATTTGGGCCTAACTCAAATTGGGGCTCACACCCTGCCTCCACCAAACCCCTGACTGCTAATGATGTCCTGCATGTCATTTGTAATCAGGAATAAGAAAGGGTTTGGCTTCAAAATGGCCTGTAGAGTGTCATTTGAAGCTCTTGGCTCCAGGGCTTTTAAATAAGCCCTTGATCCCTGTCATCAGATGATGCTGGCTTAAAATGCAGCTAGCTCATTCATTTTCTCAATTGGACCAAAGCTAGTTCAAACAAAAATGCATCAAAATGCAATATTTCTTAAGAAATGACAGGATAGCTACAGGATAGACATGGATTGTGGCTAATGTCATGTACACACCACTTCCCTTAACCGCAGTGGGAGTGCAGCTGATGCAGAGTAAATGGGAGTGTTTGCTCATCATTTGCATCTGAAGAGACCCAAGGGGACCTGAACAGCCAGAAGGCCGAGGTTGCATGATACTTTATTCAGGGTCCTCAAAACACTTCATCAAAGTTTATCAATATGTAAATTTATTTTCTTCTTCTCTTTTTCTTTGCATCACTTTATTTCATTATAATTGAAACCCTTTCAGTAATATATTAAATCCAAAAATGTGTAAATTTATTTGAAAGCAAATGATTTGATTTAGAAATTGGGCTCTTAATGAGTTGAGGATTAATGCTAACATGTAAAAATAAGTCGTCATCGTCGTCCCCCACTCCCCAAGCCTAAGCATGCTACTTAATAAAACTGAACTGGAACACTTTCAGAAAAGGTGTTTTTAATTTTGAGGAGCAACACCATGTTGTGTAGCCTTTCTAACACGTCAACGGGAGCAACACAGTGTGTCTTTGAATTCCAGCGTGTGAACAACTCTTCAGCCCCTATTTCATCTCAGAGCACATGCATGTTGGGCTGAGGAATAGGACATCTATTGCAGACATTCAGAACTGTAAAAATAGTTGCACTTTACTTTTCAGCCTGTCCATTTTCTAGCTATTTAGGATCACTTCAGTCAAGGAGAGAGAGGGAGAGGGAGAGCGAGAGAATCAGGTTTCGCTTCCAGCACTTTCAACTAAACCACACACACTGTATCTGCAGACTTAGGCACATAGCATACCCCCCTTGTCAATACAAGGCACTGTTCCAACTCTACCCTGGTTGGCATTCTCTCAAAATAGCTTCATATTATTAAAACTCTCCAAGGCTTACAAAGTCAAACCTCGGACATTTACTGTACACATTAACAGGACTTATTCCACAGTCTCATAATAAATCTTTATAACCACATATGGCTGGCTGGGTTATAAATATCATCTGTAAAGAGTAATAAAAAAATTCAGCATACTGAAAAGTGTCTTCATAATTTAAGGCTTTTTTAAAGATCTGCTCTGTCTTTTCTCTTAATAAAAATACTATATTTCAGACAGTAAAATAGAATTAACTCAATTCATTTCTTGGGCATACAGAATCGAAAGGCTACCTGGGAGAAGCATGCAACTACAAAACCTCATGACTCAATAAACATGAGTTCCTTCAATTAGAGCTATATGGGAATACCCTAATGACCCCATGAATTAAGAGAGAGTGAAGGAGGGAGAGAGAAAAGGGAAAACTTAAGCCCTTTCAATGAGGAGCTGAGCTTGGAAGTTTATAGAAACCTTGTGTCCTATCCAGAAGAAAGAAACCAACCTCTGTTTTTTCACATGCCCTTTATTTAACAAATAATAATAAAAAACTACCTTAGGAATAAAACCAAAAAGTTATAAAGTGTATCTCTTTCTGTTTTCACCACATAAATGCAAACCACTATCATGCATTTTTCATGTACATGAGTAAAAATGTGGCCTTCTATGTAGACATTTGTAATATATTTCCTCAATGGGTAGAAATAGTTAAAAGACACATCTTCACCAATGGTTTCTGATGGCTGGTAACTATGAGTGGAACATGACCACATACTTGGGTAGGGGTCAGAAATGTGTATTTTTGCAGCTGGCTTGCAAGAAGCAGCACATGAGACCTGCCAGTGTTGTGTGTTGTGTGTTGTGTGCTGTCGCTTTGCAGGGACTGGTGCTGCTTTCAAGACTTGCACACCGTTTCTAGAGAGGGCAGATCTTGTGATGATGACATATTGTTGTCTCCAACTAAACTTTACTCAGAATAGACACTTTAATATTAATGGACTTAACGTTAGTCATTTTCATTAATTTAAACTGCTATACTCTTGAGTAGGACTAGCAACCCTTAGTTACCTCTTGTTTGGACTGGCATATCATTCTCAGTGCAGGGCTGCTTTTTAAAAGTGTTTGGAAACTTTTGCTGGTGCAAAATGCTACTGCTAAAGTTTTGGTAGCACTATGTCTCTGGAACATATGACTTATTTACTGTTCCGGTTGCACTGATTACATATCCCACTTCTGGGCCTTGTACAAGGTAGCGATTAATGGTTCCTGCCTTTAAAGCCCTAAAAGGTTTGGCACCTGGATACCCAAAGGACCAGCCCCTTCTTTATGAAGCTGCTGGCCTCTAATACAGGGGTAGCAACCTAAGGCCCCGGGGCCAGATGTGGCCCAATCGCCTTCTCAATCTGGCCCACAGACGGTCCGGGAATCAGCGTGTTTTTACATGAGTAGAATGTGTGCTTTTATTTAAAATGCATCTCTGGGTCATTTGTGGGGTATGGGAATTCGTTCCTATATTTTTTTTCAAAATATAGTCCAGCCCCCCCCCCCCCCAAGGTCTGAGAGACGGTGGACTGGCCCATGGCTGAAAAAGGTTGCCGACCCCTGCTCTAATATCTTTAGCAAGTTATGCCTCAATCTGAGGCACTCTTGGTGGGAACGTGTGGTTTGATCTGAATTGATTTGTGGAACATTACTGCAGTCAAACCAACAATTCATGTTTTGCCAGATGAGCGCATGAAGGGGCTGAGGCTCACAGAGTTTTCCTGCAAACTTGCTAGAGAGAACTTGTGTGAGATCACTTCCTTTGTCTGTCTTTAGCAGCAAGCTGTAGTGCTACAAACTTCCTGCCTGCCTGGGCAGCCTTGTCTTTCTTCAGCCAAGCTGACCACACCTGCCTGCCTGACACCATTTTTGAACTTAAGTTTTGTACTTTTGTAACTTAGTAGTTTTAAACCTGCCTTCTTTTTGCTACTGTAAACTGCTACATCATGATGTAGGTTATGTAAGTAAATACTTTTTATTTCTTCATAAAAACAATGTTTGTGTGATGATTGTTTTTAAGGGAGAGAATAGGTATAATACCAGGAAAATGAAGCATCCTGGATTATTTTTGTAGAAGGTTAAATAAACCTTGTATTCGCTTCCAGGTTTAAGCTGCAAACGATGGTATTCTGCTGATCTCACTCATGTGGGCATGGAAGGATAATATCTAAACCATAGATAGCCTCTCCTAGTATTTAAATCCATCCTCACAAGATTTGTATTCCACTTTTCCAACAACAAATGATGAGCTCACAATAATCACAGCAGCATTAAAAGTACTACAAGCCTTGCAGTCACAGTATGTGAGAGGAGGGTGGTGCCAGGTACAAAAGAGAGCAGGGCTGCTGCTCCTTTAACACTTCTCTAGTAGAGGGGGCTCATCACGTAGGTGACAACTATGAAAGTGGCAGGAGCCATGTCCTGCTCCGTCCCTGACCACCCTGTGCCTGCTCTGCTCTCTGTGGCTCCGTAAAGGTTGTGACGGAATTCCCTGCTTGGGTCAATCCATCTGGCATTCGCCCTGTTGACTTTTTTTCCTTGACTGTTAAAAAAGTATATCTCTTCCAGCAAGTGTTTTAATTTGTTTGGCTAACTAATTTTGGATTTGTTTTATTCTGTAACCCTGCCTGCAAAAAGTTTTGTGGTGGGCTTTTAAAAAAGTGGCTTTAATACATTTTTGATGGTTTTTTAGCATTTACTCTGTAAGCTGCGTTGGAAGATCCAGAGATTGGAAAGCAGAATGTACATTTTGGAAAGAGAGGGAACCAAGAAGGGATAAGAGCAGGCACTCGCTCCTATTCCAGCTGGACAGAGAGGTGAAGAATTCCCTCCTACCACCTGCTGCCCTTGTGGAAAGGATTCCAATAGAGAAAGGAAGACAAACGGGATGACCTGGTCCTGTTTCACACCACAGAGACATCTACCACTAGCTGCCTTTGGGAAGGATCCTGGAGAGTTTCTTATTTTTATATTATTAAGTGTGGTTTTATTAATAACTTTCAATGTTACTTGTAAGCTATGTCGGAAGGATTTGTGTGCTGAAAGGCTGGGTATAAATAATGGCAATAAATAAATCGGAGTAAGCTCACTGGCTTGCACTGAATTTTGTTGGTATATTGGCATGCAGTTAGTGGAGTGATTTTTTTCTTCTGCCCTAAGCCCTGCCCCAGACTAACGGTCCTTCCCTCCTGACTAATGGTCCTGGCCCTATCTGATGGGAAATTCACTAGCAGGTGAAGTAAACAAGACAAAAGAAAATGAACAAGAGGTACACACTTGCAAATCATTCTAGCAGAGTGATACCTCAGAGGTGATGACATATGGTAGTTGGTTTTTTCCTGCTGAAATTGTAACTTGCAAAAAAAAAGTCTTTTCTTTCTACCCTTCATCTCCCATAAAAACAGCATAATGTGCCTCAGCAAAGCAAAGCAGTCATCATATTTCAGGTGCAATTTTCCAAAGATCTTCTGACGTGGACTTCATGTCTCTTAACAACAGCCAGATTGATGACAGCTGACTAGTCATCGCTGCTAGTTTACTTCCAGTTCTCCCTAACTATCTTTCTGATTCAGCGCACCCATTTTATAAACTCCAAGTCGACTTGTCAAGGAAAAAATAATTTATTTGCACTCTGACTGTTAATGATGGAACATTTGACTCAACCATCTTTCAGCCGCCAAAACACCCATTAAAGTAAGTGAGAGTGAGACTTGGTTGGAGGTCTGTTGTGTGACCTCACCCTTACCAGAAGGGATGTGTATTCTGGAATAAGTCACAGGCCCAAGGGGCTGATCTAGTGCAACTGAGATGCTTCTGATACCTTTCTTGGCAGATCCTTTATCACTTCTCTTGTTCTTCTTGTTGTAGATTGTGACATGCAGGGCTGAGGAGGTGCAGTTAACCCTTTCTCTCTCTATCTTTTTCCTTATTAAGATGCCCCACCCAGATACTATTTCCCTACAGAGGAGGTGCTGCTATTTCTCCCTCTGGCAGTGAAACTCTCTGCTCCCATGGATGTCCTGCTCTGCCATTGGAGTGAGAAATCCACAGCCCACTATGGCCCCTTAGCCACCCTTCCAGGGAGCATAGAATTGTCCCCTTTAAAAGCTTAAGGTATTTTAAAGGCTGGAGAAAAAAAAAAGATATTTGCCTGTTGCTGCAGTTACTTCAAAGCAGGTGTCAGGTGGGTGTCTCTTAGAAGAGCAGTCAAGAACTTGGGTGCCATCACAGAAAAGGTCCTAGTAGCAACAGGCTCATATCTGAGGGTGAGGGAGAAAGGAGGTTCTTTTGAGGTAGCAACTGATGCCTGGTAAACCAGTGGGGGGCAGAGTTTAATGGCCCACCGGTGGGGGCAGAGAATGGTTTGTAGTGGGTTGTAGGCAGAGTCTCCTCAGTACCAGGTGACCTATTTGTTGAGCTTTCTTCCTGATTTATTTGTGGGGAAGTTAGATGACCCAGGTGGCGCTGTGGTTAAACCACTGAGCCTAGGGCTTGCCGATCAGAAGGTCGGAGGTTCGAATCCCTGTGACGGGGTGAGCTCCCGTTGCTTGGTCCCAGCTCCTGCCAACCTAGCAGTTCGAAAACATGTCAAAATGCAAGTAGATAAATAGGAACCGCTACAGCGGGAAGGTAAACGGCATTTCTGTGTGCTGCTCTGGTTTGCCAGAAGTGGCTTTGTCATGCTGGCCACATGACCTGGAAGCTGTACGCCGGCTTCATCGGCCAATAATACGAGATGAGCACGCAACCCCAGAGTCGGTCACGACTGGACCTAATGGTCAGGGGTCCCTTTACCTTTAGATGACATTATGTCAAGCAAATATTAGGAGTGAACAGGAAATGTTTTCAAGCTAGAAAGAAAATACCGTGTTTTCCCTATTTTAGGACACCATCTTATAATTATTTCCCCTTAAAAAAACACACACACAGGGTGGTTTATTTGGGGGGGGTGTCTTTTTTTTTATTGCGTCGGTATGGTACGGGAGAGCAATCTTCATTTCTTCAATTATAATTAAGTCATCTTCTTCTGGAACATACAGCAATCTACATTTATTCAGCAGATTTTTAAAGATCCTCCCACCTCCAGCCAACAAACAGCAGTGGCTGGGCAAGGAGGAGGAGGGAGGCGATCCTTGGGGCAAAGCTAATAAACGGGAGGGAGGGAGGGAAGGAAGGAGGGAAGGAGAGAAGCTTCAAAAGTGCCAAGTTCCCAACAGGGCTCTCGCTGGTTTGCTGCTCCCGCATGTCAGGAACAGGAAGAGGTTCTTTTTCTTTTGCGCCTCTCCCTTTTGGTCTCCCCGTGTGTCAGAAACAGGCGGGGCAGAACTCCGGCAAGAGGCGCCTTCCCCCCCCGCGCCTCTCACTGGTTCGCTGGCAACAGCGAATGGCGGCACCATGGCTTACTTTCCGGGTACGTCTTATCTCTCACAATTGTAAAAAAAAAAACCCTGCTATGGCTTACTTTATGACTACGTATTAAAATAGGGGAAACACGGTAGACTGCACCTTGAGCCTGCCCTGAGACTTTGCTCCTTTCCCATGACCCTCCAGATGTTGCTGAACTACAACTCCCATCATCCCTAGCAAGCATGGCCAATGGGCAGGGATGATGGGAGTTGTCATTCAGCAAGATCAGGAGGACCAAAAGTTCCCCACATGTGCCCTAGAGCAGTGTTTCCCAACCTTGTGCCTCCAGATGTTTTCGGACTACATTTCCCATCATCCCTGACCACTGGTCTTGCTAGCTAGGGATGATGGGAGTTGTAGTCCCAAAACATATGGAAACACAAGGTTGGGAAACACTGCCCTAGAGAGCCAGAAAAACAAGGGCGCTAAAACTTGAAGAATTCTGAAAGGACTAGAGATCTTCGATGAGGTGAATATGTTGGAGTGAGGTGAGAGGAACGGGACTGCAGGTACCCGGTTCATAAATCAGCACAAGTCAGCAATCACAACAAACAAGCTTGAACCAACTGTTGAAAGGCATTTTAATTTAGAAGATCACAACCTTTTAGACTTGGCATCATTTCCAAAAGGAAAGAAATTAATAATCTTAGGGCATTAGATGAAAATAGAAGCTCTGGGGAAGTAGTGGTGAAGACAACAATGTTGCAAGTTAATGCAAAACAGCAAAAAAATGTAACACAAGTAGCAAAATATTTGATTTCATTTAGCAAATACTGTAATAAAATAAAATAAATACATGCCAGGTGCCCTTATGGCATAGCTGTCAACTTTCGGATTTGAAAATAAGGGATCAGCAGCAGCCTCACTTGTCCCGGGACAGTCTATGGCAGGGGTCCCCAAACTAAGGCCCAGGGGCTGGATGCGGCCCAATCGCCTTCTAAATCCGGCCTGCGGACAGTCCGGGAATCAGCGTGTTTTTACATGAGTAGAATGTGTCCTTTTATTTAAAATGCATCTCTGGGTTATTTGTGGGGCATAGGAATTTGTTCATATTTTTCCCCCCGAAAGATAGTCCGGCCCCCCAGAAGGTCTGAGGGACAGTGGACCGGCCCCCTGTTGAAAAAGTTTGCTGACCCCTGGTCTATGGTATATCTAACAATCCAGGATAGCAGCAGGAAATGGCGCTGGAATAAGGGAATTTCCAGCCAAAAAAGGGAAGGTTGACAGCTGTGGTTGGAGTAAGGGAGTTTCCCGCCAAAAGGGGAGGGTTGACAGCGATGCCTTATGGTTGTCAATCATCTCAGTATATTCGCACTCAGTGCCAAAACAGTGGGTGGCAGAGGAAGGTTCCTTCTTACTAAACAACTGGAAAGAAGGCAGACTGCAGGTTTTTCCTTGCATCTCCATAAGCAAAAAGGCTAGAAAATTACTGTTTTGGAAATGCTTAAAATTTAGGCCTGGAACGTCTTTGGGAGAGATACTAAAGTTTAAACACAAGCAGAGACTTCCTGCAAGAAAAAGCAACTTCAGGGGGAGATGGTTTTCAGTGAGAAATGAGAGTGGGGAGGGGGCACACAGCCTTTCCCTCCCCTGCCACTTTTCTGCTGTAACCTCATCCATCCCAAAGCACACACACAGTTGCTTTCATCCCAAAAATATTTTTCATTACAACCACGTACAACCACATAGGAGTATGTTCCCTCCTAAAGCTGCTTTTTAATAACCAGCCATTGGGGATTAAAGACATGAATTTGCATACAGCACACCACTTGACCATTTTAAAACTGTGTGCCTCCACTCTGACAAGTTTAGGACACACTGGGCTTCATTAATTAAACTCCCACAAATCAGACATCAGTAATGTCCTCTCAACAATAAATGAAGCCAGTTTTATGTAAAAAAAAACAACCCAAAAAACCACCTCCAAGTCTGCTAATGAAGATCTCCTTGAACGAGGTTTGGGCCATATGGATGCCATTTGGAATGAACAGTGAGAATGTACAGGTCAGCCTGCACTTTAGTGTCTGTCTATCCATCTGTTTTCACATTACTTGCAAATTATAGAATCCTCCAGACCCAAATGATCATAAATCAGTACTATGAGCATGTACGCTTTCCCCATCTGTCATAAAACAATGAATTAAATTCAGGGCTGTCAAAATAATGCCGCTGCAGATTTGCCTTCTTCTGAGCAGAAGGAATACAAAGCTCCATCTCATTGCCATAATTTATGGTCTCCCTGGGAGATGTGGGCGATTAGGGTTGGCCCACCAACACACAGAAAAACAGTAGGAACTCCAATAACTCCAAATGGAAATCTTGGGTCAAATTTATCAAACCAATCAGAGAGAAATCTATTTCTGTTTGGAGAAGGAGGAGATATATTGCATGTTTAGGGTACGAGGAGAGCTTTGGAACATTTGGCTATTCGGTATTTGTGAGTTTTGGAATTCCTAGCTTAAATAGTATCACCAAAGGGCCATGTGATGTATTAGACATGGGCACCTTTTTTAGCCAAATAAAATATACAACTGCAAGCAAAGAGGTTTTTCAATGTTAACAACAACATATTTGTGCAAATGATGTAACTGAAAATTTTCTAGGTAGGACTTTAAAAAAGCAGAGCTCCAGTACTGGAAAAATATACCGGCTGAAAAATGAAATGCTAGAAAGGGCTCAAATCCCAAAATATATTGTGGGGAAAACATGGTGCACAGACTTCCAACTGAAGGGAATGTACTGTATAGCACCCTTTAAAATCGGGTGCATGGCTTGGAACAAATAAAAATGCTTCCTCCTCCTCCTCCTCCTCCTTTTAACATTAAATAGCAAAACATGCTAACATTGGTTCATACCAAAAATAAAAGTTTGCATTTGAAAGTTCCACACTCTTTAATTCCGACTACGTAGTAGGTTTTAAAACTTTTTTTCTACCAAGAGAGCCCTCCACCCTCGTCCCACCTGCATATGGAGCGGCCCAGAATGGCTGGGGAAACCCAGCCAGGTGGGTGAGGTATAAATAATAAAATTATTATTATTATTATTAAATATTTACAGGGCTCTGGAAAGAACAAGTGCTTTGACCTAAATGTTAGACTATTCAAATATGCATCGATACTATATAAGTGTAGAATTCAATGTTGCCCTCTTCTGATGGTTAAATCAGTGCAAGCATTTTTGCTTGCTAGATGGCATGGCCCCCCCCATCTCTTTCTCCCGTGTGTTGCTCTGGGGGCACGCCTGAACCTGTAGAGGTGATTGAGGGAGGTTGTACCCAACTACTCAAATTAGATCCATAAAAAATAGACCTAAATTAATTCTGCTGATTAATTTCAATAGTTCTGCTCTGAGTTCGGGTTGCCACCTTTGGTAGGGCAAAATAATGGACAGGTAGGGCAAAATACGAGACAGGTCGAGGGGGAATGTGGGGCTAAAAATTACTTTACCTGGTGCAGAAATTACTTCAAAGTAATCTGTTACTCTCGCTCGCGCTCTGACTCCAAGTCTCCATCTCTGGTCCACCCATCTCTGCTGCCCAAGTAAAAACTCTTCCCCACACCACTCCGCCACCGCCGCCATTCTCCACCAGGTCCATGCAAACCTACCCTCTCGCTCTCTGAGTCCCACCTAGCCCCCTCTGCCTACACAAAACCTGACCTGGCAAAAACTCTCAAAGTCCTCCTCCTGGCCCTACCCCACCCTCTGCCTGCATCCTGCCATAACTCTCGCTCTCACTCTGGCTCTCCTCTGCCTGCACAAACTCCCACTCAGGTTCTCGCTCTCCTCCCCCCACCGGGCTCACCCTCTCCCTGCATAGTTTTGAGGATGAGGATGAGCTTGAGTACATGAAAAAAAGCCAACCTGTTTGAAGTCCAAAAAGGATAGGGGACACTTTTCTCCAAAAATGGATCATCGCACTTTTTCTAGGGATGGGTGGCAACCCTACAGGCTACAACCCTATATATTATTACCAAGATATGTCATAAGTCAACAAGAATTAATGGTCTTCTTTTCTCAAACCAATCCTGATTCATAAGATAAAGCATCCTTTAGCTTTTCAGTGCCACTTTGCTGATGGGTTTGTGTAACCATGTGAACAGGAACTAAATCCATCCATCCTAACAAGAACAAAGAAAAGTCATAAAAGCCTATAGAGATGTATGTATCACATGTGTGTGCACACACACATAAACTGTAGTATTCTTGATCACTGAAACATTGCATGTTCTTGCTTACTACAGCGTCAGAGAAGCTGCTACTTATGGATGCTGCTGCAGCATGTTACTTTCCCTTCATTAAGTCAGAAAGAAAATAACTGAAATGTGCTTATTGAGTCCAAAATTTCAAAACTTTTCCATTAGAAGCTAATATTATCCCAACTGGAACAAGATTCCTGTAACATTGAATGACTATTTGTTCCCAATTGGGATAATATTTCTCAGTTCTCACATCTTACATTACTGCTTGAGAGTTATATTTGCAGATATTAGAGCTCCCAAGCAAGTGGGGGTGGAATCTGCCTCACACGTGTACGTTGGAAAATCTCTTGCATCAGGAAAAAGGCACAGAATTAATCATAAGTTATTAACTGATACTAAAAAAGAGGCGGTTTTGCTCTGCCAATTTTAGAATTGTATTATGAAGCTGCATGCCTTTCTTGGATCAAAGAGTGGATAATCTGGAAAAATACAGATCTGCTAGATTTAGAGGGTTTCAACAACCGATTTGGATGGCATGCCTACCTATGTTATGGAAAGGCAAGAGTACACAGAGAGTTCATGAATCATGTGGTAAGAAGATTGTTATATTTGGTATGGATAAAATATAAGGATATTCTGGAACAGAAAATACCCTGGTTGTTGTCGCCACTGGAGGCCATGACAATTAAAAAAATAAATATGGAGCATGACTGGGGAACCTATAAAGATTTACTGATTGAGGAAGGTAATCAATTAAAACTTAAGAATTTTAAGGAAATCAGAGGCAGATTGACAGGTTGGATACAATACCACCAACTACATGAGGTTTTTAGGCAAGATAAAAAGAAAGGCTTTGCAACAGAGTTTTTGAGATTTGAAAAGGAGGTGATCTACAATGAGGTGAAAACGCTTTCCAAAATGTACAAAATTCTGTTAGGCTGGTCAGTAAAAGAAGAGGAGGTTAAGTCAGTTATGGTAAAATGGGCTATGGATATAGACCATAACATTCAACTTTCAGCATGGGAAAAACTGTGGAAGGAAGATCTCAAATTCACAGCATGCTATACCCTTAAAGAAAATTATATGAAGGTCTTTTCCGCTGGTATTTAACACCTAATAAACTGGCGATGATGTATAAAAATAATTCAAATTTGTGCTCAAAATGTAACAAAGCAGTAGGAACAATCTATCATGCATGGTGGAGATGTAAAAATAAGACAATTCTGGGATACAATCTATAACAAGTTTTAAAAGATGTTTAATGCCAAAATGCCAGAAGCTTTCCTTTTAGCAATCATTGGGGATGAGATCCCTAAAGATTTGAAGAAATTATTCATGTACACCACCACGGCAGCGAGAGTATTGATAGCACAAAACTGGAAAGGAGACCAAATTCCAACAAAGAGGGACTGGCAAGTGAAGCTGATGGAATACGCGGAGATGGACAAGCTGACAGGGCAGTTAAGAGACCAAGAGTACCAAAAAATTAACAACAATTGGAGTAATTTAAAAAAATATCTGAAAGATTACTGTGGTGATTTAAAAATCTTGACTGGGCTAGAATGTCTCTTGTAAAGGCAACTAGTAGAAACTGTGGAAAAGATGGTAAACAGAAGATTAGATACAACTGGAAAGCCATACAACATAGAATTCTATGGACCCAAGTAATAAGGAGGAAGGAAGTCCGGTGCAAACAAAGTAAGAACACAACAAGTAGATAAGTAACATAATTTTTATTTTTTGTTTATGCATACATGTTCAATGGTGAGAGATCTCAAATATATATTGTAAATGTTGACATGTGTGAAAAGGATGGCTGTAAATCAATTGAAAAACCAATAAATCTGTTGTTGTTTTTAAGGAAAATCTCTTGCATCACATGTCGCTTGGTCCTTATGATGTCTGTGTGTTCTGATTATTTCTCTTCTGGCTGGGAAGAAGTTTCTGGAATACCTCCTCACATAGAAAGGGACACCTAGGCTCCTTTGCGCCCTTGGCAAGGAGGGAGTGCAGATGTGTGGGCAGGTTCCTAGCCACTCTGAGTCAGAGTGCAAAGATGCCATTTTTTCACACCATCTGGCCGACCCCTAGGTCCCCCCCCCCTGCTCACATATTCAGACAAATGCTGGCTTGTTCATTGACCAATCATGTGTGCTGTTTCATCTTCTAGGGTTGGGTGGAGCAGGATTCAGGATTTTCAGTTTCTATGGAATAGTAGCTTGCAGTGCAATCTTATGCTTATCTCCTCTCTGATGGACTTCCTTCCTTCTGTGTAGCACTGCAGCCTCCCTCTTGGAAGAGCCCGATATATTGTATGCAGCTGCAGGGAAGTGCTGGTTTGCTTCTCGTGCGTAGGTTGAGCACAACAAGGCTGACTGCTGAAACTCCTTGCAAACTTGATGGGTGCCTTAGCCTAGAACATTTCCCAGAATCCTTTGCATCATGCAAAAGTTCCCCACCAAGTACAGTATTCTAGTGTGGAAAGGGATCCATTAAGGTAGAAAATTTGAAAACCACAGTTTTAGGGAATCTTAGTTTAACTTCTACATGTTCATTTCTCCTGGGTGTTTGCCAAATACTTTTGATATTTTCCTTCTTTATGTTTTTTGCACAACAAACTCCCTTGTAAGTGAATGTCAGGGCTCATATCATTTTCTGCTCCAGTCATGCAATTCAGGCATACAAACTCATTCCAGGTTTTGTGTTCAGTTCATTTTTCATATCCCGCTTCTCTAACTTGTTTATGTTAGCTTAGCCTTCATCAAAATGATGTCTTAATTAAATCTGAAAAATGGACATTTGACTTTACTTTAAGCGATGATTTCAGTCTGCCATTGATATAAAAGTTAGATATACAGAACAGACATGTGCATTGTATATGACTTACTCCTGGAATTTTTTCCCCTTAATCATCATTGCTTTTCTTTAAAAACAACATTTTCATCATGTTTTAAACAATCTTTCAATTTGGGTTGATGCAATATTGTTGCATACATGCTCTCTGACTTTACTAAGGATGTGAGAACATTCCTATGAAATTCTGTTCTCCAGCAAACGGGGTCATGATCTCATATGCTGAACTCTTGAGTACGTAATTAATATGATGGGTGTGGTCCAATCTTTACCTTCCATATAGCAGTGCATATCTACAGCTCTGCCCGGCCACAATCTGCTCAGGCATGGGATGAGGGGGGCATTGGCACAAGAAATCCCCTCGAAGGTAGTGCTGCACACAGGAGGCTATAGAATAGTCTGTGTTGGTAAAGGTAAAGGGACCCCTGACCATTAGGTCCAGTCGTGACCGACTCTGGGGTTGTGCGCTCATCTCACATTATTGGCCAAGGGAGCCGGCGTATAGCTTCCAGGTCATGTGGCCAGCATGACAAAGCCACTTCTGGCGAACCAGAGCAGCACATGGAAACACCGTTTACCTTCCCGCTGTAGCAGTTCCTATTTATCTACTTGTATTTTGACGTGCTTTCGAATTGCTAGGTTGGCAGGAGCTGGGACCGAGCAACGGGAGCTCACCCCGTCACAGGGATTCGAACCGCCGACCTTCTGATCAGCAAGCCCTAGGCTCAGTGGTTTAACCCACAGTGCCACCTGGGTCCCTGTGTCTGTGTTGGGCCCGGTATTAAATCCTAACAGCATTCCATCTGGTTAGAGAGCAGACTGAAGAAGGGGCTGATTGGATTTCCATTTAACTATAAAGTGAAGAGGAATTAAAGAACCTCTTAATGAGGGTGAAAGAGGAGAGCGCAAAATATGGTCTGAAGATCAACATCAAAAAAACTAAGATCATGGCCACTGGTCCCTTCACTGGCAAATAGAAGGGGAAGAAATGGAGGCAGTGAGAGATTTTACTTTCTTTTCTTTTTTTTGGTTTTAAAAAATACTTTATTGAAACATTTAAAAATTCATTACAACAAAAGGTAAACAATCTTTCCTCCATTGTCATAAAAACACATTTCCAAAATTCATAACATTTCACACAAAAAATATTACATTTACACTCTTGTCACTCTAAAATTAACTTCCCAACTCGCCCACACCGCTTAACTATACTTAACTCCAATTTCTTGCGTTGTTTTTTTTTGTCCTTTACAATTCAAATCTAAAATATGGTTCTTCCCCCTCCAAATAACTTTCTCTATTTTTCCCCGTATTGCTTTAAAGTAAACAGATCCCTAGCTCCGTTCTGATATCCTTTTTTTAAAAATAATCTTCTACGAATTCCCATTTCCTGCTTATTAATTGTTTTGGTTTATTCCTAATTGCTGCGGTCATTCTATCCATACTCATAAAATCTATTAATTTAATCTGCCAATCTTGTATTGTAGGAGCCTCTGCTTTTTTCCACTTTTGTCCTATCAGCAACCTTGCCGCTGCACACGCATAAAGAAAAATACTCTCCCTGTCCTCTGGAAAGTTTTCAGGAATCAGACTTAATAGAAAATATTCTGGGTTTTTCTTGAACGTGAATTTCAGCATCTTTTTCAATTCCTCGTACACCTCCCCCCAAAATTTAGATATCTCTTCGCAACCCCACCAACAATGCAAATAGTCTCCTACCTTATTTTTACATTTCCAGCAATTTCTGTCTTCACTTTTATATATTTTGCCTAGCTTTTCCGGAGTCAGGTGCCACCTGTATAACATCTTCATCATATTCTCCTTTATCCCGGTACAGGCCGTGAACCTTATTGTTTTTTTACATAATCTGTCCCATTGAACTTTATATATTGGCCTCCCCAGATCTTGGGCCCATTTAATCATAGTACTCTTTATCGCCTCATCTTTTAATTCCCATTCTAAAAGATAACTATAAATTTTTGATAACAATTTAGAATCATTTTCAATTATTAATTCTTGCACCTTCGACTTCCCTTCCAAAAAACCTGTCTCTTTATGTTTTTTAAATAGGCTTTGCAACTGCAAATAATGAAACCAGCTAGAACAGCTGGATTTGATCTGATCGTATGGTTTCAACCTTAACTCCTCATTTTCTTTGACTATTACATCTCGGTAAGTTAGCCATGTTCCTTTCTTACATCTTCCCCCCATTGCCGTCATTTCTAGGGGGGAGGCCCACCAGGGTGTTCTTGGCTCAATTAAGTCTTTAAATTCTAACCAGGTTTTAAGAATCGTTTTTTTAATTATATGGTCTGAGAATTGTTTGTACCTTCCTCTCTCCTCCTGTAATAGATAGGTATGCCACCCGGTAACATTTCTAAATCCTTCTACCACTAAGATCTCTTCATCCTCCAATAACAGCCATTCCTTGAGCCAACAAAGGCATGCAGAGGCATGATAAATTCTAAGGTCCGGGACCCCCCAACCTCCTCTTTCTTTAACATCGGTAAGTAATTTATACTGGATCCTTGCTTTCTTACCTCCCCAGATGAATTTGCACAAATCCTTTTTCCAATTTTCGAATATTTCTTTTTCCCCCACAATGGGGAGCATTTGAAACAAAAACAATATCTTAGGTAGAACAACCATCTTAATTGCGGCCATTCTGCCTGAGAGGGTCAAATTTAACTCATTCCATCTTTCCATTTCCTTTCTTATCTCTTTACATGCTTTCCCATAATTATTTTCAAAAAGATCTATATTTTTACCACTAATTTCAATACCTAAATATTTAGTTCTTTTTACTACCTCCCATTTTATAGCGCTTCCCAATTTTATAATATCTTCCCTCAATATATTTTTAACTATTACCTTAGTTTTCTTCTCGTTGATTTTGAGTCCGGAAATTACTTCAAATGCTTCCAACATTCTCTTCAAATTGCACACAGATTCCTCTGGATCTTCTAATAATACTAGCATGTCATCGGCGAAAGCATTGATTTTATATGTTTTGTCTCTTACTCTAATTCCCTTAATTTCTTCATCCTCCTTAATTTCAATTAATAATGATTCTATAGCCAAAATGAATAATAATGGAGAAAGAGGACACCCCTGCCTCGTCCCCTTATATATCTCAAATTCGTCCATCACTTCCCCATTTAAAATTAATTTTGCGAATTGTCTATTATATATTGAATTAATCCCCTCCATGAATTTCCCCTTAAATCCAAATTCTTTTAATGATTTTTTCATAAATGTCCATGCAAGCGAATCAAACGCTTTTTCTATATCCAAGAAGACGAAGGCCGCTTTTTTGCCTGGTGTCCAATCTAGATATTCTATTAAATCTAAAAGGATCCTTATGTTTCTCGCCATCTTCCTACCCGGAAGGAACCCCTGCTGATTCTGACCTATGATTCTGTTTAATATCTTTTTTAATCTATTAGCTAAGATATCTGCGAATATTTTATAATCAACATTGAGGAGTGAGATTGGTCTAAAATTTCCTGGTTGTTTGATTTCTTCGTTATCCTTCGGGATTAATGTAATGTAGGCTTCCTGCCAGGATCTTGGGACAGCCCCTCCCTCCATAATTCCATTTACTAATTTCTGATAGATACCTCCTAATTCATCTTTGAAAACTTTATAATGTAGACTAGACAAACCATCTGTCCCCGGTGATTTCCCTAATTTTGACCTTCTGATAGAATCATAAATTTCCTGCATTGATACTTGCTTATTAAGCATTTCATTTTCCTCTTCACTTATCTTTCGTTTTTTTCTTTTAGCCAAGAATTTTTCTAATTCCTCTTCATTTATTTCCCTTTTTTCATATAATTTTTGATAAAAGAGTGTAAGGCATTTCTGGATATCCTCTCTTTTAGTTAATTTTCTATCCTTATCCATTATCCCTGTAATCAACCTCTCCTTTTGTGCTTTCCTTAATTTCCAAGCTAAAAGTTTTTCTGCTTTCCCTCCCCATTCGAATGTTTTTTGTCTAGCCCATCTAATTTTATTTTCTATCTCCTGGCCCACTAGGGCTGATATCTCCTTTTGTAAGATTTTTATTCTCAATCCCACTTCCTCATCCTTGGGGTTTCTCGCTAGCTCCTTTTCTTTCTCCATAATTTCCTTCTTAATTTTCTCCAAAAAATTTTCTTTTTCTCTTTTAACTCTGCTCTTTTGTTGGATATACAGACCCCGGACGAAGGCCTTACCTGCCTCCCATGTTGTTGTAAGCTCTACTCCTTCTGAGATATTATTTCTATAAAATTCCTTTAATAGCTCCTTCACTTTTTTTACAAATACTTCATCATTCAGGATTCTTTCATTCATCCTCCATCTGTTAAATCTTCTCTTTGGTCCTCTAATTTTGGTCATTATTGGATTATGATCGGTGATAGATTTTGTCATAATTTCACTTTTTTCTGCCCTTTGTAATAAACCGGGTGTTAACCAAATCATATCGATTCTCGATGCTGCCTTTTTGGCCTCTGAATAGTATGTAAATTTTTTCTCTTTTAAATTATCTCTTCGCCAGATATCAACTAATTCGTAATTTCGTGATAAATTTAAAAAAACCTCCGGTAATCTCCCTCTTCCTTTCTTTCCACTTTTTGATCTATCCAGAGATTTTACTTTCTTGGCTTCCATGATCACTGCAAATGGTGACAGCAGTCACAAAATTAAAAGGCGCCTGCTTCTTCGGAGAAAAGCAATGACAAACCTAGACAGCATCTTAAAAAGCAGAGACATCACCTTGCCGACAAAGGTCTGTATAGTTAAAGCTATGGTTTTCCCAGTAGTGATGTATGGAAGTGAGAGCTGGAACATAAAGAAGGCTGTTTGCCAAAGAACTGATGCTTTTGAATTATGGTGCTGGAGGAGACTCTTGAGAGTCCCATGGACTGCAAGAAGATCAAACCTATCCATTCTGAAGGAAATCAGCCCTGAGTGCTCCCTGGAAGGACAGATCGTGAAGCTGAGGCTCCAATACTTTGGTCACCTCATGAGAAGAGAAGACTCCCTGGAAAAGACCCTGATGTTGGGAAAGATTGAGGGCACAAGGAGAAGGGGACGACAGAGGACGAGATGGTTGGACAGTGTTCTTGAAGCTATGGTACTAACATGAGTCTGACATAGCTGTCAACTTTTGGATTTGAAAATAAGGGACCAGTAGCCTCACCTGTCCCGGGGACAGTCTGTGGTATATCTAACAATCCAGGATAGCAGTGGGTAACGGCAGTGGAATAAGGGAATTTCCAGCAAAAAAAAGGGAGGGTTGACAGCTATGAGTCTGAGCAAACTGTGGGAGGCAGTGGAAGACAGGAGTGCCTGGCATGCTCTGGTCCATGGGGTCATGAAGAGTCAGACACAACTAAACGACTAAACAACAACAAATTATCAATCTTGTGAGATATTTAGCTTTATTGTGATATTAATTATAATGGAGAAATGCAAAGAGCTGGTGTGCTGTAGTTGAAGAGACACAGCTGTCCGTAGTTCAGATCTTGCCCCTGCCTCAAGCAACCTACCATTCTTTCAGTCACTCCAAGAGATAATAATGCCAGCCCACCTTACAGGGTGGGTGTCATTATAGCAAGATCATGTCCCCTAAGCTGCTATAACCAGGATGGCACCCAGTTTATGAAATGTCCTTTCTAAGAGACAGCTAGTGCCAACTCTGGTAGGTTTTGCCGCCAACTGAAGACCTATTTATTTGCCCAGGCCTTTGTAGGGTATCTCTTGATGTTTTTGCTGTCCTGACTTCTGAGTATTTGTTATCTGTGCTTTTATGGTTTCACTGAATATTGATTTATGGCATATTGTTTCGTAATGGTTTTATCTTGTTTTATTGTTTTATTGTGGCATCACTGTGATAAAGATGAGAATTGTTCCATTTCCTTTTCAATCCTACCAATTACTGCACCTAAATATTTTGTGTGTCATATTAGACTGGAGGAAGAGGTAAAGGATGCAGACCAGAGTGCTACAGAATTCTAAACAAGATGCTGATAAGCTTTTTCAAATTAGCAAATATGCTGCCCCGTTACATGCACCAACAGTGATTAAAAAGAGAGGCAGTGAGACCTTTGAGAGACCGTGTAACCTGCTCAATAAACACAGTGCTAAAATAACATCATAGAAACATAACTGTCACTATTTGGGGGTAGTTCCATCCTATATTTGCATATGACAAATAGGTATGGCAGGTTTTAACATTGTTTTTAAACCCTGCCAAACCTGTTTGACAAGAGGCGACAGTTTTTAAAAGAAATGTGCGTATGTATCCAATGGGAATCAAAGCCTCTCTAAAAACTTCCAAATCTTAAACTGTTGCCTGTTTCCAGCTTTCACAGCTTGAATTTTTCATTGCTGGGCCTCCTCCTTCTGTTCCTGAATTGTTAACAAGCTGTTAATCCTACTTCACTGCATGAACTCAGAACTGAGGCAAGGAAAAAGTGGGGGGAGGTAGAAGTGCACAGATGCCAAACTCGGCCAGGAGGACTCGTTTTCTTTGTAAAAGGGTCTGACAGGCTGTACCACATTCCTCAACTTCAAAAGAACCTCAGCATAGACAAGACCATGCAACAAATGCTGTGGCATCAGTTCGCACACAATGATGGGCGATTCCTAGCACACTTGACCTGCAACCTTTAAATCGAAAGATTAATCAACTAAAACTTTAATTGATTCACCTTTAGAGGCTAATAATATTTGTTAAAAGTACATACTGTGTGCGAAAGAGAGAGAGAGATGGGGTGAAATATACCACCTACTAACTGTTAGTCAGCTAATGGCATACTTTCATTGTGTGGGCCATTTATTCTGATGTGTTGCTGTAATAAGAAATTTTAAAAATAGTAAAGTTGGCCTTTCTACCAGTGAGATCCTATCAGGTCTAAGCACTGTGAAGTACCTGGGATAAACTAGCATAGTGTTTCCTGACCTGGCGCCCTCTAGATATATTAGGCTATAACTCCGATCAGTCCCAGTTGGGCCATGCTGGCTGAATCTGGTGGGAGTTGCAGTCCAAAACATCTGTACAGCACCAGCTTGGGAAAGGCTAGACCAGCAAATGCTCTAGTTATCTCCTGCTTGGACTACTGCAATGCGCTCTACATGGGGCTACCTTTGGAGGTGACCCAGAAACTACAACTAATCCAGAATGCGGCAGCTAGACTGGCGACTGGGAGCAGCCGCCGAGACCACATAACATTGGCTCCCAGTATGTTTCCAAGCACAATTCAAAGTATTGGTGCTGATCTTTAAAGCCCTAAACGGCCTCAGTCCAGTATACCTGAAGGAGCGTCTCCACCCCCATCGTTCTGCCCAGACACTGAGGTCCAGCACCGAGGGCCTTCTGGCGGTTCCCTCACTGTGAGAAGTGAGGTTACAGGGAACCAGGCAGAGGGCCTTCTCGGTAGTGGTGCCCACCCTGTGGAACGCCCTCCCATCAGATGTCAAAGAGATAAACAACTACCTGACATTTAGAAGACATTTGAAGGCAGTCCTGTTTAGGGAAGTTTTTAATCTGTGACATTTTAATGTATTTTTAATCTTTGTTGGAAGCTGCCCAGAGTGGCTGGGGTACAAATAAATTATTATTATTATTATTGTTGTTGTTGCAAATACAACATAGGCTGGAAGGTTTGCAATCATTGGTCCTCTGGGATCATCTGTTTCCCAGATCCAGGAAGATTCTGTTCAGTTGTGTGTCCTAGCTTCCACAGTCTGGGGTTCCTTCTTCTGCCCAGCAACGCTGGTAGTGCAGGGATCATGGGCATCCGCAGATGAAGCAAGCAGAGCAGAGCCCACCCCAGATAAACCATAATCCCGCTTTCTTTCTTTTTTTAAAAAAAGAGTCAAATCTGAGACATAAGGCAATATGTGCAGGCACTATTATTCTCATTTGTTTGGGAAGAAACCAATCTGCTCCCGCTTTTCAGCCAATGAATGAAGTCATAACGATGTCTAACATTATGGAAAGCAGATTTCTGATTTCATACCAAAACGCTGTCATTTCCTTATGGGTTGGTAAGAGTCTCTCTAAATGTCAATGCAGATAAAGTCCATCCTTGTTTTAGCCCAGAGTGCAGGGGGAGGAAGACTGTAGATGGATTATGCCAATCCTTCCGCATAGTCCCTTTCCAGTGGTGGTGTTCAGTACCTCAGTGTTGTTAACCTGCCCTTTTGGAGGGCATGTTATGCCTGGAGGAAGTGAAGGAAGCTAGGGAAATTCTGAACTGATGCCTATGGCCCTCTTCCAAAAAGAAACGAAGTTACTTCTCACCTGCTCTTCTTACCTGGCCGAGTAGTATCAGTTTCTTCCACCCCCTGAAACCTATCATAGAATGCTACACTACGCATTTTCTCACTGACCACAGGCACCAAATTTTGATGAATAGCTCAAAACCCTGCCATCTTTTGGTTGGTCACATGTGCACTTATAAATAGTAATGGTTTTTTGTCCCAGGTTTGGTTTGCTTTCATCTGCCGTCTTACCTTTGACCAAAATATTAATCAGTGTTGCCAACTCTTATACTTTGTCAGGTTTGGGTACCTTTTCATCCACTAGACTAACACCTGCAAACTTTAGTTTTGACCATAGCTGTCAACTTTCAGATTTGAAAATAAGGGATCAGCAGCCTCACCTGTCCACTTTCGGATTTGAAAATAAGGGGACAGTCTACGGTATATCTAACAATCCAGGATAGCAGCGGGAAACGGCTCTGGAATAAGGGAATTTCCAGCAAAAAAAGGGAAAGTTGTGGTTTTGACAGATAATGAGCACTGTTTTTTTTTTATTTAAAATGGGGGGAATCTAGGAGGGAGCTTACAAATTATATCTCAGTTCAAGTTAAATTGATGGAAAGCATTACATTGGTACCTCAGTTTACGAACTTAATCTCTTCTGAAAGTCCGTTGTTAAACCGAAACCGTTCTTAAACCGAGGCTCGCTTTCCCTAATGAGGCCTCCCACCGCTGGTGCCCTTCCACCATTCGTAGATTGCGGTAAAGTTCGCTAACCGGAACACTACTTCCAGTTTTATGGAGTTCGTATACCAAATAGTTCAAAAACAGGGCTGTTCTTAAACCGATGTACCACTGTATTCATTTCAGAATTATTAAATACTAGCTGGCCCGGCCACGCGTTGCTGTGGGTCATCCCTGTGATTCCCCCCACCCTGTCCCAATCCATGACGTATCCCACCCCTCCTCCCTCCAACCCCCTGGCTCATCCCTGTGTTTTGGTAGGACACCCTTCCCTGTTTTCCCCGGGGAGTGTTGTCCCCTCCCCCCGTATCACCATACATTAGCCCCTGTGCACGCATTGTGAACATTTTTATATATTTAGATTTAAAAAATTTGAAATAAGAACATGAGAAGCAGAAGTTATTATTGTTTAATTTTATTTTTGGGGTTGCCATTTATTTTGGTGGGTATTGTATGATTTGGGCGTTGTGTGTTTTGGGGTTTTTTTGTGTGTGTCTGTGTGTTTTGTTATTTGGATTTTCTAATGTTGGAGTAGGTGACCCAGAGAACCTAGAGAACTACTTTAATAATCCTGACCGGGGGGGGGTCAAATAGTGAAGACCCACAGCCCCGTAGCAACAGAAGGCAAGTTCCGAAGCGCCCGAGCTGTTCGGTTCCATAAAAAACCCAGGAAGTGGCGAGGGGAAGGTAGGAGATTGTAAATGGGGGGGGGGGGGTTGGCCACTGCAAATATCGGAGGACTTAAACTGGGGAGAGAAAGTGCATGGTTTTGTTTTTTAAAGATGAAGAGGCTTGCAATCAGTCATAGTATAAAGCGTAGGTTAAAAGGGGCACGACTGCCCTTACTTAAAATGGCCGCCAGAGCCTCGCATGTGACACAACGCCCGTTAAATTTTAAAGTAAAAACCCCTTGCCGTGCCCCCAAGTGCGTTGCTGTGGGTTATCACCCCCCCAGGCCTAGTGGACAGGGGCCTACATAAAACAAAGCCCATGCTGCGGCCTGCGACCCGGGCGCTCACCCTTTTCTCCCCCCCTGGGCCTAGTGGAGGCCTGGCGGCCTGGCAGGGGCCTACATAAAACAAAGGCCGTGCTGCGACCTGCGATCCAGGCGCTCGCCCTTCCCCCCCCCGGGCCTAGTGGGGACCTAGCAGCCTGGCAGGGGCCTAGGGGTAATGGCCGCTTTGGTGGTTTCAGTTGCTTGGTTGATGATGTCATTATTTGGTTTGTGGGTGTGGTGTAGATTTCACAGGAAGGGAGGGGGTGTACTGTTGAAGGAAATCCACTTGAGGGCGCTGTTTTACTTTGTTGAAGTAAAACACCTGCGGAGGTGTGAGATGTGTGTGGGGTTTTTCTAACAACACTCGGGGAGTGGCCTGGATCGTTGTGTCAAAATTTCAGGACGATCGGTCAAGCAGTTACGGAGAGCCCGCACTTTCATAATTTTTACATTTATATAGATAGATAGATGATAGATGATAGATAGATAGATAGATAGATAGATAGATAGATAGATAGATAGATAGATATAGAAGAATAAGCTGGGGAAGAATCAGCATGGCTCTTGCAAGGGAAACCCTGCTTCACCATCATTTTGAAGCTCTTTAAGAGTATCAACAAGTAGCCATGCAGTATATACATGGACTTCCAAAACACTTTTTGCCAAACTTTCTCACCAAAGGCTTTTTGAGTAAACTGAGCAATCATGGTATAAGAGTACAGACATTTTGCAGCTCCAGGAAAGAGATAGTAGGGGTATTAAACAGTATAGAAGTGAGTAGGATGAGAATATGCTTTTCTATACTGAGGACAGACCTCTTGTTTCAATGAATCCTTTATTTGCAGGGCTGTGCACTTTAAAGAAAGGAGAGCAAGGGCCTTGAAGTTGACCATCAACAACAGCAGACCGAGAAGATATGTAGTTCTTTCCCATGTGAGATGTGTTTGCATTTCTACTTAAATTTTAGCAATCATTCCTAAATGCACCTATACTTGTGAATTTTTTTTTGCCACGTTTGATGGCTAAATAGTGTGATACCTGGCTGGGAGATGGGAAGGTGAGGTAGGCATGGATGTTTTTGCTGTGTAAATCATAACTGGGATTTCTCAATTTTTTCTGCCACAGAATATATCCTGCCGATGTAGATTCAGGAGCTGGTAGGCTTAAGTTCTGGCTTCGCTTTGGGGGAAGTGGAAGGGCTAGAGACTAGGCTGTTACTTGACAAAAGGTATTGATAGTAGTTCTCTGATGCCTGAAAGATTTGTGTGAGATAACTGATCAAGGTAAATTCTCTGGCTGTTTCTAGCCCTAAAGCATCTCAACTCCAAACAGATCTACTTGTCTCTGCCAGAACAAGATCATATGAGTGTAAGATCCCAGGTCACCATCACACAGCTGCAAAGTGATGTTTCTAGGGGGGGGGGGGAGATTAGCTGCAAAAAAGAAGCAGGTGGGAGGGGGATGCTTAGCCCATCTGCTGCCTGCTTATTTTTTTCCTTTCAACTCCCTCCCCCAATCCACTTCCACCCCAGCTGCGGTTCAGATGTGGATTTGCCATATTGGGATTGGTAAGTAAAAATGGCTAGGGCAGAGGAAAGTGGTGGGTGAGGGAAGGGTTCAGTATGCTCCTGCGGTCTGCTATTTCTGCACTGCAAATTTCCCTTTCCCCTGATGATCTGCAGCTGACCCGTCACCAAGTATGTCACTGTGGCTCCAAAAGACAAAGATACTGCACAGCTTTCTATGTGGCGGACTTCTGTTCTTCACATGAACATGCATCATGGAAGTTTAACTGGAAAAGTATTTCCAGGCCTTTCCCATTATTCTCTAGAAACTAGAGCCTGGTCCTTTCAAAAGTTCAGAAATGCCAATGGGAAACGGCTCAGTAAGCACGTGGGGTTTGGGAGATGTTGAAGGTAGATGCCTTCACCGGTTACAACCAGCCTTACATCCAATTTGTGCAGAAAACAAAAGAGGTGGAGGACCAGTGAAAAATGTCTGTGGTTCTTCCCCACCCTCTGTAGTCAGATGTGTCAAGAGCTTTCATTGCCTACCCAGCATCATGAAAGGCCAGCATATCGTTCTGTGCTAGTCCTGGAACTTAAAAGAATTCCAACCTCAGTGGTTATTTGGAGAGTGGCTCCTTCCCTGAGCTGCTCTGGTTAAACCTGTCAGAACTCATGAGTAAACAGAATGTGAGTCCAGAAGCTACAGTGAGGGGGGGAAATGGATGGATTTTCCTCCAAGATAAAAGGAAGAGGTTTGCTTGGGGCAATGTGGAATATAACTAGCAACTGTTCCGCATTAGCCACAACATTCTTCTTTTCTACCACCCATTTTTCTTTCTTTCGTCCTTTGGTGAAGAGTTTCGGCTCCGTAGCACACGTCGGGAGTCTCCAAACTGGAAATAATTAAAATACAGATTTCATTTATAGTAGACCTTATGTGAGCTGAAGTAAAGATTGCCAAGGTTTCCTGAATAGATTATTTAATGATGTGTTCTGCATTTCCTGAATTTTCCACATTTTAACTGCCTTTGTGTTTGAATCTGGAAGAGGAGGAGGGACACTGAAAGCCCTGAAGGCTAGAACCCTAAAGGTCTAGCTCTGGCAGAGGTTTCATTTCCAGTTAAATGCAAAACACAGGAGGGGGACTTGGGTATTTTTCGGACCATAACACACACCTGACCATAACACGCACCAAATTTTTTAGAGGGGGGGAGGGGAAAGCCCCATTTTGGGGGGGATCAGCTCACAGTTGTGCAGCTTCTTTTGCAAATGGGAAAAGCCCCATTTTGGGGGGATCAGCTCAAAGTTGTTGAGCTTGCTTTGCAAAGGGAAAAAATGGGGTTCAACTCACAGTTCTGCAGCTTCTTTAGGAAAGGAAAGGGAGCCATGTCTACAGTTTCCAGACAGATAATCTAATCAGCCGGGGAAACAAACAGCCTCCCTCTGCAGAACATTCAACAATGGAGGCTGGGCAAGGGGGCAGGCTGGGAAGGGAGCTAGTGTCCCTTACCTCCCTCCCCGATCTCTTGCAATCAGCTGCTGAGCGGGTTCCTTTAAACACCCTCTTTCCCTCTTGTTAGCCTCTAGCTCTTTCTAAAAAACAAACAAACCACGATCTGCTTTTTACCCCTGGGCAACTCGGCTCCAGGGACCACACATTCGCTCCATAACACGCACAGACATTTCCTCTTACTTTTTAGGAAAAAAGTGTGTGTTAAGGAGCGAAAAATACGGTAACTTATAATTGAAATATTTATTTCACTGTTGATGGGGTGTGTCTCCATATCCCCAAACCATTAAATGTTAACATGTCATTGTCATGCCAGGGATGTTGGTGTGAGGTGATGGTTCAAGTATGTCCAAGTAATAGCCCCCAATTTGCATGCTAGTGGGGGAGCTTTTGGTGACCAAGCATAATCCTAGTTCTTCTGGGGGCTAAACTGAAAAAGTGCCCTAAACTGAAAAAGTGTGATGTGATATAACGTAATGTCAGAGAAGCCAAATGTTTAGACATCCATCCAGGCATGCATAAAACATCCACAGAGGCCCCCTCCCTTGCAATCACCTTGGAATAGCACAGAGCCACTGTGGGGCTGAACTCACAAGGAAGTGTGAGTCATGAACCACGTCTTCTAGGTGGCTGGCATATGTGTGACAGTCATGATTTCCAAAACTGCTGTGGCCACAACTCCATTGGTAGCTCATATTCCTTGGGAGAAAGCATGCGGCTCCTCTCATGTGCTATAGACTAAGAACATGCAAGCCCTCGTCCATGCCTCAAGGAGCTTTCTTGGCCAGGATTGAAGAAGAACATGAGAGATGGTGTAGTTGGAGAGGGAGATGATGTGACTGGGAGGGGAGATGGAGTAAGAGAAGCCACCCTGGGGAAGAAGGCAAGGACCAGAGTCAAGCCTCAACCACATAAGTGAGGGTTGTGTTCATAGGTAAACAGATTAGGGAGGAGTCAGGAAGCACTACAAGAATGATAAAGGCCTGGGAGGGCAAGTACATCCATGTCATCCCATCAATGTATGTAGAATCATAGAATCATAGAGTTGGAAGAGACCACAAGGGCCATCCAGTCCAACCCCCTGCCAAGCAGGAAACACCATCAAAGCATTCTTGACATATGGCTGCCAAGCCTCCGCTTAAAGACCTCCAAAGAAGGAGACCTCACCACACTCCTTGGCAGCAAATCCCACTGTCAAACAGCTCTTACTGTCAGGAAGTTCTTCCTAATGTTTAGGTGGAATCTTCTTTCTTGTAGTTTGAATCCATTGCTCAGTGTCTGCTTCTCTGGAGCAGCAGAAAACAACCTTTCACCCTCCTCTATATGACATCTTTTTATATATTTGAGCATGGCTATCATATCACCCCTTAACCTTCTCTTCTCCAGGCTAAGCATACCCAGCTCCCTAAGCCGTTCCTCATAAGGATTTGTTTCCAAGCCTTTGACCATTTTGGTTGCCCTCTTCCGGACACATTCCAGCTTGTCAGTATCCTTCTTGAACTGTGGTGCCCAGAACTGGACACAGTATTCCAGGTGAGGTCTGACCAGAGCAGAATACAGTGGTACTATTACTGTATTGATGCTTTGATGGTGTTTCCTGCTTGGCAGGAGGTTGGACTGGATGGCCCTTGTGGTCTCTTCCAACTCTATGGACATGTAAGAGCTGAGAGATGCTGTTGATACCTGACTTCCTAGGAGAGGTGGATTTTCCCCCCTGATCACCACCCTACAGTGGTACCTCTACTTACGAATAACTCTACTTACGAATGTTTCTACTTACGAATGGAGCTCCGTCCGCCATCTTGGATGCGGTTTAGATAGGATTTTTTCTACTTACGAATTTTTAGATAGGGTTGCTTCGACTTACGAATTTTTTCTCCCAGTGCATTCCTATGGGATTCGACTTACAATTTTTTTCGACTTACGAATGTGCGTTCGGAACGCATTAAATTAATAAGTAGAGGTACCACTGTATATCAAATCTCTCAAGATAAAAAGGGAAGGATTCCAGTGTTCTTGGTCAGTCTTTTGAATGTCTCTGGGGAATCACCTGGAATGATTTCATTCACTTATAAATCTTTGTGTTTTAAAAAATTGAAGTTAGAAGCTGGTTAAGTTATTTACTTAGCCACAGGACCTGCTCTTACTCATATTGACTCGTAAGTCAGGTGTGGTGAGCCTGGGGCTCAGCCTGTAAAGCCATTTGTGGTGATCCACCCCCCTCTTTACCGTTGTGAAGGGCTCCTTTGCTACAAGGTCTTAAAAGGGAGAAGAAAGAAGCAAGGATCAGGATACTGCCACCACTTTATGTCCCTGCTGAAAGAATCACACTGGTCGCCAATTAGCTATCCAGCTAAATTCCAGGAGCTGCTTTTGCTGTATTAAGTCCAATAAAAGCTTGGCAACAGGATACCTGAAAGATTGTCTCATACCTACCTGTCTCTATATACCCAGTCCATCACTGCATTTTGCAACTGAGGCACTTCTGCAGTGGTCATCCTATTAGGAGGTCCATTCCACACAATGCAGGAATCAGGCCTTCCTTGTTGTGGCACCTATGCTTTGAATCCCTTCCCTTTAAATATTAGACAGGCACCGTCTCTGTTACCTTTTTAGTGCATGCTGAAGACTTTCCTCTTCCAACAAGCCTTTTAAGTAGAGAGCTTTCCTAGTCTGCATTGGTATTGGAATTGTTCTTTCAAAAATTTTGCATGTTTTTATTCGTTTTACTATTTGCCAGCCAGGACCCCTTTGAGAGGGAGAGTGGGTTATAAATGTTGCTGTTGTTGTTGTTGTTGTTGTTGTTGATGTTGATAAATACCCCCTCTATGGAAAGTGCCTGCCTGCCTATGTGTATGTTGTCTGTTTGTGGTGCAGGTGTGCCTAACCTGGCATGTGGCACTTTGAAGGGTCGCCAACCCTCAGTGCTGCCTAGATGTAAACAGGAGCCTGGGTAGCACAGCCAACATCTTGCAGCCTGTCCTACTTCACAGGCTCAGTGAGAGAGTGCTGGTTTTTTGTTACACTTGCATTTTAGAAATTGTCCCAGACTTTCAGACTCTTCAATTTTTTGTTTAAGATTGGGATTCATTGTCCTTAATCATAATTAAGGATCCGTCTGCACAAGTATTTCAGCTTGCCAGGTGGAACAATTCCCCCTCTCCTTCCCCCACATGCTGCTCTGAGGTTCTCCTGGCACCTGCCCAAGCCACTTTGGGGGGGAGGAAGAGCGGAAGCCCTTGTGCCAATGTGCCAGGCTTCCACGGACAGGGCTCACCAGAGGAATTCTGCCCTAAGCTTTGCAAATACCATTAATATAATTAAAGAGCAAAATGATCAATTAATGAAAAGTCTTCTTTTCATTAATTGATTGGTCAATAAACAAACTTCAGTTAGTTGATATCCATACTAAAATTACATTCCCCCCCCATTAGGAAAAACACTTCCTGCCCCTCCTTCTTTCTCTATATACAGCAGGTGGCAGCATTGCGATGGAGCTTTGCTGGCTCCTTCGCATTAAAAAAAGGGGGTTATTTCCCCCATGTATTTCAGCTGCAGCAAAGTTCTGTCTGGAAGCTTTGTTGTTGTTGAATTGTTAAGTGTAAATAATAATAATAATTAATAATAATAATAATTAATAATAATAATAATAATAATTAATAAAGCCACTCATCTGACTGGGTTTCCCCAGCCACTCTGGGGGGCTCCCAACACAATAAAACATCAACCATTAAAAACTTGCCTTCAGGTGTCTTTAAAAGTCATATAGATATTTATCTGTTTGACATTTGATGGGGGGGGTCTATAGGGTGGGTGCAACTACTGAGAAGGCTCTTTGCCTGGTCCCCTGTAACTTCATTTCTCACAGTGGGGGAACCATCAGTCTAAGAAGTCCAGGCTTCAAATACGACCTACATCTTAATTTAATCGACTGGTGGAGGATCTATCTGACTCTGGCACTTAACAACACCACTGGATAACCTTTCCCCTTTGGCATCCATTGCCGTTCTGCAGGGGCGTACCCAGGATCAAAACCGGGGGGGGGGGCAGCCATGGTCGTTCAGGTTGTGACATTTCAGCATGGAAAAGGCGAAATAATTTTTAAGAAAATTATATACACGGTGTTTCTCCGAATATAAGACACCGTCTTATATTTATTTTCCTATGGCTTATTTTCGGGGGGTGTCTTATGGCGATTCCTGCCTAAAATAAGCAGAGGAAAAAATGCCTGGCCACGCACTACGATGTACTCTTAAAGCAAACAATTTAGGCTACCACAAACAATAATACAAACGCCTCCGTCTAGAACAGAGAAATAGCCACAGATCGCAGCAAACTGCGCCAACTGCTGCCCCGGGAACAGAACACAATTAGTAGATGTAGCAACAGCTCCCGCCAGGGAGCTAAGGACCTTCAGGTGCTCGCCCCCCACCACCACCACCAAACACCCTTTTCCTTACACCAAGCCCCAAAACCAGCAAATCAAAACAATGGCAATGAACAAAAGTTGTACAGCAAATACCGGTAGCAAGGAGAAACTCAGGCTATGATTTAGAGCAGGGGTGGCCAACTTCCAGGAGACTGCAATCTACTCGCAGAGTTATAAACTGGAGGTGATCTACCCCATTTTAGTGGGGTTCAGTGGGCTTTTTTTAGAGAGGGGAAATGACCTGTTTCATCACCCATTTTATTGGGGTGCAGGGTTAAAACTTCAGGTTGGGGGGGTGTCTAACTTTCAGGGGCAAGGGGATTACTTGCTGACCAAAATATCACTGCATTCCACGGAACAGGATAAAATGCAGGGAGGGGAGAAGGGGTGGTGCCGGGTGCTCTTAGACAAACGCAAAGGAAAAGGAGCCCACAATCTAGCCAAGAGCACCACTTTTTGTGTTTAATCATTATTTTAGGTATGAAAGGTTTGCTTACAGTTCAGCGGTTACGGAGAAAGGCACATGCAATGCCTACATTTATATATATATATAGAAGTATTCCCCCCAAAAAATTCAAGTCATACATCAGTTTATAAAACTCTACAAATAAGTTAACCTGTGCACATGCACAGACGTCATTTCCAGTGCACTTCCTGGTCAGCATGGTGCCAGAAATATTTCTGGCACTGCACCGACCCGGAGATGGGGAACTGCAGCACGCCGGTAAGAGCGGGCGTCGTCGGAGGCCGCACAATTGGCTCACGCAGGCCACATCCAGCCCCTGGGCCTTAGTTTGGGGACCCCTGTACTAAATGGAAGAGCAAATAATTCTAAGGCAAAAATGAAATGGTATAGAAAACATTGCCATGTTCTAGATAATGTACTGGCAGTGACTGGTGCCCGTTGGAATTGTTGGGGCAGAAGGGAGAGAGGGCAATTGTAGGTGGAACCAGAGCCCATGGCAAGCAGAGCTAGAGCCAACAAGTGGAGTCAGCAAATTCTAGCTTTGACCCCATCCTCCTTCCTGCTGAGCTTTACACAGGGCAACTCTGAGACTAAGGAGGAGGAAGCTGGTGGGTGGCAGTGTCCTCCCTCCCTCAAGGCATGAGAGTGTCCCTTCGTTGGCCATGAGAAGAAGGTGGAGGCAGCAGAGTGGGGCAAAACGGGACATCCAGGATTGGCATCAGAAGCTGGGGTGGCTTCTGTAAATTCGGGGTGTCCTGTTCAAAACAGGGTGGCTGCACTGTATGCAGTAATAGCATGAAAGAAACTCTGTGTCAAAAAGTAGAAGCACATTTTAAACATGGAACACAGTACCACCTACAAATAAGGACAGGCTAGTGATGTATGGAAGTGAGAGCTAGACCATAAAGAATGCTGATGGCCGAAGAGTTGATGCTTTTGAATTATGGTGCTGGAGGAGACTCTTCAGAGTCCCATGGACTGCAAGAAGATCAAACCGATCCATTCTGAAGGAAATCAGCCCTGAGTGCTCACTGGAAGGACAGACCGTGAAGCTGAGGCTCCAAGAATTTGGCCACCTCATGAGAAGGGAAGACTCCCTGGAAAAGACCCTGATGTTGGGAAAGATTGAGGGCACAAGGAGAAGGGGACGACAGTGGTTGGACGGTGTTCTCGAAGCTACCAACATGAGTCTGACCAAACTCCAGGAGGCAGTGGAAGACAGGAGTGCCTGGCGTGCTCTGGTCCATGGGGTCATGAAGAGTCGGACACAACTAAACGACTAAACAACAAAAAGTTATTAAAGGTTGGGAAATGGCAGAAGTGCACAATAAACTCACAGTTAGTTTGGCGGCATGACTGAAGACCAAATGGCCCTCTCAGACAGGTGCATCCAGTTTCCTCAGTATTAGCTTTCAGGAAGAATTTAAAAACATTCCTGTTCACAAGGCTTGGAAGAAAACTGTTCCTGGCAACCTTGAAATCATTGGCTCTGTGGGCACGTGACTGTTTTGAAGGTTTTTAGATGTTCTTAAAATTTAAAAACATTTAAGTATGCTTTTACTTCATTTTTAATTGTATTATTTTGCTACTTTGATGCTTCACCCCCCCCCTCCCCGGCTCCTTTGGGAGGAAAGGTCAGAAATGTAATAAATAATTGAAAAGGGGAAAATATGGAACTAAGTGGGTCCCATTGATTAACAATATGAAAAATAGATACTGATGAATATAACAGCATTGCCATATGGCAAGAGCACACTGTCAGAATTGTATTATTGATTACTGGTTGCGGGAGAAATCCTATACACAGCAAGCTAGCAGAAAGCAATCCTATCATGTAAATTAAGTCAGTGTGAAGTTAAACCAGCTCCAAGCTGGCTGATTTGGCCTATGCCTGGCAGAGGGAAAACAAGCCTTTACAATAGGTAGTTCTTGAGTTGCAGCAGCCTTTTTACTGGATCCAGCCTGAGTCCTCTCCTCTGCTCCTGCCCCTGCCATGCCCCCCTTTTAGGGCTGATGCCAACTTGAGACCCACCGGGCTTGGCTGACTGAGTGGGATGCGATGGGGAAGGCACAACAGAGTGTTTCTGGCAAAGGAAGAGGAGTTCGGAACCTCCCAGCTCAGCCAGAGATCTGTTGGATCCTAGCCCTGCTCATCCCGGCTGATCATGCTATGAGGGGACAGACACATGCTATGAGGGGAATGTTAGGGATGTGGATTAGGATATATTATTAGATAGATCCTATCCAAGCTTGTGTTAGCAAGCTTCCAATATCAGCAGAGTAACATCCCCCATTTGTGCGCAGCAAAGCGTGTGCGTTCAGGTTTGCTAAAACCTGTACAATATTTTACTTCCTGGCAAAGTCCCCCTTTTCCCTCTTAAAAGAAATACATGACACAATAGTATTAAAATAAGAGTTTACTCACATGACATCCTGAGTTAACAGCATAATCTCAGAAAGGCAGGCTTACGTAGAAAAGTTACAAATATATACATCTGGAGTCTTCTTAGTAAAGTGAGGCTCCATCTGGTCTCTCTCTTGGCAACAGGCTGAGAGGGAGAACCATCCTAACTGGAGATTCTCTGGATGGTGTTCCCATTGAAGAATAAATGGCTAAGAGAGAGAATGGCTGCTGGCTAGGGGCTTTTGTCTGCCAGCTAATCCATCTCATCTGCATATCTGGAGGAACAGGAACTGAACTTAGTCAGGTGTCCCTCCAGGTGAGTTCCTCTTAGTGGACACTCTAGGAACTGTTGTGACTTGTCTGTCCCAGTGTTCCATCCCACAACAAATACACACTTGATGTTTCAGAGGGAAGGAGGGGAGCTAGCAGCACCTGCCTTCTGCTATTCAAGCATTAACTTGTAGCTGCTTACTTAAGTACCTTTTGTCTTGGTTTTCCCTGAGGGACTCTGCACCCTGCCTGTTCTAATTTGCATGTTCTCTGTCATTTGACTTGAATAATCCCTTAAAAAAGCTTTGCCATTCACCTCCAACCTCCCTCCCAGTAACAGGCCATGAACTGAAAAGGAGATCAAGTTCATTCCAAACCATTCAGAACATTTAACAGAAGGAATACAGCAAAACTGAGAGAATGCTTTATTTGGTATAATGAAGTTTAATACTAGGCAAACTGGGAACTGCTTAGCTGGCTAGATAGTTCCTCTAATTTGAATGGGAAAATTCTTACAGATGTCATCAGAAATGACATGACTAAACAATGAAAACATGAAAGACTTCATAAAACAGCTGACAATAGAGCAAAAATAAATTTAAGATGGGACATCCCTTTGAGCTGCTCTCTGTTTATGTTATCTGCTATCAAATATTTGTTATTTGGCAATTGTTGGTTCTGGTCTCTATTAACATCACATTATTGTGTTTTCACTTAGAATATATTTGCTGACAAAGAAAATGGAGAAATTGCTTGATCTTGTAGCATTAAAGTTACTGGGAATTGTGGGCATTTACCACCACAGAAGATGCTGAGCAGACCTATTTAAAATTTTTGAAATGAAAACCATTTTTCTTCCCCAAAACAATTGACTTATCAGGAACAGATTAGGTTTCTACATGGGCTGCACAAAATAGGAGATACAGAATATATGAGAATATAGCTGATGAAATCTGCCAATTGTCAGCCCACCTGCACAAATTCTTCATTTCTGCAAAAATCCCAAACAGGATGCAATGGCAGAAGAAGCCATAATGTTCCATGACTGCCTAGAGGGAAGCAGCTATGAAGCACACCAGGAGAGAATGGAAACCCAGGACTCCAATACTCTTGGAGGAATTTGAAACCCCTTTTCAACTGGGGTTCAGTCCTCAGTCACCCTGTACAAGGACCTGCCTCAGGAGGGAGATAGGGAAGTGTCACTCTGTGGATCCTCCTTGAATAACCTCTGAAATTTTGAAACCATCAGTCATGGTATCCTTCTGGTACAACTGTCTGAATTAGGGACTTGGGGCCCCCACATTGCGGTGGTTCCACTCCTACTTGAATGGATAGCTTCAGAAGGTATTTTTTAGGAAGCATCACTCGGCTCTGAGAGTATGTCAAGTATGGAGTCCTACAGGAAATGGTTCTGTCCCTCACGTTCTTCAACATCTACATGAAACTACCAGACTTTTGAAGTGCATTGTTGTCAGGATGCCAAAGACACACAATTCTGTTTCTTCTTTTCATCTTCTGCAGGTGAGGCAGTGGATGTGCTGAATCAGTGCTTAGTTGCAACAATGAACTGGAGGAGGCTCAATAAACTGAAAACTAATCCAGACCAGACTGAGATGCTACTAGTGGGTGGTTCTTCTCTCCAGCTGAGTGGTGTGCAGCCGACTGTAGATGGGATCACATTCCATCTGAAGGAGTGAATTCTTAATCTAGGGTTCTCTTGGATCCATTGCTGACGCTTGAGGCAAGGTGGCCTAAGTGGCAAGGAGTGCCTTCTACCAGTTTAGGCTGGTGGCTCATTTATGACTGTTCCTGGAAAGTGATAACTAGGCTACAATAATCTATGCTTTGGGAGACTTAAGAGTGGACAACTGCAATGTGCTTTACTTGCAGTGCCTTTAAAAATGGTTCAGAAGCTTCAGTTAGTGCAGAATGTGGCTGCCTTCCTACTGACAGGTTTGAGGTGAACAGATTTTATAACTGTTGGTGGCATGGAAAATATAGGTATATAAAGGAGAATTCCCTGTATGCCAAGTACTTCCCTGGGGCAAGTACTCTTTGGGGTGAGAACCCCAGCAGAGCTTTAAAATCACAAAACATACAGCAGAGTAATGCATGGAAATATATATATATAAGCTATTAGACCTTTAAAATATGCCCTTCTGAGTCCCAAAAGCTTCCTTCTTCCCCTAGCCTAGAAAAAGACCACACATTTGTTAAGTTAAAAATGGTGTACTTACAAATTCTCCAAAGCTCAGATTCATGTGCTTTTCCATACAGCATTCAGAAAATATTGCATAGTCATTAAAACTTGGCTTAGTTACAGTGGTGAAAGTTTCTAGATTACTGGTGTAGGAATTAAAAAGAGGTTTGTTAGAGTGAGCAACCAGTTCAGTCCTCCTCACACACTGAGTGTCTCTGATGGTGGCTTCTGGTGAGATGTCATGGAGCTTGCATGAAATCTTGCTGGAAGCCGCCATGAATCCCCAGTGATTTCCCTCTACATGAGAAGAAGGAGGAAGTAGGCTGAGCAGGATGGCAGCCAGTCCTTTTAAAGGTTCCCAACTCTCACCCTTCTATGAGATCCTGCCAGGCCGTGCAAGATGCAAGGTCATCCAAGATCTCACAAGGGTCTCTTCCTTCCTTGCACAATGCCCAATGGCTTCAGTGAGTTCACCGTGCCATGACTTCTTCCAAACACAAACACATTTCCTTGACATAGAAAGATGCCAGGAAGAGGAGTTCTGGCCAAGCTTTCCTTCTAATAGTTTTATCTGCCAAAAGAGTGTTTTTTGGTGTATATTTTCATATAAAAGGGTGTTTTCTAACATGACTCCCCAACTCCATGTGAATGAAAGTGCAGATTCATCACCACAAGAGCATACTAATATCTTACTTAGTTACGTCTCCCCTCCCCCCGCGCGAACCTGCCTGTTGCTTGAATGGTCCACTTTGTCCCCCTAAAACACAGAAGGGGAAATAACATGGCAGACTGTCTCAAACCTTCTATTCAGCCAGGGGTGGGGGTGGGGGTGGATCCAGCCATGTAATTCATCTGAAACACCATCCCAGTAATTGCAGCCATAGCTTTCAGCATTGTCACAGTGGCCGGAGTGGACTACTTCAGAGTAACGACGCTACGCAGCTCTGCATTTTATTCTTTTATTGGTGCTGCGTATTTACAGTGCTCAAGTCATTGCTATTTACACGGAGCGATGTTGTCAGTCGGTTTCAGAACCTCCTAATGGCTTTTGGCGCGTCTTTCTCCAACACAAAAGCTTTGGCAGACCCATCCTCTTGCCCCTCCTCTTCCTGCGTAATTCTGGAGTTGGGGGGATGGGTCTTCCCCCCTTACTTGCCCCTTCCTGTCCCACCTGGGACCCTGGCTCCTCTACCTTGCCTGAGCCTCGGACACGACTTCCTGCTTCCCCACTGGAATCGGAACTCTCCCTGCTTTCCCCTTTGCTCGGTGACGGGCTTGAACTCAGGAGGGGAGGGACTTCGCGATATCCCCTGTCCCTCACATCCACCCCCCTCCCAAGCTCTCCTTCACCCCTCCCCAGGCCCCCCCCATGTGTCGGTGACGACTGGAAGCCTAAAAACTCGGTGCTCTCCGAGCCCGTTGGTGTGAACACCTCCCCCCAGTCCTGCGAGCCCCCCCCTTCCGCCTGGGAGGACGGGAATCCCAAAAAGTCCGTGGCGTCAGAGCTGGTGGGGGTAAAAATGTTTTGCCAATCTGCTCCTTCCTCTGACTGGGTGGATCTTGGCGACACCCATACCTCATCCTCTGGTTCCTCAAACTCCGCTTCCCAGCGCCATGGTGAGCTGTTCTCCCGTGCCTCCTCCTCCTCCCCCTCCCTTTCCATGTGCCAGGGCTTGGGTCTGTGGGGAAAGAGGGCGTGAAATTCTTCCACCAAGAATTCCTCCTGTATCTGAGTGGCGGGGACCCATTCATTCTGGGACGGTGGAGCATCCTCCCATGCCATGAGGTACTCCAGGCCCCCCACCCCCCACCTTGAATCCAGGATGGCCGTGGCCTCATTGAGTTGCTCCCTGCTTTCCCTCTCCCCCCCTCCCTCGGGGGTTTGTTCGCTGTCTCGGAGCCTGCTGCTTTCCCTGTACGGCGACAGCAGCGATCTATGAAACACTGGATGCACCCTCATGTCCTCTGGCAGTGCCAGCCTGTATGCCACCGGGTTGACCTGTTGCGTGACCGTGAAGGGGCCCAGCCATTTGGGTGCCAGCTTTTTGCACCTCCCTCTGGTGGGAAGGCCCTCCGAGGACAACCACACCTTGTCCCCCACCCTGATGACCTCCCCTTGTCGCCTGTGGCGATCTGCCCCCTTTTTGTACGCTTCCTTGGCCCTCTCCAAGTGTTCTCTGAGCTGCTGGTGCACCGTCTCCAGTTCCTCTGCCCAATCCTCAGCCTGTGGGCCCTCCTCCTCCTCCTCCCCCTCCCTCTCTGGGAAAGATCTGAGGTCGCGCCCGTAATTGGCCTTAAAGGGCGACACCCCTGTGGAGACGTGCACCGCATTGTTGTAGGCAAATTCTGCTAGTGGCAGGCGATCCACCCAGTCCGTTTGCCGCTGGCTGACGTAGCATCTCAGGTACTGCTGCAGAATGGCGTTGACCCTCTCCGCTTGTCCGTTGGTCTGCGGGTGTCTAGCCGTCGACAAGCTGACCTCCACCTGCAGGAGGTTCATGAGCCGCCGCCAGAACCTGGAAACAAATTGGCGGCCACGATCCGAAATAACCCTTAAAGGTAATCCATGCAGTCTGAAAACGTGATCAACAAACAGTTTGGCTGTCTCTTCTGCCGAGACTGCCCTGGCACACGGTATAAAGTGACACATTTTGGACATGAGGTCCACCACCACCAACACTGCAGTCTTACCCCTGGACGAAGGCAGATCTGTGATGAAGTCCATGGACACCACTTCCCACGGCCTGTGTGGTGTGGCTAAGGGCTCCAGCAACCCTGGTGGCGCTGCTCTGACCACCTTCGCCCGCTGGCAGGTGTTACAGCCCCTTACATAGTCTCGAACATCTTCCCTCACCCCTGGCCACCAGAAGTGTCTCATGACTAGGTGAGTGGTCTTGTCCCTTCCAAAATGCCCCGCTGTTGGGTTGTCGTGCATCTGCTTGAGGACCGTACGTCGAAGCTGGGTGGTGGGTAGGTACAGCGCACCCTTGTAGAAAAGCAGCCCTCTGCGTTCTGCAAAGTCTTTTGCCTGCTCCCTCCCCCCTCTCAGTTCTCTGAAGATGCGGTTGGCAAATTCATCCGCTGCCGTCAGTGCTGTGAGTTCTGCCTCGCTCACCACTGCTGCTCCGCAGGACCATGCCGACGGGGGGAAAATGTGCCTTGGGGCTGGTGGCGCCTCCTCCTCCATGTACTCTGGCTTGCGGGAGAGGGCATCCGCCCTGACATTCTGCTCTCCTGGGATGTAGTGTATGGAGAAGTTGAAGTTCGAGAAGAACTCTGCCCACCGTATCTGCCGCTGGTTGAGCACCCTGGCAGTTCTCCAGAACTCCAGGTTCTTGTGGTCTGTGCACACCTGGATGGGGTGCTTGGCGCCCACCAGGAAGTGTCTCCAGTGCTGGAACGCCGCGTGGATCGCAAGAAGTTCCCGATCAAAAACTGTGTAGTTTCGCTCGGGCTGGGTCAACTTCCTGGAGAAGAAGGCACAGGGTCTCCACTCTCTGTTGGCGTCCAGTTGCAACAAAATGGCGCCCACAGCCTTATCAGAAGCATCTGTCTCAATGCGTAGGGGCGCGTCCTGAACCACGTGGAACAGGTTCTGGTCTGAGGCGAACACCCTCTTGAGGCTTTCGAACGCTGCTTGCGCCTCTGGTGTCCACCTGAACTTCTGCTTGCCTCTCAGGCAGTCAGTGATGGGAGCCGTAACTCGAGAGAAGTTCTTGATGAACTTCCTGTAGAAGTTGGCAAAGCCTAGTAGGCGTTGGGCATCTTTGCGCGTCCTGGGGCTGTGCCAGTCCAGGATGGTCTGCACCTTGTCCTTGTCCATCGCTAGCCCCTTGTCTGACAGCTTGTAGCCCAGGAAGTCCACCTCCTTGGTGTGAAACTTGCACTTCTCCAGCTTCACATACAGGTGGTTCTCCTTCAGGCGCTGTAACACCTCCCTGACGTCCTTCACGTGCTGCACTGGGTCGTTGGAGTAAATAAGGATGTCATCCAGAAAGACCAAGCATTTCCTGAAGAGTAGGGACCCCAGGACGTGGTGCATGAAGGCCTGGAAGCATGCTGAGCCCCCTTGCAACCCGAAGGGCATCACCAGATATTCAAAAGAGCCCAGAGGCGTGAACATCGTGGTTTTCCACTCATCGCCTTCCCGGATCCTGATCAAGTTGTACGCCCCCCTCAGGTCTAGCTTGGTGAAAATCTTGCCCCTGCGTGCCGCTGTCAGGAGATCATCCACTCTGGGCATGGGGAAAGCCACTGGCTCTGTCACCGAATTCAGCCGTCTAAAATCCACCACAAGACGGCGCTGTTGCGTGTCTTTCTTGTCCACCCAGAAGACCGGGCTGCCCCCTGCTGCCTTGCTTTCTCTGATGAACCCCCGCTTGAGGTTCTTGTCGATGAAAGCGCGCAGATCCTCCAGTTCCTGGTCTGACATGGCGTACAGCTTGGCTGGGGGTATAGTTGCCCCAGGCACCAGGTTGATCTGGCAGTCAAAAGGCCTGTGTGGGGGCAGGTGGTCGGACTCCGCTTCGCTGAAGACCTCCTGCAGGTCCCAGTATGGTTTGGGTATCGCCTCACCCCCTTTGACGTGCATGGTGGCCACCGTGGCTATCGGAGGCCCCTCCCCTGGTTGGTGCTGCATGCAATGTTCCAGGCAAAAGTCCGATCCAAAAGTGATGCATCTCTGATGCCAACTTATGGAGGGGTCGTGGCGCGCCAGCCAGCTCATGCCCAAAACGATTGGGGGGTCTGAGATGGTGGTGACGTTGAATGCCAGTGTCTCTGAGTGCCTTCCAACCGTCATTCTCATGGGGGGGGGTTGATGAGTGATGGCCCCTCCCAGCAGCTCTCTGCCGTCAATGGTTGCCACGTGCAGAGGAAAATCCAGCTGCAGAAGCTGGATCTGGTGCTCTTCTGCAAAGTTCCTCGAGAAGAAGTTCGCTGACGCCCCACTGTCAATTAAGGCGAGGACTGTCAGGGGATAGCCATTTGGGAGCGTGAGCGTCACTTCTAGAACCACTCCTGCTCTGGGAGGGGTGGGCTGGCTCTGCTCCTCTCTGTGCGGGTGGGTGGGCTGGGGCTGTTGTCTGCTGACTGTGCCTGGCTGCCGCCCCTTGTCTCCTGCAGCCAGGCTTTCCCGTTTCCCTGCTGTGGTGCTGCGTCAGTGGGGGAGGGCACAACCGTTCCCGCCTTTCCTTGCCACTCCCTGCGATGTGGGCAGTCTCTGACGAGATGCTGGGGGGAGTTGCAGAGAAAGCAATTCCCACCCCTTCCCTCCTTGCGCCTTGGCGCCGCTGGGGTTTGAAAAGCCCGCGCGCGCGCGCTATCAATCTGCATGGGTTCCTGGTCCTGACTGGCCCCAGGCGTGGCTTGAAAGGGTTGTTGAGGGAGTGGCTTCTCCTGCGACCGTGGGAACCAAGCCCGCTTTGCGCGCGTTGCTTGCTTGTCGCTCCACCTGGATTCCTGCCTCACCCCCACCGCCAGAGCCGCTTTGCTCAGTTGATCCATATTACTGGGCTTTGGACCTCTCGAGAGCTCATCCTTCACCTCCTCATGCAACCCCAAGTAGAACGCCGCTTGCATTGGGGCCGATTCCAGATCCCACCCCAATCTGTGCACCAGCATGGTGAATTTCGCCCAATACGCGCGAACTGTCATATTTCCTTGGCGTAAATTATGAAGTTCCTCCTTAGTCTGGTCCATATGACTATCGGACGAATACATCGTTTTCAAACCTTCTAGAAATAGTTTGACATTCTTCATGCAAGGATTCCTTGTTGCAATTAACGGTCTTAGCCACTCCCTGGCCGCCCCTGTAAGGTGCTCCACAATAAACGCTACTCTGTGCTCATCATCAGGGAACTCATCGTGGTGCAGCTCAAGAGCATACACAATCTCAGTCTCAAAGCCCTGAAACTCCTTCGGGTCTCCATTGAACTTGCTTACTAGGGTCCCGGCTCTCCTTCCTGGCAGCACTTGGACTTGGGGTGCCCCTCCCGCCTTGTTTTTCTCTGCATCCAGCTTGTTTTGGAGGTCTACCGCCACCGCCCTTAAATGCTGCTCTTTTTCCTGAAGCTCTCTCACCTGTTCCGCAAGTTGTAGCCGGTCGTCCTGGACCTTCTTAGTCTCCTCTTTAGCTGCCTTCAATTCTCCCTGCGCCTGCAGCGACAGCTGTTGCAGTTCTAGCTGGGCTTGCTCAGCGATCTGCCGCCACTTCTCCGCCTCTGACACGCTCATCCCGGCAACTCCAAAGTAGCCCAAAAAGGATTAGGAGGTTGCTGTCACAGTGGCCGGAGTGGACTACTTCAGAGTAACGACGCTACGCAGCTCTGCATTTTATTCTTTTATTGGTGCTGCGTATTTACAGTGCTCAAGTCATTGCTATTTACACGGAGCGATGTTGTCAGTCGGTTTCAGAACCTCCTAATGGCTTTTGGCGCGTCTTTCTCCAACACAAAAGCTTTGGCAGACCCATCCTCTTGCCCCTCCTCTTCCTGCGTAATTCTGGAGTTGGGGGGATGGGTCTTCCCCCCTTACTTGCCCCTTCCTGTCCCACCTGGGACCCTGGCTCCTCTACCTTGCCTGAGCCTCGGACACGACTTCCTGCTTCCCCACTGGAATCGGAACTCTCCCTGCTTTCCCCTTTGCTCGGTGACGGGCTTGAACTCAGGAGGGGAGGGACTTCGCGATATCCCCTGTCCCTCACAAGCATCATGAGACAAAACATGCCCCAAGTCAACGTGAGCTTTTGCTCAATATTCCCACAAGTCTGGGTTGGGTTTTGGAAGCCACATTGGCTTTTCCAAAGTCCTGAGCACAATATGCATAGCTTAAAGGCCTCCAAGGATGAAAAATAGTTTACTAGCCAAATCCTCAAGGGCCATGTTAGTGGCTGCTGTATACGGTAGATAGTGGTTTGCACAACTGAAACTAAAACAGCAACCAGGTGTGGGGGTGGGCAACTGTCTTATTAATGAAGCCCCAAACAAAACAACGCTGAACTGTGGCTCCCTCAGTTGTTGTGTCCCTTTAACCAACATTTTTGGCAAGTGTAAGACTATGGGATTTGGTAATGTTTCAACTTCTGCTTTGGCAGTGAGTGCAGGACCACGTTCTGCAACTTATTTTAGGAAATACAGCACTATTTGGATTACTTTGTTGTGACAGGTGGAAGTGATGAAAAACATCTGGAAACCCTACAAAAGGCCTTAAAATGTCTAGAGGAATATGGGTTAAGAGCCAATAGCATAAAATGCTAATTTTTCAAGAACCTGATAGGTTATTGCGAGCACGTTACTGATGCAAAAGGCAGACATAAATCTCCACAAAAGATGAAAGCAGTTTTGGAAATGCCAAAGCCAAAATGTTTGTCACAACCAAGAAGACTTCCAGGATTTGTTAACTGCTACAGCTGATTTGTGCCAAACACAGCAACTGCACTGAATCTTCTCAACTGTTGGGCAGGATGCAGACACATCCCATTTCTTATCACAAGATCCTAGTGATCTGAGACCGTGTGCTATATATTCCGTTTGCCCCTCCTTATCATCTCAGCTTAGATGGCAGTAAGAGAAGAACTCAAACTTTGAGTGGGTCCTGAATAGGGAGAAATATTCAGACAGGAATTAGTTTCAGCAGCAGCACCAAGTTCTGGCCAAAGGAAGGAACGTCACAAAGACCAGTCATACCAGCAATGAGATATCTTAACACCAACAACACCAACCGGCTAGAGCAGGTCAGCCGATCCACCCTGGTCCAATAACAGTCTCCGTGTCAGGTACTGATCTAATCAATTAGGAGACATTGGGCCCCTCCTGACGGGGATTGTATTGCATGCATAACTTGCAACATGTTCATGTGCATTAGTGATGTGTTTTTTTTCCTTGCTCTGTTTTTTGTTCTGCAATGCTTGCCCAATGCTACCACATTATTGCTGCCCAGACACACACACACAAAACTCAGAACATATGTAGTATGAGAAGTTATGGGATCTTAGCAGGATATGCATCTATTGAAATGAAGCAATGTAACCACCCCTAAAAATTTCAGGCACAAATCGTATTGAAAGCAGGATTCCAGTAGTGTCATGAGTTCAAATGATCATCAGTGCACATTTGGAGGGTCCCTCTCCTCTTGTTTGTTCTGCCCCAGAAACAGAGCTTTGTTTTTTAACATGCATAACTCAGTCCTGAATAATGAGTAATTGGAAAAGCACAGGGTGGTTTCAAAATAGATTGGGCTGCTTCCCACAGCTACAAATACAGTTTGAACTTCCATACGCCCATACTTTGAAGTCAAATGTTGTACGTATCAAGTTGGTTCAGCCAGCTACCTTTCTGGTGTGTGTGACTGGAGTGGGATCTTTGCCAAGCAAAGTGACTGGAGTGGGATGCTAAATAAGCAATCCTAGGCCTGATCTATGCATAATGAGGTACTGTAGTACCATCCTGAAGTGATAGGCTGTAGGCGAGTTCAGTGCCAAGGTGGGCAAAGGCAGCACAGCTGTTTGACCTGAATCTCAAGCTCAAAGTGGGGCTCAAATTAAAAGGCACTTGTTAATTTGGGGCATGTGATAAGTTTCACAAGTTTTTATTGGCATCAGACCCAAATGTTTCATACACACCACTGTGTTGGAGGGGGTTATTGCTTTTTATTATTATGTTATGTATTCTGTGTTTTATGTTGTAAACTGCCCTGTAACCAAAGTCACCTATGGAGGTCAGGGCCTGTTGAAGGTCAGGTTGCAATAAATGCAGGAGCCATGGCCCAAGAAAAGTTAGTTTGGCTCAAATCTCAGTTTGAAACCAGCAATACTTGCAGTGGAATTCTATGCATGCCTGCTCAAAAGGAAGACTCATTGGCTGAGCAGAGAACTGTATTCTTCAGACTGCAACTGCAAATTTGAGTGCAACTAACCTTCATTGGATTTGTGCCCAGAATCTACAAATCATTGGTTTACTCCAGACTGAGTCTTGGATAATTTAACCAGGTAAAATAATGAGTCAGATCAGCCACACTTTAGGCTTGGAAATATGTGTGCACTCTAATAGTGGATTATTCGGGTGAATTTATTGCAAAGCAAAAGGTGACATGTGCTCGAAACAAAATTTTAAAAATCCTTGCAGTTGCAGCTTAGAGACCAGCTAAGTTTGTCATTGGTATGAGCTTTTGGCCTACAACTCCCATGATCCCTAGCTAACAGGACCAGTGGTCAGGGATGATGGGAACTGTAGTCCAAAACATCTGGAGGGCCGAAGTTTGGGGATGCCTGTTCTAACTAGTAGGAGAGATGCCTGAGGATTTATCATTATACTGTTGTCCCATGAATGGTTAGTGGCTTCCCCTTGCTCTGTGCATAGTGGTATAGCAGAGCCATTTTGAGAAATGGCAGGTTTGGTCATTCTGCTTGTCCATCCAACAGAGGAGGGGACTTAGGCTGGATCGAGTAAAAAGGCTGCTGCAACTCAAGAACTACCTATTGCAAAGGCTTGTTTTCCCTCTGCCAGGCATAGGCCAAATCAGCCAGCTTGGAGCTGGTTTAACTTCACACTGACTTAATTTACATGATGGGATTGCTTTCTGCTAGCTTGCTGTGTATAGGATTGCTCCCGCAACCAGTAATCAATAATACAATTCTGACAGTGTGCTCTTGCCATATGGCAATGCTGTTATATTCATCAGTATCTATTTTTCATATTGTTAATCAATGGGACCCACTTAGTTCCATATTTTCCCCTTTTCAGTTATTTATTACATTTCTGACCTTTCCTCCCAAAGGAGCCCGTGGGGGTGTGTGTGTGTGAAGCATCAAAGCATCAAAATAATACAATTAAAAATGAAGTAAAAGCATACTTAAATGTTTTTAAATTTTAAGAACATCTAAAAACCTTCAAAACAGTCACGTGCCCACAGAGCCAATGATTTCAAGGTTGCCAGGAACAGTTTTCTTCCAAGCCTTGTGAACAGGAATGTTTTTAAATTCTTCCTGAAAGCTAATACTGAGGAAACTGGATGCACCTGTCTGAGAGGGCCATTTGGTCTTCAGTCATGCCGCCAAACTAACTGTGAGTTTATTGTGCACTTCTGCCATTTCCCAACCTTTAATAACTTTTTGTTGTTTAGTCATTCAGTCGTGTCCGACTCTTCATGACACCCAGTGAGGTAGGCTAGGCTGAGATGCAGTTACTCACCCAAGGTTACCCATGGCTCAGCAAGGATTTGAACCCTGGTCTCCCGGGGGCTTCCGGTTTGTCGCCCGATCTGGCCGGCGGGGTTTGTCTCGAGTGCCGAGACAGCCCGGCTTTGCTGAGGGGGGGGAAGGCTGCCAAAGCGCCGCAGCGCCCCAAAAGAGTTCCAGATAGAGAGTTCTGGAAACAAAGCTCCAGCGGTGCCCCATTTTTTAGCGATTCCCCGATCCTCTGGTGAGCTCTAATAAGAGCCCCGGAGAGAAAGGGTTGCAGTCACGGGGGCCATTTTGGAGACCAGCGTTACCTCAGCGAAGTGAAGCTTCGAGCCGGTGGTGGTGAGGAGCAGATTCTTCCAAATTTGCTCATTCGGAAAATTGGAACCCGTGAGTAAAGCTTGAAAATACTACGATATTGGATTACAATTTGGTAAACAGGAGTAAGGGGAAAAAACGGAAGCCACCTTCTCCCACTGACTGATTTAAGAAGCAGTGTAATAAAAAGGGAGACCAGTGCCGGCGAAAAGCAGTATACTATTTGAACTCCTTCAGAGACTATTTTAAAGAATTACCTCCGGAGGCAGGGTAAAGGGGCGAGATTTATTTCAAGGCTGATATTCCCTGCATTTCAAGAAAGGGAGAGCTTCTCCCTACCCCGAAATCGGCACCCCGGAGAGGACAGTAAGCTGACTGTGAAGAGGGATGTTAACAAGGATTTGATACTTAAAAACTCTTTGATTGACTGTCTGAAATAATTTTAAAGTTGAAGTTACATATTACGGATTATATACAGTTTCCAGTTTGGACTTGTGACAATATATGTCTTTTGTAACCATCTCCTGGTTCTCAAGCCTCGCTCCATCCTCAGCAAGCTGGAAAAATGGCAACAAAAGACCACACATCTGCGTTCAAGGACAAAGTGATAAGACTCTTATGGGAATTCAGAATAGAGACGTATAAGACTCAGCAACAACTGCTGGAAATAAACCAAGACCTACAGGAGCTCAGAGAACGGGACTTGCCAAATGAAAAGGAGCAAGATTTGCAAAAAGAGGACTTGTTTAAAGAAAGAACACAAGAATTACAGGAAGAGGTTTTAACTGAAAAAAGGGCACAAGATGAGGAATGGTCGTATGAACTGAGCGATGGGAAAAAGGAAAATCAAAAGAATAAAGATGGATCACAGGAGTCAGCAATGCAAGAGGTACAGGAGACACAGAACACCCATGAGAAAAATGGACAGCAAAGAAGAAAAGAAGACTGGGGAGGGGGAGACAGAGGGGTTTGGATTTTGAAACAGGTCAGGAAGGGGGTGGGTTGAAGGAAGATTGAATATTTAACTATTTAGGACAGACAAAAAGGACTGATAACTGGACTGACGACTTTGGAACTTACTGGACTGGAAGGGAAAGGCCATGACCGGGGTGGGGAGGGGAAAATCACGATATTTAAAAATTTGTGAAAGTAAGAATAATAAAGAGGTTCTTTGGAGGATAAAAAATAGGCAGGTCAAAAAAAAGAGTAATGAGTAGATTTGATTATGAAAAGATTCGGAAATATTAATTTAGTTTGATTAAAGAGGATTTAAAAATTGGGATAGTTTTTATAATATAAGGTCAATTTTTCTTTTTTTCTTTTTGTGGAAATAGAATGGGAATAAGAATAAGAATACTGCTAAATAAGAATTGAAAATGGAAATCGGGGTAGGGGGGAGGTTGGGGAGGTCCACACAATGACAATGATTATAGAAATATAAGTAACAATGATGGGTTTTTTTTTCGTTTTTTCTTCTTTTTCCTTTTTAGTTTCATTTTTTCATTTTTTCTTTTTTTTTCTTTTTTCTTTTTAGGGGGGTCCTTTTCTTTTTGCTCCCCCTCCTTTTTTCTCTTGGTTTCTTTTTCTTTTGTTTGGATAATTGGTTGGATGGATGCCACCCCCTTCGTTCCCTCTCTTGGAGCCTCTCGGTGGCAGGGGGGGTTCCGGGGAGGGGAGGGAGGGGTGGGGAGAAATTCAACCATAAAATGAAACACTGCCGGCTGCCTACCTTTCGGGGGTCCCTCTGGTGGGAGGAGAGGGCTCTGGGAGGGTGGACGGAAGTCAGTGGAAAATATGTTATGTATTTTTTTCTTTTATATGTTTGTTCTCTTTATAATATGAAATCAATAAAATATAATTTAAAAAAAAAATGAACCCTGGTCTCCCAGGTTCTAGTCCAACACTGACCATTACACCACACTGGGTAGAACCATTGCATTGATAATAATTATGACTGTGTGCCTGCAGATCATATGTGATATAAAATCTTGCTTGCTAAATTCTGCTCTGGAAAACACAGGTACATTTAAAATTTTGGAAGTTGTTGCATGATAGAACCACTTGTGAGTCAATTCCTTTTGTGTCAACTTTTCCTTCTTCAGAATAAATTGTTAAATGATCCCTACTGTATTTTGGATATTCATTTAAATCAAATGAATAAACAAATAAATCAGTTGCTAAAAATCAGTTACAGCTTCTTAACTATGACTATTTTGTTATTATGACATTGATCAGAAGCAGGATTTTGTGCCTGACATTGACTGAGAAGCCAAATCATTGCCATCTCCATGAAAGTGTCATGGCATAATTATTCCTATTTTATTGAAAAGCAGCTTTGGTGACCAGTAAGATTGAAATGAATGTGCACTCCATCCACATACACACCTTCTTAATAAAATTATATCCTCTGCAAAGTTCAACAGCAAATGTTCTTGGATCTGTAAATATTCAGAGAAGATTTGATATCCAACATGATTTGACTATTCAACATCTGGTAGCATCTGACATGCATCAAGCAATACTTTACAAGCATCTGAGAACCAACATGCAATTGCACTCAGTAATTAGCTGTGCTGTGCAGCAGCTGATATTTGATGATTGGCATGGCAGAGAAGCCAGCATTTATTTATTTTATTTCCTAATTAAAGCCCTTGATACATTTTACAATACTGTATACTAAAACAATAAAAGGATTTAGTATTGTATACTAAAACAATAAAAGGACAAACAAGAATGAACCTTCTTAAATTGTTCCGGGGCTTCTAGCCCCTTCTGTTCATGCTCAGTCAGAAGTAAGTCCCACCTTTGTTCAGTAGAGTTCACGCTTACAAGAAGTGGTGCATAGAACTGCTGCATCAGCCACTGCAAGAGCTGTATGGCTGCAAAATTGTTGGCTGCCTTTTTGTGGAAATATTGTGCCCCTCTTTTACTTAGGATTAGCTTAATTCATGAGAAAACAATTACAGTATGCTATTTATTTTTAATATCTATAAAAAAACAACTTGTACACCTCACATTCATCTGAAACCATACAATGTTACATTTTCTATTGATACAGGTCAAGAACTTCTTAACGCTATGATCAATGTTTTACCCTTTGAAATTTGCACCTATCATTTTGCACCTTCAGCGAATTTAAAGAACTATGTATTTGATTTCACCCTCAAACAGTGCAGATACTTTTCTCTATTCTATAAAATTTATATCTGTCTCTTTGCACCCTCAATTGATTGCAGATGCAAAATTTAAGGCCAAGTTGAGGCCACTTTAAAAAAGTTTAGCTGTTTCCATTTATTTTGTATATAAATCTACATTCACTGTGATCCATCTCTCTGCTGATATAATGATATGATGATATGCATGTTTATGACTTTTCTTATTTTATTTTATTTTAGGGTTGAAATATGTGCAAGTGTATTTCATGAAAAGAAGTGAGCCAAAATTATCAAGTTAGCAAAATTAGTGACTTTTTTTGCAATGCTTAGAAAATGCAATATTGAAAATGCTTTAATTCATGGAGGGATCCAAATGTTCGACATATAGTATTTTATCTCAATATAATATATTTCTGCCTGAAAGCGGAGATGAGCGCCACACACCATAGTCAAATTCGACTGAACTTAGCCATCCAGGGGTCCTTTACCTTTAGATATAACAGTGCTTTTTTTCTTTAAAAATGTTTAGGGGTACTCTCATTTTGACTCAAGCAAATCACCATTTTATAGTTCAAATTGGGAAAATAAATACAGTAAATGGACAAAAGTACAAAGATTCACAGAATGTTTAGGGATATGCATCCCCCTGCGTATACCCAGAAAGAAAGCATTGCATATACAGGTAAACCATCATATTCATATTGACACATACATATACAATTTTGAATACCCACATCTGACATCATTAAAAAGTAGTACTACCAGCATAATTAGTATCTTACAATTCGCTTCTTAAAATCATTAAATCAAACCAATTTTTTAACCAAAATTTGTGGATTTTGTCCCAATATTGGAAAAAGCTCCTGTTCCAATACTCTAATTTTCCTGTCTCTGAACCTCTGACTATGTACCGTGTTTCTCCTAAAATAAGACGGGCCTCAAAAATAAGCTATGGCAGGCTTTTCAAGGGTAGAATAAATATAAGACATACCCCGAAAATAAGCCGGGGAGGGTGGGAAGCGGGTCTGGATGGCGCGAAGGAAGAGGAAGAGGAAAAGGAAGTTTCCTGTCGGCGCCCTGAAACGGATGTTGCTGCCCCGCCAAATCACCCAGCAGCATGTCCCATGTGGAGTCACGACTGACCAGGAGCCGGCAAGAGCTGCAGCAGGACCCCCCGAGAGCCGACCAGCAGGACCCCCCGGGAGCCGACCAGCAGGACCCCCCGGGAGCCGCAGGTCCCGGCAGTACAGCGCGCCAAGCCCCGACCAAGCAGGACCCCACGAGGGCCGACCCGGGAGAGTCGACAACAGCGCGCCGTGCCGATCCGCAACCCAGCGGGACCCGGCGAGAGCTGTAGCGCGAGCCGCACGAAGCCCCGATTGAGCGGGAGCAGGGAAGAGGTGCAGCGCTCGCCGAGCCCCGACTCAGCAGGAGCCTGCAACAGCGCGCTACGCCGACCCCCGACACAGCAGGACCCGGTGAGAGGCGCAGCACACGCCGCACCGAGCCCTGACTGAGCGGGAGCCGGCAACAGCGCGCCGCGCCGTGCCCCTACTGAGCGGGAGCCGGCAAAAGGCGCAGCGCTCGCCGAGCTCCGACCCAGCGGGAACCTGAACAGCGCGCCTCCCCGAGGTGAGAGCCGGTGAGACCCGGGACCCGGTGAGAGCCAGCAACAGCCCGCCCCGACTGAGCAGGAGACCATTGGGACCCAGTGAGAGCCAGCAACAGCCCGCCCCGACTCAGCAAAAGCCGGCAAGCGGTGCAGCGCTCGCGGAGCCGAGCCCCGACTGAGGGGAGCCGGCAAGAGGCGCAGCAATCACAGAGCCGAGCCCCAACCGAGCGGGAGCCGGCAACAGCCGCAGCATGCGCAACGCCAAGCCCCGACGGCAAGAGCCACAGTGTGCAGCGCACCATGCCGAGCCCCAAAGCCCAGTTTCAAAACACTAGCGGTACAGTATCCTACTTTCTTTTCTTGCCTTGCCCACTTTACAAAATGCATGGTTAATAAAAAATACTTAATAAAAAATAAGACATCCCCTGAAAATAAGCCGTGGTGTGTTTTTTTGGAGGAAAAATAAATTTAAGACGTGTCTTATTTTAGGAGAAACACGGTACTAATTTTAAGCACTTCATGAATACAAACATTTCTATTTCCCATTGCCTTATAGATGAAGCTACCTTGTTTTCCATTGTTATTAAAATTCTACTTGTGATAATAAATCAGCATTATAACTTGTATGTACGTCTCTAAAATACCCCAAATTGGCACAAGTCATCCAGAGGAATTAAATCACTGTTCTAAATGATGTTACAAGACCTTTATTAAGACTAACTAAAACGCTCATAATTCTGAACAAGCTTTTGAGTTTCCCAGAACATTTCATCAGGCTGGGTATTAAGTGTTTGTTTGGGGGGGGGGACTGGCTTGGTGTTAAAGCAGCACAGACAGAATTGAAAGTGTTAAAAGAAAATGCAGGATATTAGGCAACAGATTTGATTAGGTTCCACCAGGTGTTACATAGGTTTCAGATTGCATCAGTGGTTGCTGGGACACAGCAACCCATTTTGAAAATGTAAAATCCACAGTCAACTGGTTTTATCACAAGCCTGGAACACACAGATCCCAGGTAAAAAAACAAAATGAATCAGAAACATGGAGGTTTTTATATTCGCAACATTGGAGATTAATTTTGGGTGGTGCTCTAGGTGGCGCTGTGGGTTAAACCACAGAGCCTAGGGCTTGCTGATCAGAAGGTCAGCAGTTTGAATCCCTGTGATGGGGTGAGCTCCCATTGCTCGGTCCCAGCTCCCGCCAACCTAGCAGTTCGAAAGCACGTCAAAGTGCAAGTAGATAAATAGGTACCGCTCCAAGCGAGAAGGTAAACGGTGTTTCCATGTGCTGCTCTGATTCGCCAGAAGCAGCTTTGTCATGCTATACGCCGGCTCCCTCGGCCAATAACGCAAGATGAGTGCTGCAACCCCAGAGTTGGTCATGACTGGACCTAATGGTCAGGGGTCCCCTTTACCTTTACCTAGTTTTATAAAATATATAGAAGGCAAATTGGGTAGCATTACTTCAGGGTTGAAGGGAATGTAACCCTCAGGAAACTTAAAGCCCCGTCTTCAGGTGGCAGAAATTTATAGTCCTCCTCCATTTTAGTTTTTAGTACTTTCCCAAACACCAGGTTGCGTGAGAATAATCACAAAATAGGAATTGCACTGTCTTTAGCTTACACACAATGCCAAGAGCTGGGAGACACAGCTGGGTAAGTTGTTCCTCATCTCCATGTACAGTAGTAAGATGCCAACATATTAAAATCTTACAACAGTTTTCTGTGAGACCAAGACAAAATAATGTACAGCCTAAATTTCAATAGACAAAGAGTCAATGGAGGAAAGATAGAAGGCAGAGGAACAAGAGGCAAGTATCGGCAAATGTGACTGTGTGCACCCATTGATAAAATTTAAGTATTGTTATTTTTTTAATGTTCAACATTTAAAAAAACACCTGTATACCTCATCCTGCAAATTGCATGTGCATCTGTTTCTGTGGAAGAATGTATATGCAAATAGATTGTTGGGCGGAACAATGCAGGAAAAGAAGAAAACATTTTCTGCTGCCTTGGCTCTTCTGCACCCCAATTCTCAGTATTATGCAGGTCAAAAATAAGCCCCATTGATTTCAATGCAGCTTTTTTCCAAGTAAGGGTTCATTGTCGTGTTACTGTTAACTATTTGACTATCCTCGGTATGCTCCTTTTCCACACACGAGATACACAGGGTTGTATGCAACAGTTACTCTCAACTGATGGTATCAGTGGAACAGGGCACCTCTTCCTCTGTTCAGCTCTATTCCCCTTTATCTGCTGTGGAGAGCCTTCCAATGCTCTGCAGCAGATTTTGGGTGTGTGCAGGGCTGCAGTGGGGAGGTGGGATCCTGGAAATGATCTCCTTTTCTCTGTTGTGCTGATGGAAGCTGAGTGACACCATCATATCATCAAAATACTGGCTGGTAAGGCAGGCGAGTCCTGTTGAAGCCCTGGTCAATTAGTTGAATGCAGTTGCTCTCCCAGACAAACCAGCTGAGCGATCCTTCACACACTGTGCAGTGCATAGTTGAACTGTGGGATTTTCTACCACATATGTTGTGATGGTTTGGAGATGGAGATTTGACAAGCTTATGTAGGATAAGGCTATCAACAGCTACTAGCCATAATGGCTGTGTTCTCCCTCCACTGCTGGAGACAGTAGGACTCTGATAGTTTAAAGGTGAACCTGCCTCATTCAGACTTGCTGAAAGAATATGCAGACTGCAACACAGCGACCTTTTACATTTGCACTTCACCAGATCTTGTAACACAGTTCTCCAGTTGCATAATGTGTAGGGGGGGAGTGGATATAGTTGGTTAAATGTGCATTAAAAGATGCATGGACTGGTAAAAGTAACATACAAAATACATTATACTGGGGGCATTTGTTCACAAGATGAATCTCCATGAGGACTAATTTTATTTTATTTTTAAAATGCAAATGTGGAAATATTAGAACTGAACTTAAGATTTGGAAAACTAAGAAACCAAAATGGAACGATTCATCCTAGCCTCTTCACATGGGAATCACAAGCAGTGAGAGTGGTGTTTCGCGCAGGTCCTGCTTGTAGGCTTCTGGGTGGCCACCATGAGAGCAGAATGCTGGATTAATTGAGCCTTTCTTCTGATCCAGAAGGGTTCTTATCTTTCTATGCTCCCCTGCAGTTTGGTCCAGTATAAGATGTAAAGTCCAGAATCCTCTTGTCAAAATTGCCACCCAGATACAATCCTAAGAGGAATCCTGTACTATGATAGCAGCATCAAATCATAGAATTGTAGCCTTGGAAGGACCCAAATGGTCACCTAGTCCAACCTGCTGTATTGCAGAAATCTCAACTAGATCATGCATGACATAGGACTGTAAAATAGTGAGACGACACAGCCATTCTTCCAAAGCAGCTCTTTATTAGGAAGCTGAAACTGAACTGAACGTACTGCTGAGCCGGCCTGCTTTTATAGACGGCTGACTCAATGTATCCGGCCTGATTCAAAGTTCCCTCCTAAAACAACTGCCAAGAACCTGAGGGAAAACTATATACACCAATACATAACATGACCATCCAACCTCTGCTTAAAAACCACCAAGGAAGGAGAGTCCACCCCTTTCCAAGGACATTCATTCCGCTGCCAAACAGCTCTTCCTGGTGTCATAATCTCCTTCCTTGTAGCTTGAAACTATTTGTTTGGGCTCTACCCTACAGAACAGGAGAAAACAAACACGCTTCATCCGCCATGTGTCAGCCCTTTAAATATATGAAGGTGGCTATAATCATAGCTGCCAAGTTTTCCCTTTTCTCGCGAGGAAGCCTATTCAGCATAAGGGGAAATCCCTTTAAAAAGGGGATAACTTGGCAGCTATGTATAATATCTTCTCTCAGTCTCCTCTTTTCTGTGTCATGAGCCAAGACTGCCAGATACACACTCCTGTTTTCTAACATATTGTGCCTTTTTGTTTGATTTTAATTATAACCCGCTTGGGATCAATCATGTCTAGGAAAGTGGTGTCGTAAATAATTTAAATATAATGAATGGATTGATAAACCTATATTGTGCATTTGTTCCCTGAGGGAGCTTCAGAGGATTCCAGCAGTCATCCATGCAGGCGTTCCTCAGACTCGCACTCGCTTAGCTTTAGTCTGCCATCAGTAGCAAAGGCCTTGAGACCATAGCCTTAGGTGCCCAGCTTGCTAGCAATACATCATATGACTGCTAAGTTACATTATCTTGATTTGATTCCATGTAGGAGGACATGTAGACTCAACTCCTGAGCCCACACACTTGGGAGTAAGTCTCATTGATATTGATGGGGATTACTTTTGAGAAGAAATAGATGAGAGAGCACTGCAAATCAATTAAATCAGTTGATTAATCAACAAACATTTAGTTTATTAATTTAGTGGAATACAGTATTTTAATTGGTAAAGGGGAGACTGAAAAGCAGGCTTGTTTAAAGCAATTAATTTCTGGAGTTGTTGTTTACTGTAGATTTGATTTCCTTGCAGGAAATTCTTTGGGGAACAGCAGCGTGTTATATGTGCACCAAACCATTTGATGCTTTGCTGGTCTTGTTGTTGTTGTTTAGTCGTTTAGTCGTGTCCGACTCTTCATGACCCCATGGGACCATAGCACGCCAGGCACTCCTGTCTTGCACTGCCTCCCGCAGTTTGGTCAAACTCATGTTCGTAGCTTCGAGAACACTGTCCAACCATCTCGTCCTCTGTCGTCCCCTTCTCCTTGTGCCCTCCATCTTTCCCAACATCAGGGTCTTTTCCAAGGATTCTTCTCTTCTCATGAGGTGGCCAAAGTATTGGAGCCTCAGCTTCACGATCTGTCCTTCCAGTGAGCACTCAGGGCTGATTTCCTTAAGAATGGATAGGTTTGATCTTCTTGCAGTCCATGGGACTCTCAAGAGTCTCCTCTTATTCAGTCTTATTCAGCCGTATACACAGCCTGCATGTGGAGATTCTGGCATTGCAGGCGTTTGGATTAGATGACTCTCGGTGTCCCTTCCAACTTTACAATTCTGTGATTTATTCAAAAGGAAAATCCAGGTATCCTGGCCAGGTCTCGTGCATTCCCAGAAGAGACCACATGAGGGATGCCAGCTGTATTAACTGGTCTACTGCTATGCCAGCTATGACCTGGTTGGTAGATGCCAGGATCACACTGGCCAGAAGTGTGATGGAACTGAAAACAATTTTCCTTTATGGCGCTCAGTAGAACATCTTGAGCTTCCACATAGTCAACTATATTAGTAACAATCATACATAATATTGAGTAGTAGGTTTCTATAATAAGAAACTTCCTAGCAGACCTTTTCAGTTGTGCCCTCTGCCCCACACAAATGCTCATCCCATTTAGGCCTGACCAGAGCTAACAGTAACATGTTTCTGGCATTAGATTAAGACCTACCTCTTATCCTAGACATATGCTGAAATGTGATAAATTGGTTACCTTGGCTCATGTACATCATCTTTATTTTTTGTTGTTGTTTTAAATTAGTGGGTATTGTTGTTTTACTCATTTTGTTGTTGCATTGATTTTAAATCTTCTTTTTCTTGCTCTTTCAGTGAGTCACACAGAACCTGTTGTATGAGGCAATAAATTAATCCTAATGATAATCAGTAGTACAGGACAAAGTGACCTGTTTCTTCCTGTTTCTTAAATCTCTTGATACATTACTGTTTTAATCCTTACACCTATAGAAGTAAAATATGAACAGAACAATGTTATGGTTGTCTATTTTTTAAAAAGAACACACACACAAACACACACACACACACACACACACACACAGAGAGAGAGAGAGAGAGAGAGAGAGAGAGAGAGAGAGAGAGAGAGAGAGAGTTTTAATTCCATTAATGTTTGTTTTTTAATTATTCCCCCATCCCTGTTTTTAGCTGTAAGTTGCCTTGAGTCCCAGTCAGGGGGAAAGATGAGGCATAAATAAATATAAATAAGAAGAATGCTTTTGCACCATCTAATTGTCAGGGAACAACAATCGCCCACAGCTTCCTGTTGAATGTATATCCAGTCACAAACCTGGAATTACTTATACACAATGTGTGAAATGGCCTCTACGTTGCCTCTTTCATTATGCTAGCAAGCACTTTTCAGTCACAACTATGCACATGGATTGAATCAAGAAGATGGAGGATACAAAAAAAAACCCTTTCATTTATTTAAAAGAGAAAGTGCAAACCTCAGTCTGCAAACAGGTGGGAGTTGCTTCAGAGGCTGTTCTTGTCCATGGTATGGTTGGCAGGCAATCTATTTTCCTGCCAAAGACATGTCCTCTAAGGGGGCACTGCTGGGAGCTGCAATGGGCAGGGCCAAAGCCAAAATGGGTGGGTCCAACCCCTTTATCTCTCTGCCACCCCTCCGTTTTTCTCTCCTTGCCACTTGTATGAAATCAGACCAAGGGCCACATAAAGTTAGGCCAAGGCTTGCACCTGCCCCACAGGTGAACCATCCCTGGTGTACACACTCATCCCAGCATTGTCTTGGGGTATCAGAAGTTGTGGTGGTGTTTCCAAACCTGCAAAACCATATTGAGCAGAAATGACAAAAGGACACAATAAACATGGACAATGGCGGCTCTATCTTACCACTGTTAACTGTCCTAGAAATTGTTGTCCATCCATAGTCCTGAACCGTTGTTCCAAGTCCACACATGAAAGCCTGTCAGAGCTGTTAACGCATCCAAAAAAAGTTTGCACTTACCTTTTGGAGCATTCATGTTAAAAGTCACATATCTTGCCATCCTAAAATCACTGCCATGCTAACCATGCCAGGTGTTAGACGGAGAATCCCACCGTACTGATCCTGCAAAAGCTTAACTCTATATTTAAATAACAATTATAATATTGAAACGGGCCTTGGACATCTGTTTGACGTATAATAGGAGGCTATTTTAAAAGTCGCTCCACAAAAACAAATAAAGTCTTCCACATTCCCAAGGAGAGAAACCATTTAATCGAGTCATACAGTTCTTTCAAAGAATGTAACATTTTGGCAGGAGGTGGATGTCAGGACAAAGAGAGCCCAGGAGATTTATAAGGGCTAATTTATGTCTCTAGCAGTTAAGGCATGTTTCTGGGTAGCCTTACTCACCATGGGCAGTATTTTCCTTCCTGCACATTTGTATTGTTTCAGTTTATAATAGCAGCACGTCTTGTGAGCTCATTTACTGCCTAGCATGAAGGTACGGCTACCCCATTTATTACAGGTTGATATCAACACCTAGCCTGAGATGACTTGCTGCCCTCTGGATGTGCATACTATAGGTGATGAAATCATCTATTTATCTGCACCTTATTAGATGTGTCTGATTGACTAGGGATCCATCTATTTATTTTTTGTTTAGCCAACTGTGCAGGATACTGGCGAGGAAGTTTCTGGGTTGTACCACTGTGATGTTTCAAAACAGCAGTTAAAATAATTATCATAATATGGGGCCGCTGGGCAAGTTTGTAACACATGTTTGGTGCGCTCTAAAGAAGATGGTAGGAACCAGAAATATAAAACATATGGAAAACTCATCCAGCACTAAAGAAGATCAAAACCCTGCTGTCCCTCCTTTATAAATTGGGAGCTTTTACAGTAAATGTTTGGGGTAGCCCAGGCCACCAGTAGGTCTTTCCTGCCATCAGTGAACTTGTGACCTTATTTCCTCAGAGGGCTGTTAAAATGAAGTCAGAGGGCAGTCGAGTTATTTGCTAGCACCAGCTTCACTTGTGTGGTCTCAAAAGTTAACAGATTTCTTCCTTTTTTTAACCAGGAGGTTCGTGGGGAAGTGGAAGGAGCAATAGATTACCTCATCATAACAAATATTACGTTGTGACATGTGGATCACAAGGTGAGGGGAGTTTATCAGAAGAGCATGAATCTTCATTTACATAGTTATCAGAAATTGGTATTAAACATTTTTTTAAAAAAACAACACTTGTGGCACTCCTTCCCCACAGAAGTGCATCTAGAACCTCTCACCCTACAGATGTCGCTGAACTACAAAACCCATCATCCCTGGCCATTGCCTATGGTTGATGAGGCAAGTGGGAGTTGTACTTTGGAAACATTTGGAGGGCAGAGGTCCCCCACACCTGGTCTAGCATCTTCATGGTACAGGTCTCACTGAATGCTGTTGACATACCTCTTCACCTTGGCCTTTGACTATTATGGTATTTTGTTTTCGTGGTGCAACTCATTTGCTGAATTTACAGTATATTGCTCTGGTCCATTTTGGAATGGCCTTATGTATTTTATCTGTTTTAAAATTGTATTTTCTGATAGTGCAACCTGCCCTGAAACCTCATTCATGGTGAAAAGGTTGTTACCATTTTCTGTTGGTTGATTAATTAATTATTAATTAATTATTTATCCCCTGGTAGATGAAGGGAGTGCTGTGGATATAGCCTATCTTGATTTCAGCAAGGCCTTTGACAAGGTGCCCCATGATATTCTTGTAAAGAAGCTGGTAAAATCCGGGCCAGACAATGCTACCATTCAGTGGATTTGTAACTGGCTGACTGACCGAACCCAAAGGCTGCTCATCAATGGCTCCTCTTCATCCTGGAGAGAAGTGACTAGTGGGGTGCCACAGGGTTCTGTCTTGGGCCCAGTCTTATTCAACATCTTTATAAACGACATGGATGATGGGCTTGAGGGCATCCTGAGCAAGTTTGCAGGTGACACCAAATTGGGAGGGGTGGCTAATACCCCAGAAGACAGGATCACACTTCAAAATGACATTAACAGATTAGACAACTGGGCCAAAGCAAACAAGATGAATTTTAACAAGGAGAATAGTAAAGTACTACACTTGGGCAAAAAAAAATGAAAGGCACAAATACAGGATGGGAGACACCTGGCTTGAGAGCAGTACATGTGAAAAGAATCTAGGAGTCTTGGTAGACCACAAACTTGACATGAGTCAACAGTGTGATGCAGCAGCTAAAAAAGCCAATGCAATTCTGGGCTGCATCAATAGGAGTATAGCAACTAGATCAAGGGAAGTAATAGTACCACTGTATTCCACTCTGGTCAGACCTCACCTGGAATACTGTGTCCAGTTCTGGGCACTAGTTCAAGAAGGATACTGACAAGCTGGAGCGTGTCCAGAGGAGGGCAACCAAAATGGTCAAAGGCCTGGAAATGATGCCTTATGAGGAACGGCTTAGGGAGCTGGGTATGTTTAGCCTGGAGAAGAGAAGGTTAAGGGGTGATATGATAGCCATGTTCAAATATATAAAAGGATGTCATATAGAGGAGGGAGAAATGTTGTTTTCTGCTGCTCCAGAGAAGCGGACACGGAGCAATGGATTCAAACTACAAGAGAGAAGATTCCACCTAAACATTAGGAAGAACTTTCTGACAGTAAGAGCTGTTCAACATTGGAATTTGCTGCCAAGGAGTGTGGTGGAGTCTCCTTCTTTGGAGGTCTTTTAAGCGGAAGCTTCAGAATGAAATCCATTCTGAAGGAAATCAGCCCTGAGTGCTCACTGGAATGACAGATTCTGAAGCTGAGGCTCCAATACTTGGGCCACCTCATGAGAAGAGAAGACTCCCTGGAAAAGACCCTGGTGCTGGGAAAGATGGAGGGCACAAGGAGAAGGGGACGACAGAGGACGAGATGGTTGGACAGTGTTCTCGAAGCTACGAACATGAGTTTGACCAAACTGCAGGAGGCAATGTAAGACAGGAGCGCCTGGCGTGCTATGGGCCATGGGGTCATGAAGAGTCGGACACGACTAAATGACTAAACAACAAGCGGAGGCTTCACAGCCATCTGTCAGGAATGTTTTGATGGTGTTTCCTGCTTGGCAGGGGGTTGGACTGGATGGCCCTTGTGGTCTCTTCCAACTCTATGATTCTATGATTACTGCCTCATGCCTCATGGGGAGCAGGATCTTTTACAGTGCTACAGTGCTGTGAGCCGTTCAGCATATATATGTGTACATCTATACCACATATGGGACACAGGTGGTGCTGTGGTCTAAACCACAGAGCCTTGGGCTTGCCAATCAGAAGTTCGGTGGTTCAAATCCCCGTGACGGGGTGAGCTCCCATTGCTCGGTTCCAGCTCCTGCCAACCTAGCAGTTCAAAAGCACGTCAAAGTGCAAGTAGATAAATAGGTACTGCTCCGGTGGGAAGGTAAATGGCATTTCCATGTGCTGCTCTGGTTCGCCAGAAGCGGCTTTGTCATGCTGGCCACATGACCTGGAAGCTGTATGCCGGCTCCCTCAGCCAGTAAAGTGATATGAGCGCCGCAACTCCAGAGTCGTCCGCGACTGGACCTAACGGTCAGGGGTCCCTTTACTTTTACCTTTATACCACATATGTCTACGGTTACCTCCTTTAAAGGACATCATATGCAGGGACCCTAGATGCCCCGGCAGACAGGGATATGCATCATAATAGTGTGGCACGCAACCCCAATCTTTAAGCAGCGCGAGGTTCCAGGGGTTCCTGGCACTCAGCCAGGGTCCATGTTTCCTTTTGGAAATGAGGCACTGTCTTTATGATATATGGTTTCTTTACACATATATACAACCTGTGCCTGCAATGGAGGGGTTTACAGGATTAATACCCCCAAAGGGTCTTGTTTCTCCCATAGCTGCAGCCTTGGATCCCAGCAGAAAGCAACCATTGTGCTCTGCCTCTGCCTTTTCCAGCCTGCAACCATCCCCCCAATAAGTCACATCACAGGCACCTCAAATTCTATTTCAACTCTGCTTTTGTCTTCTAACCATAGCTGCCAAGTCTCCCCCTGAAAAATGTGGGATCAGCAGTGGCGCGGCACCGGAAGTCGCTTCAACACATGTCTGCCCAATTTCCGGTGCCCAGGCATGGGCAGAGTGGAACCCGAAATGGAGCCTCCCTGGCAGGTAGGAAATCCGGGGGATTTCCGGGATTTTTTTGTATTCAGGATAACAGCGGGAAATGAATTAAAATCTGGGGGATTCCCGTGAAAAACAGGAGACTTGGCAGCTATGCTTCTATCTAAGAGCTGGAGGAGGGGACCCTCCCATTTGCCTTCTGGCATACAGTCCCCTCTCTTTGGCTTTCCTAAGGGCTTGTCACCTTTTCTTCTCCTGATGGCCTATCACAAATTATCTCATCAGAAACTGGCCTGGGGTTCTTTGACTGTCACCCAGAAACCCATAACAAGAGGAGTCTAAATCTAATAACACAAGGGAGTCTGGCGCTCACAAACTCATAACACTGTATGGTTTATGTGTACAGCAAGACCATTAGGTTCAGTGCCCCCCCAACAACAACAACAACAACAACAAAATCTTCAGGGCCATCTTCTCCCTACCCCTACCCCTCACTAGGCTCTTCCAACTTGCCACTCTCTGGACTCTGAAAACTCTGATCCTAAACCTCTGCTGCCTTGCAGGGTATCCCTACACAAATCCAGAGTGGAGTCCCTAAGATGGCTGGATGGAGCAATGCACGCCTCTTTGCAGCAGCTCCTGCAGCCCAGCTGGTGCCAAACGTATTGCTCTGCTTTCCTTTGGACCACATCAGCGAGGCTGAGAGGGGGGGGTCTTGTCATTCACTGAAGCTGTCCTCTGTGTCTCAAATGCACACACCTCAGCTTAACCATGGCTTAGGTTTTCAAATCAGATGGAAGCTGGTTTGATGGGAAACACCCTGAACAGCAGGATTTCTCAAAAAGCTACGGGAAGCATATAAGTTGTAGCTCAAACATCAGTGGTGGGAGCACACGGGAATTTTAGGAAATGGTAAAGTGTGGTGGAACATCTGAATGATGTACCTTCTTCCTCCATCCCTTGAAAGTGCAGCAGGTATTATTAGCATTAGTATTAGTATTAGTATTCATATTATTAGCATTCCTGGGCCAGCCAATACTGTATTCTGTTTAAGCTTTACTTCCAGCCTGCTGTTCATTGCCTAGACCAAAGATGATTCTAAAATAACCTACCAGAGGTGCAGGTGGGGAGAATAGTTGACAGAATTACCATACATCAAGCAAAATGGTACTGGAACAACTGAGACATTGCTGAATGCACATTGCACATTGATAGAAATCCTTCCAGGAATCAGTGGAAGTCCCAAACTAGCAATGAGAGTCTGACACTCAATCCAGACAAGTTAGAGGTGCTTTATAGGAAAGAGGCATTTGCCACCCTGCACTCCTTGGAAAGGAGTACGACAAGGCTGTATATTGTCTCCCTGCTTATTTAACTTATATGCAGAATTCATCATGTGAAAGGCTGGACTAGATGAATCCCAAGCAGGAATTAAGATTGCCGGAAGAAATATCAACAACCTCAGGTATGCAGATGACACAACCTTGATGGCAGAAAGTGAGGAGGAATTAAAGAACCTTTTGATGAGGGTGAAAGAGGAGAGCGCAAAATATGGTCTGAAGCTCAACATCAAAAAACCCAAGATCATGGCCACTGGTCCCATCACCTCCTGGCAAATAGAAGGGGAAGAAATGGAGGCAGTGAGAGATTTTACTTTCTTGGGCTCCTTGATCACTGCAGGTGGTGACAGCAGTCACGAAATTAAAAGACGCCTGCTTCTTGGGAGAAAAGCAATGACAAACCTAGACAGCATCTTAAAAAGCAGAGACATCACCTTGCCTACAAAGGTCCGTTTAGTTAAAGCTATGGTTTTTCCAGTAGTGATGTATGGAAGTGAGAGCTGGACCATAAAGAAGGCTGATCACCGAAGAATTGATGCTTTTGAATTATGATGCTGGAGGAGACTCTTGAGAGTCCCATGGACTGCAAGAAGATCAAACCTATCCATTCTTAAGGAAATCAGCCCTGAGTGCTCCCTGGAAGGACAGATCGTGAAGCTGAGGCTCCAATACTTTGGCCACCTCATGAGAAGAGAAGAATCCTTGGAAAAGACCCTGATGTTGGGAAAGATTGATGGCACTAGGAGAAGGGGACGACAGAGGACAAGATGGTTGGACAGTGTTCTCGAAGCTACGAACATGAGTTTGACCAAACTGCGGGAGGCAGTGGAAGACAGGAGTGCCTGGCGTGCTATGGTCCATGGGGTCACGAAGAGTCGGACACGACTAAACGACTAAACAACAACTCCTTGGAGAGGAAGTGCAGGATACAAATTTAACAGAATACAGAAACAAACAAAATTGCCCATCCTTTCAGTCTATTTGGAAAGTCAAGTGCCACTATATAAACATTTTGTTGTTAAGGAAATGAGATTACTTACTCATCTGCATGTGCTTGGCCACTATTATTTATCAACACAGAGGGGGGTGGAATCCAACTTTGCTTTTGGAAAAGGGTAGGAGGAGAAGACAGCATTGAGGGAATTGTCTTCAACAAAGTCACACTGGGGGCAACTTCCATTTGCTCCTCTTTTCAATTAAGTTTGTATTTCTAGTAGGCTGGCCTTAGATAAAATATTGATTGGCCTTCTTGAGGCCCTTAATAAAGTCTGTACTGACTTAGATGCATAGCCTGCAAGTTATTATGCCCCCTTTGATACTCCCCTGAGTCTGACTGTCTTGGCTAAAGAGGTAGGATAAGTGAGTTTAAAACTTTGACATAGTGCCCTGGTCTCTTTGCTAGCATGTTACCTCTTCAGACTCAGTTCATCAAGAATCCTGTATGAAAATGCTTTGACTGCTGCCTAGTCGTCCTGTTCTAATGAACACAGAAATGTCTATGGGTTGTGTAATTTATGGACAAAAGGAATTCCAGTAACCGTCATTTCATCTTTGCTGTAATAAAGCAGCCTGGGGCTGACAACTTTATAAAATACTATTGGAACACAGGCAAATGAATCCACTTCTGAAAGATGGCCTTCAAAAGCTTGTCCAGTCAGTCTTTGAGATGAACTTCGTATTTGGGAATAGCAACAGTTAAAAGTCCAGGAAATGTTTTTTTAAATTGTACAGCTCCCGTTTCTTAAGAGACCTTTCCTTCGAAACCAAATGAAGGCAAATCAAATACTTTATTGAGTGGGCTTTGATGACCTCTGAAAAATTTTAAATGAGCAGATCTGTTTTTTTAAAATGGTTTATGAAAACACAAACTAACTTCAGATGGTGACTTTAACCTCTAGTGCTCTCCAAAACTAAAAACATTAAATCTTTTTATCTAAACTCTAATAAAATCATGTCTTGCACCATTTCAGTGACTGCTTGGGGCTCCCTTTAAAAACTTTTCCCCTCAAATCAAACTTACGTAGATGGCAAAGGCAGCCACATGTTTTCCCCCTAGTGAATCTAGTATATAAACTTTACATTACACACTGAATGGCTAAAATCCAACACAGAGCTGGGCACGTTTAGTCCATTGATTTCAAGGGGCTTAATCACGCCTATCTCTCTGTGTTGAACCACAGCCAGTAACTGATGCTTTGTATTAAACAATCAGATCCTGTGTGTGTTTCTGTGTGTTTTTATATTATTATAATAATAATATAATATGCATGCCACATTTTTCATATTTTGGTCTGGGGGGAGTTTCTATATTTGTGAAATTCACATTCCAATCAATTAATAACCGTTGTGCACAGAAATAAATCAGCCCTGATTAAATGGATGCTCAGCTATTTCATGAACTGTGCATAATGTCAAACATTTAAAATGTGAACACGTTTTCCCAGTAAAAAGTTTTGTACCCTGAGTAACATCTATTCTTGAATAGTGCTGCTTTCATCAGGAATATACCGGTACATAGATTTGTGAATCCATTTTCCAACATTCTGCAATACTCTGCCAAAATTTCATTAGGCTTTATAAATAGTGTGTCCAAGTATGAGAGCCAAGAATTAGAACATGCAGATAGGCGCATGCCTGAGTCTTACAGAGTCTCCAAGTACAGGGAATAAGTTTAGCCTAGACTAAAGCAAGCCAAATATTCTCAGAAATGCTTATTTTTGGCAACACTGAAAAGCAGCTTCTCTTTTAGTTAATTTTTGGTAATTACCTCAAAACTAGTAACCAATTCATGAAGCATTACCCACATACAAAATTGATTTGTCCTTGGTGACATGGGCACAGAGCCAAATCTGATTGGCTATGTAGTTACATAATGATGACATCTTTTTCCTTACATGATCCCGGACTGGCACTGTATTACCCATGTGAGTAATACAGGATGACAAAAGAAGCCTTAGGGTGCAATCAATGCTCTTCTTAACAGAGAAGAACCCTTCTTAACACATCCACAGCCATGATGCTCATGCTGGCTGGGCAGAAGGCAGGGGCAAATCACGCTGCTGACCTGGAGCTGGCATTGTGCCCAATGCTGCCATATGATGACAGTGGGGCCGGATCAGGATCCAGCAAATCCCACAATAGGGAGACAGAACAGGAAGATCTGCATCAGCAGAGCAACACCTTCACCCAATACAACAACCCCCCACCCAGCCCAGCACAAAAGAGATTTGGATTGCAGTGCCCACCAGGCACTGAAGAAGGTGAATGGGCTTACAATAAAATAAGATTTGGGAAACAATTTCCAATGGAACTGCAAACAGCCATCCAGTCAGTTGGGCAGGGTACAAACATCATCATCATCATATCAAAATGTTAGAATATTTCAGAATCAGTATAATTTATTGTTTGATCAAAGAGGTTTTGACCACTTACTTAAAACACTTTAAAAGGTCGGATGTTACAGTATAAAACAGTAAGGTAAAGGGACCCCTGACCATTAGGTCCAGTCGTGACCGACTCTGGGGTTGCGGAGCTCATCTCACGTTATTGGCATGACAAAGCCGCTTCTGGCGAACCAAAGCGGCGCACGGAAACGCTGTTTACCTTCCCACTATAGCAGTACCTATTTATCTACTTGCACTTGACGTGCTTTCGAACTGCTAGGTTGGCAGGAGCTGGGACTGAGCAACGGGAGCTCACCCCGTCACAGGGATTCCAACCGCCGACCTTCTGATCAGCAAGCCCTAGGCTCTGTGGTTTAACCCACAGCGCCACCCGCACCCCTATAAAACAGTAGTAAATGCTAATACAAATCATCAGCTTTCCACTCAGCCACTTGAACTTCCATGAATCCTTTCTGTGTGTACACACCATACATATAACACCCTGCCCCTAGAATCCTGTGGAGTGTAGTTTGTTAAAGATGGTGGGAATTGTACCTGCCTGACACCAAGGCAGACAATTGGTCTGTATAGTTCAATATTATCTGCACTGACTGACCTACAAGAAGTCCCGTCCCTACCTAGAGATGTTGGGGATTGAACCTGGGATCTTCTGCATGCAAAGCAGATGTTCTACCACTGAGCTGCAGCCCCCACTCCTGCCCTAGGGAGAAAATATATTTTCGGCCCCATGAAACATCTTAATAAATGGATATTTTTTAAAAAAAACTGAGGACCTAATATAGTCCATATCTTGGTCAATATAGTTGGAAAATAGAATATTTCACCAGCTTTGGGCTTAATCACCACCTCAGTGATGTTCTTTCATAGTGCCCTATTCACTTCCTTTGTAAATGAATAGTAGCTATTCGTAGCTACAGAGAAAAAGACTGCTTCACATGGGAATGAGCTTCAGTGAAAGCAAACTTCATCCTCCACCACTGACACTGAGTGGTGTCATCTACAGCTGCAGGATTCATACAGGAACAATACACAGAACCTCACTGAGAGCGAATGAGACTTTAGTTGGCAGGTTACTGTTCCCCACAACTGTTAACTCTCAGGAACCTTGCAAGCAACCCAAATACAGTGGTACCTCTACTTACGAATAACTCTACTTACGAATGTTTCTACTTACGAATGGAGCTCCGTCCGCCATCTTGGATGCGGTTTAGATAGGATTTTTTTCTACTTACGAATTTTTAGATAGGGTTGCTTTGACTTACGAATTTTTTCTCCCAATGCATTCCTATGGGATTCGACTTACAAATGTTTTCGACTTACAAATGTGTGTTCGGAACGCATTAAATTCATAAGTAGGGGTATCACTTTATTTTACAACAACAACAACAACATTTATACCCTGCCCATCTGGCTGGGTTTCCCCACACACTCTAAGCAGCTTACAGCATATCCATATCCAACTGAACCGATATATAGATATAGATATAGATACAGATATAGAAAATATAGAAATATAGATATATTTCTGGATTTTATCCTCAAAAAGAATTCCTGATTTTCAAGTCCCTGAAGTGTGCTGATTTTCAAGTCAATCTCACCCCACCCCCTGCAACAAGTCTTTGACTCTTACTATTTAAGAATTATGGCAGAAAATACTGAATCAACTTTTTCACTTAAGGAGGGCATCTGACTAACCGAATGAAATATTTGACATAACAGGAAACTGTTTGAACTTTACATTCATAATTTCAGTTAAATGGCACTTTAATGAAAGTTCCTGCATTTCCTAACAGCAGAAGTTATAAATGGCCTTTATTAACAACCTCTATTCCTTGGGCTTTAGGGTGGAATGCTGGAAGAACCGAAGAGTCCCAGACCCATATATTTATATTGGCAAACTTGAACATATTGTGTCGAATGGTGAAATCATATAAATGACAAGATCTTCGATTGGGCTAGAATACTTTGGGTCATCTCGCTCATCCTTCTCTCCCAAGGCATGATCTAGTGAGGAAAAACAAGTATGTGTTGGCCCTCAACCCATTTCAACAAAAGAGAGGTGGGAGGGGGGCTGCGCATGGAGTTGCGCACAGAATGATCCACCAACTGCACATGCCACATAAGCAATGTCGGCTTTGATAACACGGGTTACTTCTTGGTGATGCATGTGACATGTCTGCAGAGAGCTAAGATACATAATTTCTTAATTATAAAAACAGTCAGCACTAGACTAAGCTATCTAGCTATTTCTGACATCCTTTCATTTAGAAATTTTAAGGGAAAATCTGAACCCGACTCTTGCTTTACATTCATAGAAACATGTTCTTATATATTATTTCCCTCAAATAATTATATGCCCTGCCTCTTCTGGCTGGGGAAGCGGGAAAGGGTTGGTTTCCCTTTCATTTGCCTTCACTCTCCCAGAAACAAGAGAGCTCCAGTATGTCAACAGCAGAAGTGGTTTTTTTGAGTGTTTTTAAATACCTAGAGGGTTTTTTATTTATAGTTGTAATGTTTTAAAAAATTGTATATCACTTAGACTTTGACTGTAATCAAAGTGACATACTGTATAAATGTTGTGAAATAAGAAATAAATGAAAATAAACAAGTGGGTCGTCTTCCCTGGCATTTAGCAGGAGAGAATCAGAGAAGATTAACTGCTTGTGATAGTTTTCTTTAATTTTTTAAGCAAAGTGATTGGCAATGAGATGACACCTTCCTTCAGGAAAAAGAGACATTCCTGTGTTTGAAATATTGGGGTTTCCTCTTTCTGAAATGCCATATTATTTTTTGTGCAGATATTTTAACAAAAGCAAATTGATGTTGAAATGAAATGAATGTAATTTTTCAATGTTTTTATAAATCTAGTAACCAAGTGAAGAAACAGATCATCCCACTATTAGTAAGAAATCAGTTTAACAAAGGATGTTCAACCAGGAGCTGTGACAACATTATTTTAACCCTAAGGGACTATTATTCTTGGCATTACTTTTGGAGCCACTTAATGTTTATGATTTTAATCAGCTAGGAAATTCTAAGAGGCTTCTAAGCATTTGAAATGCTTCATACATATTAAGATAATAATAATAATAATAATAATAATAATAATAATAATAATAATATTTATTTATTTATTTATACCCCGCCCATCTGGCTGGGTTTCCCCAGCCACTCTGGGCAACTTCCAACAGACATTAAAATACAATAATCTATTAAACATTAAAAGCTTCCCTAAATAATAATTATAATTCATTATTAACCTTCTCCAGACAGGTAACTGTACCAGCCTCCCGTAGAACTTACAATCTACAACTAGCAAAGGAATTCTAGAGAACAAAATTTAGTAATTAAAGTAAATAAAGTCTTTATTTATGCTGCTCACAATAATCCCACTTCATTATCTGCCCAGCCCACTGACATTTTAACCCGTATCAAGGATTTGGGTTTTTCTGGATTGCAACAGCACTGCAATAACTACTTGGCTATGGTCCAAAGAACTGCTCTGGCTTACATAAAGGGTTTCCACTAGTCCAGTGCAGTTATTTTTACTTCTTTTCTTTGACAGCTATACCATAGCACAAACTGCTTTTGGAACTTCCTTCAGACATAAAAGCTGTTTGTCATCTTACACGGGGAACTGCTGTACAAGAGAAGCAGTCTAAAGCCCCCAGGGAAACTTTGCTTGTTTGTTTTAAAACTGATATCCTGATTCAATTTTAGGAAATCAAAGTGGTTGCAACAATAACAGCATGAAACAGTAGCACAAATATGGTTTTTTTGGATTCTGACTTCTTCTTCTGTACATATTTGGTCTTTAAATGCATCTCTAATACTATACATCCCATGAGGCATTCTGCCTGCCTCCAAAAAAAGAAAGAAAGAAATTGAGACATATAACTGTGAAGTGAGCAAATGACAGCATTGATCTCAATATTGCTCTTTCAAGTGGAACTGGTCAAAATGCACAAAGGCAGACAAAATGCACAAAGGCAGACAAAATGCACAAAAGGTTTCCACAAATACCTGGTCCTTCACATTTAGAACAGAAATGGAAATGGAAGTCCCATGCAAAAGCCACACTAGTTTTGATGAGTAAATAAAAGTAAGAGGGGGAAATGAAGAGCTGGTTTCAAAAGGTTCATTTTTCTTCATCAGGTGCAATATTTTGCTGAGTAATCCCAACTCAGGGATGGGGCCTCCAGATGTCATTGAACTCCCATCTTCCCAGAGCACTGGCCATGCAAACTGGGGCTGAGATGAGACACAGTCCAACATCTAGAGAGTCAGTGGTCCCCCCTCCCTGCCGTAATCCAAAATGTTTTTGCCTATCATCCCACCTTCTTCTTATCTGCTTCCTTGTTCTAGAAAGAGATCTGGGTGTTCGTTTGTAATCCTGTCTATTGGTTTTCCTGTTTGTTTCCACATGTGCTATTTCTCTCTCCTTCCTTACTTCCAAGTTTCCTAATCTTATGAGCAATTTCCTAATTTTAAGGTCAGCTAAAATGTGGAGCAGCACTTCCAGTGAAGGAGCAGGCTTGCTGTCACAGGCATGATTCACACTTAGGCCAGGCAATGCCATGGGAACAATCTCTGCAGACCAATTCTGACTGGGCCATCCAGCACAGGGTGAATGAATTAATAATAATAATATAGGTATATTCCACTGCATATAATATAGGTATATTCCACTAATATATAGGTATATTCCACTGTGAACTAAAATGGAAGGGAATGGGCGAATTCAGTTCGGATGACTATCATATCTACTACTGTGGGCAAGAATCCTGTAGCAGAAATGGAGTGGCCCTCATAGTCAACAAAAGAGTGGCAAAAGCTGTAATGGGATGCAATCTCAAAAATGACAGAATGATCTCGATACGAATCCAAGGCAGACCTTTTAACATCACAGTAATCCAAGTTTATGCACCAACTACCGGTGCTGAAGAAAGTGAAATTGACCAATTCTATGAAGACCTACAACACCTTCTAGAAATGACACCAAAGAAGGATGTTCTTCTCATTACAGGGGACTGGAATGCTAAAGTAGGGAATCAAGAGATAAAAGGAACAACTGGCAAGTTTGGCCTTGGAGTTCAAAATGAAGCAGGGCAAAGGCTAATAGAGTTCTGTCAAGAGAACAAGCTGGTCATCACAAACACTCTATTCCAACAACACAAGAGACGACTCTACACATGGATATCACCAAATGGACAGCATCGAAATCAGATTGATTATATTCTCTGCAGCCAAAGATGGAGAAGCTCTATACAGTCAGCAAAAACAAGACCTGGAGCTGACTGTAACTCAGATCATCAGCTTCTTATAGCAAAATTCCAGCTTAAACTGAAGAAAGTAGGAAAAACCACTGGGCCAGTAAGATACAATCTGAATCAAATCCCTTATGAATACACAGTGGAAGTGAGGAACAGGTTTAAGGATTTAGATTTGGTGGACAGAGTGCCTGAAGAACTATGGATGGAGGCTCGTAACATTATACAGGAGGCAGCAATGAAAACCATCCCAAGGAAAAGGAAATGCAAGAAAGCAAAATGGCTGTCCAACGAGGCCTTACAAATAGCGGAGGAGAGGAGGCAAGCAAAATGCAAGGGAGATAGGGAAAGATACAGGAAACTGAATGCAGATTTCCAAAAAACAGCAAGGAGAGACAAGAGGGTCTTCTTAAATGAGCAATGCAAAGAAATAGAGGAAAACAATAGAATGGGGAAAACCAGAGATCTGTTCAAGAAAATTGGAGATATGAAAGGAACATTTCGTACAAAGATTACCATAATCAAGGACAAAAGTGGTAAGGACCTAACAGAGGCAGAAGACATCAAGAAGAGGTGGCAAGAATACACAGAGGAATTATACCAGAAAGATATGGAGGTCTCGTACACCTCAGGTAGTGTGGTTGCTGACCTTGAGCCAGACATCTTGGAGAGTGAAGTCAAATGGGCCTTAGAAAGCATTGCTAATAACAAGGTCAGTGGAAGTGATGATATTCCAGCGGAACTGTTTAAAATTTTAAAAGATGATGCTGTTAAGGTGCTACACCCAATATGCCAGCAAGTTTGGAAAACTCAGCAATGGCCAGAGGATTGGAGAAGATCAGTCTACATCCCAATTCCAAAGAAGGGCAGTGCCAAAGAATGCTGCAACTACCGCACAATTGCGCTCATTTCACACGCTAGCAAGGTTATGCTTAAAATTCTACAAGGCAGGCTTAGGCAGTATGTGGACCGAGAACTCCCAGAAGTGCAAGCTGGATTTCGAAAGGGCAGAGGAACCAGAGACCAAATAGCAAACATGCGCTGGATTATGGAGAAAGCTAGAGAGTTCCAGAAAAACGTCTACTTCTGCTTCATTGACTATGCAAAAGCCTTTGACTGTGTCGACCACAGCAAACTATGGCAAGTTCTTAAAGAAATGGGAGTGCCTGATCACCTCATCTGTCTCCTGAGAAATCTCTATGTGGGACAAGAAGCTACAGTTAGAACTGGATATGGAACAACTGATTGGTTCAAAATTGGGAAAGGAGTACGACAAGGTTGTATATTGTCTCCCTGCTTATTTAACTTATATGCAGAATTCATCATGCGAAAGGCTGGACTAGATGAATCCCAAGCCGGAATTAAGATTGCTGGAAGAAATATCAACAACCTCAGATATGCAGATGACACAACCTTGATGGCAGAAAGCGAGGAGGAATTAAAGAACCTTTTAATGAGGGTGAAAGAGGAGAGCGCAAAATATGGTCTGAAGCTCAACATCAAAAAAACCAAGATCATGGCCACTGGTCCCATCACCTCCTGGCAAATAGAAGGGGAAGAAATGGAGGCAGTGAGAGATTTTACCTTCTTGGGCTCCTTGATCACTGCAGATGGTGACAGCAGTCACGAAATTAAAAGACGCCTGCTTCTTGGGAGAAAAGCAATGACAAACCTAGACAGCATCTTAAAAAGCAGAGACATCACCTTGCCGACAAAGGTCCGTATAGTTAAAGCTATGGTTTTCCCAGTAGTGATGTATGGAAGTGAGAGTTGGACCATAAAGAAGGCTGATCGCCGAAGAATTGATGCTTTTGAATTATGGTGCTGGAGGAGACTCTTGAGAGTCCCATGGACTGCAAGAAGATCAAACCTATCCATTCTTAAGGAAATCAGCCCTGAGTGCTCCCTGGAAGGACAGATTGTGAAGCTGAGGCTCCAATACTTTGGCCACGTCATGAGAAGAGAAGAATCCTTGGAAAAGACCCTGATGTTGGGAAAGATTGAGGGCACTAGGAGAAGGGGACGACAGAGGACAAGATGGTTGGACAGTGTTCTCGAAGCTACGAACATGAGTTTGACCAAACTGCGGGAGGCAGTGCAAGACAGGAGTGCCTGGCGTGCTCTGGTCCATGGGGTCACGAAGAGTCGGACACGACTAAACGACTAAACAACAACATTCCACTGCTAGATTTCAGAGGTTTGCTCTTGCTTCTAGTGATATCAACTGCAAATGTATTGTTAGCAGCACTGGAAAAGAGAATTGGCTCATGTAGTCCTTTAAAGGATTCACAGAACAGCCTTTTCCTCATTCTGTGCAAAATCATGATAGATAATCTGGACTAGTTGGAGCAACAAATAGAAGTTATGAACTGATCAATGTCTAGCACATTTCTTAATTCATATTAAGAAATATCAATATGCTTTCATTCCCTCGCCAAGCACCAAGCAAGATAGGGCACCAGCAGCTCTACTGGAGCCACCCGAGGAAGTTCGGCCAGTTCAGATTAAACACCTGTCCACCCACAGAGATGGCCTGAAGAGGGCGACAAACATGGAAGCTGCTTCGGCTGGATGAGACCCTCTTGCCAGACATAAGATGCTTTTGTGTACAGAAAAATAAAAAATAGGGAAAGAAAGAAAGAAAAAGAAATATCAATATATTTCACTTAAAATGGAAATGAAGGAAATTAAAGCAATAGACCTCCCCTGCACATTAAATGCCTTTTTGATGTACTGCTAATAATGACAGCTCATACAAACAGATTCAAGATGGATTTATACCTGCAGTTCTGGACTTCTGGTGAATACAGTACATGGTTATTTTTACCCTTTAAGTAATATGTCAATAAAAAGCAGCATGACAACATTTTGTTAAGTACATTTATTTATTTTTATTTAGGCTAGTTATAAGCCACTTAATTACCTGTTTTTGAGTGATGTACATAAAAATGTAAAAATAAGAAGAGAAAAGAAAGAAAAGTTGAAACAAAAAAAATTCATTAAGTGCCTGCTGAAATGAAAATATCTTTGTCAAGCATCTGACATTCAATGGGGGGGGGTTTGCCTAATCTCAGCTGGGAGGGACTTCCAGAGAATCATCTTCTCAGGATGGCTTCTGGTGGATACCGTATGAGCTGTGCATCTAAGCCAAGGGGAAACACTAACAAAGACTCCCCCATTTAGTGTTATTTGGAGATGTTGCTAAAGCAACTGCCTTTGTACTTCTTGCGCCCTTTTGCTCTTTCTGTTGTAGGGTATACAACCCAGAGAAAAATAAAGACAACAACCCTATATACAATTTCAGTGTGTGAACTCCAACATAGTGTGAGCGGGTGAACAACAGAGCCCAGTGGATCATTGGAGGAGGAAAATCTATCACTTATTGTTAGAAGTAATGGCCATATCTTAATATTATTGCTTCTATTGCAGTAGTACACCAGAATTAAAATAGGTTCAAAATATAAATAACTGTGCCATTAATTCACAACCTTGTTAAAAAATTAGTCTCCACATCTGCTAACTCCCCCACAGAAATGAATGTGACTTAAAAGTGTTTACATTTGGTTGAAAAAACATATCTTTTTATGTTTCCCTCTCAAATAGGCAATCTTCCAATTTAATTCACAATTGCAAATAATAATTACACATTTACAAATATATAAATACCATTATAAAAATTAGTTCTAGCCAATGTTTTTTAAAAGTTTTTGGGCAGTTAATTAAAGCCACATATTTTTGCAACCAGATAGTCTTTTGGAAACTGGGTTATATGTATTCCAAACAATGCATTCTTATTCAAATTCTTATCCATTTTAATCAAAAATGTTTGGATTATCTGCAACCAATCTGTTCATTCTCCTTTGTTTTATTCAGCACACTTCCTCAAGCCAGCGCATATATATGGAACTAATATGATATGTACGGTAAGGGCAATGCCTAATTACTTTGATATAGTTATACAAGCAAATTAATTTAGTTTACAAAGTGAATTCAGAAAGATTGTTTAGATTTATCCAAACCAGTTCCCTCCTCCCCATTATTTTATCGAAAACAGGGGAGAGACCAACAAGAGGTCTGGAATGTGCATTGGCTTTTAAAAGCAACAGGGTGCAAATTGATCAGGAGATTCCAGTGCAGTGCCATAGCAAGCAGAAACCTTTCTAATCTGGCCTACTTCTAATCCCCAGGAAAGGGGACTGGCTTTCCCAAGGAGCTTCAGCAATGTTTTCACACGTAGATCAGAATGTAATGCATGGTTTTGTTGCTAGACTGTTGTGTTTCCTTTTCAAAGTTACAGTAGAGCCATGGCTTCCTTCCTCCACCTTCAACCACTCTCCTCTTGGAGTTCCTATAGCACAGGGGTGGCCACCTCCCAAGAGACTGTGATCTACTCACAGAGTTAAAAACTGGCAGTGATCTACCCCCTTTTTTGGGTTCAGGTCAAAGTTGTTGAGCTTTTTTTAGGAAGGAGGAAGGCCCATTTTGAGGGAGTTTGGGTCAAAGTTGTTGAGTTTTTTTCAGGGAGGAGGTAAAATGTTGAGCTTTTTTTAGCGGAGCCACAGTTGTTCAGCTTCTTTGGAGGAAGCCAGTGATCTACCAGTGATCTACCGCAGACGTCCAGTGATCTACCGGTAGATCACGATCTACCTGTTGGACATGCCTGCTAGCAGCACAACCTCATCTCTGCACCATGCCAATACTATTGGCTGCAAAATAGCTATTTTTCTAGAAAGAGAGGTGCCAGAACTCAACATGAACGCCTCCCTCATTATCTTAGACTGGCAATGGTGCCCACCTGAGAGGGGCCAGAACTGAATTCCAATGAGTTCTGGCTGAGATAAGGCCATTGGAAGACTGTGAAAATGAGAAACTGGGAGGACAGAACTGACAGATACTGCAGTCTTTGGCAACTGGTGGTCAGAGACATACTTCTCTTGCCAGTGGAGGTAGAATATACGCATCATGGCTTGTAGCCATGGATAGCCTCTAGCTGTCTAAGCACTTCTGCTTACAGTACTTTGCATCCAGTGTGTTCCCAGTGTTTTGGGAAGCAATGTACATGGGATGTTAGCCACAATCTATATTTATCCTTTATCTATCCTATTGTTTCTTAGGAAATATGACATTTTGATGTGTTCCCCCCCCCCCAAGCAGCTTCAATACAAATTGTGAAGATTGACCTAGATGTGTTTTAAGGCAGTAATGTAAACATGTAAACTCAGCCTTATTCTCAGCTTCATGACTCATGTGTCCCCTTACTCACCTTTTCTCTAAACAAAAAAGTCCCAAGTGTTGCAACTTTTGCTCATAGGGGAGTCACTCCATCCACTTGATCGTTTTGATTGGCCTTTTCAGAACGTTTTCCAGCTCTACAGTATCCTTTTTGAGGAGAGGCAACACTTGCTGTACACAGTATTCCAATTGCAGACACAGAATCATAGAATTGTAGAGTTGTACCCCAGGGGTCACCTAGTCCAACCCCCTGCTATGCAGGCATCTCAACTAAAGCATCCAGGACAGGTGGTCATCCACCCTCTGCTTTAAAACTTCCAAGAAAGGAGAGTCCATAACCTCCCAATGGAGACCGTTCCACTGCCATTCCAAAGATTTGTGTAACAGCATTGTGATAGGGACCCAGGTGGCGCTGTGGGTTAAACCACAGAGCCTAGGGCTTGCTGATCAGAAGGTTGGTGGTTCAAATCCCTGTGACGGGGTGAGCTCCCGTTGCTTGGTCCCAGCTCCTGCCCACCTAGCAGTTCGAAAGCACATCAAAGTGCAAGTAGATAAATAGGTACCACTCCAGCGGAAAGGTAAACAGCATTTCTGTGTGCTGCTCTGGTTCGCCAGAAGCAGCTTTGTCATGCTGGCCACATGACCGGAAGCTGTCTGCGGACAAACGCTGGCTCCCTCAGCCTATAGAGCAAGATGAGCGCCGCAACCCTAGAGAAATAATTTTATTTATACCCCGCCCTTCCCAGACAAGAAGGGCTAACAACAAAAATTTCAAAACAAGCATAAAAGAAACAATTCAATTAAAATACAGATGAAATACAATGTTAAAAATCAATTTTAAAATGGGAATCTACAAGTGGAACCTGATTTAAATATCTGTAGGATAAGGCCTTAGGGGAGGGTAACACCAGGGTCAGACTGAGTCAGTCCAAAGGCCAAGCGGAACAGCTCTGTCTTGCAGGCCCTACGAAAAGATGACAACTCCCACTGGGCCCTAGTCTCCTGAGAGAGAGCGTTCCACCAGGTCGGGGCTAGTACTGAGAAGGCCCTGGTCCTGGTCGAGGCCAGCCTAACCACCTTGTGACTCGGAATCTCCAGTATGTTATTATTTGTGGACCTTAATGTCCTCTGCGGGGCATACCGGGAGAGGCGGTCCCGCAGGTATGGGGGTCCTAAGCCGCATAAGGCTTTAAAGGTCAAAATCAGCACCTTAAGCCTGATCCTGTACTCCACTGGGAGCCAGTGCAGCTGGTAAAGCACTGGATGAATGTGATCCCGTGACGAGGACCCCGTAAGGAGCCTCACCGCGGCATTCTGCACCCGCTGGAGTTTCTGGGTCAGTTTCAAGGGCAGCCCCACGTAGAGCGAGTTACAATAATCAAGCCTAGAGGTGACCATCGCATGGATCACTGTGGCCAGGTCAAATAATAAATAATAAATAAAAGAATATAACAGAAATGGGATAAAAATTCTAAAAGAATGGGGTAGAGATGAGTTGGGAGGAGTTCTGTTACTAATGCTTAGTGTCAAAAACACACAGGCATTATCCAATGAGTTTCACTATGAACCTGTGAAATTTACACAGTATTCACAGTAGCAGCTGGGAGGGCAGTTAGGGAAAGAATCACATTTTCCTGACATTAAAATAGTAGTGTGAGTCAGAGACAATGCAATAGGCCTCCAAGAAAAGCCATTTTTTAGTTAAGAATATGTTGGCATCCTGTGTGGATTAATTGTGCACACACAAAGATAATCTGGAAAGACTCTGAGAATGAAAGATGGATCCTTTATTTCCATAGAACAAATACTACAGCTAGATTTACTTATTTTTTATATAAAAAAAGCTGAATCACATTAATTTAATGAAATGCACATTGCGATCGCTGTATTAATTTGTTTCATACTTCCTGTATTATTAATAGCTGCTTTTCTTCTCCACACAAGCAGGGCGGTCACAGTTATGCTGTTCTTGATTGTGCCTTATGAATTTCATTGTTAGACTCAACTGCTTGCTCTCCTCTTCCATCTTCAACTACTGTTGCTGTGATGAATCTGCTTTCTGAGGAAAGGGACAGAGCTGACTGCCACTCCAGCTGGAAAGTACGGCATGTCCTCAGGGTGGTCATGTCCTCAGTCCAAAAAGACTTCTCATTTAAGGAGCAGGAATAGTAGGACAGGCAAGCAGGGGCTTTGAAATCGCGCATGAAGAGTTAGCACCTCAACAGTGGCCTGAGCAGCCGGAAAGGTCACCTTACACTCTTCCCTGCTACAGTGAGATGTATTGTATTTATATTTAAATTATAGTAATCATTTCTGAATTTGCATCTACACATATAGATTTGGATTTCCACATTTTATGCAAATATTTCCTTGTTTTGTATAATAATAATAATAATAATAATAATAATAATAATAATAATAATACTACACCGGCTGATTCTTGCCCTTTTTCTTTTTTCTTTTTCTTGCTGATCTCAAAGGTCTATTGGTGGTTTAAATGGCTAATATATTTTCAGCTGTGTTTTATCATTGTTTCATTTTAAGTTTGGTAGCCTATAGCAATGAAACAGACGTCAAGCATGGTATGTGGCAATGAAGCATGAACAACAAATACCTTAGAATAAATAAATCTCATTCTCACTTCGTTACTCTCTGATGTAATGATGTACTGATGTACTGATGTAATGATGTACTCCTATCCCTGCCTTGCTGGGTCCTCCTGCAGGACCAAAGAATGGAATTCGTAACATGTGGGCAATTCATGCAGGATCTCCTCTGGATCACAACCCATTTGTGTACAGACTGGGGAGTGGAATACCAGAAATGGAAAAAAAGAAACATTGCCTTTTATCAATATATATTCTGGCACAATATAAATTGCACAAATTAGTCTAAGCAACAAGAAATTGTAATTCATACTTCATCTCAGTTTGAGGAAGCAATCCAGAAGGCCTGGCCAAGCAGTCCTAGAAGTTTGGTTGCACACACTATGCACTTAAACTTTGAGAATCAAGTAAAACAGTGAATAATAATAAGGAGGGAAGACCTGCTCCCTGCTGCAAGGCCCATCTCCACCTGGCCTCGGGGGCAGGGCCCACACTTACCTGGAACAGCTGGAAGGCTCCTGAGGGGCACTGGGACATTGCTGCTGCCAAAAATCAGCCCTGAGTGCTCACTGGAAGGACAGATCCTGAAGCTGAGGCTCCAATACTTTGGCCACCTCATGAGAAGAGAAGACTCCCTGGAAAAGACCCTGATGTTGGGAAAGATGGAGGGCACTAGGAGAAGGGGACGACAGAGGACGAGATGGTTGGACAGTGTTCTCGAAGCTACGAACATGAGTTTGACCAAACTGCGGGAGGCAGTGCAAGACAGGAGTGCCTGGCGTGCTCTGGTCCATGGGGTCACGAAGAGTCGGACACGACTAAATGACTAAACAACAACAACAACAAACCACCTCATAGCAGTTTACAAAAATATTAAACAATAAAATTGAGAAAAATGTACAGCCACACTTTAAAGCATACAAATGTTAAAATATTAAAAGAGATTAAAATTACCTCCACTTTCTATGCATCTGGGTAGGCTGGTCTAAACAATAATGCTTTTAGCAGGCGCCGAAAAGAGTCCTGTGAAGGCGCCTCTCGGTGCCTTCTAGCAGGGCATCCCCTCACATGGACTTAATTTTTAACACTGTGTTAAATTCAGTTAGGTATAACAAACTTCTAATATATTCCCTGCAATGCTTGGTCATTGCATAAATTCCATATTGTTTCATCCATATATTTCATAACATTGGTTAATTCTAATCGACAATATGGTGTGTGGGTGTGGGTGGGTGGGTGGGTGGGTGGGTGCACGCACACACACACACACACACACACACACACACACACACAAACCCTTTATGTGCTGTCCCAAAATTTGCACATACATAAATTACAAACTGCCATACATAAATTTGCACATACATAAATTACAATCTGCCATACATAAATTACAAACTGTGCCCCATTATACAAATTATTAATTGCATGCAAATCATCTGAACTTAAACTCTAATGTTGTAATAGTCTGGTTGGTATTTTCCTTTCTTTATTGTCCACAACAATACACAATTTCTATAGAAAGTAAAACTAGTACAGATAGTAAAAGTGACTTAGAAATGTTTGCACTTTTCCCCCTGCCTTTCATTTTAAATGAATATAAATGTTTGAATGTGTCATAAATTTAAGTTGTAGCTAAATTGCTGCCAAGGTTGAGGCACATCTCATAGCTGTGCTTGACTCCAGTCTTGAAGCAGAATCAAAACCAGTTGTTGAATCAGCCTGCTGAAAGAGGCAGGGGAAATGATGTCATGCTTGTGAAATATGCTATTTTGATCAAATCCAATTAGCACCGCAGGTTCCTCTGAAGCATGTTCAGAGTAGATTGGCTGGAAGAAAACGCCACCAAGAAATGCAGCAAGAAACGGCAGGGTCCCTCTTGAGCAGACAGCAGCAGAGTAATTGTAACAGCAGGGGGCTCACTTTCCCTTTTGGCAGCTTTGCAACCCATGAAATTGCTTTTATTTTGCAATAAAGAATCTAAAGCAAACATTTCTGTACCTGAGTATTTCCTGTTTGTTGTTCATTTCAAAGTAAATATTTCCTAAAATATCACAAAACAGAGCAAAAAAACACTTGTGGAATAGATTAATTTTTGAACCAAATTAATGTTAATTTAAATTATGTGCTGATCAGAATATAAGCACTACTTTGCTGGTCCATCTAGATTAGCATTCAACAGTAACCAATCAGATGCTTCTGGGAAGTCCACAAGCAGGTTGTGAACCAGAACCTAATCCCTGTGGCGTATGGCCAGGACTCAAGAGGAGGACATCTTCTGAAGGTTCCACTGAGCCATCATGGTTAATAATAATGAATAAGCCTATCCTCCATTGATTTGTCTAATCTTTATTTAAATCTAGTGGCCATCACATTTTGTGGCAGTCAATTCCTAAATCAGTTTCATGGGTGACTGTATCAGAGCCGGCCTGCCCATGAGGCAAGGTGAGGCAATTGCTGCAGGTGGTAGAATCTGCAGGAGCAGCTGATCCTGCTGTAGAGCTTTATTCATAGAATCATAGAGTTGGAAGAGACCACAAGGGCCATCCAGTCCAACCCTCTGCCAAGCAGGAAACACCATCAAAGCATTCTTGACATATGCCTGTTAAGCCTCTGCTTAAAGACCTCCAAAGAAGGAGACTCCACCACACTCCTTGGTAGCAAATTCTACTGCCGAACAGCTCTTACTGTCAGGAAGTTCTTCCTAATGTTTAGGTGGAATCTTCTTTCTTGTAGCTTGAATCCATTGCTCCGTGTCCGCTTCTCTGGAGCAGCAGAAAACAATCTTTCTCCCTCCTCTATATGACATTCTTTTATATATTTGAACATGGCTATCATATCACCCCTTAACCTTCTCTTCTCCAGGCTAAACATACCCAGCTCCCTAAGCCGTTCCTCATAAGGCATTGTTTCCAGGCCTTTGACCATTTTGATTGCCCTCCTCTGGACACGTTCCAGCTTGTCAGTATCCTTCTTGAACTGTGGTGCCCAGAACTGGACACAGTACTCCAAGTGAGGTCTGACCAGAGCGGAATTCAGTGATACTATTACTTCCCTTGATCTAGATGCTATTTGATGCAGCCCAGAATTGCATTGGCTTTTTTAGCTGCTGCATCACACTGTTGACTCATGTCAAGTGTGTGGTCTACCAAGACTCCTAGATCCTTTTCACATGTACTGCTCTCAAGCCAGGTGTCTCCCATCCTGTATTCCTCCCTTATCCCCGATGTAGATCTTCACCCACCCCTTCTTCCCTGGCAGGGTGGTGTGGACACCATTTGGTGGTCCACCTCAGCTACCAAAAATGTATTGTCACTTCAGATCACAACAGATTTTCCGGAAGAAGAAGAAGACATCTAGACTCATAACGTGGAATCCAACATTGTGTTCTTCCAGTTGTTCCATCTGTGTGCAATTCTTTCAGCTTAGTGGAGGAACAATCCCCCTTTCCTCCAACAACACTTTTTTGTGGGGGGGGGGGTCCCAACACAGAGACCCAGCCAATTTTGGGTGCAGGGTGCAGTGTGAGGAAGGGACAGAAAGCACCATTGCATAAACAGAAGTCCTTGTGCAGGGCTTCTGGTGATGGGCCAAATCAAGTGTATCCAACCCTCATATTTATTCATTCTTATATTCACCTGCTATGACCTCAGACTTATTGCTGTAGGGATTCAAGGTTCAAGTGCCACCAGGCCCATCATGTCTCTGATTCTTCCATCCTTTCTGGCCTGCCCTTATAGGCAGAAGGCAGAAGAATAGGTAGATTAGATTAAGGGTTGTTACACAGGCTCCTCATGCTTTTGCTCCAATGCACATTTCAGCCCAGATTGATATTTAATCTGGCGTGATCAACTGAGGGTAGGTTGGTTACAGGTAGGTAGCCGTGTTGGTCTGGATCGAAGTAAAATAAAAAAATTCCTTCAGTAGCACCTTAAAGACCAACTAAGTTTTTATTTTGGTATGAGCTTTCGTGTGCATGCACACTTCTTCAGATACAGTGAAATGGAAGTTTCCAGGCACTTATGTAGAGAAGGGGTGGGGAGGGGTGGGGATGGGGAGGGGGGATCACTCAGAAGGGTGGTGGAAATGGGTGATTGACTGACTGATAGCTGTTGATGACCGCAAACGACTGCAAATGGTTTTGCATGAAAAAGCAAGGGTTGAGATGGCTGAAGATCGCTTATCATGTATAATGAGATAAGAACCCGATATCTCTGTTCAAACCAGGTCCCTCCATGGTTTTGAGCTTGGTGATAAGTTGCAATTCAGCAACTTCTCTTTCCAGTCTATTTCTGAAATTCTTTTGTAGTAAGACAGCTACTTTGAGATCTTGTATAGAATGTCCTGGGAGATTGAAGTGTTCTCCTACTGGTTTTTCTGTCTTCTGGTTCCTGATGTCAGATTTATGTCCATTTATCCTTTGGCGTAGGGTTTGGCCTGTTTGTCCAATATAGAGAGCTGAAGGGCACTGTTGGCATTTGATGGCATACACAATGTTAGAGGATGAGCAATTAAATAGTCCTGAGATGGTATGTTGGATGTTGTTGGGGCCAGTAATGGTGTTGTCTGGGTGTATGTGGCAGCAAAGTTGGCATCTGGGTTTATTGCAGGCTCTGGTACCAGTGTCCATGTTAAGTCTGGTGGTTGTATTATTGTGGGTGAGGAGTTGTTTAAGATTGGGTGGCTGTCTGTAGGCAATGAAAGGTCTTCCTCCCAGAGCTTGAGAAAGGGAGCGGTCATTGTCCAGGAGAGGCTGTAGATCTCTGATGATGCGTTGTACTGTTTTAGCTTGGGAGCTGTATGTGATGACTAGTGGTGTTCTGTTATTTTCTTTTTTGGGTCTGTCTTGCAGCAGGTTCTCTCTAGGTATCTGTCTGGCTCTGTTGATCTGTTGTTTAACTTCATCAGGTGGATATTTTAGTTCTAAAAAGGTTTGCTGTAGATCTCTTAGGTGAGATTCTCTGTCTGTAGAGTTGGAACAGATGCGGTTGTAACGTAAGGCCTGGCTGTATACGATGGATTGTTTGGTATGTTTGGGATGGTAGCTAGAAGCATGTAGATATGTTTGTCGGTCAGTTGGTTTTCTGTATAAGGTGGTGTCTATACGTCCATCCTGTATTTTTATAGTAGTGTCCAAAAAATGTATTTCTTGCATAGATTGGTTCATTGTTAGGTTGATGGTGGGGTGAAAGTCATTGAATGTCTGGTGGAAGGTTTCCAGGGTCTGTTGTCCATGTGTCCAGATAATAAAAATATCGTCAATGTATCGCAGGTACAGGAGAGGTTTGAGTGGGTAGGAGTTAAGGAAACGTTGTTCTAAATCTGCCATGAAGATGTTGGCATACTGTGGGGCCATGCGGGTGCCCATGGCTGTGCCGCTGATCTGGAGGAACAGGTCATCACCAAATTTGAAGTGGTTGTGGGTAAGGACAAAGTGGCAGAGTTTGGTAGCAAAGTCCGCTGTGGTTTTATCTGAAATGGTGTTCCTTATGGCTTGTAAACCATCATTGTGTGGGATGTTGGTATATAGAGATTCCACATCCATAGTGGCTAGTATAGTATTGTTAGGAAGATTGTTCAAATATTGTATTTTCCTCAGAAAATCTGTGGTGTCACGTACGTAGCTGGGAGCACTGATAGCATATGGTTTCAGAACAGAGTCCATATAGCCGGAAACACCCACTGTAATGGTGCCAATACCTGAGATGATGGGGCGTCCTGGGTTTCCTGGTTTGTGTATTTTGGGTAGAAGATAGAAAGTTCCTGGCCGAGGTTCCGCTGGTGTGTTTGTGAGGATCTGTTCTTGGATGTGTAGGGGTAGCTCCTTAATAATCTTGTTCAGTTCTTTTTTGTATGCTTGTGTGGGGTCTGAGTCCAATTTCATGTAAAAGGCAGTATTGGAAAGTTGTCTGTGGGCCTCTTGGATGTAATCAGTTTTGTTCATGATGACGACAGCTCCACCCTTGTCTGCCTCTTTAATTATAATGTCTGGGTTGTTCCTGAGATTTTCTATGGCTCTCCTTTCAGCATGGTTTAGATTTTGTTGTAAGCGATGGTGTTTTCTGGTCACATCCGTTTGGATTCTGTGGCGGAAGCATTCGATGTACAGATCTAGTGTGGTATTGCGTCCATCAGGAGGGGTCCATGTGGAGTCCCTTTTTGTGTAACTTCTTTTTGGTGGTAGTTGGTGGTCAATGTTCTGTTCATTGATGCGTTTGGAGGGTGATGGTTGTTCCCCAGTAAGTTGAGAGGTGTTGTGTTGTGGGGATGTAGTTTGTTCTACTTTGTCTTGTTCTTGTGTGTGATGAAAATACTCCTTCAGGCGTAAACGGCGGAAAAATGCTTCCAGGTCCCCGCAGAACTGAATCATGTGTTGGGATTTGGCAGGGCAGAATGATAGTCCCCGTGAAAGGACGGATTCCTCAGCTGGGCTGAGTGTTTGCTGTGAAAGATTGACAATGTTGTTGATCTTGTTTTGATTGGTGGCCTGTAGGTTGGAAAGGTTGCAGAGTTTTTTATTTTTCTGGTTCTTCAGTAACTCCAGTTGAGAGTGGTAAATGGTTTGTTTTTCCTTGTGGAACTTCTGCCAGGCCGGGTGATTCCTGATGGAGTTCTCCAGTGCAGAGAGTTCCTCCTTTATTAACTTCTGTTTGGAATACAGAACGCCGATAAGATGTTTCAGCAGTTTCTTAGATAAAGTGTGGCATAGTTTTCTGGCATATTCTGTGGGATAAGTTGATTGAAGAGGGTTCTTAATTCTAAGACCCTTAGGTACAATGTCCAGGTTTTTGCATTTAGATAGAAAGAGGATGTCAGTTTGTACCTGGGCAAGTTTCTTGGTGAGGTTGATGGACTTCCATTTCATGCGGCTCAATGTGGTGCCTTCCATAGTTCTGGTTACAGGTAGGTAGCCGTGTTGGTCTGGATCGAAGTAAAATAAAAAAATTCCTTCAGTAGCACCTTAAAGACCAACTAAGTTTTTATTTTGGTATGAGCTTTCGTGTGCATGCACACTTCTTCAGATACAGTGAAATGGAAGTTTCCAGGCACTTATGTAGAGAAGGGGTGGGGAGGGGTGGGGATGGGGAGGGGGGATCACTCAGAAGGGTGGTGGAAATGGGTGATTGACTGACTGATAGCTGTTGATGACCGCAAACGACTGCAAATGGTTTTGCATGAAAAAGCAAGGGTTGAGATGGCTGAAGATCGCTTATCATGTATAATGAGATAAGAACCCGATATCTCTGTTCAAACCAGGTCCCTCCATGGTTTTGAGCTTGGTGATAAGTTGCAATTCAGCAACTTCTCTTTCCAGTCTATTTCTGAAATTCTTTTGTAGTAAGACAGCTACTTTGAGATCTTGTATAGAATGTCCTGGGAGATTGAAGTGTTCTCCTACTGGTTTTTCTGTCTTCTGGTTCCTGATGTCAGATTTATGTCCATTTATCCTTTGGCGTAGGGTTTGGCCTGTTTGTCCAATATAGAGAGCTGAAGGGCACTGTTGGCATTTGATGGCATACACAATGTTAGAGGATGAGCAATTAAATAGTCCTGAGATGGTATGTTGGATGTTGTTGGGGCCAGTAATGGTGTTGTCTGGGTGTATGTGGCAGCAAAGTTGGCATCTGGGTTTATTGCAGGCTCTGGTACCAGTGTCCATGTTAAGTCTGGTGGTTGTATTATTGTGGGTGAGGAGTTGTTTAAGATTGGGTGGCTGTCTGTAGGCAATGAAAGGTCTTCCTCCCAGAGCTTGAGAAAGGGAGCGGTCATTGTCCAGGAGAGGCTGTAGATCTCTGATGATGCGTTGTACTGTTTTAGCTTGGGAGCTGTATGTGATGACTAGTGGTGTTCTGTTATTTTCTTTTTTGGGTCTGTCTTGCAGCAGGTTCTCTCTAGGTATCTGTCTGGCTCTGTTGATCTGTTGTTTAACTTCATCAGAAAAAGCAAGGGTTGAGGGTAGGTTGACACTGGATGAGTAGAGAACTCATTGGGATTTGAAATCAGCTCAGAGGTGACTCCAATTTCTGGGGTGAGATCTGCCATGCAGAGGTATCCCGTGGCATTACACAAGGTGATACACCTTTAAAAATTATATCCTGCTTTTCACCATCTAGGTCTCTAAGCAGCTTACAACAATAAAAATATACAATGTACAAAATTCGCAACATAGATTAAACCTCAAAAATGTAAAACCCCAGAAATTTAAACAAAGAAGATCAGAAAAAAGTTAAACCCAGCAACATTCATGAAGTAAAAAAACCCTGAAATAAAATGGCTTTAACCAAGTGTCTGAAACTCAACAGGGGCAGTGCCTACCTGACGTCTAGTGGGAGGGAATTCCACAGAGTTGAGCCCACAACACTAAAGCCATGAAATGTTGTTGACATGAGTCATGCTTCTGGCTCACAGAGAGCCGCTAACAGGGGTCCTTTCCCTTTAAAGCTGACTATTAAAGACAGTAAGGTGGGCAACCCCGCAAACCCCGGTCTCTACAACTACATTCCATGCTATTGCTTTCAATGAGAACTATTCACAACTAACACTTGCCAGATTGTGCCAAAAACCTTTCTCTGTTTAAGCACAATCACCTTATGCTTTTTATGATTACCTTATGACATTTATTAAGTATGCTTGGAGCTGTTGATGTTTTCTATTTTACTCTTTCATCTGTGTCTATGTGCTCATTTTTCAAGCTTAGTGGGGGAAATGGCAACACATTTGCCCCATGCCTTGTTTCAATATGTGGCATGATTATGGAAGCTGCTTCCTCATACGAGGAAGCCTGATGAAATTTCAAATCATTCTAGTCAGCCAGATAAACTAAACCAGGCTTCCACAGCTTGAGCTAAACACAACCAAACAGCCATGTATCAGAGTCCATCAGAGACCAAGTATGCATCTTGCTTTGGCTGTTGCCTGTAAAACATGGGACTGGCAAACACCTGGCAGATCACTGCAGGCGGATGACGGGCTGTGCTTGGCTTGGTGGTTCATAAGTTGTGTGGGCCTGAGCAGAATTAATCCTGTGGTCTGCCATCATGTGCTGCCCAGCCACTCCTTGATATGTGCAATATATCAGTCTTAAGCCTAAACTTCACAGGGCTCTGATATACTGCCACATTCTTTTCAGTATCAGGAAATTCTATACTGTATACCCAGTATAGATGAATGGAATGTTCCCAAGTATTGGAGATATTGTGGTTGTAAATCTGTGCCTGCGCACAGAGGCCGTTGCTTACCTGAACTGCACCGAACTGTGAGCAGTGCCAGATTTAGGACAGTGCAGGTGGTCCCCAAGGGGGTGCAAAAGTGAGAAGGACAAAAACTGACAAGATCCGTTTGGGGGTGCCAAATTTTGGTCTTGCACAGGGCAACATAGTACAAAAGATGACCAAAGACTGCCCCAGATGTGAGGGGGGTTCTGGGGAGGCTCTGAAAGTCATGAACTGATGTCTGAGAGCACTTTTGGATTGGATGAGGGCAAGGAAGCGAAAGCTATAATTCAGGTCAGATAGAGGTACTGGTGAGGAGATCTACTTCCTGTTCTGAAAGGGACTGTGCTCCCCACAAAGCAGGACCCCTGTCTACTTTCATCTCTGACCATCCTATGTTATTGTCACTTTTGGCCTTGAAAGCCAAATCAAATTAAACTCTCACTGCTGTAGTTTCAGCCTGGTTTTTTAAAATCTATCATAGCAAAAAAAAATTGAAAAAAGTGTATTTTCTTTTTATCTTGGCTGTTTATTGTTTTACTTTTTATTATTATAAAATGCAGTGAATACCTCTGTAGAATGATAGAGTCAAAATAAATCCATAATTATAATGGTGGTGATACTGTGTAAACCACCTGAGTCAGAGAATTAACACAAAGGATCAATAGGGAGACCAGGTACAAAGAGGTCAGGTGAGCCATTTGGAGGAATGGATTAAGACCAGGAAGGGCTGTGCATGTTGTGGCCTTGTGAACTGGGACAACGTAAGAACCAAATGAGCATATAGCATAGCCTGTCTTGACCATTCAGATCACCTGTTAGCCTCCATCCATCCTTCCTATCTCTTAAACAGGCTCCGCTCAGGGGCGATCGTGTCAACAGCCGTGGTCATTTGTCCATTCCTGAGATCCACCAGGGCTTCAACATTATTGCCATGTGTGCAGCCCTGCCTCTGGATGTGGGCCCCTGTCTTTTATAAACAACTATATACATGCAATGGCAAATTATTGTTATGTCCTGATATAGGGAGCGTCTTTTTCTAGTATGCCTTTTTATCCACCTTTCCTTCTTAAGGAAGTGGTTCCGCTGACAGATAAACAAGCTTTCTATCAGAAAACTTGCTTACCTGTGCAGTAGGTGTTTCATCTCTTTATCAGCATTACAAGAATGGCTGTTTTGCTTTGTCCCCAAATGGAGAAGGAGGTAAAATTACTAAGCTGCAAATGTGTGTGCCTGTTTGCAGAGTCTTACCATGGAAACTGATATCTCTCTAAAATGCTCCCCTTCATTCCAATGTCACTTCAGAGAGGACAGGCTAAAAGGATTATTTGCCTGCTCCTGACCTGCCCTCATTGTCTGAACAAGCAAAACGACTGAATGAATGGTGTAATTTAACCTCTGAGGAGATAACAGGATGAAATGTGTCCACCAACATTTGTTATTAGCATTTCCCATGAAGTGTCTGGGTTGGTTTCAAGGGGCCTTAGTCACAGATGGATATCAGGAACTCTCATAACTGTGGCCTGTTCTTACCACTGAAATATAGGGGCATTGCTGTAGGATCAAGCGGCCTAATATATGGGACAGGAATACTAGATTTCAATACTTTTAATCCTGAAAACATCCCGATTCTGAAATGACGAGGCAACATTACTTGATTTCCATTTGTATTTGCTAAACAAATGGAAAATGATAGGTTATTGGTCATTATACACTAGACTGATTGGCAGATGGGACCAATCACAAAATGCCAGATCCACCACCTTCATAGACTCTGTGTAATGGAGACAGGTCCTGCATGATGGGCAGGCACACACTGCAACGGAACACTGCTCTCTGTTGGCTCACCTTATGGAGCAAATGTACAAACCCAGAAAACCCAGGGAGAATTCTGCCAGAGCAGAGCAGCCCTAAGTGCATTAGAAACTGCTTAGATGAGTGTGCTTTTGAGTTTATTTACTTAGCTATTTCTAGAATATACATCCCTTCAAGAACAGGTTCATAGCAGCTAGCAAATATAATGACTCATAATAATAACCTCAGTGGTTTGGAGCACCACCTTAGGTTTATGTGCTAGTTGTGTCCCCTCCTGGACCAAAATAGTATGGCCGTGGTTATTCATGCTCTTGTAACTTCCTTATAGGATTAATATATTGAAGCTGGTTTGGAAACTGCAGTAAGTTCAAAACACAGTCATTGCATAGCAACTGAGATCATGTTTCAGCTCTACTGAAACAGCTTCACCGACTCCCTTTCAGAGCTCAGTGAACTGTGCTGATGCTTACCTACAAAACCCTTCATGGCTTAGGGCCAAGGTATTTTTCAGATCATCTACACCAGAGGTTTTCAACCTTTTTGAGTCCGTGACTCCCTTGACCAACTACATTCTTTCTGCGGCACTCCTGTGGGGCTCAGGAGCCCAGTTATGCCACCCCTTGTCTGCAGAGCTGGCAGCCTCTTGCCCTTTTTCAAACACTCTCCCTTGACTGGAGTGTTCCCTCAGCCTCCTCTTTTGTCCCCTTGCCGTGGGAGTCCTCTGGGCAGCCACAACTTCCACCCCTGGTCTCTGAGCTGCCACCCCCACCCCAAAGAGAGGTGCCTCCTCACACCGTCCCACAGAGGCCTGTGAAGCACCCCTTGGCCAGCCCCAGAAGCACCATTCGCCTGGGGAGCTTGTAGCCAGGGTTGCTGCAACAAACAGCTGTGCAAGCCTTTGGCAGATGTGGGAGGACATCAGAGGACGGAGGGAAGGAAAGAGGAACAGAGCCCAGTGCTGCCCATGGCACCTCTAACCATCATTCAAGGCACACTGGATGAAAACCACTGATCTACACCCATAATTGATCTACCTGATCACTGAGATCATTATCTGAAAACCCTGCAATCTGAGGAAGGGAGGGTGGCGACCATGCCTTTAGAACAGGCATAGGCAACCTCGGCCCTCCATATGTTTTGGGACTACAACTCCCATCATCCCGGACCCCTGGTCCTGTTAGCTAGGGATGATGGGAATGGCAGTCCTAAAACATATGGAGGGCCGAGGTTGCCTATGCCTGCTTTAGAATGTTTCCCCAGGGAAATTGGGGAAATGTAGGTATTTCTCATGTGAATTCTATCAGATGATACGTCAACCAGTAAGATTGGATTTTTATTTTGTACACACATGTGGTGTGTGCTATTACGCTCTATTATCAGAATGTTATTATTTGCTGTGATTTCAAAGTGAATTCAAAGGTTAGGTATTTCTTAACAGTGCACCACTTCTTACTACTTTGTTGTTATCTTTCTCAGGAGAGACCATGGAGTGTCTCTGAGGGTGAAGCCAAATCACTGGAGAATCACAGCAGCTGCTGTGGCTGCAGAGATTGGTAACTTGTAACTGCTGCCTCCCACATTGTTTTTGCCATGTTAACAGCATCAAAGTGGCCTCTCTGGGGCACAAGCCTGGGCAGTATGTATGGAAGTACTGGGCTGCCCAGGCAACCCCTTCCTCTTGGCCCTGCTGATGTGGTCCAAAGAAAAGCAGAGCAAGACGCTTGGCACCAGCTTGGCTGCAGGAGTTGCCAGAAGGAGGCATACAAGACATATTACCATTGCTTAGGAGTCTCTGAGCTGACCTGCCACTTTCATCTTCAGGTACAAGTTTCCTTGTGTGCAAATGGCTAAACATCAGGAAGAACTTTCTGGCAGTTACAGCTGTTTCACAATGGAATGGACTCCTTTGTGTGGGAATGTTAGGGATGTGGATTAGGATATATTATTAGATAGACCCTATCGAAGCTTGTGTTATCAAGCTTCCAATATCAGCAGAGTGACATTCCCCTTTTGTGCGCAGCAAAAGTGTGTGTTTAGGTTTGTTAAAACCTATACAACAATATTATACTTCCTGGCAAATCCCCTTTGTCCCTCTTAAAAGAAATACACGACACAATAGTCTTAAAATAAGATAGAGTTTACTCACATGACATCCTGAGTTAACAGCATAATCTCAGAAAGGCAGGCTTGCTTAGAAAAGTTACATTTATGTACATGTGGAGACTACTGTACTTAGTAAAGTAAGGCTCCATTTGGTCTCTCTCTTGGCAGGAAGCCGAGAGAGACTCTAACGCTAAGATGTTGCTTCTCTGAAGTGTGTGGTCCAAGAGAGGGAAATGGCTACTGGCCAGTAAATTTATCTGCCACCTTTCCCATCTCATTTGCATGTGTGGAGGAACAGGAAACTGACCTGGTCAGGTGTTCCTCCATGTGATCCTCCATGTGGACACTCTGGGAAGTGTTGTGACTTGTCTGCCCCAGTATTCCATCCCACACTTTGGGAGGTTGTGGACTCTCCTTCCTTGGAGGTTTTTAAGCAGAGGTTGGATGGCCGTCTGTCATGGATGCTTTAGTTGAGATTCCTGCATTGCAAGGGGTTGGACTAGATGACCCTTGGAGTTCCTTCCAACCCTACAATTCTATAATTCTATGAAATACAGATTTGCTTGCTTTTTGAAAACTCTCCCCACTGACAAAAATAACAGCCATTTTTTTTATTTGACTGATCAGTGGTTTGTTTCTTTGGCAGCCGAAAAGGTTACAAAAAAAACCAGAGCAAGCCGCAGCACATCACTGTCTTGGATTCTAGCCTAAATTTTGCATTTTGCATTGAGAACTGAAGTTTGCAGGCTACATATCAGAAACAGCATGTTTCTAGGTAATTAGTGTTTAGAATCAGTTTGCGAAGCTAAAGCGGCTCCAGATTGCAATATACTATAGAAAAAGAAAAAGAAAAGTTTTGTGTGTACATGTATGTGGATGCCTTCATGTACAAATGCCAAGTTAACATCTGCAAGTAATACACGCTCTGCTAAGAGCCATAATATTGTCATGGTTATGGCCCATTCACTAAAAATCATATGTGTTTTAAGCTTTGCATTGTTTTGCATAAAAATCTTTCTTAGGGATAGAATCATAGAATCATAGACTTGTAGAATTGGAAGGTGTGGTGTGTATTATTACTAGAGCAGTCAACATTTTCCTGAAACAATATATCCTCTCCTACCTTCCTTAAGATTCCCATGGAAGGGACCATGAGGGTCATCTAGTCCAACCCCCTGCAACTCTTTTGCCCAACGTGGGGCTTGAACCCACAACCCTGAGATTAAGAGTTTTACACAAATAGGGGCACAAGCTGCAACTTTCTACAGCTCCCCATACCTGCAAGTATGTCTGCTGTCCTATTTCCTCTGTTCTCCCAAACCAAAATGTGTGCAGTAATAAGATGGGGAAACATGTGGCTCTCCAGATGTTGCCAGACTCCATTTCTCCCAGCCAGTATGGCCAAATGCTCAAGACTGGAGGGAGTTGTAGTCCAGCAGTACCTGGGAAGCCGCTGAGTACCTCACCCCTGCAATATAGGCTAGGTGAGAGTGCCTTTAAATCCTCCAGCCTAGGAACATTTTTCTATGACTCCCCTCCCCCAATCCCTGTGTTGTGATTTAGCTGCCTTATAGTTTGTTTGCTGATTGATCTATGACATTTTACTGTGCTCCACTGTTTATTTAGTTGTGTTGATAATGCAAGTCATCACTTGGGGGGGGGGGCAATGATATGGAAATAAATTGCAACGATAAATAAATAAGAACAAAGCTACTTGGTATGTTCTTTATTATGACTTTAGTTGGGAAAGGTCAACATTTAATCATTAAAATAAGTAAAACAATTTCACAATTCCTCCTGTAGTTATAAATGCAAAATAGCTTGTTAGAAACAATAATTTAACTAAAACATTTCATTGCATTGTGACATATGTGAACACCTACAAATCTAACCCAAAATTTCTCAGTTCTATGCTGTCTGGAATATGTTTTTCGGTGTAGGGCCCACAACAGGCATAAAATTGGGTCTTTGTGTATGCTTTGGTTCCAAAGGAGTTCCGAGAAGCTGTAAAATGTGATATGGTCTGCACAATTCTGCTTTCCAAAAAATCTCAGCTTCTCTTTTTCTTTCTCTTTCCCTCCTGCTCCAGTCCCTTTCTTCCCTTTACTCCCCCTTCCCTTCCCTATCTTTTACTTTAAGAATTTTATGGCTATGGAGCTATGCTTGAAGCTGTGTGGGTAAAAAGCTGAGAACTCAGGAGGGGCTTCAGTGCTCTCTATAGCTCCTTAACTCTCCCCATGACTTACTGAAGCAGAATAAACTGTGCAGATAGTAAGGAGGCAGTTATCTTTTTTGTTGAAGAGTTTGGATTACCTTCTTGCGGATTTCTTACTTATTAATGCAGTATGCACACACTTCATTTTCATAGCCTGATATTTAACTATTTAAGATATTGAAGGACGTGGGCATAGCAAGGGTGTTTGTTATGGGGCAGGCCTTTGGGGGGGGCAGAACCTCTGCAGATCAGAGTAGATCCACTGAAAGTAATGAACATGACAAACTTAGGTTCATTAATTTCAGTGTGTTTGCTCTGAGTATTACTTACTTGAATACAACTCTTTGAGTTAAGAAGATCTGTGTGATTTTGCACTGAGGATTTTATTTTCTAAAACTACCGACATATTTTTGTGAGTTGATAGGAAAAGGTTTAGGGGTGGCCTATTAAGGACCCTGACAGCAAGTTTCAGAGGGGCAGAAGTTGTGCTAAAGGGTTTAATAAATGGCTGTCATTATTCTCACTTTGCGGAGATGGAAGCCTTAAAAGGTCAACAGTATTCCACAGTAAAAGTGCCTTTCCCCAAACCATCCAAAATCCCAGAACTGGAAGTGATAAAGATGCAGCCCAATTCCTCCAAAGTGCATCCTTTTTTATATAAATGCATTTTAAGAGCACATTTTAAAAAAATAAAAACAGCAACTGCTTGGAAGGACTAACAATTTTAAAGATCACAGTAATTTATTTTTTTACAAAAATGTTTTACCCTTTTTTCTCCTGCTCCAGCCATAATGAAAATTGTTCCTTTGTAATGCTCCTGCTTGCACTGACTGATCGCCGAAGAATGGATGCTTTTGAATTATGGTGCTGGAGGAGACTCTTGAGAGTCCCATGGACTGCAAGAAGATCAAACCTATCCATTCTGAAGGAAATCAGACCTGAGTGCTCCCTGGAAGGACAGATCGTGAAGCTGAGGCTCCAATACTTTGGCCACCTCATGAGAAGAGAAGAATCCTTGGAAAAGACCCTGATGTTGGGAAAGATTGAGGGCACAAGGAGAAGGGGACGACAGAGGACGAGATGGTTGGACAGTGTTCTCGAAGCTATGAACATGAGTTTGACCAAACTGCGGGAGGCAGTGGAAGACAGGAGTGCCTGGTGCTCTGGTCCATGGGGTCATGAAGAGTCGGACACGACTAAACAACAACAATGTTCCTGTTTGCACTGGGAGGAAATCAACCACTGACAACAAGGAAGTAGCATTATTCATTTAAATATCATCATCAGTAATCATGGGTAGTACTCTCCCCCATGAATTTTTCTAATACGCCTTTACAGGCATCTACAGTGGTGACCATCAGTAAATTCCATATATTAATTACATGTTGTGGGAAGAAGTACTTATTGTTGTGTGCCTGATTGTGAATTCTACCAGGGTTGTTTCTTTTTGGGGAGGGGGGGACATGTGTGTATCTACTTTCTCCAGACCATGCATAATGTCATAAATTATATCATGTTTCCCTTAGTCGGGTTTTTTCCCTGCAAAACTAAAAAGCCTTGTTTGGCTTCCTATAAAGAAGTGTTTAGATTTGCCCTTCCCCACTCCTACTCCCAGAACAGCTGAACAGCACAGATGCCAACGATCTAACAGGCGCTGCTGTGTACATGAGTACCAGGGTCATGGCCATAGCCTCAAGTCCCATCTAGATCAAATATTGATGATACAAGTTTACCTTGCCACTCATGCTCCAAGTTCATGCACACATCTTAACTTCAAATAATACCCCCGTCTGTCAATAATATGTCTGAATTCTAAACAACAGTCATTGCCTCTATTCACAGACCAGAAATTATTGCCTTGCAAACATTCAAGCCAGTATGAATGCAAACTAGGCTTAGCATCCAAGAGTGAAGTCATTTCACTCCTCCCTCAAACTCTGAGTCTTTTTCAGCATTTATAATCTGCTTAGCCACAGAAGCATCTCTCATTCCCTATGTCCCCATGTACTGTCATCTCTCATTCCCTATGTCCCCATGTACTATCATCACCTCTCATTTTATAGGTATCACATTTTCTATTATTAGCCTACTAAACTTTGCTAAATATCATGGGCCACATCACATGACTCCACTTTGATTTACTGATAATCTGGCACAATAGAAACATCAGTCCATATCTTGAGCAAAAGGCACTCAGTGCTTTAAGAAAAGACTACTTTCTTTTGCGTAGCGAAAACGTTTCCTCTGTATTGGTGGTTTTTGGTGGTACATCTGAACATGTTACTTATTTAAAACAAAACTTGTGGTGGCAGCTGTGCCGGCCAGTTTCCAGTAAATTGGTCAGAATTAGCCATCTTCCCAAGAGGAGATTTACTAGAAGGAAAGTGTGAAAAATTGTAATGAAGCTGACAACATCTTAAGTTTATGTGAATTTAGATCATAGGTGCCACCCACACCCCATAAAATATTTGAGGGGACCAGGCCCCCCAAAGTTGCCATCCAAATGATGTGTGTGCTGTGTCATGTGATTGGTTATGTGGGATGGGGTTTACATCATGATATGTAGCCAGACTGAAGCACATTGTTATCAGTTACAATTTTGAACAGAATTGAAAGCAAATATCAGGCGGGGAGCACAATAATTTCTCTCAATCCACAGACATTTCATGAAAAGGGAGTCTTGACCACAAAGTATAAATTAATTTCTAACACAATTTAAAGCAAACACTACACCCAGAGGGAATAATGTCCTGATGGGAAATGTGATTATCCTGAAAGAAGGTACAGAAACAGAAACAGCCACTGATGTCCTGGTGCCAGTTGAGTTTGTGAAATTGAAAATAAAAATGGTTGGCTGGGTGAAGTAGTATGATAGTCATTAGTATGAAATCCTCTTTTTAAAAAGGACTTAGGTGACATTTGCCTGCAAGTGTAAATTCCCATGGGCATTACAGCTTGATGCTAACCTGCTACTTATGAATGCAGAGTAAAATGTTGTGTGCGCAGGTCACATCTTATATTGGTCACATTACATTGGTCACAAGTCACTTTCCATAAAACTTTTTTTTCAGTTTCCAATAAACATTACTATAAGTTTGATGCTTAACCCCTGAAACATTTGCTCTTTATGTATATTGCCTTTTTAGAGAAAATGCTTACCCAAGTTACAAATAAATTCTTGAGGTTGCAAAACTGTTACATTTGTCAAATATTTTAAAACACAATGAAAATATATAAACTACTTCTGACATACTTCTTGGTTCTTTTTGTTGGGACGATCAAGCCAGCTAACAAAAAAATGGTTTAATGTCAATTGGAGTTAAATAATATTAGTTAAAACTATATATATATATATATATATATATATATATATATATATATATATATATATATATATATCCCCCTTTGTTAGGAAACTTGCTCTTTAAACCAGACAGAGCTGTTTCTGCCCCTCCCCAATAACCACTCATGGCTCAAGCAGCTAAATCACATCAGCTAGTCATACCTCCTTTTGAAGCTGACTCTTATTCTAAACAGTTGGGGACTGTAGATACACAGCAACATTTTGCTACATTGTCATCTGAAAATGCTGCAGTTCATCTCTGTAGCTGTTACCACAATTTAGTGTTGGGTTCCAAACCACTTTATGACAGCTCAGAGTCAAGTGATTGCTCACTATAGGCACCAAATGATAAAACGCATCAGTGGCAGCAACAAGCAAAGTTTATGCCTCTGGGATTTTTCCAGACTTCCTCTGAAAAACATTGTTAGCTAGTTTGTTAGCATTTATTCAACATTTACAAGAAGTATTTCAAGTGGTGTATAGTGAGCTGAAAAAGGACAGATTATCAATTCCTCATTTTAGTAGCAATTATTTGACAACTGCTGTTTTCCCACCTGGACATAACTGACCACCATGACTAGAATTTATTCTCCACTGGTTTTAAAAGCAAATTGCGTTCCAACTTGTAGCTATTATTTTATTTTATTTAATCATTAAAATATTTCTTCCTCTCAGCCAAACTCTCCAGAGATCATGATATGAGCTGGTTTATAAGCAGAGTAAAAATTTTTTGAACGAATTCCTATTTTGAACGAATTCCTGTATTTTGAAAAAAAATATGAACAAATTCCTATGCCCCACAAATAACCCAGAGATTCATTTAAAATAAAAGGGACACACTTTACTCATGTAAAAACATGCTGATTCCCAGACTGTCCACGGGCCGGATTTAGAAGGCGATTGGGCCGCATCTTAGTTTGGGGACCCCTGGAATGGAACAACCCATAGGATCATCTAGTCCAATGCCCTGCAATGCAGGAATATACAGCTGACACTTACAGGACAGGATCAAACCTGCAACCTTGGCGTTGTCAGCCCCACACTTTAACCAACTGAGCTACTCAGTGTGAAATCAACAGGGCTTGCTGCCAAGTAAACATGGTTAGGATTGTGCTGCTAAGAAGGTCTTCATGAGAAACAGAAGACCAGAGAAAGGAATGAAGTCACAAACAGAAGTTTTTGTCCATCTTTTATTTGTTTGCTATAAAAATATAAAATCAGAGAAGATCAATACAGACTTGTCCTTTTACACTAGGGGTTAGAGGCATGTATACACTGGCAAAAATAGGGATTTCACAGCATAAAGTCAGGGGGGGTGTAGAAAGCCTTGGGAAAGAGAGGGGAATCCTATGTGCCTGCAGGCCACAAGCCCAGAGCAACGTTTCTCTTGCCACCTCATGTTTTTAAAACATGCCTTTTGCTCACATTGCCAGTACCAAAACGCATCACAATTAAATTAAAAAGAAGAGGGGGTGGAATCCTCCTTCAAAAAGAAGATAGATCCACCTTCGTTCGTTTTGCCTATCTTTTGATGAGGAAGATTGTAAATGACAGAAACTGGAGGATACTATTCTTTTTTGTTTGTGAGAAGGCATTTCTCAAATATAGGGAAATGTTTTTCAATGATTCATTTTTGTCCAAAAGAAAAAGTGCTTCAATGACACTTTGAGGCCAGACCCATTGGAAGGAAAAAGTGAGCCCTGCGGTGAGGTGAAGTTGCAGAGTTGGCCAGCCGGACTATGAAGCAGTAAACTTTGGGTACTAAAACCCATAAAACTGTCTTTTATTTTTAAACAGATGTCTTGGAAAAAGATCAGTTGCCCTTTAGAATTCTTTTTTTTTCCTCACCTCAGTTGGGCATTTGAATGTCTGCAGCCAGTGACCAATAATGTTTTCTTGGGGTTCCCCCCTTGCCCTCAGCGGTATAAAAGGTGGCGGTGGCAAAGCATTTGTGGTTCGTTGGTTTTCGCCCATATACCCCTCTCCTTGGCCTTGATACCCTGCCACCCACCCACCAAGGACCTCTGGTCTGCGATCCAGTCAGCTTGGGGCCCCCACCACTGCTGCAGCCTTGCCAAGGGGCCACAGCTTCTCATCTCCTCACGGCTGGCTTTGCAGGGAAGCGGGGAAGAGTTGCTCAGGCTCTTTGCCTCCTCCAAGCTGCCTTCACCTCAGACGCCATTTCCCGCCTCTTTCTCCTTCTAGGATGAGGAGGCTGGGGCAGAAAGTCCGTGGATGGCGGCTGCCAGGGAGTCTGCTGGGGTTTTGCCCCCAGGGCTGGAGGCTTGTTTTCTGTCCACAGCTGCAAGACAAGGGGGGTGGGTTATTATTATTATTATTATTATTATTATTATTATTATTATTATTATTATTATTACCACCACCCTGCCTTTCTCCCTGACAGGGACTCATGGTGACTTACAGGTAAAAAATAAGAGCAGTTAGAAACATAGGGGGAAAACAATCATTAAAAACAATTCAACCTTGATAGAATTAGAACACACACACTTATATATAATCTAGTAAAACTGTACAAATAATTACAGTACAGTAATAGTATGGCAGCCCTTCCATTAAAGAAGATAAAGAAAAGTGTGAAGCAGAGACACAACAGTGTAGCAGAGGCACAAAGGTGTGCTCAGAGATCACACCCATGTTTCCTATATAATTAATTAATTAATTAAGGCCCCAAATCCAGCTGTAGTTAATTATAACCCAACATCTGTACCTCGGGGATGTGGTAAACCTTTGTCTCTCTTCAGGTGACAAAAGGCCCTTTGCCTCATGGAACGCTCTGCCATACAAATCAATTCCAAGCACATGGAAAACTAGATATTAGAAAGAAAGGCCTTCCCCCTGCTTTCCTATTTGTGGGAAACTTTTGTTTTCTCTTTTCTTTTTCATTTCTTGGATGAGGAAACGTTCTCCCCCCCCCCCAAATATTTTTTATTGATTTTCAAACATTACAAATTACAAAAATTCACAAAAATAAAAAAACAAAACAAAAAAGATTAAAAACATAAAAAAGATATAGATAGATAGATATCTTTATTTCGGCTATAAGCCCACAGAAATAAAAATAGATCAAAAACATAAAACGCACATACACATTTCTGATACATAAATGAAATGTAGCTATAAAATGATTACACCATCACGTATAGGGGGCGCAATCTTTAAATATCACATATGATTACTGATAATAAATCAAATAATGTGTTAAAATAGCAATAATCGTGGAGCATTCCAGTTCGTCTTTTGTGCGAAAGAACTGAAATCAGAAATCTTGCTACCTGCAATGTTCTGTGCGGGTCATTGTCTTGAAGCACGCATGCTAAATGGGTCTCAGAATGTTTATCCGCCATCTCCAAAATTATTGGATTTAGAATGCTAAAAATCATATCAATTCTAAAATTTTAATTAACATTGTAGACTTCCTCGATTCCCCTCGCACTGGGTCCATTTTTAACTCCAAATTAAGCAATTTTCATTTATTATCTTAAATCATTCTAACACATTTTTTCATTATCTCACAACTATTTCTATTCTTAAAAGCATCGACTATCTTCCACCCATAATTCATCTTAGTCCAAATCTGAATTTATTTTCCCATCCATCTATCCTCTATTTCTCCCCTTTGCCTCAAATTTATACCCAAAATTTTTCCATACATTCAAATATTATTTCTTTTATCATAATAACATTTAAACACTTGGGGTCTCCCATATGAATCCGCCAGTTCCATAGGTCATTCCAGTTTCGGGCCATCTTGATCAGTCAAAAAAACCCAACACACATCCATTATTACTCCTCACCCCACTCCTGCTCTTTCACCACCTATCCACCACTCTCCCTTCTTTGTCCCCTGCTGCCTCCCCAATTTCCTAGCTGTTGCCCAATACCATCCAACTACATTTCCACTTTTCAGCCCTGTCTCAATTTTGGTTCCCCTTAAGTTCTGGCCCCAATATGGATCCTGTCCTCCCTCTCTCACTGGGAGGGCATTATTCCATGTTGGTTCTTCTTTGAGGACTCTTTGAATCAAGTATGAGTCCTGTCACCCCCCCCTCTCACTGAGGGAACAATGTTCCATGCAGCTTCTTCTTCATCTTTAAATTCAATTACATTGTCCGTGGCTGATGATTGTTCATCTTGCTTCTCTTCATACTTCATTGAGATTAGTCCTTTCTCACTTTCCGCACAGTTCTGTTTTATTTTTTTAATCTGTATAGTATTCTGACGCAGTTCACTTTTAAAATCCAAAAGCAATTCCAAAAGTTCCTTTTGAAAGTCAATAAAGTCAGATGTTGTTGTGTCTACTGACATCCTGGTTGCCTCCAATTTCATGGGAGCAGCACAGATTACAGCAGGAAATGGCGCAGTTCGTATTTCCAAACTTCAGAAATAGAAATTATGCCCGATCTGGTTACACACTCTCATTTTTAATTCTTCTTCATATCTTAAAACTCATATATCCATTTATGAAAAGAGCTTCTGTCAAACTTCTTATTCACAACCTTATATTTTACGTTCTCTTCAATGTTGACAGTTTTCAGCCTCAAAGAGATAAACAAATTCCATCCAATTGTGATGTCATAATGGCAGCTCGCTAATCCCTCCAGGGACCTGACTCCAGCTTCCAGGGGAACTTTCCCCAGACCAAATTAAAGAACCTTTACAGGGATTTTGCGAAGTTCAACCTTTCTCCCCTTTACCCTGCCTTAGGGGGAAAGTTTTAAGTCTGATTTTTGGTAGTTAAAAACTTCCTGTCAGCTTCCCGGCTTTGAGCAAGTTAACTGCGTCTCAATTCGCTCAATGGGGGAAATTGACTTCCTTTTTTAATCTCCTCCCGTGTCCAAATCTTTTCAATTAAAATTTTTAAAAGCTTTTTCCTTTACTCACGGTGCCCAATGTTTTCAAATCCTTTGAATCTGGAAAAATCCACCGCTCCACAGGCTGCCGGCTCGGAGCTTCATGTTGTGAGGGTAGCAGATTAGCTCAAGGCACCACGTCTCCACTCCTCTCGCTCTCGGCTCCCTTAATAGGGCTTACCGGGGAGCGGAGGAGATCGAAAAAGGTGCTGCTGAGTCCCCACGTCTCCAGAACGCTCGATCTGGAGCTCTTTCGGGGGTCCGCAGCGCTCACACGGCTCCCCCCTCCCTAACAGCGCTAGAGAATCTCGGAGCTCGAGATTCTCCCGCCGGTCAGAAATGGCGGTAGACTAGAAGTCTGGATGAGGAAACGTTCTTTCCCTATATATCCACATGTAGTGGTACAACCCAGGCACACATTTGCTGCCTCAAAGAGAATTAGGCCTTTAATCACATTAAAAGCCAGGACTAAAGGGCACCATCCATTATCTTCCATTGAACTTTTCTTAGCTGGGTGAGACTATAAGGACTGGACAGGGTAGCACAGGTATATCTTGGGTTGCTTCACACTTAATGGTTTTAAGGGATATTTGAGGAAATGTTTCCATTTACCCAATAAAGCTAACATTTGAATGTGACAGAGAGTTTGCATATGTATTACGCAAGCGATTTGGCTAGGAGTGCCTAAGGCTTCTCTAGGATATGTAAGTACACATTTCCTGCTGCATAATGTGTGAAACAATTATATGCACACTGGGGAAGAGTGTCCCAGTCAGAGTTGCCAGGCAGGCATACATAGGTGTTGAAAGATATGCGTACATGTCATGACTCTTAAGTTATGTACACTTGGTAGGCCCTACTTACAGTAGCTGCTGTGTGAAGTGGGAACAGACAGTGGCAGGGAAATTTCTGCCATGGGGACAGTGGACAGTTTCTAGAACAATCATCAATCCACAACCTAGCAAGCTTCATAACACTGGTTACTTAGAATCCCTGTAAAATTATTTTCCTTTCACTGTGGGGAATCAGAGCAAGTGCTCTCCTTTGGCAAACATCAGCAAAGGAGCCAATGAATTAAAATAATTGGGTCTTCCTCAAATAACAGTATTTACAAAACGAGTCCCTTCACAGGTTTTACTTGATCTCCCGCCACCTCATAACACAGTACTTGATATCTAGAACTGTCAGCTGGCTGTGTGATTTGCCTCCACTGAAAAGTTATGTGAGCTGATAAGAAACCTCTTTTGTCTCTATGATCTGTGGCAAATCATTCACACATGGAAGTCACCACTTGACTGCAGCTAATGAGCATGCATGTGTGAACATGATCAAATTCTGCTACACCTGACAATTCCAAAACACCAAGGCATATCTTAAACATGGAACTATCAGGGACCTGTGGTTTGGAACACACTATCATACAAGCACACTGCTCCCTCTCATTAGAAAAGAATGTGCACAGAAAAACTTGTCCTTGTAGCAATACCCACAACTTCACTTTCTACAATTTTCAATCTCATAGAATCATAGAGTGGGAAGAGACCACAAGGGCCACGCAGTCCAACCCCCTGCCAAGCAGGAAACACCATCAAAGCATTCCTGACAGGTGGCTGTCAAGCCTCCCCTTAAAGGCCTCCAAAGAAGGAGACTCCACCACACTCCTTGGCAGCAAATTCCAATGTTGAACAGCTCTTACTGTCAGGAAGTTCTTCCTAATGTTTAGGTGGAATCTTCTTTCTTGTAGCTTGAATCCATTACTCCGTGTCCGCTTCTCTGGAGCAGCAGAAAACAACCTTTCTCCCTCTTCTATATGACATCCTTTTATATATTTGAACATGGCTATCATATCACCCCTTAACCTTCTCTTCTCCAGGCTAAACATGCCCAGTTCCCTAAGCCGTTCCTCATAAGGCATTGTTTCCAGGCCTTTGACCATTTTGGTTGCCCTCCTCTGGACACGTTCCAGCTTGTCAGTATCCTTCTTGAACTGTGGTGCCCAGAACTGGACACAGTACTCCAGGTGAGGTCTGACCATAGCAGAATACAGTGGTACTATTACTTCCCTAGATCTAGATGCTATACTCCTATTGATGCAGCCCAGAATTGCATTGGCTTTTTTAGCTGCTGCATCACACTGTTGACTCATGTCAAGTTTGTGGTCTACCAAGACTCCTAGATCCTTTTCACATGTACTGCTCTCAAGCCAGGTGTCACCCATCCTGTATTTGTGCCTTTCATTTTTTTATTTATTTTTGCCCAAGTGTAGTACTTTACATATCTCCTTGTTAAAATTCATCTTGTTTGCTTTGGCCCAGTTGTCTAATCTGTTAAGGTCATTCTGAAGTGTGATCCTGTCCTCTGGGGTATTAGCCACCCCTCCCAATTTGGTGTCATCTGCAAACTTGCTCAGGATGCCCTCAAGCCCATCATCCAAGTCATTGATAAAGATGTTGAATAAGACTGGGCCCAATACAGAACCCTGTGGCACCCACCTCATCTCTTTTATCAAAACATGTCTCCTAGCACACCCATTAACCATTTCCTTCTCATACCTACCCAAAAGAAAGCTTTAAATGGATGCAACTAAATTTGTTCACATTCGTTCATTGTGATGATTACTATGTAACATTTACTGTCTGGTTCCTCTTCCCTTTCTTGTCTCTCCCCACTCCCATGTGTGTTCTTTTATTGACATTTGCTTGCTAAATCAGTAGGAACCAGTCTTTGACTCTGTAAACTGCTTATTTATAAGTATTTAATATATGATTTAAAAAAGAAAAACAACCACCACCAAAGGTAGATTGGAAGGAGGAAGAGGCAAGGTATAATATGAGCAGCAGCAGCAACAAACCCTTTAACATGCAATCTAATTCTATGTTCCTAAACTGGGTCCATTACTCTGCATTCTGCAGATGGATCCCTTCACTCAGCAACACGGTAAAAGGAGAAGCAGATGATTTCAGGGGAGCTGCAATAAATTCAGCACTTGAAACCTGGCCTACTTTTGGCAGAGGTTAAGAAGTACCCAGGATACCCTACACACCTGTGCTTAATACCTTCTGTACCTTTGCACAGTCATTTTCTAAATGCATTTACTTGGAATTAAGGTCTGCTCATTTTATGGGAACCAGATTGCTTCCAAATAATTTTGTTTAAGACTGCAGCTGCCCACTGCCTGCACTCCCCTTCCTAAATTAGAAGTAATTACTTAATTAGTATTAGAAGTGCTATTGATCTCAGTGCTTAAATGCGCTAGAAACATAAACCACAATGAAAACTTACAAACAAATAGTTTAAGGTGGTGATATGCCTAAACACAATGATAAACTGAACTGAAAAAAGACAACGTGAACATATTCTTGTGCCTGTTGTTTTAAATGTCTGCATGTTGTTGTTTTTAAATCAAGCCTTGAGCAACAACCCTACCCCCAAATATGAAGCACTTTTTGTTGCAACGGAACTCCCCAGAACCAAAACTCACATGTGGAAAACAATTTAGTGGTTCTCAAACTTTTATCTCTGGGCCACACTTTCAGAATAAAAATTTGCTTGTGCCACACTGGATTTTTTTATTGATAAGAAATACATAGGAAAACCAAAAGAAACAACTCCTACCAGCACTTGATTTATAACATAAACACAACTAATTTATAATACGATCATAGGGCATCCATAAAGTATAAAACACAAATCCTTCCCAAATATAATTATAAATCACCCTCTTACAGATGTACTTTAAAGTATACATGCAAACTCAACATGTAGAGTGAGCTTGCTTTTGCCAGGTAATCTCATTTATCATAGGTTTAGTTTGAGACAAACTCTCATCTTTTCACCAACACAAATAAACCTTTCCCTTTTCTGATCTTTCATATTTGTCGGAGTTGAAATCCCTGTTCACAACAATATGTCATGGAGAACTATAGAAGAATAGCCAGTGCTCTTGCTCTCATTCCGAAAATGTATATATTTCAAAATGCAAATTAAAAAAAAAAGATACTCTACTGCACTGAAATGTTTAAATGTTTCTTTGTCTTTGAATCTTCTTGCCACACTTGCTATCCTCTCCTGCCCCACCCCTGGAGAACCACCGCAGAAGCCAATGGAACAGCACTGATAATACAGCTCTTCCACAGCGCGTTAGAAGCCTTTGCACAATGCATCCTTCTCTTGCAAGGTAGCCTACTCATTCTTTGCAATAGGCTTATGCAGCAGAGGTTCCCTGTCGGTCTAGACAGGGTTCTGCCTCAGTCACCAATAAAGCTGGGCTGGGTCACGGATTTTAGCACAAAAAGGTCACGTGGTGAGAAGCTGAACTCCACTCAGAGCCGCTTAGGTCCCCCACACCCTCTTCTTTTCCCAAGTGCTTTTCTTATTTCCGGTTTGGTAAGTAAGGGAGGGGGGAAGGCAGGTGGGGAGAAAAGTCAAGTAAGAGCGGAGGATACACGACCCCCTTCCAAAACGCTCTAATCATCGGGTGCAACCCTCTCCTTATACGTGACTGGGACGTAGCAGGGTTTGAACAAGCGTTTGTGGTGACACGTGTACCGTGGGCAATTAGAGGTCCAAGTACCCTCAAAGATAGGACTGAGACTTGTTGTTGTTGTTTAGTCGTTTAGTCGTGTCCGACTCTTCGTGACCCCATGGACCAGAGCACGCCAGGCACTGTCAAATTCATGTTGGTAGCTTCCAGTCGTCACCTTCTCCTTGTGCCCTCAATCTTTCCCAACACCAGGGTCTTTCTCAGGGAGTCTTCTCTTCTCATGAGGTGGCCAAAGTATTGGAGCCTCAGCTTCACGATCTGTCCTTCCAGTGAGCACTCAGGGCTGATTTCCTTCAGAATGGATAGATTTTATCTTCTAGCAGTCCATGGGACTCTCAAGAGTCTCCTCCAGCACCATAATTCAAAAGCATCAATTCTTCAGCGATCAGCCTTCTTTATGGTCCAGCTCTCACTTCCATACATCACTACTGGGAAAACCATAGCTTTAACTATACGGACCTTTGTCAGCAAGGTGATGTCTCTGCTTTTTAAGATGCTGTCTAGGTTTGTCATTGGTTTTTTTTCCCAAGAAGCAGGTGTCTTTTAATTTTGTGACTGCTGTCACCATCTGCAGTGATCATAGAACCCAAGAAAGTAAAATCTCTCACTGCCTCCATTTCTTCCCCTTCTATTTGCCAGGAGGTGATGGGACCAGTGGCCATGATCTTAGTTTTTTTGATGTTGAGCTTCAGACCATATTTTGCGCTCTCCTCTTTCACCCTCATTAAAAGGTTCTTTAATTCCTCCTCACTTTCTGCCATCAAGGTTGTGTCATCTGCATATCTGAGGTTGTTGATATTTTTTCCGGCAATCTTAATTCCAGTTTGGGATTCATCCAGCCCAGCCTTTCTCATGATGAATTCTGCATATAAGTTAAATGAGCAGGGAGACAATATACAGCCTTGTTGTACTCCTTTCCCAATTTTGAACCAATCAGTTATTCCATATCCAGTTCTAACTGTAGCTTCTTGTCCCACATAGAGATTTCTCAGGAGACAGATGAGGTGATCAGGCACTCCTATATCTTTAAGAACTTGCCATAGTTTGCTGTGGTCGACACATTCAAATGCGGTGACTGGGACACTCTGGCTTAAATGATTTGTGAATGTCAGGCTGACAAGGACAAAGGCAGCTTGACTCCAGCTTCGAAACTAATCTGAAAGTGTCTTTACTTATGTAATTAAAAGCAAAACAAGAAAACCAATGAGCAAAGAGGCTGCATAGGTTTTAGAACCTGCTGCCACATATTTCCCTCATGCATTTCATACCGAAGTGCAACAATTCCTCCTTGCATGTTCCCAGTTGGAATTCTCAGACTTTGGCCACTGCAACTTTGAAAATAAATAGTAAGAGCGACAACAGCTTATTCTGTGTTTAGAGCGGTCTAGAGCGCTTCACATCTTTCATCCTGCCGTCCTTACCTGTAAGGTCAATCACGGTCACCCCCAAATTCCAGAGGGGAGAGAGGGGATGAGGCTGGGGCAAATGCAACTTGCTTTAGGCAATAGAATGAGTTCGTGATATAGGCGAGATTTAAACCAGAAGTGGCGGTTCCATTGCCAAACTAGAGCAACAGTCGTGCCTGTAAACGTTGCATCTCAGAGACACAGACTTTGGCTTGACTTCCGGGGCTCCTCTCCACCTGCTGCCACATTTAAAAGGGAGGGGGGAGCCGCGTCTATTCCGTAGGCATTGATTGACGCCACCTTTTGCCGGGAGTAAAGAAGTATTGTTTTTTTACGTGTCTAGGGGCCACGTAAAAAACAACCGCCTCAGGTCTGAGACATTAAAAAAAAAGGTAGTATCGACTCTGTTCAGCAGAAAACATCGGTTTAGCAACTGGGATAGTGGCCGGTTTTGTTAAAGGACTGCCAAAGGCAGAAAGGGTGCGCCCGCTTCTCAGTAGGCAGCGTAGAACAGTAACACCACAATCCTAAACCCACTGATTCCAGTGACACGGTCTAGGTGTATGTTTAGGATCGCAGCCTAACACTTGCATGTTCAGCAAAAGGAAAGCAGAAACGGTTTCCACTGTAAAATACACTCTTATGTTTTTTCTCTTTTTTTAATTCACGCTTTTATTACAGACAAGAGAGAAAGGACTAAGGGGAGATAACAGTTCATTTAAAATAGTTGATTCCCGCTAGTTTGTGAAACATGGTGCATTTGGAAAGACCAGACGAATCTGGCCATTAATGTGCCATGAAATATCCTTAACTTCAAGTAAATGGATAACAATTCACTTGAGTATGGAGCTATTTCCGACGGATCATTCGGTCATATATTTAAAAAGGCTGAAACAACGGGTATCTTTAGGATGAGGATTCAACATAGCTCAGTCCAAATCAACAGCAATTTTGTTGTAGGCTTCAGTGCATGTGAACTGGACCCACTAACTAGAAATTCGGTGGGGGAAAATAGCTCAGTATTATTTACAGTCCAGTCCTAATCACGTCTATTCAAAAATTATTCTCTCAGTAGGATCCAATTCCCAGTAAGCATTTTATTCTTAAAGTAAGATAATACATCAGAAAATTGGAGAGTAAGAAAACGAAGCGGTGTCTAAATTATAAGCCAGTTTGTTGTATTTGCAGACTTTAAAATCAAGTCATGAAATTAGTAGGTTACTTAATTAAACCTTCTTAGTTTATTTAAAAGAGAAAGAGAGAGAACAACTAGGCTTAAAGGTAAAGGTACCCTGATAGTTAAGTCCAGTCGCGGAAGACTCTGGGGTTGCTGCGCTTATCTCGCTTTACAAGCAGATGGAGCCGGCATTTGTCCGCAGACAGTTTTTCCAGGTCATGTGGCCAGCATGACTAAGCCTTTCTGGCGAAACCAGAGCAGCACACGGAAACGCCGTTTACCTTCCCACCGGAGCGGTAGCCTACCTATTTACTTGAACTTGACGTGCTTTCGAACTGCTAGGTGAGCAGGAGCTGGGACGGAGCAACGGGAGCTCACCCTGTCGCGGGGATTCGAACCGCAGACCTTCCGATCTTAGACCACAAAGAAAGAGCAACTAGGCTTACTTAAACCTATAACGCCTCGTGTAATACTTCTCTTTATTGCTTCAGAAAACAGACTTGTTCCCTATCAAGATTTATGGCCAACTGCTTCCATAAAATGATTACCTATGGTACTGAAATTATTATTTCTCTCAAATAAAATTAATCTCTGTCACTTCTCTGCGTGGAAGTGTGTGCTCTGTCTCATAGTATATTCTTAACCCATTTATTTTCTGTTCCATCGCCTGCAAGAAAAATATGCAAATACTTTCACTAGTAAGGGACCCAGGTGGCGCTGTGACCCAGGTGGACTTGCCGATCAGAAGGTCGGCGGTTGGAATCCCTGCGACAGGGTGAGCTCCTGTTGCTCGGTCCCAGCTCCTGCCCACCTAGCAGTTCGAAAGCACGTCAAAGTGCAAGTACAGTAGATAAATAGGTACCGCTACAGCGGGAAGGTAAATGGCGTTTCCGTGCGCTGCTCTGGTTCGCCAGAAGCAGTTTTGTCATGCTGGCCACATGACCTGGAAGCTGTATGCCAGCTCCCTCGGCCAATAACGCGGGATGAGCACCGCAACCCCAGAGTCGGTCACAACTGGACCTAATGGTCAGGGGTCCCTTTACCTTTACTTTCACTCAAAGGATGATTCCTAAAACTCTGGAAGGTTTTCCCAGAACTGTTCATTTTATTTTATTTTATGAACTGACACCTAAAGAGAGAGGAGGAGGAAAGAAAGGCATATTTTTCGAGTTAAGAGGTATTTCGAATTCTTTCTTGCTTTCTGTTTGGCTGACAGGCTTTGTAAAATATGTGAATTACTATATAAAAGTAAGTTTGGAAACGTCCACGTGGTCCACTGAGAAGGGAGAAGTAGGGTTTTGTTTTTTAAAAAACTTTCATTTTTGGTGGGCTCTTTGCTGACATTCTCATGAAACAAATGTCACAACATCACAGAACAAAACTGCCTTTTTGTCCACCTTCTTAAGATAGTACTATTCATACCAGGAAGTAAGTCTCATTGAATTCAGTGGTGCTGAGCTCTGAGTAAATGTGCTTCGGTTCTTACCAGACAAGTCCCAGTGATTGCAATAGGGGTCTTAACTGAATGAACATTATTACTACGGTAGTGCATACTTTTGACACAGTCATGTTCTAAGTTAGTAAGGATACGCTGTCACAAAAAGTCACAAAGGAAAAAGCAGAAGATCCGAACTCTGCCCTCGCTCAGAAAATTATCACCACTTTCCTTCTTTATTTTAACTTTTTAAAACATCTAACCCTTCCCGGCCACTTTCACGCACGCATGACGCACCAGTTTAGCGTCGTCAATCATTGTCAATAATTGCGCCAGGCTTAAATGGCTCCCACTTCGAGCTAATGCTGGGAAAAGGGACCACACACAGTTAGTGACTGCGCACAATGGATTAGAAAGAAAATAAAAGGTACAGCTATAGGAAAGGCGCTAGAATAGCTTTGTACTGGGGCGAAGGGATGCAAGGGGAAAGAAAATATTTTGGCAGGATGGAGATTCTTTTCCCACCCGGAAAGCACCTCCGATGATTTAGCTCCCACAGATGCCTGAAGAGTCACGGCAGCCCGAGGCAGACTAAAGAGCGGGTCTCTCTCTAGCGAGGACAGCAGTGACAGGCAGGAAATCCCCAAGGTCTCTTTTTCTCGCTCCTCCACGTGACCCAGCCTTGAGTCTCTCCCCGTGACATTTCCTACTGATTGGGGGGGAAGGTGCTTTGGCCTTAACTATCCCCCACCCGCATCCCTTTTGACTGCGCAGGAAATTATTCCTCTCCATGGCACCTACTAATTCTTCCCTCTCCGCCTTCGGCAAAATAGGTTAGTTGCCGTTGGCCTGGTCGCCAGCTCCCTCCCACCCAACCTCTCTGACTCTCTGATTCCGGGCAGGACTGAGCGCCCTTCGAAGTCCGTGGCTAGAGGATGGAGGCGCTTCCTTAAGAAAACTGGGCCAGCAAAGAATGGAAAAGAAGTAGCCAAGTGAGAGGCCAGGCAAGGAGGCAGCTGCCTCGCTCCGGCTCCCTTGAACCAGGCAGCCCAGGTTACATGAACAGACTCCGGTTAGAGACGCGCGCAGCCCCGATCTTCCTTGGAAATAAATCCCACTGTTTTCCATGGGGTTTCCCACCCACCAGATGAGTGTGTGTCGGGGTTACAATGCAGCGTTTCTCAAATGTGGGTCCCCAGCTCTTGTTGGACTACAACTCCCACCATCCCTAGCTAGCAGGACATTGCCAGAGGACAGGTGCCTCCTGTTCACTCAGCTGCCTTTCTCCCACCACCGCCCAGGCAAGCTGTGGACCGCCCTTCCCCTTCCCCTTCCCCTACCTTCTCGGGTGGGATGTTTGAAGGCCACAGTGGGAGCCGGGTCTCCCCCGTATATGGTCACGCCGGGGCCGTGGTGATGAGCCAAGGGGTTGCCTTGCGTCTGCCAGTGATGATGGGTCGGACTTAGGTAGCTTCCTCCCGGCCCGCCGTAGACTGCTTGGTTTGAAGACGGGTAGGCGCAAGGGGACAGGAAGGTACTGACTGCTGAGAGCCCAGGAGGCGGCTGAGAACAATAGAAAGAGAAAATATTAGATGGCGGCGCCTAGGAAAAGACAGGCTTAGCCCGCGGTCCCGATTCTAAACATTGTCTTGGAGGTAAACTAAAATGGATTAGCAATGCGGTTCACTTCCAAGCAAGCGACAGGAAACTGCGAGTCTAAAGAGAGTGCAAAAACACCTGCACAAAAAGACAGATAAGCTCTATTCTCCCTACTTAATGAAGACGCTCGTCCCGTTCTGGAATCCTCCCTGTCTTAAGCGCAGAAAGTAGGACAAGCGGGCAGATAGTTAGCTTTTCCAAGAAGTGTTGGCTCCCGCGAAATTTACATAACTAAACGCAGGTAACTTTATAAAAAACCTATATGCAAAATATGTGTTGCTGTAGGGGTTTTTTCTAAACGAATAGTAAGATTTTAAAAAGAAAATAAATACTGTGGTGACTAGATCTGAGTAGAAAGTGTCAAAAGTTTCCTGTGTCTAAAGGAAGGAAATAAAGTAAAATAGAAATGCAAATTTACCATGTGAGGCAAAGAAAGGGTTTGTGACAATAAGACATTCGAAAGAGCGGTTTGCTGTTCTACACCCACCCAACCACCCAGAGAGAGAGAGAGAGAGAGAGAGAGAGAGAGAGATTCTGTTCCACTTCTCTAGATTCTCCATCTGTGTGTTCTTTAGATATAAAGTCAGATGTTTTTTAAAAGGGGTGTGGGTGTGTTCAGACTCTCTTTTTAATAACTGCTTACAGCATTTTCGGTCATAGATATGGTATATTTTCCAGAGATCCACAGATCTTACATGAGTAAACGCACAACTGAACATTGACATTCTGCCCATCGCGCAGAAAGGGATGATCGTCGTCGTCGTACTTACTTTTCCCGCCTCTTCCCCCACCCAGCCCGTCTCTGCCATTGAATTCCCGGCTGGTCGTGCTGTTACCTGGGGGTACTTAATGTCTGCTTCCGCTGCTGATTTGTCAAGGGCGCTGACACCTTGCCCGGCAGCAGGGAAGGTGGTCCTATTCACACTTGGCCAGTCTTCTAGTTTGGGAGGGTAGGCAGAGCCATCTGTCCCAGCCAGAGCGCCTGGGATGGGAAAGAAATAGATTAGGGAAAATATTAACTCTCAGGACAGATGAGCTGTACCCTCCGAGCAGGCTGGCTCCCGGGGGGAAAGGAGTGACAACCTTCGAGGAAGAACCCAAAGGTCGTTTGATTCAGTTCTCAGTCTTTCCTGTGCCGGTAAAGGATTATTCCAGACTTCTTTTTATTTCGCCCCTAACTGTAGTGCAACAGACTCGTAAAAGAGGCTAACAACAAACGCAATCCAGATTTATTTATGAAACGATCGTTCCCAACATCGCCGCTGCAGCCTCTGTTGGGGTGGGAAATGCTTCGAGAATGAATTCTGGCGGACTGGGGAGGCCGGGGGAGCTGAGCTTTCTGAAGACAAGGGGGGCTCTCGGTGTTTTACAGGCAAGCTGCTCAACCTATCGGCTCTGAACGTCGCGTAAAACGCAAGGTTACAAACTAGGGTGATCCGAAGGGGAAACATATAGAAGAAAATGCAAGGCCTTAAATTGCAAACAGCTTTTGCCAACATTTCATTTGAAACATATCTTCCACCTCCATGCCTATTCCATTTACACGGACCGGGTTTTTTGGCTCCCATATCCTTCAGGGGGCCCATTTCAGATTGTGGGATGGGGCGGGTGGAGTTGTTCAGTGAGCAGAAACGAGGTTCAGCAATTTCCTACTGCCTGCTCTTCGATACATTCAATGTTAAGCTGGCGGGAAATATATTTTTAAAGCATTTGGGACTCCTTGTTTTATAGTTCAGTTCAGTAGAACTGTTACCGACTCAGGAGAAGCGGGCACCTCCTTTAGAGTAAAAGGATTTGTGTGTGTTTGGAATGCGTTGCCTGGCGCAGAGAGACCCATTAATTATATGGGGCTGAAACCAGATAGAGGTGCTGGGAGTGTGTGGGATGTCTCTTTCCTCCCTTTTTAATAAAAAACAACAACCTGAAAGATGAATTATTCCATTAAGAACGAATAATTTCTATACGTCTGTGACTGGCTGAATTTTATATCCACAAAGTGGAACATTCTCTACCACATAAAGTCTTATTGTTATTATTATTTTAAGAGAGAACACAGTTTCCTCGTAACGAAACGTAGTAACAAATCAGAGCCTAAAAATACAATATTCCAAATAATTTGCTGCCGCTTCCTTCTAACAATGAGTCTGTGGGTCGTTTGGCTCTCCTGAAGTTCTAGAAAATAAGTAAACTCTCAGCGAGAAGCGTTGGAATAAATAAACGAGTCTTTCTCAATCGGAAGATGAGTGAACATTTCAGGAGGCAGGGGGAGAAAACCCCTCTCCCACATTTGATATTTGCAAAAAAAAAAAAAAGTAATCACGAAATGAACTTGCTGGGTCCATTTTTTCCCTTTCCTTTTCTCCTAAATAAAAAAGGAAGGGGAACAGTATGAGGGCTCCGAGCTTGCGGTTGGCAATCTATCATCGCTACGAAAATATTTTCCACATTTTTTCATAAGAAGTTCAAGATGTCCGGGCCTTCTTTGCAACAACAGCCGGAGTTCTGTCTGCTGAATTTTGGCCCTCCGGGTTCTTACAGCAGCAGCTTCCAGGGCGCCTCTGAGCTTCCAGTAACGAGGTGCAGGAGATATTAACATGTGGCGCCTTGAGACGTGGGAGCATCTCATTCAAATCCCGGCTCAGCTATGAAAAAGACCCTCGAGCAAATCGCTAGCAGCTCTCAGCACAAAGCAAAGATGGGCGAGTTCTGTACTGGAGAGAGCGAGGGGTGGGGGGAGAAAATATTTCGCCACATCCAGGGGTGTAATTTAGAAAGGTCAGAGGAGCACCCAGGAGTTCTATACATGGCTTTCGACAGAGTGACAGATGGGTGTCATGCCAAAGGCACAAAACCTTTTGTTTATCACAGGACAAACAAAAACAAAACTGTCTGACTCGTGTTGAGAAACTTGCTATAATTATTGGTAAGTAATACCAAGATTGGTAAGTAATACCAATACGTGGGCAAGGCTTGTAAATACGCTGCCTTCTTTTACCACGGAAGTCTTGAATACGTATATTCAGACCGGGGTCTTTTATGGTTGCTGAGACTCTTATCTCCCTCGCCAGCTTCCATACACATACACTTCACAGCGAAATGGCGCCACAACTACACAGTTGTGTCAGAGGTGGCGGGCCATGCAACCTACTCTAAGGGCCTCGCAGGGCACCTGCTCCCTAACTACAAAGAAGAATTAACACTGACTGCTGTACAGTTCTCTCTTTCTTTGGGAAACAACCTTGTTTCCAGTAGCCATCACTCTGGTCCAAGTTTGGAGAAGCTTCGCGGGGACCAGATCAAATGGCTGCATATAGACCCCTCTGGCTTCCACGACCTTCAGTTGCCCATCACAGGTCTAAACTGCCTCAGGAGATTGTGATGAAGAGCCATAGGATCAGAATGGGCATCCATTGTTGCATACTAAATCTGCAATCCTATGTACACTTTTTTTTGGGGGGGGAGTGTAAACCCCATTGAACTCAGTAGGACTTACTTCCGGGTATGCATGAATATTCGGATTACAGGAATGGCGGTTGTTTGCTTTCTTGCATATGACATATTTTGTCTCTGGGGTGTGTTTGTTTTTAACTCCAGACTCAAAACGATGACATTAAATGAAATAGTTCAAAAGCATGACTGGAGAAACTGTTTTTCTTTGGTTGGGTGCTTCTCTCTCCCTCCCCCTTCACTTTTTTCACGCACACACTCTCAACAGTAGACCCCTTTTGCATTTAAAAAACCACCGGCTCCCTCGGCCAATAACGCGAGATGAGCACCGCAACCCCCGAGTCGGTCACGACTGGGCCTAATGGTTACTGAACTGCCCGCCTTTCCCTCCCTCTGTTGCCTCTCCCGAGTGCTGTTCTACATTGTAGTGTCCTCGGGGCAGCAAACGATCTTTGTCGCCCTTCAAGAAGCTCCATGCGCCCTGATGGGGAGTAATAACAGCTCCGCCGCGCCGGGTGCAATAATGCATCCCCTCCCCACCCTGGCCCACTCACCGCTCTGCTCCATGAAGGTGCGGATGCCCAGGATGTTGCTGACTGAGTGAGCCGACGGCCACGAGCGCGGGAGGCTGACGTGGGCGGCGGAGACGGGCGCTCCGGGGTGGCTGCCCATCTTTGTGCCGGCGGATGACGCAGCGCCGGGGTAAGGATACTGATAGATGTGATTGTAGGGCAGGGTGGGCTGCGGGGCAGGTTGCTTGCAGCCGCCACTGCCGGCGTCGTAGGCTCCTCCGGGCTGAGAAAGGTTGCCGATCTTGTTCCTCAGGATCCTGCTGATGGAGCTCACCGAAGGCACGTTGTACTTGTCGCAGACGCCGTCTGCCAGCAGCCGGTCCCGGATCTCCCACGCGAAGATGCCCGGGTCGCCCTGCTTGTAGTCTCGGATGTGCTTCACCACGTTGGGCGTGGTGACCCTGGGCTTGCTCCCGCCGATGGCGCCGGGGAGGATGGAGCCGGTCTCGTTGTAGCGCGCCAAGATCTTGCTCACGCAGCCGTGCGAGACGCGCAACTGCCGGCTGATGTCGCACGGCCGGATGCCCAGCTGCGCCAGCTCCACGATCCGCAAGCGGATGGCGTTGGGCAGCGGCCTCCCGTTGACAAAGACGCCGCCCAGCTGGTTCACTTCGCCGTACGTTTGCTCTAGAGGCAACCGGGGAGGAGGGAGGGGAAGAGGAAGGGAGAAAGTGCTAAGCTCTTGCGATTGTGGCCACGGATGAAGGAGACCTGCCTGTTGGGACTTAGCTGAGGGTGCAGCACCCTCTTCTAAAAATAAAATACTATTATAATTGTTCCAGGCAAAGCTATCCAGGGCAACGATCACTTACTCCTTCAGCATCAGGAAATGGAACCCCCTCCTCATTCCACGCGGATGAGTTAAAAGAGGCGGAAGGAAAGGCATTTCCTTCATAACGAAACTTCTCTGAACGCGAAAGCTTAAGACCGAATAAAATATTTTAGGGTGTAAGTATTGGGAACTCCCTGCCACCATTTTTTTTTAAAAAAAGAGGAATGGAGACATCTACAAATAGAGGAGCAGTAGAGGGCTTAATGGAGGGTATTGGCCATTACTGTATAGCAAATTAGAACCTCCGGATGCAGGGGCAATCTACCACGGACTAGCAGATGCACCCGATGCTTAGGGAGAATTCGGATTTCCAGAGACATCTGGCTGAGCCTGGCGGGAAGTAGATTGCCGGCTAGCATGGAATGGGGCCGGCTGGTGGATCCCAGCCGAGAGCCAGCCGGTAGCGGGGCTGCGGCGCGGCCGCTTCCTAAGCCCAAAGCGGCGGCCTAGAGAGAAAGGCGGCTCCTGGCTCTCTAGGCGAAAGCGCTCCTGCCTCTCCCAACTCTCCCCGCAAGCCGCGTGGCAGCCGGCTGGCCGCTGCCCTCCGTCCCCCTGCCCACCGTCGTGGGGCCGACCGCTTCCCACTTACCCATGGCCCGTTAGGAGAGGCGCCCGTCGATCCGCGGCCTCTGCCTGTCCGTCCCGGCGCCGGGAAGCGGGTGCCTCGAGCGCCGAGCGCCGGGCTTCCTCGTAAAGCGCCTTGGCCAGCCTCGCGGGACCCCTCTCCACGCCTGCGCCCCCGGACAAGTCTGAGCGATGGCCGGGGCAGCCCACACGCCCCCCTCCGAGGTGCGCTGCTCCGCATCCGACGTCGAGAGGGGACACTGAACCCGCAGCTCCGGCCCGGCTCAACTTGACGTGTCTCCCACGCCAATCTCCGGGCTCGCGTCGGAGGTGCCGGCGCGGCTTTGGCCGCTCATTGGCTCTCGTCGGGTGTTCTTGGCCCGGCGAGGTGCGGCGGGCAGGGCTTGCCTGGGTTCCGCCCCGGCCGGAGCGCCCCCCCCCTTCCTGCAAGTCGAGCCGGAGCACACCCAGGCCGGACTTTAAGCGGCCCAGGCAGCGGGGTGCACCTTCAACCCAAGCCGCCACCCCGCCCTCTCCATCTCCCGCCGCCAGACGATCCCTCCAAAACACCCCTGGAGGCGGTAGAGAATGGGTGGCGCCCTCTTTTGAGTCACCATATATATTTCCCCCAATTAGGTGGTCACTGTCCTCTGGGTTCCTGTTTGGACAAGAGGGCCCGATCTTTTTGGAGGACAAAAAATGATTTCGCCTCGGTTGGGCTAGAATGACCTCCGCCAAGGCAGCGAGGTGGGTGAGGTCAGGTAGATCGCCTGTCACTTGCAAATGTGCCCAGGTGGGCAGGGGTGGTCTCAGCGACCCGGTGCTAATGCGGCGCGTTCCTGCGCAGTTTGCGCGAAAGTAAATCTGCTTATGTTGAGGGCTGGGCGGGGTGCTTGTTACTTTCAGTGACGCCGCATAAAAATAAGCATATTTATTTCCAATTAAATATGTATACACTCGAGTTGCACGACCCATTGGATCCGCTTCCTTTCGAGTAAGTAGGCAAAGACCACTGGTTTCTAGCTAAGCAGGTAGTCAAAGATTGCGGTTGTCTCCTATTCTACACATCTCTATCAAAGCAAGCAAGCAAGTAACCCATGGAAGGAAGCCCCACAGGTAGGACCGGGTGTGGCATTGCTCTCACCTTAAAAGGGAGGGGCTGTTGGAAAGACGAGATTTTCCTCCCCAGCATGTTGCCTATTTTTTTAACATATCAGGATCTTGTCATGTTCCTCGGAAGCAATTTTTTTAAAAACTCAACTTTCTTCTCAGACATTCTAGCCCTGAGATTTCATCAGAGGGCAGATTTCATCATTATGCAGAGTATATTATTATTATTATTATTATTATTATTATTATTATTATTATTATTATTACTTTCAGAACAGTTTCCCCTTTATGACAGTCCCAATAATTTCATTGCGATCCTCATCCAAACAATTGCGCTTAGAAAAGGGTGAAACGAATATATATATATATATATATTAAAAATTCCATACCGATTTTGAAAGATTATATGTCATCTAAAAAGCTGCGAAAGACAAATCATGTTGCTTTATTCTATCAATGCGCAAAATCCAACACTGGATCTGTACGGGATTTCTTGCTTTTGCTAACAAGCATAGAAAGAATCCGGGTGCACTAAACGTATTTTTGGAAAGCTTCTTGCACGTTTTAAACTTACTGTATTCCTATTAACTCATTGATCAGGATAAATTTAGGACGGTATCCCGCAACTTGGAATTATAGGAGGTTTCCTGTTATGTTAATTGGCGTTGCTGCTTTAATTCACTCCGTTTAGGACCTTGTCGCAATCCTCCGGAGTGAAACACCTTGCAGGAACCTGCTGGAGCCGCGCGAAGTCTGACAGCTTCTCCCGATGGCGGTCATTTGCTTCGTTTGACTTTGTGTAAATGTTTATGCAGGCTGTGGCTTGCTAGCCTTGCCCCACATTAACAGATAGCAAGGTGCGACCTATTGCATGTCCCATTCATTTCGGTGCGAGAAGTTAATCCTCTTCAGTTGAAATCAACGGGGCTTAAAAGTGCCTAATTAACTTGGGCATGAGCAGCATTGTAAAGGCATGCTAATTGTCTGGACGTCAAAACAGAAAAAAGGCAGAAAAGGTTTAACCAGAATTAAAGGACAAAGCGATTGTTGCTCCTGTTTACTCGTCGCTGTTTTATGAATGAAAACACCCCGATCCTAGTACAGCACTCATTAAGCACGATCTAGCCAAACTTAAACTCTTTTGATTCTAATGGGAGACCGTTAAGCAAATGCTTAAAATGCTTCACAGCTGAAATCAGCGGGAGCTGAAAGATAAGCTAGAGGCATTGGTTTCAACGGAATTTGCCAAATAACTTGTGCTTAATAGGTCGCAGCGTTAGAGAACCGAGGTCTCCGGCCAGTGCACACTTAAGAGAGAGCAGGAACCATGAAACAGGGGAGCTTACATCTGAGAAAACATGAATAGGATTGCACTGTAACTTCGCAACGTGATCGCAGACTGGAAAGACCCTTCTCGGTTGTGGTATGAAATCGGGCTGCCGCTTCATTTCTCCCAAGTGTAAACATAATGCACAGCCCCACATACTTTGTAAGAATTGTAAAAAAACACAGAGAGAAAGAGAGGCGGGGGGGGGGGGAGAGAACAATGCCTTTATTTTCCTCCCTTCCTTCTTAAAAAAACGTATAAAACGCTTCCTCCCCTTTTTGCACTTTGAAGGCTCCGAGGTGCACAATTGAGTACTGGTTCTGGGAGAAAGGAGCGATAACAACAACGACGACGAGTTCAGAAGCGATGTACTCCAGGATAGTACTAGTAAAAGCTTACGCACATTTTTTTAAAAAATAGTTCCCATTGTGTAGAGCGAGACTTTCTCTAAGATAAGTGATTATGTTTTCAGCCTGAAAGACGTTCCTCTCTTCCCTTCAGAAAGCGCCGGTGCGGAGTACTCCCCAAGCATGTTTTAGCGAAAGTAAGGACTAATGCTTTCAATTGAGCTCACTTCCTACGCAATGTGCATAATTTCAGAGCCCTAGTGCGGAGTGCACATCCCTTAGTAGCTATCAGACCGTGGGCGTTCATTGCTGGCTGGTAGGTATCCTGGTGGTCCGAAACCCTTTGAAATTCAGCTCTAACAGCCTGATTTTTTAATATACATCCTTACGAGGAACGGAGTTTCTGTGCGTTCAAAGAGTGCACAGGATTGCAACCTCAGGGCATAGTCCCATGCACGTATAGGACTGCACATGCAATGATGTGATCTTGGGTATTGCGTAGCAGATCCCTATGACAACTCGCCATCTTTGGACACAATTCCCAGGACGCTCTCCTCGCGCGAGTCCCATTGGAATGGATGAGGCGACCTCAGGAGAGCCCCGCTCTTTTTCTCGCGTCCCGTGCGGTAAGCAGGCATCCAATGTTCACATGTCAAGCGTTTTTATAATGGATACCGCTTTTTCTTCCCGCAAAGGCTCACAGATGGAAAAGATCAGGACGGGGCAGATAATAGCCTTTCCCTGACGCTGACCCTGACCTTTTACCTTGACTGGCTGGTCCGAAATAGCATCGTTAGCTGGCAAGCAACATATATTTATATGTCAATTAATAGGAAAAAGGGTAATAAATAACTGAAGAAAATGACCAACACTCCATCGGAGTTTCAAAATATACTGAGAAAGGCATGTTCATGGAGCAGTAAAAGGAACGTGCGTAACGTTGATTAAGCATAATGTCGGATTAATGTGGAAAAGGCATAAACGGCAAGATCCACATAGAAGTTGTCTAGCAGAAAAATCGGGTTGCAGCTGCGGCAGTGGCCCGGGCAGCTTTTCTTCATTTCAGCTCCGCAGGATACTGCCCAGGGGCTTGAGCGCGTGGGGCGTAATAAAATCTTTTGGTTTTGCGAGCCAGTGCCGTGCAGTGTTGGACTCTGGAGAACTGGATTCAAATCCTCGTCCAGCTCTGTCTAGAACATTGAATTGTCTAGTGCCAATCTGTTAAAGCTGTGCTCGGGATAAGAGGGCTCTGGATGGCGACTAGCCACAGTCGGAGGCAGCAACGCTACTGAATACCAGTTGCTGGAAGCACAGGAGCGGAGAGCGTTTCTCTTGCGCACGAATCCTGCTTGTGTTGTTGCTTCCCACCATACGTATCCGGTTGGCCACTGTGAGAACGGGATGCTGGACTAGATGGGCCATTGGCCTGATCCAGCAGGCTCTTCTTGTGTTCATAAATAGGAAGCACCTAGAGGTCACGAACCTCCCGGGGATCCGAAGTGCTTTTGGTGGCTTGTGACCAGAAATCCGCCCTTTGAGCAAGAAATTCGGAAGTAATTATGGATTATTTCCTCATAACCGCAAAAGATCTAAACCCCAGATCTGTAAACCCCGCCCACCACTTTAAGACCTGGCATCCTGACTTTGAAGGATAATTCTAGGGCCTTACAAATCAGATGGATTTGATGCGTTTTAGATTCACACCAAAGTTAAGCAGTCATCTCCCAAGTTCACTGAGCTAATCGCGGGATGAGGTGGGGGAGGGGGAGGAATCAGAAGCGTCCTATCATCTACTACTACTACTACTACTAAAAATTTTATACCGTATTTCATCGCAGGGTGGTTTACAACAATATAAAAACACAAATATAAAGTTAGGCACACTTAACGTGTCTTTGTTCTTACTGTATAATACTCAGCCTCTATATGAGAAAGGCTTGCTCTTGGCCGTAAAGCAAAATGGGCCGGATCCAGAAAAGCGTTACTGCAACTTACTGGCACAGATACTTTTTTGTATATAAGGAGGTCCTTCCTCTTCTTCCAAGTCCCCTTGATCCCCAGACTTGAGAATGTTTCCTTTTACTTATTTATTTCAGAAAATTTGTATGCCGCTTTATTGAAGAAAAAACCCTCAAAATGGTTTACACACCTTTGAGCAGACGCTGTTAGGACGGCGCATTCTGTCTCAGAGCGGGGCAGAGGGCAAAGTGTTGACCTTTTGTCGCCCTCTGTCGGAAATCTGAGTTCCTTTTCGGCACACCTACCTAGCGGACTTCTTCGGCTACGAAGTGATGCTCAGATACAGTCATAGAATCATAGAATAGCAGAGCTGGAAGGGACTCCGAGGGTCATCTAGTCCAACCCCCTGCAATGCAGGAATCTTTTGCTCAAAGTGGGGCTCTTTCTCCGATCTCATTTCCTGTTTGTAACGACTATCTAAAATCCTAGTATGAAAACTCGCTATCGTGATACATGTATTTGTGCCACAAAATTATGTGCCTGTCGGGTTTTTAAGCGGTTCTCCCTCCCTTCCCCTGGATAAGCCGCTGGCTACTTAAAGCGTCACGGAGACGTGGAGTTTTCTAATTTGGGCTGGTATAGAGATTACATTCACGGAAAGCACAGCAGCAAAGTACAGCAACAATAAAAACAGAACCGAGATGGGTAGGTCAGATACTATACTACCCTGCCTTCAATAAAATCACTTCAACCTGGCAAGTCAAAAGCGGAAGAGGACGGTGGGGACCGGGGGTCTCCAGTTTTTCGTGCCGCGGGGATGTCCATCGGAGCGAGGAGTCCCTCAAGCGTCTCCCGTGGCAAGCTGCTCCACAGCACTGGTGCGGTCACGGAGACAGCCCCACCTAGTGGTGGCCGCTCGTGTCCACGGAGACTGGTTGGGCAGAATTCAAGGCTCCCAGGTAAGGGTGGAGCCAGAGTCAATGGCAGGAGGAGCCAACTCATCCTAATCTCGCCCCTCCCCCGCTGAGATCTGCAAGGGCAACACTGAGCGTGAGGAGGAGGAGGAGGAGGAGGAGGAAGCTGGCAAGCAGCACTACTCCCTGGACTGGTTGTAAGGCAGGCAGGGCAGAAGGCAGGCAGGTGGGAATGGGATGAGGGCAGACGGAAGTTGGTGGAGCAATGCTTCATTTGTTCTAATGGACCAGCCTCCACTGGCCCCATGTCCCTTGGAGCAAACCAACCGTGCTTCTATCTTGGCTGGGGCACCGAGATCGCATTGAAGTGAGTGGTCAGACTGGGAGGAGGAGGACTTGGTTCTTCAACTTTAGTTGCCAAATAAAGAAGCCAGCAGCTGTCCAAAGTGTGGGATATTTACATTGCAGTCAAACCAACAATATGGTGTGTGGCTAGAAAGGCAGGCACAGAGGAAGTTGGGTCTCACAGGGTCTACAGGAAATCCTTCCTATGAGAGCCACTCCCACTGTGTCCAGCCAGGTAAAGGGGGCCAGTCACCCATGCCTGCTCTTCCTTCTTTTGCCTCTTCCTCTGTTTCCTGAGATCTTGTCTCATCTCTCATGCCTCATCCATGACTAGAGATGTAGGTCCATGTTCTGAGTTGGAGACATAGCTCAGACTCCACTTTCATCTGAACTACAACATTTCCTAGAGTGGACATGTGGGGTAATGTTTAGTCCAGCGAGTCAAAAACTTCCTGTTTCCTCCTGGCTGGGACATACTTCCTTTGCATATGACTAGAGGTGGGCGTGACCTTACCTGCCCAGGTAACAAAAGGGCAGGGCACACAACACACACTCTCTCTTTGATTTTCTCCTTTTCCATCTTCCTTTCGTTGTGTGAACTGCAGTGATTGCCAGTCTGCAGTCACTGGAATTAATCCCCATATGGGGTAGATCAACATGTACATACTTTGTAACTAAGTCTGCCTTCAGGGATCCAACTGTGAACTGATGATGTGAGTAAACTTCTTTTATCTACTTTACACAAAATTGTGGGGGTGTTTATTCTTTTAAGACGGATCAAAAGGGAATTTACCAGGAATCTAATAATGAGAGGCTTAAACAAGCCTGCAACCAGCTATCTGCTGTGCATTTAAAAGGGGAATGTAAAACTCTGCTAAGTAAAGGAACTTGCTAGTGCAAGTTAGGAAGCATATTAATAAACAATATATCCTAACCTGCTTCCCTGAACATTCCCACATCCAGTCTGTGTTGGATCCTGGGTTACTTAAACAAAAGGCTAAAACAAGTTTATCAATAGCTTTCTTCTTCTTCTTCTTCTTCTTCTTCTTATTATTATTATTATTATTATTATTATTATTATTTGCAAGGGGTATTCCCAGTGAATGCTCTGACACTTGCCCCCAAATAAACAAATACAAATAAGGCTGCTAAGACTATTTATTTGGGGATAGGTATTTGTTGATAAGCAGAACTTTTCAAAATCCAAATTGAATTCTCTTTAAATGTCCTGTGCCCAGCAATGCTTTTGAAAGCGAGATGGGGGCTTAGTGGGGGCCGACAGGGAATGAGATGGAGAAAAGGAATGTTCACTTGTCAGGTATAAGTGCTTTAGCGCAGGGGCCAGTGTGATTTGCAGTGAGCCGCTAGAAGAGGGACTCGAGGAAGTCCTATTTTAAAATGTGATGAATTACTGTATTTTTCTTTTTTTATTATAATGTTTGTCTTTATTTTTATTTTTAATATCTTTTTTCCTTTTTTGTGTTGCTAAGAGAATTATGATGGGATAGTTGTGGATAGATTTATGTATGTGAATTATTGTAAAATTTAATAAAAATTATTAAAAAACAAACAAAGAAGAAACCTGGAAAGTAGGCCACTATTGTTTATACCCATATCACAGCTGGGAAGGATGTGGCTGATAAATGTTGGCTTGTGTAAGGTTTTTAGAATTGTGCTTGTGCAAAATGCTTTCTCTTCATTACCAATAACTACAGCTTACCCTTCTTTGCACCATCACACACACAATGCAGCACGATTTCCAGGGCAGATGAGACCTTCCTTTGTAGGGTGAAAGCAGGTGAAAATGGTTACCTACCATAGCTAAGTGGTACAGTATCTGGGACTGGGTGGTGCTGTGGCTTAAACCACTGAGCCTAGGGCTTGCTGATCAGAAGGTCAGCGGTTTGAATCCCCACAATGGGGTGAGCTTCCGTTGCTCGGTCCCTGTTCCTGCCAACCTAGCAGTTCGAAAGCATGTCAAAGTGCAAATAGATAAATACTGTAGGTACCGCTCGGTCGGGAAGGTAAATGGCGTTTTGTGGGCTGCTCTGGTTTGCCAGAAGGAGCTTAGTCATGCTGGCTACATGACCTGGAAGCTGTATGCCAGCTCCCTTGGCCAGTAAAGCGAGATGAGCACTGCAACCCCAGAGTCTTCCGCGACTGGACCTAATGGTCAGGGGTCCCTTTACGTTTACCATAGCTAAGTGGTACAGCATCTGTTTTGCTTGCCGATGGTTCCTGATTCAATCCCTGACATCTCTAGGTACTGTATGTCTAGGAATGTCCTCTGAAATCCTGGATAGCTGCTGCCACTCAGTATAGGCATTACTGAGCTAAATGAACAAATGGTCTGACTCAGATGATATTATAAGGCAGTTCCCTATATGCCTTTGTTCCTAAGAGGTGCCCCAAGCCTGTCTAGTACCTCTTTTGTGTGGGGATTACACGAGGAAATTGTGCAGGCATGTGTGGGAATGACTGAGATCTGGTGCTGGCAAGCCACACCGATCTTCGAGAGTGTGGGCATTAGTGCGGCAAACCGGCTAATGTCAGAATGGGAAACACGTGAAGAAGGACAGGTCAGAGGCTCAGGTCAGCAGGGCAACAGGTCACAACAGAGCTAGAAGGATCTAGGAGGACCTGGATGGAACTGGATGAATCAGGACAAACCAGATGGGTCAAGCCAAGGATGGGTTGGCTTGGGAACTAGGAGGGGGTGTTTACAGAGTGACCTGTGCTTGGAGCATGGACAGAGGGCATGGCAAAACAACACGTGGGCTATGGAGGATGTCTTAGGGAGTGACCGGTTGTGACGTTACAGGAAACATCACCTTGTATGGGGCTGCACTGCTGTAATTGGCTAGAAGTTACACTGTCGTTGTAATGATTAACTGTCATCCTGAGCTTTCAATAAAAAGAAGCGCTCGAGCTCTGCTCTTGGTCGCCTTCCCATTGAGTTCAACCTGCCTCGAGTCGTGTCGTCTTTGCCCCTACAACACTTTTGGACCCCAAGTGGCATGTTCTAAGAAAGGATTCTCTCTCACATACACTAGGGCTGAGCCAGCAAAAATGTAAAGGAGGAGTCAGGCCCTGATGATGACATTGTATGGGGGAGAGAGAGGAGAGGCATGCCATGGCCATAGTACATGCTCAGTGACTCCTTACATTCCATCTGGGTTCCATTTATTAGAAGAGGTGTGTGGGCAGGATGCTGTTTTGCTGTGCCCTTGTTGGGGTTGGTGGGTGCATGCGTTGCAGAAGTTCAGTCAAGTTCACCACACAAAACAGCCATTAGCAGAGTAGTTTTTACTAGGTCAGCACCAACATACACAGATGTTAAAAGTAGTCTTCTCTCTCTGAGCCCGGAGAAGGTTCTTTGCTTCAAAGTCCTTGCTGGGTTAAAATCCAAACCAAATTCCAAGCTCAGTTGCTTTCAAAGTCCTGCAACTGATAGAATTGTCTGATTTTTGAAGTCTGACAATTTTCCTACTTCTTCCTCAAAAAGTCTTCATTCAAATCCACAGTTCCAACAGATTGCAAGAATTGTTGAGGGCTATCTCCTACCACAACCCACACAGAATGTTGTAACCTGAACCATAGAATCATAGAATCATAGATTTGGAAGAGACCACAAGGGCCATCCAGTCCAACCCCCTGCCAAGCAGGAAACACCATCAAAGCATTCTTGACATATGGCTGTCAAGCCTCTGCTTAAAGACCTCCAAAGAAGGAGACTCCACCACACTCCTTGGCAGCAAATTCCACTCTTACTGTCAGAAAGTTCTTCCTAATGTTTAGGTGGAATCTTCTTTCTTGTAGTTTGAATCCATTGCTCCATGCCCGCTTTTCTGGAGCAGCAGAAAACAACCTTTCTCCCTCCTCCATATGGCATCCTTTTATATATTTGAACATGGCTATCATATAACCCCTTAACCTTCTCTTCTCCAGGCTAAACATGCCCAGCTCCCGAAGCCGTTCCTCGTAAGGCATTGTTTCCAGGCCTTTGACCATTTTGGTTGCCCTCCTCTGGACACGTTCCAGCTTGTCAGTATCCTTCTTGAATTGTGGTGCCCAGAAAGGGACACAATATTCCAGGTGAGGTCTGACCAGAGCGGAATACGGTGGTACTATTACTTCCCTTGATCTAGATGCTATACTCCTATTGATGCAGCCCAGAACTGCATTGGCTTTTTTAGCTGCTGCATCACACTGCTGACTCATGTCAAGTTTGTGGTCTACCAAGACTCCTAGATCCTTTTCACATGTACTGCTCACAAGCCAGGTGTCACCCATCCTGTATTTGTGCCTTTCATATTTTTTTTTTTGCCCAAGTGTAGTACTTTACATTTCTCCTTGTTAAAATTCATCTTGTTTGCTTTGGCCCAGTTGTCTAATCTGTTAAGGTCATTTTGAAGTGTGATCCTGTCCTCTGGGGTATTAGCCACCCCTCCAAATTTGGTGTCATCTGCAAACTTGCTCAGTTTATAAAACCCTTTTATACAGAAGGTTATTTGCCAAATCTTCCCAGTAACACGGATAAAAGAGTCACAAGATGCATGCAGGTGAGGAGTGAGTTATCACTTCTCACTCATGGAGAATTAGCCCATTAACTGCCCATTAATCCTTAACACCCCTAAGACCACCAGACTAGGTGTTTCCAGGAGAACATCTGACACAACCTGAAGCAGCTCGGGCAAGGAATCCTTGGTGCAGCGGGGAGGTCGGTACACCAATAGGAATCCTGTACTGCCCTGTTGCCTAACTTTCAGAACATGCACTCGGCAAACTGGGTTTCCCTAATAGGACTCCTGGTGAAAACTAATGACTTCCTAAAAATTCACACACACGTGAGTCCCATTGAGTTCAGTGAGGCTTTCTCCCAGTTACGGTACGTGGGTGTAGCCTCAGTAAACATTGACTGATTAAACATTGACTGATTATTCAGAATAAAAAAATGGGGGGGGGGGTAAATCCCAGAAAAAAATGTTAACCAAAGAGCAATGTATCAAACATATGTAATTAGCCCCTAAACATAGTGAGCTATCTGAACCCATAGGTGTGCTCAAGGTGCAGAACCCTCTTCAGACCCTGAAGGGAAACATTCCTGTGACTGATAGGCAGTATGACCTTTCTGGATTGCCAAGATTGGTTTAAATCAGGGGAATATAATGAGGCCCTGTAGAAGTTACTGAACTCCAGTGTCCATCAGCCCCCCACAACTCAGCTGTCAGAGATTATGTGACTCATCTCATTTTTTTATTTTTTATTTTATAATAATTTTTATTAAGATTTTCCCAAAATACAAAAAGGAAGACACAAAAAGAAAAAAGTATAACAATAACACTATACAAAAAGAAAGAAAAATAACAACACACACTTAAAATTACTTGTTCCTTTGATCTTTCACATTATATGTGGGGACCCTTCGGGTTCCCTTCCCCCGTGGTTCTTTAACAAATTTATACTTTAGCAATTTCTAAACCATTTTCTTTACCTTATATTATCTTATTTTACTCCTTTCACTTAACATATTCATAAATTCCACAGTTTATTTACAGCCTGGTTCTGATCTAAATATGTTACTTTTGCATATTTTTTTAAAATATAACTTAAAATCTTTCCATTCTTCTTCTGTCGCTTCTTCTCTGCGGTTGCGGATTCTTCCGGTCATCTCAGCCAGTTCCATAAACTCCATCATCTTCATCTGCCAGTCATCAACTGTTGGTAGTACATGTGATTTCCAGTTCTTAGCTAGTAAGATTCTTGCCGCCGTCGTGGCATACATAAAAAAAGATACATTTTTCTTAGGGATCTCCTTACCGACAATGCCCACTAGAAATGCTTCTGGTTTCTTGACAAATGTGTTTTTCAACACTTTCTTAAGTTCATTATAAATCTTATCCCAGAAGTCACTTACCAGTGGACAGGTCCTATGGGACTCATCTCAATGTCTGGACAGCCACAGATTCTCCAACCATAGTTTACTGGAAGTCTGACCTCCTCCCTTGGCTAGTCAGCAGAGCCTTAATGCCTGCCTGCTGCATTTCAGGCCCTTTGCTCCAAATCTCAGGGCTCGCTAGTCTGGGGTCTGCATCTCTGGCCTTTTCCTGACAGTTGGGATGGAGATGAACTCGCCACAGGAATTCTGTTCTTCAGCAGCATCCCATGTGCTCCATCCTCGAGAATATTTGTCTGAAGTGGTTAATTTCAATGGGATTAAGTGCCAATGATTTTAAATTGCTGATAACTTTTCCTGCTTGGGACATGGTGTAAGCATTAACCATTTGATATAATTTATTTTCTATGGTCTAATGGGTTTGTATCAGCAGGCCTAATGACTGTTTCTATTTAATGTTCAGATGTTTAATTGCAAGGAAGCACTTCAACACCATTAGATTAAAACAAACTACCAGCTTCTCCTTGCCTGTGGTCTGGCAGGGCTCCAAACACTGTTTAAAGCAATCTCATATGTTTAATTCTTGCCACACGGCTTGCTTACTGCCCTGGGGAGAGAACCTAAACAATCCAATGTGGCCATTTCAAACGTTTCAGTAACATCCCCCTATAACGGGCTCATAAAAATTTACTGTGTCAAATCACAGTGGCATTGGCATTGATACAAAGATGAAATAATTCTGTCAGTCTCGCTGTATGACATGCTAAATGAACATAGCAGCAACTTTCAAGCATATGGTCAAATACACAAAAATTTGTGTTGAACTTCAGAATAAACTAGATTTTGTGGCAGGCTTGGAGGACTGGGTCCCATGGATTTGTTTCTGATTGGATTCCAGATAATCTCAAATCTGTACCTAATCTGAAATGAATGCGGTGTGACCTGCAAACAGCACTAAATCTGCCCAGAGCCTCCATGGTCAAGAGTGATGACATTATCTCCTCAAGCCTAAGTTTAGATGTCATGGGCAAGCCATGCAGCTATTCTTGCAATTTACCCAGATGATGCTGGAATCAGACAAAGGGTTGCCAAAGGTGAAGGTGTATAGGTTTGCCACTGATACATCTATGCAACTCTGAGGTTGCTTTTGCCCTTCTTTGCAGGTAACCTAAACTTATTCCAGTTTTGGAAGGGCAGCCCCATCACTCTGTCCCATCACATCTTGTTCTTTTTTTAAATAATTTTTATTGATTTTGCATATTAACAGAACACAAAAAGATTAAACACATAAACATAAAGTAACATATTTTCCTCCTTCTTCCAACCCCCCCCCCCGAGATCCCTCCTGCCACCAGGTATCCCCATGGACAGTGCGCAGTCGAAGGTGGTGCATCTTTATAGTTGGGCTTATCCCCTCCCCCCCTCATCTCCCCAGAACCCCCCCCCCCGCCACCGAGAGATCCTAGGGAAACAAGAAGAAAGTGGGTGTCCCCCCAACTATTTATCTCAACTTTATCAAAAATCACCCAAAAAGAAAAGAAAAAAACAAAACAAAAACACAGGAATAGGAAAAAAGAGAAAAAGAAAAAAAGAGCAACTGCAAAAAAAGAAAAAAAGGAAAATAAAGAGGAACAATTAATAATTGTTCCTTTCTTTCCTTTAAAATCATTGTATTATTATGGGCTTCCCCTGCCTCCCCCCTTTTCTGATTTTCATTTTTAACTCCATTTTAGCAGTTTTCTTCTCATATTCCCCTTTCTATTTTCCACACTCTCCAATCTTACTTCAATAGTATCCTTATTTCTGATAGATTTATTTTCTAACATCTTTTCCCATTCCCCCCTCCCCTCCCCCCCAGCACTCCCTCTGCCACCGAGAGTCCCATAGGAAAGAAAGAGAGAGGCAATGGTTCTTTTTCCGATTGGGGCTTCCCTCCCTCCCCGCCCTCCCCGCCCCAGGAGCCCCCCCCCCTGCCACCAGGAGCTCCCCACACGCAGAGGGCCGACAAGAGGTCCAGAACCCCCAACCGTCCCTTCAATCATTCATCTTACCAAATTCACTTTTTTGATACTTCTAAATGACTTCTAAATCTTACTTCTAGCTTATCAATTTTCCTTCCCCCCCCCCGTGCCTCAATTTCCCCCAAAAAAACTCCCATAAATTTTTAAAACCTTTTTACATTCCCAATTCTAAATTTTATCTTTATCCTCTATTCTTCCCTCTCTATCCCCTGATCCCGGCCCTCCCCTTCCGGTCCAGCAAGTACCAAAGTCCATGATCCAGTTTTCAGTCCTTTTTTTTTTATCCGTCCTATTAAACAACTAATGTACCTCCTTCATCCCACCCCCTTCCTGACAGATTTTTCAATCCAGTCTTTTCTGTTCTCCCCCCCCCACACACACACAGGTCGTTTCTTCTTTGCATGATGCTTTTCTTGTGGGTTTTCTGTCTCTTCAAAAATTCTTGCTTTTTCCCCTCCTGAGGAGGGTTAATTCCACTCTCAACTAAGTCTTTATTCATTGGCAAGTCCTGTATTTCATCCTCATTTACTTCAACTGTGTTGTAAATCAGTTCGTCTGTCTGTTTATCCTCATGCACCATTTCTTGAAGTGTTTCATTTTTCTGTAAGTCTTGATTTATTCCTTCCAATTGTTGTTGAGTCTTATACATATTAATTCTCATTTCCCACAAGAGTCTCAAAACTTTCTCCTGGAAGCCAGGTGTGTAATCTTCTGTTGACATTTTTCTAGCTTTTCAAGGGCAGAGCAAAACTTGGGAAACAGGAAGTGGTTACAAGTTGCAGTTCTTCCACATAGCCCAAACTGGATACAGTACAGTATATTCTCAAATATCGAACCAAAAGTTTTAAAGTGTCAATTCCTTCCTTACACTCACCCCATTATATTCCACTCGCTGTTCTGTTCAGGGTGCCGAATTTCAGGGTACAGAGGGGGTCTCTTCTTCAATTAAATAAATTTGCAGGGATTCTTATTGTCTAAAACAATTCTCCCCCCTGACCCTGCCTCAGGAGGAGAGTCTTTAATCAGTCCTCGGAGATATTCAAGCAATAAAGTTTTTAGTCCCCGGCACTGGGATTCCTCCTTAAGCTGCTTCCTCTTTAAATCAGTAGGGGGGAGATCGGCTTCCGTTTTTTAAATCTCACCCCCGTTCCAAATCTCAAATCCAATTTTAAATCTTTGAGTCCTTTTTACTCACGGTCTCTCAATTTCCTGACATCTTCTTTGGAAAAATCCAGCGCTCTCCACCTCTGGAGCTCGGAGCTTCTCCCTGCAAGGGTAGCAATGGCGCACCAAAATGGCCCCGCGACTACAACCCTTCTCGCTCCGGAGCTCTTATTAGAGCCTGCCGGAGAGTTGGGGAGTCGGGATTGGGGCGCTGATTGGCGATTTCTGCCCCCAGAACGCACAATCTGGGGTTCTTTGGGGTGCAGCGGCGCTCCTGCTGCTTCCCCCTCCCTTGCAGAGACGGGTCGCCTCGGAGCTTGAGACGAACCCCGCCGGACGGCGCTGGCACTGAACCGGAAGTGCTCCACTCTGTCCCATCACATCTGCTGCTGGTGGCTACACCCTTGGTCCTGGAAGCCTCTGATCCTACTGCTATCTTCACACTGCACATCCTTCATAACACACCTTCATAGTTTTTTCTTCATTTACAAATATGCACACAGAGCATAGGTAAAGGTTGGGACGCTCATCTCCCTCTATAGGCCAAGGGAGCCACTGTTTGTCCGCAGACAGCTTCCGGGTCATGTGGCCACCATGACTAAGCCGCTTCTGGTGAACCCAGCCTGGAGAAGAGAAGGTTAAGGGATGATATGATAGCCATGTTCAAATATATAAAAGGATGTCATATAGAAGAGGGTGAAAGGTTGTTTTCTGCTACTCCAGAGAAGTGGACACGGAACAATGGATTCAAACTACAAGAAAGAAGATTCCACCTAAACATTAGGAAGATCTTCCTGACAGTAAGAGCTGTTTGACAGTGGAATTTGCTGCCAAGGAGTGTGATGGAGTCTCCTTCTTTGGAGGTCTTTAAGCGGAGGCTTGACAGCCATCTGTCAGGAATGCTTTGATGGTGTTTCCTGCTTGGCAGGGAGTTGGACTGGATGGCCCTTGTGGTCTCTTCCAACTCTATGATTCTACTAGCTGGCCTGGCCACGCATTGCTGTGGGTCATCTCTGTGATTCCCCCCACCCTGTCCTGATCCATGACGTATCCCACCCCTCCTCCCTCCAACCCTCTGGCTCATCCCTGTGTTTCGGTAGGACACCCTCCCCTCTGTTTTCCCCGGGGAGTGTTGTAGCCTCCCCCCTGTATCGGCATACATTGGCCCCTGCGCACGCATTGTGAACATTTATATACCGCGTTTCTCCGAAAATAAGACACCGTCTTATATTTATTTTTCCTCAAAAAAACCACACTATGGCTTATTTTCAGGGGATGTCTTATTTTTTCCTCCTCCTCCTGCCATGGCCGGCATTGCTGCTGCACCCATCACTATGTCTTATTTTCGGGGTATGGCTTATATTCCTTGAATGCTTAAAAATCCTGCTATGGCTTATTTTATGGCTACGGCTTATTTCCGGAGAAACAGGGTATATATAGATTTTTAAAAATTGAAATAAGAACATGAGAAGCAGAAGTTATTATTGTTTAATTTTATTTTTGGGGTTGTCATTTATTTTGGTGGGTATTGTATGATTTGGGCATTGTTGTGTGTTTTGGTTGTGTGTGTGTGTGTGTGTGTGTGTGTGTGTGTTTTATTTGGATTTTCTAATTTTGGAGTAGGTGACCCAGAGAACCTAGAGAACTACTTTAATAATCCCGACCGGGGGGGGGGGAATCAAATAGCGAAGACCCACAGTCCCGTAGCAACAGAAGGCAAGTTCCGAAGCACCTGAGCTGTTCAGTTCCATAAAAAACCCAGGAAGTGGCAAGGGGAAGGTAGGTGATTGTAAATGAGATAGGCCCCGGGGTGTGTGTGTTTGGCCACTGCAAATATCCGAGGACTTAAACTGGGGAGGGAAAGTTCATGGTTGTTGTTGTTTTTAAAGACGCAGAGGCTTGCAATCAGTCATAGTATAAAGCAGGCATCCCCAAACTTAGGCCCTCCAGATGTTTTGGACTACAATTCCCATCTTCCATGACCACTGGTCGTGCTAGCTCAGAATCATGGGAGTTGTAGGGCAAAACATCTGGAGGGTCGTAGTTTGGGGATGCCTGGTATAAAGCGTAAGTTAAAAGGGGCATGACTGCCCTTACTTAAAATGGCCGCCAGAGCCTCACATGTGACACAACACCTGCTAAATTTTAAAGTAAAAACCCCTTGCCGTGCCCCCAAGTGTGTTGCTGTGGGTTATCCCGGGCCTAGTGGGGGCCTGGCAGGGGCTTACATAAAACAAAGGCCGTGCTGCGGCCTGCGAGCCATGTGCTTGCCCTCCCCACTGGGCCTAGTGGGGGCCTAGCAGCCTGGCAGGGGCCTAGGGGTCTGATAATGGCCGCCTTGGTGGTTTCAGTTGCTTGGTTGATGATGTCATTATTTGGTCTGTGGATGTGGTGTAGATTTCACAGGAAGGGGGGTGTACTGTGGGAGGAATTCCACTTGAGGGCGCTGTTTTACTTTGTGGAAGAACAGGTTTATACCTGCCCGGGTGTGAAATTTGAGGGATTTTTTTTTCTAACAACGCTTGGGGAGTGGCCTGGATCGTCGTGTCAAAATTTCAGGACGATCGGTCAAGCTGTTACGGAGAAAAGTGGAACACGCACTTTCACGATTTTTACATTTATATATATAGATAACTCTTCGTGACTCCATGGACCAGAGCACGCCAGGCACTTCTGTCTTCCACTGCCTCCCACAGCTTAGTCAAACTCATGTTGGTAGCTTTGAGAACACTGTCCAACCATCTCGTCCTCTGTCATCCCCTTCTCCTAGTGCCCTCAAAAAGGGTTAGAAGTAGATGTTAGTATAAAAATTAAGATGAAATGTGTATAATCATTAAAATGTGAGAAATTTTAGAATAATGGTTAAATTGTAGGAAATGGTTAAGACTATGATATATGAAATTGCTTAAGATGGGTTGAAATGAAAATCAGACATGGGGGACTTGGGGAAGTCCACATAATAATGGATTGTGAAATAGATAAAAAGAGAAATGATGATTAATTTTGTTTTTGTTTTATGTAGTGTGTGTGTGTGTGTGTTTTATGTTATATTGTATTTGTCTTGTTATGATTGTGGGTATAAAACCAATAAAAACTTCTTTTAAAAAAACCAGAATTGGCCTCCACAGTCACTTACAGACTTGTTGTTAAAACCGTGTTATGGAAGACAATCTTACTTGGCTACGAATGATAGAAGAAGAAGAAGAAGAAGAAGAAGAAGAAGAAGAAGAAGAAGAAGAAGAAGAAGAAGAAGAAGAAGAAGAAGAAGAAGAAGAAGTGCGCAGTCCAAATAACAATGTGAATCAGGGTGATTTAGCTCAGGATCTTACATTCCTGAATGGGAATACTGTCTTGATAGACAAGCGGTATTAAAGTGGATCAGGGAGCCTCTAACCTTTCAAGTCACTCTGTGACAGTGCTGCAGTGGTCATGAAACGGGCATATCTAAGGCCACACCACAACACTTAGAAAAATGATCACAATATTTTATGCACTACATTATTTTGCTTAAAATTTTAAATGTTGTCACCATAATATGAAAGCATAATTTAACTATCAGAATGCTTCCATCTAGTATTAATGCTGGCTGGGAGAGGGAGGCTCCCTTCTTCTTGATGCTGGCAGTGGATGTTCAGCATTAGCCTCTGTGCCTTTACAACATCATTCACTGCCTGGCTGCATGGATCTGACATTTAGTCTTTCAAGATGAATAGGCTTATGAAAACCTTGTGCCTTGCTTGGTGAGGCAAGCTTGAGATCTGTCAGCATCTCCATCAATGTGACACAACGCTGGAAGAGGAAGCAAAATGGTAAACAGAGCTTCCTTGGCAAATGACAGAGCCTGTTGGAGAGAAACTATCTGGAGTAACGTCTGGCCCCCAGCCAGAGTCTCTTCCTGGAGAGAGGGAAAGAAGGAGTCTGAGGAAACAAGGAGGGATGATTTGCATGTGCCCAATTCACTCCCCCCCCCGCCCTCACTATCAGACAACACAATGTAGTTATGAGACCCAAGGCCAGAGCTATAGGCATGGTGTAGGCCGGGTTGCTTAGCCCTCCAGGCATATCATTTGGTGCCTTCCTTGGTTTTTCAGGGGGAAAGTACAGAGTTAGGCCTTTTACTTATGGAAAGCAAGAGAAAGCATGTAGCCTGTACAGTATTTTACCAAACCTGCTCAGCAAGCATTATACAGTGGTACCTCGGTTTACGAACACCTCGGTTTACGAACTTTCGGTTTACGAACTATCCTAACCCGGAAGTTAGTAAACCGAGGTGCCGGAGGTCTACTGAGCGTCCGATGCCTTCGGGGAGGCTGGGCCTTCACTCCGATGCCTCCTGGAGGCCCGCAGCGAAGGCCCGGCCTCCCCGAAGGCATCGGAGCAAAGGCCAAACCTCCCCAAAGGCATCGGAGCGCCGGATACCTTCGGGGAGGCTGGGCTTCGCTCCGATGCCTTTGCGGAGGCCGGGGAGCGTTTCCGTGACTGGGCTGCAGTAACGAAAGTGCTCCCCGGCCTCCGCAAAGGCATCGGAGCGAAGCCCCAGCCTCCGGAAGGCATCGGAGCCGGGACTTTGCTCCGATGCCTTTGCAGAGGCCGGGGACCGCTTTCGCGGCACCCCGGCCTCCGCAAAGGCATCGGAGCGAAGTCCCGGCTCCGATGCCTTCCGGAGGCCGGGGAGCGTTTCCGCGACTGGGCTGTGCAGCCGCGAAAGCAGTCCCCGGCTATCGGAAGCCGGGGACCGCTTTCGCGGCTGCACAGCCCAGTCGCGGAAACGCTCCCCGGCCTCCGGAAGGCATCGGAGCGAAGTCCCGGCTCCGATGCCTTCCGGAGGCTGGGGCTTTGCTCCGATGCCTTTGCGGAGGCCGGGGACCGTTTTCGCGGCTGCAGCCCAGTCGCGGAAACGCTCCCCGGCCTCCGCGAAGGCATCGGAGCAAAGCGGTTAATCCGTTCTAGGGGGTGTTTTTCCTCGTCTAGAACGGATTAATCAACTTCCCATTACTTTCAATGGGAAAGTTCACTTCGGTTTACGAACACTTCGGTTTATGAACAGACTTCTGGAACCAATTGTGTTCGTAAACCGAGGTTCCACTGTACTTGATTTCACCTTCCAGCATTTAGGCCTGTGAAGGTACTAGGGTGATTGGCAAACAAGGGAAGCATTGATGCCTTGCATCATTTCCATCATGTGCATTCCTATAAGTTGTGGGGTGCCCGGACTCCTCTTCTAATTCCAGAGTTTCATACACTGAATTTAGCATGTTAAGATAAAACCTTCCTGATTTCTCCTAATTGTCTGGAGAGATGGAATAGTGAAAAGAGCACAAAGGGAAGGATGAAGTCTCATTAAGAAAGCCATCAGCAAAGCGGAGACTGGACCAGCTGGAAAATGGGTAAAGCCCCACCCTGAGGTCAGAGTTAGGTAGAACAGCAAAGGCCAGTACTGTACTAGAGTTTCGGGACTGCACTTTTTCCTGATGTAACCAAGCGGAAGAAGAGTTTGAATACAAGGTGGCAGCCATAGAAGACACAGGACCCTCCTGGAGTGCAATGCTGGAAGCCCCTGCATCACAGGCTCAGGTTGTGTATACAGTATGTGTAAATAAACCATATGTCATAAAAAGACACCCAAAATATAATTATAAACGAATCTCTTACATATGTACCTGAAATATGCATGCAAACTCAATGAGAGGTGTGAACTTGTTTTTGCCAGGTAAACTCATTTATATTAGGTCTAAATTGAGACTAACACTCATCTCATCAGCATAAATAAGCTTTTTTCTTTTCTGAGCTTTCACATTTGTCAGAGTTGAAAATTCTTATTCAGAACAATATGGAGAACTGTAGAAGAATAGCCAATGTTGTTGAAGACAGGAGTGGATACTCTTTCCAGCTGTATATATAAATATAATCATTTTGAAAAATTCATTTTGATACTGCACTGCACCACATTGAAATATATCTGATGAAGGTATCTGATGAAGTGTGCATGCACACGAAAGCTCATACCAAAATTAAAACTTAGTTGGTCTTTAAGGTGCTACTGAAGGAATTTTTTTATTTTGTTTCGACTCAGACCAACACGGCTACCTACCTGTAAATTGAAATACTTAGTTTCCTTGATTGTCCTTGAATTGTCCCACCACACTTGCCATCTTTGACAGCCATCTGTCAGGAATGCTTTGATGGTGTTTCCTGCTTGGCAGGGGGTTGGACTGGATGGCCCTTGTGGTCTCTTCCAACTCTCTGATTCTATGATTCTCTCCTGCCACACCTCTCCTTCTCACACCCTTTGAGAACCACTGCATTAGAATTTAACTCTTGCTGGATTCAGAACCCCCAGAAATAGAAGGGACTCAGGCATCATCCAGACTAACCACCCCACAAACAACGATATGTAAGCCGCTTGAGGATCTCTTTGGATAAAAAAAAGTGGGAAAGAAATCAAATAAATAAAACAATAGCTGGCAGGAATGGCAAAGCAGTGGCAGGCAGGGCAAGGGCTGATGACACACAAAGTTGTCCCCTCCAGAAATGCATTGCTGATTATAAACAGTTATCAGAACTTTGTTCCACATATTGGTTTGCAACCTGCATTTCTGCCCTATGGTATACAAGAAATAATAAGAGCTCTTTCCAGAAGGCTAGCTATGTTAGTCTGTTGTAACAAGGAGTCGCGTGGCACCTTTAAGGCTGAAAAAGTTCATATGGCACAAGCTTTTGTGGAGCTTATGCCATAACCTTCGGTCCATTTCCCCCATTCCCATTCAGCTATTTCTGTTTTCCACACATTTTCCCCTCCCTTTCCACTTAGTCCTTCCTGTATTTTTTTTATTACTTATTTGCAATTATTATTATTTATTATTGTTTAGATTCATTATTCTTTATCATTGTGGTCCTTAAGGTACCACGAGATTCTGTGGTGTTTAGTCCAGCCATTGTCATCTCATACTAAGATTGGGCCTACTTCCCTTAGCTATACTAATGGAACCAAAATGGCAATGGAAATTTACTGAGCAAAGTGCGCAAAGATCACCTTAAGAGAGACTATAGTGGGGAGGGAGACAGGATGAGTGGCCATCATTAAATCCAATAGATTTAAATCCAATCTTTTCAAAACACAACTTGAAACAAGTGTTCCCATTGCAATTTGGTGCCTGCTCAAAAACAGGAAATGCATTAGTGACACACATACATGGTCAGAAGCAAGCCGTTTTAAACATGGAGACAGGTAACATTAACACTTGACACAGAATTTGTTAGACCTTTGCTTGCATCATGCATCCAGGATAAGTTGCCATAATTTAAGAAGGAAACACAGTAGGCAAATTGGAGAGAATTGAGAGGAAAGCTATAAATATGCTAAACAGTTATGAAGGCATGTTCTAAACTTTAAAGGGAGTTGAAAGATTAAATGAATCTCTGTTCACTAAAATTTGCTCTTATCTTTCTGTTTCATCTGCTAAGATGTTGGTTCAAAAATCACGCTTTTCTTTGCTCCCATCTTGATTGCTGCAGTGCCCTTCTCTCTGATATTCTTCCTCTTAGTCCTGGATTTGGCAGCTTGTTATCCATTGTTGCTTGCATGAAGGGTCAAGACCGCAGCCGGTCTTGAACTGCTTCTCAGTTGACAGGAGTCAGGTAGGAATTTAACTCACCATTGGTAAAAGGAGTGCAGCGCAGAGACACCAAGCTCTCTGAACAAGGGATTTTCCTGACACCAACAGGCCAGAGCAGGTCAGGTGATACACCCCACTCCCAACAAAATCTTCTGAATGAAGCTTGCCAACTGATCTGAGTATCTGGGTGCTTGCTCATGCTGGCAACAGACCCTGCCATTCAACGTCACAGAAGCTGGGTTCGACAGAAGGCCACACAATTATAGCACTTGAATAAGCTAAAGATGATAATATATTCACACTCTATTCTGTCTTATCGTTATCTTGAGAGTAGGCACACCACACTATTTTCTTTTGCTTTCTTTTTCTTCTTTTGTCACCATCTTAAGTTGCCCATTCAAAATTAATTTGATTTTTTTTTTCAAATTGCTTCTCCAAAGAATGAGCTCATACAGAATTCGAAAACTTGATACCAGGGATGTCTGTCACAGACAGAGCTCCTTTCATCGATAAGGACAAAGCAAATGAAAAAGAATGAGTATGGATAAAGGTTTTAATAAAACTAAGAATGTTTCACTTATTTTAAATTTATAGTGAGAGCGTAAAGTAGAACAAAGAGATATTTTCAACAGAGAGCCTTTGCTTTGCATTTATATGACTGTTGCCACTGCCTGACCCTTGTTTTGCCACACCATAACCAAGTCATGTTGTACAACAGAAAATTAGCAGCCTGTGTCCAAGGAATTGGACTGGAGATGTAAAGAGGGATAGGCAGAACTACAGTAAGTGCTAGCTAATACTGGCAGAGGGGGCTTGCTTGGTGGTTCTGCCACCCTCAGAAACTCAGGGTGGGGGTGGGCCAGGAGAGGGCATTCTCTGCAGCAGCCCCTAAATTGTGGAACTTCCTCCCCACAGAGGTGTGTCTGGCAACCTCATTAAACTCTTACAAGTATGTATTTGAACTCACATGCATGTCCAGCACTCACATGTCTTCACACACACTAATGAGAGGTTTAGGATCTTTTGCTAGAGTTATAACATGTGCCTGTTATGAACACGTGTCTACCCTCAACCCTATGCCCACCGGAATTTCTTACACAAGAGGACTAAAGAAACCTTGGTTTATTATACTAAATGAAAGTGACAGAATATATGTAAATACTGCTTCTGACAGCAACATTACAGTTTAAGCAGGCAGCAAACCATACCTTGAGTGGAAGAGCGGAAGAATCCAGTCTGAGATCAGAGTGGTACCAGGGTCACAAGAGTTCATAATGGAAGGTCTCCTGTCATATTAGAGTCATGACCTATGCCATGATCTACAGTGATAAACCACAAAACACACACACCTATTCACAAGACAGCTTTCAGCAAATGCTGAAGAGGCACCTCTTTATGTTTTGGACCCATCGTATTTTCATGGGATTGCATTCTTGGTCATTTAATTTGTTTAAAATGTTGCATTTTAAATTGTTGTAACCCTCCCTGGGACCTTTGAGTGAAGGGCGTGTAATAAATTTAATGATGATGATGACAACGATGATGATGATGTTTTGAATGGTGACAAAGCACACACCTGTGAAAGAAGAATTAATGGAAGTGAGCATTCCTCAGGTCTGGCTCTTAAGATCATAAGAGTTCTTCTGGATCAGACCAGAAAGCCATCTACTTCAGCATCCTTCCTATTCCAACAGCACCTGGCCAGATGCCAGGTAGCCCACACCTGGGGGATGAAGGCAGCAGGACTCCCCTTATACTTATTCTTCCAAAACTGTAAGAATTAGAACCCTGAGGAAATTTAAAGTTTTTTGCCTGGCACCAAAAGGACATCAGAGTTGGTGCTGGATAATTCTTCCATCAATATCAAATAATCATGGCTTCCTCCCACCCTCAAAAAGAAATCATTGGAACTATAGATAAAGGTGCTAATAATTATTGGGAGGCCCCTATTCCCCCTCAGAAGGGGGGGAGCGGGAAGTCTCCCAACAATTCTCACCACCCTTAACAAGGAACAGTTTCCAAGAGTCTGCTTTAAATGTATGGTGCTGGTGGGGCCTTACTCCCATGGAACAATAGGATTGCAGCCTTCGCCTTCCTCACTTTCTACTGTGAGAGCAGAAGGGTAGAAGGAGCCCACTACAGGGGTGATTCTTATTTGATCCCATGTTTTGCATCAAAGCAAGTTCCATTGCTACCAGGCATGTAGTGGAGGGGCAGGAGGGGCGTGTCATGTGGAAGCACAGTCCCTGCAAGACTGTGCAGCATAGCCTGCTTCCCTTGCCTTCCAGCTGTTGAGGTCTCCACCCATTCCCCTCTGATCCAGCTGATTAGCCAGTGTTTCTGCAACTGTGGTTGCTGAGCAAGTTTCAGCCTTCTTCCTCCTCGCCTTCCAGTGGACCAGCTTCTTGCATGAACAGATGGTCTGGCACTCAGGTGGGACAGATCCTTTGGGTAATGCAATGTGTCCAGCAAGCTCAAAAGATCCAAAATTTAAAAGTTCTGAAAGAAACAAAAAGTAGCATAAAATGAAACAGAAGAGTTCTAAACAGCCTTATCCTGGAAAGGCACACATAAGATCAATAATCTACCTTGCAATTGTAAGGGTCTCCTCTAAGCTGTTCAATGACAGGCAAAATCACAGAGAGAAAAAGTTTCATTTTATCCCCTGGGATCAGGGAGGGGAAGACTGACAGGTGGTGAGGGACAGCTGTCTCCCTGGTAGCTTGTCATTCTTCACTCTGATCAGCTATTATTTTCAATGCAAGGAAGAAGAGTTAAAAGGTGGTAAAAGAGGGCATGTTTTTCACTTCCTGCTTGGGAGAACATACTGTATCAGGGGGAAGGCTCATCCTGTATATTGGAGAAAAATGGAAGGTGCCTGGCATGACAGCTTCCTTGCAGTGGAGAAGCCTGTCTTTTGAGCAGAATTGTTATGTCGGGGACAGACATCACAGAGCCCTCCAGAAGACTACAGTTCCCATCAGCCCCAGCCAGCAAGACCAAGAGTGATGAGTGGTGGGAGTCCAACAACGTCTGGAGGGTGACAGATAGGCTACAGTTAACACTCACCCATCCATGAGCCTTGAGAGGTATTTTATGATCGTTCTCCAAATGGTGCTGAATTTCACTGCTGGTGAACAAAAGTGAGAAATGCCTGTCTCTGATAAATTGGGATTATTGAAGCACATGCATATTTGGATGCAAATTTACAGTACACTATACCAGAGTGGTGGGACACAGGTGGCTCTGTGGGTTAAAGCACAGAGCCTAGGGCTTGCCGATCAGAAGGTCAGCGGTTCGAATCCCCGCGACAGGGTGAGCTCCCGTTGCTTGGTCCCAGCTCCTGCCCACCTAGCAGTTCGAAAGCACGTCAAAGTGCAAGTAGATAAATAGGTACCGCTCCGGCAGGAAGGTAAATGGCGTTTCTGTGCGCTGCTCTGGGTCGCCAGAAGCAGCTTAGTAATGCTGGCCACATGACCTGGAAGCTGTACGCCGGCTCCCTCGGCCAATAATGCAAGATGAGTGCCGCAACCCCAGAGTCGGTCATGACTGGACCTAATGGTCAGTGGTCCCTTTACCTTTTATACCAGAACAGCACTTAAATGGCTTTTTTCTGGACCTGTTGCAAATTCCAGTATGCCCCTACCACAAGGAGCTGTGCTTTGCAAAGGTAGATCCAAAAGCTTACTGTCAGATTCCAGCTATTTCCAGTATTCAGCAGGAATGAAGGCTAAATTCCCCTCAGCTCATTTGGAACTGGTTCCATACTTAAGAAGCAGCAGTTAGAGCTCATCACTGGAGAAGGGGAAAGCACCATCTAGCTTGAAGGAGGCAATGGTGCAGCCCCACGGTTATTTCATCCGTGAAATAATCCCTGCCACCTTCACATGGGAACAGCAGCCCAAATGACCATTTCCAGCTACGTCTAAAGCAAAATCACTCAATCGAATGCGAGAAAGAGACTGTCTGGAGCTTTGAACACCATCACAAACCAAACTCCCAATTTCACTCCCAAATAATAACTCCCAAATAATAAATAAATAAATAATAATAATAATAATAATAAATAATAATAATAATAATAAATAAACTCCCAAATAATAATAATAATAATAATAATAATAATAATAATAATAACAATATTTTATTTATACCCCGCCCTCCCCAGCCAAGGCTAACACCAAATATAAAACAACTAATTAAAATACAATTCAACAACAAGACTAAATACATTAAAATTTAAATTTAAACATTAAAAATTAAAAATGCAGCCTCATAAAAAGGGGGAAAGAAAGGGAAAATGGGGGAGGGGATCAAGTTGGCTCCAGGCCAAATGCCAGGCGGAACAACTCTGTCTTACAGGCCCTGCAGAAAGAAATCAGGTCCCGCAGGGCCCTGGTCTCAGGAGACAGAGCGTTCCACCAGGTCGGGGCCAGTGTTGAGAAGACCCTGGTTCTAGTTGAGGCTAATCTGATTTCCTTCAGACCCGGGACCTCTAAGGTGTTACTATTTATGGACCTTAAGGTTTTCCGTGGGTTATACCGGGAGAGACAGCCCTGTAAGTACGAGGGTCCTAGGCCGTAAAGGGCTTTAAAGGGCTTTAAAACCAGCACCTTAAATCTGACCCTGTACTCCCCCGGGAGCCAGTGCAGTGCAATTACCTCTTCATTCACCAAAGCAGCCTTTCTGATCCTGCAAAGTTAGGCTGGAGCTAGAGAAGATGCAGCATCTGCCCTTGCCTCTCTCCACCTGGCTTGGGGTGGGGCCTGACAGGCTCTTAAGGGCTGCCGCTGCTGCTGCTGCCCAGGAGGGCCTGAAGGGCCCAGCCCTTGCCTCTCTCCATCTGGCTTGACGGGCTTCATAAGGACTGCGGCTGCTGCTCAGCAGAGAGGGCTCCTCTTTTAAATTGTTTTTAATTTCTATCTGGTTTTAAATGAGACCATCTTGGCTGTGAGCCCTGGAAGACCTGCACCCTGCCTTGCTGGCCTTTCCCCATCTGGCCTGGGAGAGTGGAGTGTGGACTGACTCCAGCTACAAAAGCTGCAGCTGTTGAATAGATTCTTGGGCTGGAGTATTGTTTAGGGGAGGTTGGGAGTGTCAGGAGTTTGTGCAGGAGCCGGGCCCTGGGACCAGCGGGGCTTTGCAGGACTGGGATCCTCTTTGGCTTGTTCTAGAGAGGCAGGGTGCGGCCGCACAGGTGAGGCCACTGGGTACTCGCTGCACCTGGTGGCAAGAGCCGGCAGGGGATACAAGGCCAGCATTTCCCCTCAGCTCTTTGCCACAGCAATGCATTTTCTTACCTTTTGACTGTGACTTTGTGCTTAGACCCTCGGACTGTGACTTTGTGCTTAGACCCTCGGACTGTGACTTTGTGCTTTGACCTTTGGACTGCAACTTCTTCCCTTGTGCTTCTTGAACCTTGGACCTCTGCTCTTCGGACGCTTGTGCCTACCCTCTTGCCCCCGGTCCTGACGCTCCTTGCTGGGACTTCGTTCGTAAGCAGCCCGGACCGTGACAGGGAGAGCTTGCTGCTATTATTGATATTATTGTTATATCTTTAGTTTTAGATCTTATGGTTGACGTGGAAATCGTTTCCATTTGGTTGTGGACTTTTTGATGTGTTTTATTTATTGTTTCTTCTGTTATGTTTGGAATTATGTAAATCTTGTCATGTTGTAAGCCTCCTTGAGCATAGTTTCAACTATGGAAAGCGGCATACAAATAAAATGATGATAATAATTGATGCTGATGATGAAGAAGAAGACCTCCCTAGACCCAAAAGTGTTTAGTTAATATCACTCAGTGGGACAAGGTGGCAGTCGAGAAGATGGTGGCATTCCAACTTCAGGCATGCTTAGAGGAAATTGATTACTTCGATCCATTCCAGTCTGGCTTCAGGCATGGTCATGGGACTGAAATGGCCCTGGTCTCCCAACTTCATGACATTTGTCAGGTGAGAGATGGGGAAACTTTGGCCCTACTCATTCTCCTCAATATCTCAGACACAGTGACTGATCACCCAATAGTACCAGGGGGGGGGGCATGGAGGGTCAGGTTATATATGCAAGCATCTGCTGTCCCATCCTTATTCCTTTTTTGACCTCCCCACCTCTGGCCATGCCCACCTCTCCTCACAATCACTGAGATGCAAGATAGTTTTGTAAACTGCCACGAGATTTGTTTGTTTGTTTCACAATCAATTGATGTATGAATTTCATGAAATAGAGAAAATAAATAATCTTCCCCCAAGCACATGCTGCAGGTGGTAAACCAACATTTCCCCAAACTCTCAATATGTCAACCACCCAAAACCATCAGTACACAACAAGGAGATGCAAACAAGCAGAAGGAAGCAGGATAGAAAAGGAGCCATAAGAGAGGAGGGAATAAAATCTCAGGCAACCTAGCCCACCTCTCACCTGGGGTACCGTGTCATTTGCCCACTTGTGTCTCTCACCTGTGGGTGCTGACCCTCACCAGACTGACAGACTCCCACTCTGTCAACACTAGGGGAAAACATTCATCAACATTTCTCACCGAAAAGAGAGAGATCGGGCATCTAGTGATCAGCACTATATACACAGGTATACCTGTAACAGTATCTTACAGAAAATGTAAAGTTGGGGTGGTGGCGCCCTCACTTCAATGCAGTTTGCACGCAGACCTCGACTGTTGCTATGGTTACCTTTGTAAGCTTTAAAAAATAATAATAAAATGATGGAACTATTTATTCCACAGAAAAGGAATCTCTAATTGATTCACCTTCTTATGACTTCTTCCACAAACATACCATCATTCAACATCTTTCTCTTGAGGAAATCTTTGTCAATACAGCTATAAGTTTGAACTTGATATCAACTTCAGTTTGAGGGAAACCTGCTCAGCCTGTAATGCAGAGGGAAAGATGATCTGTTTGAACTGGGATTGTGGTGACCCTCCGCCTGTGTCTCAGCTTGTTGATTTTTACTCTTGGTTGTATGGCAGTCTGCACAATTCATGCAGCTGCCTGTAAGCAGCTTTGCGGCTGATGCAGGTGAGCTAAATTTTTCTGAACTGTGGAGTCATTTTGCATGCCTCCAATTCTGAGTTTGTTTCTCTTCTATTCATTTCAAGGGAGCTGGTGCAAGAGTGCAGTGAGTGGATTATCCCCAGGAAATTCTTTGTGCGGGCAGAACTGTGATACTTGAATGAATAATAGAATCCCAGATTGTAGAGTTGGAAGGGATTGTGAGGGTCATCTAGTCCAACCCACACAGTGGGCGGGTGGGCTCATGCCATCTCTTGTGCCGCTGTCATCGTTGGAGGCAAAGGCGGGCCATGGCGTGGCTCTTGGGGAGGCGGCAGAGGCGGTAAGGGTCGGCCTGCCTCTGATGGTGTCGGGGAAAGTGGTTCTGGGGGCATTGGGGTTCGGCCTGTCTCTGCCATCGGCGGGGCCCGCTTTGCCTGTGGCTGGCGGTTATGCTGACGTCAGAATCAGGCTCCCAGCAGGCTGTGCAGTCAGATGTATGTTGTTACTACAACGGCCAATAGATGGCGCTGTGTTGAGGTTCCCCCCCAAAAAATAGACCATTACCTGGCACAGGTGTGTCATCTGCCCACGCAAAGTGCATGGAAACACTTGCATATTGGCATGTGACGTTGTCTCCAAATTTGAACGCAATCGGTCCAATGGTTTCAGAGAAAGGTCCAGACACACAAACATGCCATTTTTACTTTTTTTTAATATAGTCATACCTCGGTTTAAGTACGCTTTGGTTTGAGTACTTTCAGTTTAAGTACTCCGTGGACCCGTCTGGAATGGATTAATCCACTTTTAATTACTTTCAATGGGAAAGTTCACTTCAGGTTAAGTACGCTTCAGGTTAAGTACAGACTTCCGGAACCAATTGTGTACTTAAACTGAGGTACCAATGTATATAGATTGAACAGCAATGTTTCTGAGACGGCACCCCACTTCTCACTTTTTCCCAAGCTGTTGAGGAGCCATTAGCATTCTTTGGGTCTGGTCAGTCAACCAGCTACAAATCTGCCTAACAGTAACCTTATCCAGCCTACATTTTACCAGCTTCTCTGCAAGAATATGATGGGGGAGTTTGTCAAAAGCTTTACTGAAATCAAGATACACTACATCCACAGCATTCCCCTGATCCACCATGCTCGTAATGAGATTCATCTGGTACGACTTGTTTTTGAAAAAGCTGTGTTTCTAAAATGTTTCAAGTTAAGCATATAGTTGTTGAAATATGTAAATTTAAACATATTTGCTATTGAAATCCTGTGTTTATCCATTATGTATTTAAAATCTTGCTCATGTTTGTTCTATGTGCCTTGCTGTACTTCTGCTCACATATCATATTTACTTGAGTCTAATGCACCATCGAATCTAATGCGCACCTCAATTTTCAGAACCTTGAAACCAAAAAAGTATTTGCTGGCGAATGTAAATGTGCCATCAAATCTAATGTGCACCTTAATTTCCGCAACATAATTTGGACAAAAAAGGTGAGCATTAGATTTGAGTAAATACGGTAGTACGTTCCGAGCTGCTTTTAGCTGTGCTGTGGCATTAGTCTCATGATTCTGTAATCTCAATCCTATAATTTCAAATCCCCTTGATTTTCCCATATAATTAACCAGAAAACGATTCATTAGCTGTATAACAATATAGAATGGTGTGACTGTGAATGTGCACATTTTATGTAATCTTACATGTGTGCCTTAGGTCATACTGATGTTCCAATGTGCTCAGTGCAGAATGTTGATTGTTTGCAGTGAGATAAGAGTAAGAACCCTTTCCTATGAACTGCATATATCCTGAATCAGGGAGTCTAGTAGCAGGCGGACCCATTCTCCTTTCTTTCTGTGCCTCTGTGGCAGCATCTCAGAGGGCAGTTGCTGGTGGCTTGTGCTGCTGTGCTTCCAGGACCTCTGCTACCTATTGTCCAGAGGGTGGAAATGCAGCTACTAACCTATATTAAGTGACACCAGGAATGAAGAGGGTTCCACCAGGCTCTGTATCGTCTGCTTCTTCAGTCTGAGTAAGCTGTCTCTCAGGCACAGGGTCGACTGAGCTGCTGGTGGAGTTCCATCCCACCACTTGACCACTCGCCAGCCTGTTTGCCCCTAGAGCACCAGACCTGACCCTTTTAAACTGAAAAAAAAATCCTAATGGAAATGGATGCAGTTATTTTGAATCACTCCAGACATGAGTCTCACCTCTAACCCCAACCTCGCCCAAGAGGATGCCAGAATGACAGTTTCAGCTGCAACATGCATGGCACCCTGGATCTAGATTAGCTCAACTTTGTGTGCCTGTAGTGACTGCCTGCACATTTTCCAGCATTCCCACAGCAGGATCTTGGTTTTTACCCTTAGGAGTAAAAGCAAAAACAAAAAACCCCTACTTTCGTAAGAAAAAAAGTTGGTGAGAGCCCAACAAGTCACACAAGCCAAACCCTATGCCAGTGATAGACATGTTAAAGAATACCTGTCACGGCACAAGATGCCTGGCACACCAGAGGCTGTGATTGAGCAAATATAATATGATACCTGCTGTCAGTTTTTGGAGTGGCAAGCCTGGGAAAAGCTCTGCCTCCCAGGATAGCTAATCCACATTGACTAAGGGCCAAACTAGACAGGATGGCAGCAGGTCTGTTTGTTTAAACCAGGATGCTGCCCCAGTCACATTATAAGAGTCGGAGCCTTATTTTAACAGCAAAAATGCATGTGTGTATTGTGGTCAAACAGTATTAGTTAAACTCTCCTCTGCCCACACTTTACCTGTGGAAGCTTCAGGACAGACAAAAAGAAGTTCTTCCTCACACAGCCAAGAGTTAAACTATGGAATTTGTTGCCAGAGGATGTGGAGGTGGTTACCAACTTTGATGGTTTTAAAAGGGAATTAAATAAACTCAAGGAGAATAGGGCTATCAAGGACTCCTTGTCACGGTGACTATGATATGCCTTTGAGCACCATTTTCTGGGGAGCAGGAGTGGGACCTGGGTCTTGCTTTCATGTTCTGCTTCTGGGCTTCCTGCTTCAGAGTTTGTCTCCCTGGGCACTGATCTCCTAAGAAAAGCTCCAAAGCCAGAAGTGAGTTTAGCTGGGAGGGGGAAAACTTTGGTTACAGAGATGTAAGCAGGAGACAGGCAGAGGAGTTTGCACCTCACCTCTGCAAGATAAGATAATCTTTATTGTCATTGTCCCCTTGCGGGAACAACAAAATTACTCAGTTACCACATCCACTCAGATAAAGCATTCCACATAATACAAAATTACTTCAAAACCCTAATTAAAACAGTGCAATAAGATACAATATAACAAGTAAAATAAGATGACTTCAAAGTCCAGACTTGCCTGCATTGTTCTATATCTCCGTCCCGATGGCAGGAGCTCAAATAAATGGTGACCAGGGTGCGTTGGATCTCTTGATATGTCTAGTGCTTTTCTATGGCACCTGGTGGTGTAGATTTGTTCTAAGGTGGAGAGTGAGCAGCCAATAATGCTCTCTGCTGTTTTAATAATTCTGCACAGTCCTGTCCTATCCTGAGAAGTACAGCTTCCATGTTGTTGTTTAGTCATTTAGTCGTGTCCGACTCTTCGTGACCCCATGGACCATAGCACGCCAGGCACTCCTGTCTTGCACTGCCTCCTGCAGTTTGGTCAAACTCATGTTTGTAGCTTCGAGAACACTGTCCAACCATCTTGTCCTCTGTCGTCCCCTTCTCCTAGTGCCAACATCAGGGTCTTTTCCAACATCTTTCCCAACATCAGGGTCTTTTCCAATGATTCTTCTCTTCTCATGAGGTGGCCCAAGTATTGGAGCCTCAGCTTCACGATCTGTCCTTCCAGTGAGCACTCAGGGCTGATTTCCTTAAGAATGGATAGATTTGATCTTCTTGCAGTCCATGGGACTCTCAAGAGTCTCCTCCAGCACCATAATTCAAAAGCATCAATTCTTCAGCGACAGCTTCCATACCACACACATAAACCATACGTGAGCACGCTCTGTATGGCGCAGTGATAGACAGCAAGCAGCAGCTTTTGTGGAAGATGGTTTTTCCTTAGAATTTTCAAAAAGTACAGTCTCTGCTGCGCCTTCTTCACAAGCCCCCTTGTATTAACACTCCAGGACAGATCCTCCTGTAGCCCAATGCCTAGAAATCTAAACGTTGTTATCCTCTCCACACAGATTCCATCAATCAAAAGTGGCTGGATCTCCTGAAGCTAAAGTCCACCACAAGCTCCTTTGTTTTCTTTGTATTTATGAGCAAGTTATTAACTCTGCACTACTCTGTCAGTCGCTCCACCTCATCTCTATAGTCCGTTTCACCCTCCTTATCAGAGATGAGCCCAATCACGGTTGTGTCATCTGCAAATTTGCATCTAAATTCAGATTCCCCCAACCCAACCTTTCCAAGTGACTGGCTTTAAATGCACAGATCTGCTGCCATGACATCAAACTCCAGCCTCCCTCTGACAATATCTAGCCCAGGTATCCCCAAACTGCGGTCCTTCAGATGTTTTGGCCTACAGCTCCCATGATCCCTAGCTAACAATCCTAGGTGGCAGGGCTTTTTTCAGCCTGAACTCACTGGAACTTAGTTCCAGCACCTCTCACGTGGGCACCATAAGAGAGAATTTCTGGCACCTCTTTTCCTAGAAAAATAGCACTGGTTAGAGGCAACCATTTATAGGGCCCATTTGCTTGTGAGGAAATGTGTTTATTGTAATATATGTTCCACCTACAAATAGCCATGTAGCACATAATAGGGGAGCATGCATAAGAACATAGGAAATGGCCCTGTCCTAAGTCAGACAATGAGTCCATCTAGGTCTGCAGAATCTGCACTGACTTGTAGCAGCTCTCCAGGTTTTCCCAGCAGGGAATCTCCCAGCCCTTTCCGGAGATGCCAGGAATGGAACCTGCAACCTTCTGCATGGAAAGCAAGTGTTTTTCCATGGAGCCACAGCTGTCTGAGCCTGGGAATAGAAAAACAACATCCAATACATTCTCATTCAGCTATCCTAAAAGCTATTTATCAATCCCGAAATCAAGAATGATGCAACCTTCTTCTGTAGTAAAGCAGAATATATCAAAATGTGTCTCTCTGCTACTTATCTTTTACTGGCTGTGACACAAAAGAATGCAGGGCATGTAAATCTGCCAATTAAAAAACCCAAATAATGCTTTTCTCAGCTGAGTAAAGATGAGACATAAATTGATGATCAGCTAACCTCAGCTTTGAGCAGATGCCCACAAGATTTGGTGACATCTCTATCAAAGGAAGGAAGGAAGCAACCTATAAAGTGAAACAAGCAGAGGAAAATGTGATTGTATTGGGATATTTCACAGATAGAATCCGAAATATTGTTGAACGTTAAACCTCCATTTACTCAATGCAATTATGAGGTTTGCCAGAAGATGGCACTCTGTCCTTTCATATGTTGAAATGTCCCCTTAATTCAAAATGTGAACCAAGTAACTACAGTTGTGGCTTCTGTTTGATTCAATTATTCAAATTAATGCTCGCTCGCCCCCCCCCTTTCATGTACGGTAGTACCTCAAGAGTCCTACAGTTGGGTTAGAAATATAATGGGAAATAAAAACATTTGCTCAGTGATCCAATGGTGCTGTTGTGTAGACAGAAAGAGCATTGTGCTAAAGGAGAGATGGCTCTGTCAAGTGCCCACAGACCACAGCATGCAGAGATCACAGGATTGAGACCTGTGAAATCTCAAAAACTAGAGGAATTGTCCAATAACAACATGTTTAATCAGAAGCAAAAGCCATTGAGTTAAATGGGCTGCACTCACAAGTGTGCATAACATTGCAGGGTAAAATTTCCAGGATCTAAGGGTGATTCTTCAGTGCCCTTTCTAGAAGCTTGCCTTCGAAATGACTATCAGAACCAAAATTAATTATGCAAAACAAGGGAAATCGTGCCAATGCAGGTAATTTGCATAATTTGCACATGAACCCTCTTTCTTGGAGCAGAATTTGAGCTGCCTCAGTGCTGAAATGTTATTATATTTTTAGTGCAGAATACACAGTGACACAAGCTTCCATTGTCCTGGATTTATTCCCTAAACATGCACAGAAGCTACAGTCCTAACAGGAAGAGGATTAATGCATCCCTTTAGATGTTCTAAGAAATCTAGGCCCACATGTGCCACATATCTGGTTTGGGCATTTCAAGTTCACCTTCTGCTTACTTTGTGATGAGCATATTTTTACACAGCTGTTCACTCCCTACCTTTCCACCGATCTGGATGATCCCACAGGTGCATTTTTCTCTGCTCTTCTGAAAAAACCCAGGTTTTAATTAGCCACTAAAGCCTAACATTTACTTCTGAGTAAATTTGTACAGGATTGTGCTGTACTAAAAGGAAACATCTGGTCAATGAGGATAGTCACAAAGCATAATGGGGGAGGGGAATGAGGTGGGAGAGTCATCATGCATTAACGTATCACACGGGAGAAGATTTAAATTTAAATAAAAATTTAAAATTTACAAGGAAGTGCTTACATAATCCCATGGTCCACGTCAAGATTTTGCCACCTCATTCTGGTACATGTGTAGATGAAACCTCAATGTTTTGGGACCATATCAGAGCCAGTGTGGTGCAGTGGTTAAGAGCGGTGGACGCGTAATCTGGTGAACTGGGTTCACATCCCCACTCCTCCACATGCAGCTGCTGGGTGACCTTGGGCTAGTCACCCTTCTCTGAAGTCTCTCAGCCCCACTCACCTCACAGAGTGTTTGTCGTGGGGGAGGAAGGGAAAGGAGAATGTCAGTCACTTTGAGACTCCTTCGGGTAGTGATAAAGCGGGACATCAAATCCAAACTCTTTTTCTTCAAAGTAACTTCTCTTACAGGATTGTTGTGACCTTAAATGAGATAACAACTGTATGGCCCTTTATATGCCACAGTGGAAATGATGGGGGGGGGGGAAATAGCTTTGAACCAACAGGGAATGTGCAGAGCAGACTCTGTTCTGCATGTAGCCATTCTGGACAATTAAAACTCCACTAAACAACTGTTTGGTGTCAAAGTTTGGTGAATGTAGCCTCTTACCTGTGCTAGTTGATGGGGTTTCATTTTTTTCAAGGGCTCAACTTGCACAGCTGCAGTTGCTTAATTGGTTTGGGGTACCAGTTCTCTTCCAGCTGGAGATATGCGGTGGATCGATACACAGGGTGGGGTGGGGAGCTATAAATAAATCCAAAACTAAATTGTTATAACAAAAGAAGAAAAATGCTTTGGAAAAATGCATCAGTTATTATTATTTTTGCTCTCCAGTGCCATCTGGTGTTGCATGTTTATAACGCATTCAAAACACTGTGTGTGTTTTTTACTACTGCAGCTACCGGTAAGTCCCTATATGCAGAATCATACAACCCTTAGCTAGATTCAAGGTGCTGGATTTTAAGCTTTTCTGGTTGCGATTGATCTATGCTTCATAGCTCAGGCAAACAAACCTCATTTTACAGATGCCTGTTCACACCAGTGAATGCAGCACAGTCACTTAAGGATTCACAGCTGGATGACTGAATTTGCTTCATTGAAGAGCATTGTGTCATATTTTGGATAGGTTATTCCAGAGCCAAAATAAACATTCAAAAATATTTGAAATTTGCCAAAATATATTTTGCTTGGCTTGTATAGGGAATATGAAATATGAAATTCACATTTTGAATCAGAAAAACCTATTGCTTTAGGTGTGTTGGCCTCTTGTGATTGTTCCAGTAGTAAACTTAATCTAAATCTCACAAGCTGTCAAAAATACTAAAATACCCTTGCAAATCATCCACCAAAGACTGTCCGTTACTCATTAGTATTGCATGCCAAACTTCAAAACCTATTTTGTGCAAATACCATTGCATGTCAGTCATCAAAGACTGTGAAATGTAGATTTAAGCCATTTCTAGACTGCTTTCCACAAAAGCACCCAAAGCAGTCTATACAAAATCTATTAGCAATAGCTAAAAGCAGCCAATAGCTCGTCAGCAAAATGCAAGGCAGAACATAGGTTCTTAGAAAAAGAGAGCAAAGCAGAACAGCTCTTCACTTCAGGAGGGAGATCCTTCCAGAGCCTAGACCTGGAACTAGAGCCATCATGGTTCTAATCTGACCCATGGAGGTTACTCACAATTGGGTTTGATCTCCCAACTACAGCTGGTGTGTGAGCTTAAATATGGGAATAATAAATATCTTTACACCTCAACTGACAAATACTGTAAAATACCAAAAAAACTGAAATCAAATATCATTGGATAATATTCAGTCAACATCAAAATACACACACACACACACACACACACACACACACACACACACACACACATCCACACAAGGGAATTCTGGAGAGTAAATTTATTCCAGCTCCAGCTCATTCACGCATGCGCACTCACACACACACACACACACACACACACTTCACTGCTTATTATTCCAATCATTAAACGATGATCATGCATAAAGAACCCGTCACTGTCTCCAAGGATCGCACTATCCTCATTGTGAACTGGCAAGAGAGTGGATTTTAACACAATGGCTTCATGCTTCTCACATTTAAATAATGTTTTCAAGTACATAGGTTGGCAAAGGAACATGGTCGCATTGTTTGCTCACCAGCCAATGACGCTAGCCACAATCTATTGTGATGTTCATAACACACAATGCATTTTCATGTGAATCATATTCACTTCCCTTTCTCTGCTTTTGAGCATATGAGCCGAGAAAAATTGTCGGCGGAAGATTCATAGCCCTTAACAAAACATTATTTTTCTTCGTTACATAAATCAGTCACTGAGTGGCACCTTTTACCATTTTAAAATGGCTTCTCTCATATTAAACACAATAATGGGTTTGCCTTACAGCTTGTGTGTTATTTTCCTCAGTATATTCTCTGATGTAGGGAAAAGGTGATTGTCTCTGTTATCTGTTTGCTATCTGTGAAGGGATTAGAGACATCATGAGCCCCTTAAGCTTTGAATAAACAATGCTTTATTGGTTCATGTCACTGAAGGCTGAACACAAATGAGCTGAGTAAGATATCAAACCATCCTCTTTGCTAAAAGCTTTGAGGGGCTGCTCTGTTGCACAGTGTAAGTTGTGGACAGACAGAGCCTTAACTCATTCAGAAATTCTAACAAATGCTTAGTAGAATTTGTTTAAAATCAAGAATAGATCTTCCCTTTTTCAAGCATGCAGATATGTAAGTCCTTAGGGAGAAGGGAGTTCATGACGGTTGGGAGTTTGTTAAAAGGGAGATATTAAAAGCACAACTTCAGGCAATACCAATGAGACAGAAACATGGAAGGTGCCTAAAGAACTTTTAACTGAGTTAAGATTTAAAAGGGATATGTACAAAAAAAATGGAAAAAGGGGGAAATCACCAGAGAGGAATTCAAACAAATAGCCAGCACGTGTAGAGACAAAATCAGAAAAGCTAAAGCACAGAATGAACTCAGGCTTGCTAGTGGCTAAAAGCAACAAAAAGTGCTTTTATGGGTATGTCCGTAGCAAAAGGAAGAACAAGGAAACAGTGGGGTCACTTAGAGGAGAAGATGGTGAAATGCGAACAGGGGACAGAGAAAGGGCAGAACTCCTCAATACCTCTTTGCCTCAGTCTTCTCCAAAAAAGGAAACAATGCCCAACCTGAAGAATATGGAGCAGATGATTCAGCAGGGGAAACACAGCCCAGAACAAGTAAGGAGGTAGTACAAGAATACTTGGCTAGTTTAGATGTATTCAAGTCTCCAGGGCCAGATGAACTATATCCAAGAGTATTAAAAGAACTGGCAGAGGTGATTTCAGAACCACTGGCAATAATCTTTGATAATTCCTGGAGAGCAGACTGGAGGAGGGCAAATGTTGTCCCTGTTTTCAAAAAGGGGGAAAGAGAGGACCCAAACAATTACCTCCCAGTCAGCCTGACATCAATACCAGGAAAGATTCTAGAACAGATCATTAAGCAAACGGTCTGTGAGCACCTAGAAAGAAACACTGTGATCACTAAAAGTCAGCATGGGTTTCTGAAAAATAGGTCATGTCAGACTAATCTGATCTCATTTTTTGACAGACTCAGGGCATACCCAGGATCAAAACTAGGGGGGGGCAAGGGGGGCAAGGCACAGGAGGGAAGGGAAGGGAGGAAGCGCGCACGGTGGGGCAGGGCGGGGCAGGGCAGAGCCGGAGCGTGATGGCTGCTGGGCGAGGGGGCCGGCGCCGGCAGCAGCAGCAACAGTATTGGCGGCAGCGGGGGAGTCTTCAGAGGCAGGCGGCGGAGAAGCACAGCCCAGCGGAGCACGAGTTCTGCGTTCTCGCCCCGCCGCGCCCTCCAGCTTCCCGTCGCACTCTCTGGTTCCCCGCCACGCTTGGCCTTGCCAGAGGGTGCGACGGGGAGCTGGAGGGAGGGCGCGGCGCGGCGCGGCGCGGCGCAGTGAGTGGGTGGGAATGCCGAACTTGCGCTCCGCCAGGCTGTACTCCACCTCTGCCTCTGCCCACCAGCCCCGCTGGCAGCATCACTCTCGTGTGCTGGCCCTGCTTCTAGGGGAGGCAGCTGCCCCCCGCCCCGTGCTGGGTACACTCATGCAGACTCACAAGCCTGGTAGATAAGGGGAACACTGTGGATGTAGCATATCTTGATTTCAGCAAGGCCTTTGACAAGGTGCCCCATGATATTCTTGTAAAGAAGCTAGTAAAATGCGGGCCATACAATGCTACCATTCAGTGGATTTGTAACTGGCTGACTGACCGAACCCAAAGGCTGCTCATCAATGGCTCCTCTTCATCCTGGAGAGAAGTGACTAGTGGGGTGCCACAGGGTTCTGTCTTGGGCCCAGTCTTATTCTACATCTTTATCAATGACTTGGATGATGGGCTTGAGGGCATCCTGATCAAGTATGCAGATGACACCAAATTGGAAGGGGTGGCTAATACCCCAAAGGACAGGATCACACTTCAAAATGACCTTAGGAGTATAGCATCTAGATCAAGGGAAGTAATAGTACCACTGTATTCCGCTCTGGTCAGACCTCACCTGGAATACTGTGTCCATTTCTGGGCACCACAGTTCAAGAAGGATACTGACAAGCTGGAACGTGTCCAGAGGAGGGCAACCAAAATGGTCAAAGGCCTGGAAACAATGCCTTATGAGGAACGGCTTAGGGAGCTGGGCATGTTTAGCCTGGAGAAGAGAAGGTTAAGGGGTGATATGATAGCCATGTTCAAATATATTAAAGGATGCCATATAGAGGAGGGAGAAAGGTTGTTTTCTCCTGCTCCAGAGAAGCGGACACGGAGCAACGGATTCAAACTACAAGAAAAAAGATTCCACCTAAACATTAGGAAGAACTTCCTGACAATAAGAGCTGTTTGACAGTGGAATTTGCTGCCTAGGAGTGTGGTGGAGTCTCCTTCTTTGGAGGTCTTTAAGCAGAGGCTTGGCAGCCATCCGTCAGGAATGCATTGATTGTGTTTCCTGCTTGGCAGGGGGTTGGAGTGGATGGCCCTTGCGGTCTCTTCCAACTCTATGATTCTATGATTCATTAGTGATGGGCAATTCAGCTCCAGGAGGTTTTCTGAATGTCCCACAAGCTCCACCCCCTTCATGTACTTAGCGCTCATCTTGCTTTACTGGCCAAGGGAGCCAGTGCTTGTCCGCATACAGTTTTTCCAGGTCATGTGGCCAGCATGACTAAGCTGCTTCTGGCAAACCAGAGCACGGAAACGCCGTTTACCTTCCCGCCAGAGTGGTAACTATTTATCTACTTGCACTTTGACGTGATTTCAAACTGCTAGGTTGGCAGGAGCTGGGACCGAGCAACAGGAGCTCACTCTGTCGCAGGGATTTGAACCACCAACCTTCTGATCAGCAAGCCCTAAGTTCTGTGGTTTAGACCACAGCGCCACCCACGTCCACTAGCACCCATCAAAGAAGGGGCACAACTCCCCTTTCCCCTCTGATGGCTTCTTGGATGGGCCATCACCAGCCTTTGTCCCCTGCTAATGCCCTGCCAGCCAGCACTGCCAAACCAGCTTGACTCTTTAGCCTAACTGAATCCAGGGGCTTTCCATGTTTGGCAAAGTTTAATCAAACTTTGATTAGTTCTAACTTCTACTAAGTTCAGGAATTATGGGGAGGATTTGGCACCCAGGAAGTTGGGAATCTGCTACTTCACAAACCCAAGAATAGTATATTGACTAAAGCAGGCATGTGCAACAGGTAGATCATGATCTACCGGTAGATCACTGGACGTCTGCGGCAGATCACTGGTAGATCATTGGCTCCCCCCAAAGAAGCTGAACAACTGTGGCTCCCCTAAAAAAAGCTCAACATTTTACCTTCTCCCTGAAAAAACTCAACAACCTTGACCCAAACTCCCCCAAAATGGGCCTTCATCCTTCCTAAAAAAAGCTCAGCAACTTTGACCTGAACCCCCCAAAAGGGGGTAGATCACTGCCAGTTTTTAACTGTGCGAGTAGATATTGCAGTACAAAGATTGGCAAGCACAATATTAACTTTACAGACTATTTCATTACCACCTAGCATATTTATCCTTCTTGAGAGACAGTTCTAGTATATTATTTAGCATTGGAATTTCTCTGTGTGTTCATGTCGTGTGTGTGGGTTTTTTTTAAAGGCGAAATAAAATCCAGGTCAATTATAAATAGAATATTAAAAGCACTCACATTGTCTAAACCTTGCATTGTAAATGCTTTATGAATTTCACCTTGGAAAAAGAAGCTGCATAGAACAGCTTTAACTCTGGATAAATTGGGAGCTTTTTAGCATTATTTAATTAAATAGCTGCCTAACAGCATTAGTAGGGTTAGAAGGAGGAGGAGACGAGGAAGATCAGCAAGCAGAACATTCTTTTCAAATGTGTTTTCTGAACTTCACTATGAAAAATTGAACATTTTACACTTCTGGGATTAGTAAACAAATATACATATAACATAATGTTGAACAAATAACTATTACATTTTGAATCTATTGCACAATATTGCAAATTATAATTTGTCTTTTTGTTTGATGGGAAGCAGATTCAAGCATCCATTTAACATCGCATCCAGCAAGGGAGACAATTTCCTATTTAATTTACTACTTCTTTTCCTTTAGCGCCTCATGAATGGAATTCCCTCACTGCACTGCTGTTGTTGATGAGGCACATCTGCCCATACTTGCTGCTATTGGGCAGGCAGATGAGTTCATGAACTGCAATAATTTTTATTTCATCTCACACAAGGCACATTATTGACATTGATGGAGGATGGCGTGGGAAGAAACCACAATGCAGTTATCTTCCTTAGCTCTGCTCTGTGCCAGCCTCACCTGCCAGGCTGTGGATGAGGGTACTTTAGATGCCAGGCATCCAACAATCATGATCTGGGTTGGAAGGCAGCCACCCTAAATGGAAGTGGCTCTTGCAACTGTCTAGCCCAGGGAAGACCATTAACAGCAGGAGTTTCCAACATTGCTGCAAAGTAGCAAAGGAAGTCTTTAGCAGACTCAAAACACAGCAGAGGTGCATCACTTCTCAGCTGCCTGTGCTGGAAGAGTGTGTGCTACAGGACATGTGCTACAGGATAGCCTGGTCATCCTGAGCATGTGCTGCCACCAGGATATAAGCAGGATTGATACCAATATGACAGGGCTATGGTTTGCAATGCAATCTCCCATTAGCCATTAATTGGGATTCTTATCATAATGCATGTTTTTGTATGTTCTGCACTCATTTTGTAATTAAAATTAATTACACCTATGTGCTTCAGTCATATATAGTATACTCATCCCCTCACCAATGCTGCCAACTCCACCCACTGTCAAGAACAACTACTTCTCTCCCTCCCCACAACCACCTTTGGCCGTCCTTTTTCTAGGTGGTGGGGTTGGGGGAGAGCAGGGAAAAGGGCTTTTGGGGGGAGTCAGCAGCGGTGGGAGTGCAGGGGGCACATGTTCTGTTTTGCCTTAGTGACAAAACTCCTGGGCCAGCCCTGCATAGGGGAGTCTCTCCACACACACACACACACACACCAAGCAGGCCCGGCTCTAGGTGTAGTCCCTGTGGCGAAGGGTGCTAGGGTGCCGGGCCGGCAGGCGTGGCGCTGCGCGGCAAAGCCGCGTGGAAGCCATGCTGCGCGCTGCAAGGGCAGGGGCACTGGAGCGATCTCCGCGCCTCAGCGCCAGGGCGCCTGACCTGCTTGAGACGGCCCTGACACCAATCATCTTGTTTGCCCTTTTCTGAACCTTTCCAATTCTATAATATCTTTTTTTAGGTGAGGTGGCCAGAACTGTGCACAATGTTCCAAATATGGTTGCACCGTAGATTTGTATAACATTATAATATTGGAGGGTTTTCTTTTCAATTCCTTTCCTAATGATCTCTAACATGGAATCATAGAATCATAGAGTTGGAAGAGACCACAAGGGCCATCCAGTCCAACCAGGAAACACCAGCCAAGCAGGAAACACCATCAAAGCCCCTTTCTGCGCCTCTTTCACAGCTGCCACACACCTGGGTTGAAATCTCCATTGAACTTTCCACTATAACACCAGGGTCTCACTCCTGGTCCATCACTACCAGTTCAGATCCCATGAGTGTATGTGTGAAATTAAGGTTATTCTTCTTTGTTTACTTTGAATTGCATCTTCCATTTTGCCACCCATTCACTCAGTTTAAAGGGATTCTTTTGGAGCTCTTCACAATGTATTTTTGTTTTAATGACCTTGAACATTTTAGTATCATCACAAACTTACTGATTAGCAAGCCTCACACCACCAAAATTGTGTATAATGGACCATTTCTAGCCTTGAGCCACACTATGGGGTCAGTGGTGAGCTAGGAAGAACCAGGACTTACATGCCTTTCTGAGGCATCTGGTGCCTATTGGTACATTTTATCCATTTCTCTTTCTCATGTGTCCTTCAAGATATAGAAACGATCCATCATTTGACAGGGGCAGGGGCAGGGGGATAGAAGCATCTCAGGAAAAAAGCCCATCCCCCAACTGTGAAAATACCAGGCAACACCCACAATCTGCAAGCAGAGGAAGTGATAAAACTGCTTGTTTGTTTTTTGCTGTGTTTGAACAGCAGAGAGGGTTGGCTGTGTCTCTTTCTCTCACCTGCTGCCTCATACATTTTCAGTTGAAAAAGTGAAATCTTTGGGCTGTATTTCAGCTATTCTTTTATACATTTGAGGATAGTTTTACTCTTCTTTACACCCCGAAGCATTTAATCTATTAAAATGATATTCCCAATGGACTATTTCCTCATTTATTTCCCACATATTTAAGACACAGATACAAATTGGGTAAGGCAATACATTTAATTGGATGGAATCCTAGACTTCACTTCATGCATAGGATTGTTGGTGTCTGTTGGTCTGGCAGTGTATGAAACTTCACTAGGTAGAAAATTTTGTCCAAACTGTCCAGAGAGGGGCATAGGTGGGCCACCAGCCGAAGCTGATGGAAGGCCACCTGAGCCTCGAGCAACAGCAAAGGATCCAGTAGAACCTCCAAGCTACAAACCTGCCTGGGTCTGGTCTGCGACCACTTGCTCCAGAACCTTGTCCAGGAAAGGGAGGTTAGCAACGCCTGTAGTTTGTTAGGTTTTCTGAATCCAGGGAAGGTTTCTTAAGGAGTGGTTTTACCACTACCTCCTTCAAACAGGCAGGGACCTCCCCCTCTCGTAAAGAGGCATTGATCACCTCCCTGGCCCAGCCAGCTGTTCCCTCCCTGCTGGATTTTATCAGCCAAGAGGGGAAAGGGTGTAGAGTGCAAGTGGTCGCCCTGATTGATCCAAGCACCTTCTCTACATCCTCGAGCTAACTGCAACTCATCCAACACAAAAGGACTACGCTGTGTTCTGGACACCCGAGATTCATCTGCTATAACAGCAGAGTCAAGGTCTTGGTGGATGCAAGTGATTATATCCTCTAAATCAGGGATCAGCAAACTTTTTCAGCAGGGGGCCGGTCCACTGTCCCTCAGACCTTGTGAGGGGCCGGACTATATTTTGAAAAAAATATATGAATGAATTCCTATGCCCCACAAATAACCCAGAGATGCATTTTAAATAAAAGAACACTTTCTACTCATGTAAAAACATGCTGATTCCTGGACCACCCATGGGCCAGATTTAGAAGGTGATTGGGCCGCATCTGGCCCCCGGGCCGTAGTTTGGGGACCCTGCTCTAAATGCTTTGCAACCAAGTCACAGTGAGGTACCGTTGGTTCTGTTACCTCCTTTGGGCCAGCCTGTAAAAGCCCCTGTACAACCCAGAAAAGCTCTGCCAGACAACATGATGAGGATGCAATGGATCATATAAGTTATGTACAGTTGTTTATGGTATTTATATTATTCTTTTTGTGAAAATGTGTGTGGTCACAATATTGTATGATTTTACATTGCCCAGCACTTGTACTACTGCTGAAGCCCAAGACGGTGAAACAAGGTTAATATTCCGGAAATCCTTGTCTTAGACTTTGTGAAAGGATTCTATGGAACAATAACAACTCCTCTTGTGGATTGCATGGACCTGATGAACAGACGCAGGTGGAATAGACACTAGCATATGTTTGCACCTGATCCATGAACTGATTAGAGTGTGTACTGATCTACTGACTCTTCTGCTTTTTCTGTTGTTTTTTATTACTTATTTCTGTTGAAATTTATAATATGATACAGTGAATAACAAACCTAGACAGCATCTTAAAAAGCAGAGACATCACCTTGCCTACAAAGGTCCGTATAGTTAAAGCTATGGTTTTTCCAGTAGTGATGTATGGAAGTGAGAACTGGACCATCAAGAAGGCTGATTGCCGAAGAATTGATGCTTTTGACTTATGGTGCTGGAGGAGACTCTTGAGAGCCCCATGGACTGCAAAAAGATCAAACCTATCCATTCTGAAGGAAATCAGCCCTGAGTGCTCACTGGAAGGACAGATCGTGAAGCTGAGGCTCCAATACTTTGGCCACCTCATGAGAAGAGAAGAATCCTTGGAAAAGACCCTGATGTTGGGAAAGATTGAGGGCATTAGGAGAAGGGGACGGCAGAGGACGAGATGGTTGGACAGTGTTCTCGAAGCTACGAACATGAGTTTGACCAAACTGCGGGAGGCAGTGGAAGACAGGAGTGCCTGGCGTGCTATGGTCCATGGGGTCACGAAGAGTCGGACACGACTAAACGACTAAACAACAACAACAGTGAATAATATACTTTATTTATGCAAGAGTACAGCCGGTTACGTCTCACATGGGTATTGAGCACATCCCTACCACTATTCCTGCACTATTCCTCCACATATGTTGGGAGCTGAACATCTGCCGCAGGGATCCTGTTGTACTTGACTATTCCTAGCACCACCACAGTTGAGAACCCTTCTGTCCCAGGGTTCTAAATCATGAACCTACTGAAGTAGTTGTTCAGCCCCCAACAACACACCGGCTCATTCCCAGGCTCACCATCTTATGATGGCAATCCTATAGTGGTGGTGGGGAGAGAGTATGAGTGAATAGGGCCCCATAAGTGTGCAAGGCACAGTGACTTGGGCTATATCTACACTACCAAGTAGGCTGGCTTAATAGCTGTTGCCCCTTTCCAAGGTTCTGCAAGAGAGGCTAGAGCCGTCTAACAGATACTCAGTAGCGGTTCCGGTTTCCGCCTGCAGGAATGGCTGACCTGTTTTCCATCCCTCCGACCTTCATGAGGAATTTGGCGGTTGCTAGGGGAGTAAATGGCAACCCCCCTACCTCTCCGGGGGTTACGGAGAGGGGCCGCTGGCCCGCGATGCCACCAAAACCACTCTGATTGTTTAAGGAGTGGGGGGAGGCTTGGGCTGAAAGCACTCATGAGGAATGTCGGAACTCCCGGACGCCAAACTGCACAGCGGGGATCTCCATGATTAAAGAAGATAATTAGGTTTTAAATTCATGGACATGCTTCAGAAGGAGGGGCAGAAGCTCTGTTTACTGCCAAGGAATTTGCGCTGCTGAGGGTGAGGAGTCAAAGGCTGTTTTTATCTTGAAGAAGGATTGATGGGGACGGAACGATAAGGGAAGCGAGTCTTTTTTATTTTTTGCATATACTCTATGAGTTACCTTCATACCTTCCCGGACGTGATGTTCTGGCTTGTTTGGAACGAACGAGAAATAAAAGACATCTGTGTGAGTTGAACTTTATAAACTGTAGATACTGAGTATATCTTTTGAAGATGTAAAATTGCTGATGAGAGAAGCCCCCCTCTAACTGGATAAGGAGTGCCTGGAAAGCGTTCGGAGGATTTATGGGGTGTGACGCACTTTGAATTTGAATAGCGACCTGAAGCTAAGTTCAGCTATAGGGCAAGGAGAGCCACTAATTTATCAAGAGTCTATGCATAATGTGACAGCTGGATCTCCTGCCTGGAAAAGCTGTAAATTTTATAAAGATCGTTAATTTACATAGTTATGGGAAGAAAACGAAAGCGATCTGAGTTTTCTAAGATGGCGCTGCTTCGTGCTGAAAGAACGACGCAACAGGGACGCTCCAGACCAAGAAGATTTATGGGGAGGCCAGACTGATTAACTCACACAGGAGAAAGAACATATGTGAAATCTCGTTTGATACTTATCTCAGCAGCTGGGGAAAAATCGGATGAGAGGAAAACATCTTTGTGACTGTAAGGGAAAGATCGGGACTATAATAGACTTTGAGTGATGATTTGGACTTTAGAAAAAGACGACAGTGAGCAGCTGCGAGGAATCCCCAATTTCCTGAAGCATGGGAACTCCAAAAAATTTTAGATGATTTGGCATAACATTCGGTTTGATTGATATGTATTTGTATAATTTGAAATAATGAATGAGATATAATTGTTTATAATTGGAAAATTAATAAAAATAGATTATAAAAAAAACAGATACTCAGTAGCAGCCCTACCAAACATCAATTCTGGGGGAAATCATGACCATTAAACTGGTATGAAAAGGGTATACACTTATGGTATTGATAGACTCTTAGTGAGCTTATTGCTGAGCAGGATTTAAATCCAGATAATATCAATCCAAGCCTTCCCGTTATAGCACTTTTTTCCTTCAGGATTTCTGTAGAAATCCTTAGAGGGATAATTCCTAGAAGTAAATAATGAGAGGAAAGTGGCTTTATTACTCTTGGATGCAGAAAAAGCCTTCGACAATGTCTCTTGGGTATATATAAAAAAACAGTTAGAAATAATGAAAGTGGGGAAAAGATTTAGGAAGGGGATTGGAGCTATATATGATAAACAATCAGCAATACTATTAATAAATGTCAATGTAACAGATAAAATTGCTATCTGTAAAGGAACAAGACAGGGGTGTCCTGTATCCCCCCTGCTCTTCATTCTGGTGCTAGAACCCCTTCTACATGAAATTAGGAATAACGAAAACATAAAAGGAATAAGAATAGGAGAGAAGGCCAATAAGATGAGCCTTCACTGATGACCTGATTGTAACAACCCAGGATCCTAACACAAGTATTCCAGCTGCTATAGATTCAATTAAAGAGTTTGGAAAAATAATGGGAATGAAAATAAATTATCACAAAACTAAGATAATAACTAAGAATCTGATGCAAGAGGAGAAAAATTAATTACAGGAGAAGACAGGATTGGAAATCAAAAATAAATGGAAATATTTAGGAATTTGGATTTTAAATAATAATTTAAATTTATATGAAGATAACTATAGCAAAACATGGAAAGAGATAAAAAGAAATTTGGAAGTTTGGAATAAATTACATTTGACCTTATGGGGGAGAATTTCAGTAATAAAAATGAATATCCTACCCAAAATAATTTTTCTCTTCCAAACAATTCCAATCCTGGGAGGATCAAATTGCTTTAAAGAATGGAGGAGGGAGATAGCGAAATTTGTGTGGAATGGCAAGAAACCCAGGATTAAGCACCAATTATTAATAGATAGAATCATAGAATCATAGAGTTGGAAGAGACCACAAGGGCCATCCAGTCCAACCCCCTGCCAAGCAGGAAACACCATCAAAGCATTCTTGACATATGGCTGTCAAGCCTCTGCTTAAAGACCTCCAAAGAAGGAGACTCCACCACACTCCTTGGCAGCAAATTCCACTGTCGAACAGCTCTTACTGTCAGGAAGTTCTTTCTAATGTTTAGGAAGAGGGTATGCACTACCTGATCTTGAACTTTACCATGCAGCAGTAGGATTGGTGTGGTTAAGAGAATGGATTAAGTTAAACAGAACGGACATATTGGATTCGGAGGGCCATGATAACAGATTCGGGTGGCACGCGTATCTATTATATGGGAAAATAAAAGCACACAAAGGGTTCCTGAACCATGTAATAAGAAAAGCATTGTTTAAAATTTGGATGAAATGTAAGATACTAGAGCCCAAAATACCGTTATGGACCTCTCCAATCGAAGCAATGGCGGTAAAAAGAAAAAAACATGAGAAGTGAATGGCCCACATATAGAGCATTATTAGAAATAAATGAGGGGAAACCATCACTTAAAAAATATGAAGAAATCAAAAAATATTTGACAGATTGGCTACAGTATTTTCAATTAAATCAAAAATTTGGCATGGATTAAAAACAGGGGCTAGGAGTCGAGACATCCAGATTTGAAAGGGATTTAATAATAATAATAAAGAAAAACATTTTCATTAATATATGATTATTTGTTGGAGTGGGAGACGAAAGAAGAGCAGACAAAAACAGTCATGATAAAGTGGGCACAGGATTTTGGTTATAACATCCATATGGAACAGTGGGAGAGGCTATGGTCAGAGGACATAAAATTTACAGTGTGTTACAACCTTCAAGAAAATATTATGAAAATGATTTATCATTGGCACCACACACCAAAAAAATTGGCAAAAATGTATGAAGGAGTAAGTTCAAGATGCTGGAGATGTGAGGATGAAGAAGGGACATACTACCATATGTAGTGGACTTGCCAAAAGATCAAAAGGGTAATGGAATAAGAACTCTGTTTATGTATAGTTTGACGGCTGCTAGAATTCTAGTAGCTAGAAGTTGGAAAAACGAAAATCCAGCAGTAATATTAGATTAGGAAATATTAATGCTAGAGTATCTGCAACTGGCAAAATTGACTGATTCTGTAACACAAAAGGTATCAAGAGAATGGGTTAATAAAAAAAAATCTAAAACTCTACTGTCCAAGTAACTCTTTGCTAGCAGAAATTGAATGATGTTTGCAAAAGATAAGTAGGATGGGATTTAAAAATGGGAAGAAAGGAAAGGTAATATAAAATGAAAACCTGTGGAACTAAAGAAGAAAAGTACTGTATAATAAGAAGGACAGGAAGTATTCAAAACAGAAGATTAAGCATAGTTAAAATAATAGGAGAACTTTGTATTCACCATGGTTTATTCACATTGCAATTGTTTATTTTTGTGTATGTATTTTAAACGTAATTTTAAACAATAAAGATTTATTTTAAAAAAGAAAGAAAGAAAAGTTAATGTATAAACTAAAGGGTTCCAGAGCAAGAAAGACAGGTTCACATCAGTATGGTTTGATTTTATTATGTATCAAAGAGGAACATGGTCAAAATCTGCCTCTCGCATATAAATGCATCTGGCTAATACAATAAGACTTGTGTAATAATATTGTATGGTTTCCCCTGATGTAACAAGGGATGCATATTCACAATGCCTCTTGTTTATTATTATTATTATTATTATTATTATTATTATTATTATTATTATTATTATTTTATTTACTGGTACAGGTGTGTTTTATTTTTATGAGCCAGCTATCATTCTGTGAGTTTACGGGTGGGTCTACTCTTATCTTTTCTAACAGTTACTGTACTACTGTATATTACTTTACTGCTCAGTTGTAATGTAAACTGAAATGTATTAGTTACATAAATACACATAACCTTTGTGATCTACATAAATAATTTGTTGTCTGCAGTTACACTGTAAAATTCAAATAAAAATTATCCCATTAAAAGGCAAAAAGAAAGAAAGAAATCCTTAGAGGGATAAAAGGCCTCATAAAGTAACTGAGAAGTGGGCCCTAAATATGTATGAAATGCTGTCATCTCCCCCCCCCCCTGTTTTCCTTTTAATTGTACATTTTATGTGACACAATAACCCTCTCTGGAGTACAAAGTCAATTGAACCTTGACAGCCATGCATAAGGAGTAGAGTACTAATGTTTAGATATTTGTGCTGAGAATGTCTCATTAAGTAGGAGATGGAGTCTTCCTTCACATTAAATAACCTTTCAGTTCATGCATATGAGAAATCCAGCATGGCTGTTTCCTCAATAAGATGTTCTTACTTAGTTTTTCTATTACAGTTATCAGAGAGGATCAAAACAGACAGATGCATTTACTGTTTTCCATCAAAAGATAATAAAAAGAAACAGTTTATAAAATCAGATTATATGAAAAATTGCCTAATGATTATAATTTCCAAACCCATTGCTGAATAATGATGCATTCAAGAGTTGTCATCGAATGATGAAAGGAACCTAATATGAAAGATTTTCTCTGTGAAGAATGACTACAGATGAATTGCACAGAGATACAATCCTTCGATAAAGAACAATAAGAGCCTCTAGAACACTTAATAATAGACTACTCAGGATGAATTGAGGATTGCAATAAAAGCCCATAAATTAAAAAGTTTCAGGATGATATTCTGATAAAAGACATGCCAAGGTGATTTTTTTTATAAAAAAACAATCCTTTAAATCAACTGAGATATTGCCTCTAGCACCAACACCATAAACTCTAATTTCTGAACTCAATGTAATTGCTTCAGAATACTGTCATATCGCGTAATGCTGAAAATGCATATCTGGTCAATCTTTTAAACAACTCAAATTCAGTATCTTAATGTATAAACCAAATACTTATGAAACTGAAGAGCCCTTTAGTACTCATAATTCTCTCCCTGGATGTAAGTAGCTACAAGGAGAAAGACAAAGATTCTATAGGAAAGAAGCCTGATAGAAAATAAGGCTTGTTCACCACATGCAGCAGAATTCAGTGGTGGAATCATAAGGTAGCGGAGTGGTGGGCTATGCTAAGTCAGGCTGCAGGTTGGGGGTGCCATTTTTTAAATGTTTCCCCTTGGGTGGGGTGTAGGGGGAGCATGCATGAACGTAGAAATCTAGGATACTCGCATAGCAGGGAACAAAGGAAAAATGTATTCCTTGCCACCTCTTAAAAACTAAAGTGGTACATGTGCCGACCAAACCCACAGGGTGATAGGCACATACCTGATTATCAGTCATTGACTATATAGCATCTGTTAATTTCCACTTGGTGACTTTCAGCAGATTGAGTGAGGCACCTGCACCCTCAAGCATTGTGTTTTGAATTGACACCTGTTGACATGAAACTTCTACTTGTAGCGTGGATTGATTGATTGATTGATTGATTGATTGATTGATGCATGCAACCATCCCTTTATGTTGCAGTCCATGAGTGATGGTCTGGCCCTAAATGATGGTATATCAAGTGATGAGCACACATGTGTGAATCCACCCTAAAGTCTATTTCCAACATCACATTTTGGTATGTTGAAGTCAACATGAGATGTTTTGAAAACATTAGTTTTGCATGGTGAATATTTTGCTGAATATGCAATGAAACATAAAAGACAGGGGTGGAGGAAAGGCTTAAGACTGGTGTATGAATTGTGAAAATAGATCAGGAAAGTGTGTGGTGATGAAGCAGTGTAAGCACTGTAAGATTAGAACATGCATTTCTGAGTCTTTAGGGAGGAGTGAGATGTAGCAGGAGTGATGCTCTAAGGGCGCCTTTTCTGGGTATACGGTGGAGAGGTTTTTCATTTGCCCCTCCACCAGAAGCAGATTTAGGGAAGAGTGACCAATTCTGCTGCATTGGGCGCTGAGCCTAGGGGGCGCTGCAGGGTGTCACAGCTATGATGTAGCCGTAGTGAATTGAGCAGAACGGAATGTGGGGGAACTGAATTTTGGCCTCACACAGAGAGGGTGCTGCTGAAATTTGAAAGACAAAGTCCACCCAGTGGATAAGAGCGGTGGACTCGTAATCTGGGGAACCTGGTTCGCGTCTCCGCTCCTCCACATGCAGCTGCTGGGTGACCTTGGGCTAGTCACACTTCTCTGAAGTCTCTCAGCCCCACTCACCTCACAGAGTGTTTGTCGTGGGAGAGGAAGGGAAAGGCGAATGTTAGCCGCTTTGAGACTCCTTCGGGTAGTGATAAAGCGGGATATCAAATCCAAACTCTTCTCTGCAACCTGCTGTTTCCTATTGAATCAGAACAGATGCCAATCAGGCATTGTCTTCAGATTGACGGTTTGTTCCAATTCAGCAGAAAACAGGAGGTTTTCCCAGGGAAAGCAGTGGGATGAACAAAAAGCATGGGGCAAGCAGAAGAAAACACAGGACATGTAGAAGATTGGATGAGCCATCAGAGAAAAGCACAAAGAACAGGGAAGAGAAGCTTGATGATAGAGCACACACTCCACATGCAGGAGATTCCAGGTTCAATTCCTACCACCTGCAGTTTAAAAAGCATCAGACAGCAGTGATGGAAAAGATCTTTGAGCCTGCAGAGTGGTAGAGAGGGATTATAATGTGACTCTTCCCCATCATATATATGTTGGAAGTATGATAGCAGGGATCATTCAGTTAATAACCTTAGGGTTAGTTCTGTTTACAGTTAGCAACCAAGTGAGATGGTGCCAGGCAATGTGACATGATCCTTAGTGAGGTAACTACAACTCTGATTGCCTGTGTAGTTCTGTGGGAGATTCTCCTCAATAAGGTAAAGGACCCCCTGGATGATTAAGTTCACTCAAAGGTGACTGTGGGTTGCAGTGCTCATCTCACTTTTCAGGCTAAGGGAGCTGGCGTTTGTCCACAGACAGCTTTCTGGGCCATGTGGCCAGCAGGACTAAACTGCTACTGGTGCAACGAGACACCATGACGGAAGCCAGAGTGCATGGAAACGCTGTTTACCTTCCCACTGCAGCAGTACCTATTTAACTGCTTGCACTGGTGTGCTTTCGAATTGCTAGGTTGGCAGCAGCTGGGACAAAGCAACAGGAGCTCACCCCGTCATGCGGTCTCGAACTGCCAACCATCCGATTGGCAAGCCCAAGAGGCTCAATGGTTTTGACCACAATGCCACCTGCATCCTCAGTATGTGTTGTTGAATGCCTTCCTGCTCTGTACAAGGCCTGAAGTAAGAAAGACAAAACCCCGCTGTCCGTTTCTCCTCAAATTATACAGTTTTGTTCAATTTATTCAGTAAAGTGTTATCAAGACATTTCCCACTGGACTCTGACTACACTGAAGTGACTTTACTAACCATCTACTGCATAAGACACGATGCAGCCTATGCAATCCACATGATAGCCTGGGTATCTGCGGAGCCGATTCTTCTGAACTCTCTCCCATTTAAGGGGGTGGGTACAGGCTCACACGTAGAGTTCCTAGCTCATACAATGTCCTTGTGACAGAGGAAGTGGCCATGCACCTCTCCATCACATATGGTTGCCAACTGACAGGGAAATGGCTTATTCTGTATGCTCTTTATTTTATTGTTGTTAGTCACCTTGTGCATTTTATATGGCAAAGAAGGGTATAAATTTAATAAAGAAACAAGCCTGTCTATTGGGCTAGCTTTCTGCTTTGGGACCAGTTGCCCAAAAGCTAAGAAAGGCTTATGTGTTCTGTCTTTGACTTCCACAATTTTTTCAACTGTACATTTTGATGTATAGCTAGATAGCTTTTCTGCTACACTCTGTTCCTTGATTGGCTTAATCACCCCACCCCACCCACTTTTCCCAAACTATTGGGCTCTGCTACTTACCTCCAGGGACGCGGGTGGCACTGTGGTCTAAACCACAGAGCCTAGGGCTTGCTGATCAGAACGTCACCGGTTCGAATCCCTGCAACGGGGTGAGTTCCCGTTGCTCGGTCCCAGCTCCTGCCAACCTAGCAGTTCGAAAGCACATCAAAGTGCAAGTAGATAAATAGGGACCGCTCCGGCGGGAAGGTAAACAGTGTTTCCATGCGCTGCTCTGGTTCGCCATAAGCAGCTTAGTCATGCTGGCCACATGACCTGGAAGCTGTCTGCGGACAAATGCTGGCTCCCTTGGCCAGTAAAGCGAGATGAGCGCCAGAGTCGTCCACGACTGGGCTTAACGGTCAGGGGTCCCTTTACCTTTACCTTTACTTACCTCCAACCTCAGACCAAATGTCCTATAGCCCATCGGGCTGGACCCACAGGTCCCACCCAAGTATTAGCAACTAGGAACCACTCCCTCCATGAAACACTCCTTAGCCAGCTGAGTGGGTGAAGTAGACTTTACATCCACCAAGTGCATAGGCTTAGAATGGGAGTGTCATTATATAGCATGAATCCAGCCACAAAATGGTAGGTTTCACATCCACCTATACAAAGGATGGAGCAGTCATGCACTTTAGAAACTGGCCTGGAGAAAGCAAAATGCATTCATACTTCTTTATGCCAGCAAGATTTCCTGACTGAAAGCTGTTGTCATAACCTTGAACCTGTTACTTCATTCTGGCCTCGCCAATTTTGAACAGCTGTATCAAAGCCAACATAAGGAAAGTGGAACCATTTTGAATGGGCGAAAAGGCAATGCAGTTCTGACTGCTGTGCTTAAAATAGCAGTGTTTGCTCACAGCTAAATGAGGAACTAAGATGATTTATTATAAGCTGCAGCAGAATCTATTATTCATGTTAGAGGCATGGAAAGGTCTTTGATATGTATCTGAAAGAATCTTCAGGCCCATAAAAGAGATAAATTGTGTATGAATCGTGTCACTGAAAGGAGAGAAGAAACTCTCATTCACAGAGTCAGGCCTTGCTTATAATGTAGTCACTATCACTAAACTTCAGTTCCTATAAGCATATTCTACACATATTTACCTTTTACCCATATTTGAACTGCATACTAATTTTATCAGAAAGAGGCTTTCATTAACAGAACTCAGAATTAAAGAGCAAATGTTCATTTGGCTTGGCTTTTGTTCCATGCCTGCTGAATTTGGAAAGAGGCCTCCAGCTCTTCACATATCCCTGCATCACTTCTCACAAAGAACACCTAGTCCTTCCTGTCTTGTATAAGCTGTCCCCCGTGTCTACCTCCTCCTCCCCCACTCCTCAGCTTCTTGATCTTCAATTTCCCTGTTTCTCAAGCTCCTTTTCTTATACCCAGCAGCGCAGCAAGCTGATCAGGCGTGCCCTGAGCCCAGGGGCGGGACCAGCCACCCACGGGGCGGGGCAAGCAGGGGCAGGACGCTCCGCGGGGCCTCCAAGGAGTCTGTCTGCCTCCTCCCACTCAGCTGCCCTACAGCTGAGGGGGAGGCAGTGAGCGGGCAGTGTGGAGCCTGCGGGTGCTGAAGCCACCGTGTCAGTCCCAGGAGAGACGCATGGCTCAGGCGCACTGCAGGCCCCGTGGTAAGTGCCGCCCGGCATTTTGTCACCCCCCTCAGTGGTGACACCCAGGGCAACCCACCCCCACCACACACCCCTTCCTCTGCCCCTGCTTATACCCCCAGATGACAGGACCGTGTGTGAGCTCTCCCTGCCAACCCTATAAATACACATACATCCTTTCCAGACTGATCCTTTTCTGCAGATCCAAGGAGTTTCAATGCCAGATAAAGAATCCAGTAATTAATTCACATAACTTCAAGGTTTTTCAAAACATTTTTGATTGATTGATTGATAAGTAAATATTTCACAAGCCAGTTCACACACGCATGAAACTGTGCATGTGAATAAAGGTAAAGGGACCCCAGACCATTAGGTCCAGTCGTGACCGGCTCTGGGGTTGCGCGCTCATCTCGCATTATTGGCTGAGGGAGCCGGCGTATAGCTTCCAGGTCATGTGGCCAGCATGACAAAGCCGCTTCTGGCAAACCAGAGCAGCACATGGAAACGCCGTTTACCTTCCCGCTGTAGCGGTTCCTATTTATCTACTTGCATTTTGACGTGCTTTCGAACTGCTAGGTTGGCAGGAGCTGGGACCAAGCAACGGGAGCTCACCCCGTCACAGGGATTCGAACCGCCGACCTTCTGATCAGCAAGCCCTAGGCTCAGTGGTTTAACCACAGCGCCACCTGGGTCGTGCATGTGAATAAATCTTCTCAAATTCAGCGTCATCAACAAAACTTTATTTACTGCATTTACATCCTACTTTTTTTCCCAAGGAGCTGAAGGTGGGCTACAAGATTCTCCCGCTTCTCATTTAATCCCCCAAACAACCCTGTCGGGCAGGCTAGATGAGGCACCAACTGTCCCAAAATCACCCAGTGAACTTCAAGGCTGAGGGGGGACCTTCAAGGCTGATACTCTAACCACTACACCTCACTGGCTCTCTTTCATTTCATCTTCAAAATGTTTTTCAATGGAGTTAGAGAGTACATTCAACTACTGAGTCATCAAGTGATGGGTAAGCATTGTGTGAACAGACATGGTATCACCCAGTTCATTAACTGTATGAATAACTAGAGGCTTTTTTTTTGTTTTCACTGTCATGGGCTATTGCTATACATTTCTCTTGCTAGCATTTGGATTACTCTGTGCCTAATTGTTGCCTTATTTGTTTTAATGAAAAGACATCCAAGTGTTTGGTAATGACTTCATACAAGATAATAACAACAAACTCTCCTGCTTAAATGCCTATAATTAGAGTACTCATTAGTATTAATTGTACTAATTAACCTCCCACACAAACCAGCTTGGCAAGGAATACACAGAACACTAAGAAAGAGTGGCTACATAGATTTCAGGTTTTGTTGCTTTCATAATTGCAACCTGACTTTCTACAAGGGGAGCCAAAGAGGAGGAAACGCATCATCCAGAAAACGGAGCAAAGGAGGGTGCGAATTCCCATTAAAATTGGACATGCTAATTTATATAGAGAGGTGTGAAATTAGAAACAATTATTGTTTATTAAGTAAAAAGACAATAGCTCTCACCCTAGTGAGTCAGATTGTGATCAAGGGGCCTGTGTGTCTGCTCAGTCAACTGTGCAAATGCAGACTGTTGGTGGGCCAATTCAAAGCCCTGACTCTCTCTTCCTATGGTTCTTTATCTTTAAATTAGACTTGTACTTCAAACAGAGAACTGTCCCCTACCAGCCCTTTGAATAAAGAACTGTCCTCTGTAAAGTAGGGCACAAGTAGGGAAACTCAACTTTCCACCTAACAGACCACCAGATGGCTCACATTATAATCCCAATATCATAAAAACAACAAAATATTTATAAAAGCCAATATAAATAACAGTAAAAATATAGCCAGCAGCAAACATACAAAAACATACAAAACAAAACCACCACATCATCCCTCAAAAACCCGGTGGAGCCAAAAGTTTTCTACAAACTTTCCAAAAGTCTTTGCAGAACAGGCCTAGCAGGCCTTTTGGAGGACGGAATTGCACAGGAAAGGCATCACCACAAAAAACCCCTGCTATTTATTTATTATTCCCATTTCTATGCTGCCCTCTATACTGAGGATCACAGTGGCATGTTTCTAAAGGTTAAACAGGCCAGATCTGTAGTGTCCATAACCTACAGAATCTTTCTTAAAATTGTCTTGCTCCACCCAAGCATAGCTTGCTGCCCCAAATCTGGAACATTCATAGATATGTTTTATGACGACAGGTGGCACCGACTTGCCGTCTCCTTCCTTCCGCCACCAGAGCTGTTGGCAGTAGCCAAGCAGAATGACCACCCTGTTGGGTGCAGCTGTCAACTGTGATCTGACAGTTCAAGCCATTCGTGGCCCCAAATGGAAAATTCATAGTTCTGCACATCATACTCGCTTGTTGTAGCTCATAGCATTCCTACAGATCTTCAAAGCATTAGTCCCTGTAGGACAGCGAAGGGACAGCTGTGCCCCCGCCCCTACCCCCACTTGTAAGTCCAGCTAGCATGGTCAACATGGGACAATGACCACTGTAGTCCAACAACATCTGGAGGCAAGCACAGCTTTCCCATCCCTATCATAGGACTTGCCTGCACTGAAAAGAACCCTCTAGCTGTAATGTTCTTGTGCAAAACTCCCGTTCATATTAATGAGCACTCAGCAAAGGGAAACTTCTGGAGGACTGTATGTCATGGGTCACTTCTATTCATTTTGTTTCCTGTCATGCCTGATGATGAGCAAAATTTATTAATGTCCTTATTCTTTATTTGATTAATTACACCCTGTTCTCCAATATGACTGTGATTTGAAAGAGAGGCGAAGAACCCTGCAGAGCCTTGGTAGTCATTGCTGGAACAGTTTAAGAGGGGTGGGGGGAGTCCTCCTTCTATCTGGGTAACGGCATCTTAACTCTTGAGCCATTCCCCTCCAGGATCTAATGCTCATTTATGCTGAAAAGTATATTGGAAAGAGATGCTCTCCTCGTCACTGACCTGTTCACATCAATCGTTTTAACAATATTGTTTTAACATCGATATTGCAGCACTTCAAGAGACTCGAAGAGCAGGTGAGGGACAACTGAAGGAAGAAGACCTTTTTTTCTGGAAAGGTCTATCTGAACAAGAACATCGAATACATGGGGTAGGCTTCGCTATCAAAAACGACCTTGTGAAGCTCCTGTCAGAAGTCCCTACCAGCATTAATGAGCAATTCTCAACCCTTCGAATAAAGCTCTCCAAAAACCAACAGGCTACTCTTACAAGCGCTTATGCACCAACACTGCATGCCGATGAAGACATTAAAGAAAAATTTTACTTTCAGCTGGATACCATCCTATCAGAGACACCTAAGGAAGATAAGATTTCGATCTGTGGCCTGGGACTATTGGGAAAGGAGGAGTTGGCAACAGCAACCAGAACGGAATCTTACTTTTGGCGATATGTGCAGCACACAACCTTGTTATTACCAACACACTCTTTCAACAGAAAAATGAATTTAAGACTTCATGGAGGCATCCTCGGTTAAACCACTGGCACCTCTTAGACTATTTTATTGTCCGTGCAAAAGATCGCCGTAATGTGCTTCTTACCAGAGCTATGATGAGGACTGACGACTGCTGGACCGATCACCGACTAATACGCTCCACAATGGCTATCAAGATTATACCTCAATGCAGGCTTCAAGGAAGGAAACCAAGGCGCAAAATGAACCCTCAAGCCCCCATTAAGCGGGATTGCTTCCAAACGATTCTTAAGGACCATCTGCTTTCAGAATTCCCTGATAACATCGAGGAACACTGGACCAAGCTAAAAACATCCATTATTGCAGCATGTGAATAAACTATTGGATACCAAACCAAGAAACACCAGCACTGGTTTGAAGAGAATGACAGTGAGATTGAACGCATGATTGACAAGAAAAGGAAGGCCTTTCAGATCTGGCAAAGAGATAGAAACTGCGCCACTAAGAAAAAAACCTATGCCAGCGCTAAGGCTGAGGTTCAAAGAAGAACCAGAAAACTAAAAAACACCTGATGGATAAAAAAAGCTCAAGAGATCCAGCACTTACCCGACACTCATGATGCACAGAGTTTCTTAAAAGCCACAAAGACCATCTATGGGCAAATTAATCATGGCATATGCCCCCTACACTCAGCAGATGGTAGCACAGTTCTAAAAGATAAATAAGCTATTGCACTGCGCTGGAAAGAACATTACCAACATCTCCTTAACCGCAACTCCCCCGTAGCTGCTGAGGTCCTCTCACAAATTCCGCAAAAACAAGTTAGAGATGAGCTTCCAGTATCTCCAAATCTGGGAAAGTTGTGTACAGCTATTAATCAAATGAAAAACAACAAAGCCAGTGGACCTGATGGGATACCTGCCGAAATCTTCAAAGTGGGTGGAATTGAACTTAAACAACTTCACAAGCTCATCGGAAAAATCTGGGAAAGAGAATAAATCCCAGTAGACTTTAGGGATGCCAAAATTATCAATCTCTTTTTTAAAAAGTGACAGAACTGATTGTGGAAACTATCGAGGCATCTCTCTATTAGCTGCGGCCGGCAAAATTCTTGCAAGGATCTTAGCAAACCGTCTGGTAACAATATCCAAGGTGACCCTTCCTGAATCCCAAAATGGTTTTCGGCCTTCTAGGGGGACAGTGGACATGATTTTCACCGCTCAACAGCTTCAAGAAAAATGCAGAGAGCAAAACCAACCCCTGTATATGGTGTTTATTGACCTGACTAAGGCTTTCGACACTGTAAATCGTAATGCCCTGTGGACTGTCCTTCTGAAAATTGGCTGCCCAGATAAATTTGTTAACATCATTCGGCTCCTCCATGATAATATGACAGCAACAATTGCAGATAACAATGGCTCTCAAAGTGAACCATTCACAGTGGGATCAGGTGTTAAACAGGGTTATGTTATTGCCCCAACTCTATTCATTATTTTCATTGCCATGACACTACACTTTGTTGATGGGAAACTCCCCACTGGAGTAGAAATCATATATCGAACTGATGGAAAGCTCTTCAATCTGAGCAGGCTGAAAGCAAAAAGTAAGGTTACCATAACTTCCGTCATATAACTTCAGAATGCTGATGACAACATAGTGTGCGCACGCTCAGAGGATGACCTCCAAACCATCCTAAATATCTTTACAGAAGCTTACGGAAAGCTTGGCCTATCACTCAACATCCAAAAAACCAAAGTGCTGCACCAACAAGTACAAAATAACCCCTCTGCAGCGCCACAAATCCAACTCAGTGGTGTAATGTTGGAAAATGTTGATCACTTCTCCTACCTAGGCAGTTATCTTTCCACAAGGGCCAACATTGATGCCAAAATCCAGCATCGCCTGAGCTCTGCGAGTGCGGCTTTCTCCTGATTGAAGTGCAGAGTGTTTGAGGACATTCACAGGGAAACCAAAATGCTTGTTTACAAAGCTATGGTACTACCAACCTTACTATATGCTTGTGAAACATGGACCACTTATAAACGCCATCTCCAACTCCTCGAAAGATTCCATCAACGGTGTCTCCAAAAAATTTTACGCAATTTTTACACATCACTTGGGAAGACAGGCGAACTAATATCAGTGTACTGGAAGAAGCAACGATCACCAGTGTTGAAGCAATGATTCTTCAACATCAACTTCATTGGACTGGTCATGTTGTGCGGATGCCTGATGATCATCTTCCAAAGCAACTACTCTATTCTGAACTTAAAAATGGAAAGCGTAAGGCTGGTGGTCAACAAAAGAGGTTTAAAGACTGTCTCAAGGCAAATCTTTAAAATGTAATATAAATACTGACAACTGGGAAACCCTGGCCTGCGAGCGCTCCAGTTGGAGAACAGCCTTTACCAAAGGTGTCATGGGCTTTGAATAAACTCGATCTCAGGATGCAAGGGAGAAACGTGCTAAGAGGAAGGCACGCTTGGCAAATCCACACCGTGATCAATGTCGCCACTGTGGAAGGACGTGTGGATCCAGAATTGGCCTCCAGTGTCACTTACGGACCCATTGTTAAAACCATGTTTATGGAAGACAATCTTACTTGGCTACGAGTGATCACCAAGGAAGAAGAAGGAGAGAGAGAGAGAGAGAGAGAGAGAGAGAGAGAGAGAGAGAGAGAGAGAGAGAGAGAGAGAGACCTTTATAAATGAGTTTGGCTACTGCAGGAGAATGTGCTGATGGATTGTATACAAAGGTCCTTATTTTAGTAACTCCCTCATCATCTTCCACAAGGTGTCACTAGAGATTGTTATACTTTTCCACAGACAGAACCCTTCATTATTCCACCCCCCATGAAAGGTTATTCTTAGCTTGCTAAAATAATACAGTATGTAGATGGGGAAGGAGTGGTTTAAATAAAAAATTGAGCATGGTGGGAAATTAGGAAATCACCTTTGTGATTATTTATCATACAGCAAACCATTTGCTAATTTATATATCCCTTAATGAACAGTTTAGGAAGGGGCAGGTAGCTTCTGTCCAAAATAATTATATTCAAGAGGAAATTTTAGCAGGGACTGGTTTTCTAGGCACTTTGCAACAAGCTGTGCTATCAAATCTTCCTCTCCTACGCACTATCCCCACCCATTTCTGCCACCTAGGTGATGCCAGCTCTTTCTCCTGATAGAAAACCTTCCTCAGAACCCACATTCTCCATGAAGCCTTAGTTCCAGTTCTTTTCAACTAAGAACAGATCTTCCTGGAAAATTAAAGGGCATATTAATTATTATTAGCTAGCTAGCTAGCTATTTACTTACTTACTTACTTACTTACTTACTTACTTACTTACTTATTTATTTTCCCACCCTTCCTCCCAGAAGAGTCCAGGGCATCAAACACAAATGAGTAGGTGGGGAAGGGGGGCAACAGACATATAAATTTATTTGAAGCTTTATTGCTACATTGGCATAAACTTCTTGCCTTTACAATACATTTTTATCTTTATCTTTTTTTATGTTGGACAGTCCTTTAGCAGAGAATTCTATGTTCCATTCCAAGGCATGTAACCCATCTGCAATCCCCTGCCCCTGGATTAAAATGTTTCACCAGAAATGAGGTGGGTGGGTGATTGAGAGCAGAGAATCAGTTTGGTACGGAGAGGTTTAACTCTTTCACTTGTCTGCCATTTCCCTGCTATCTGTTGCTCCTCTAGAACAGCTTTTTCATTTGTTGGAGCCACGTGCATTTGCCATAGCTGCCAAGTTCCAGGTAGAAAAATAAGGGATTGGTGCTGGCGCTGCCCGATTTCCGGTGCTCAGATGCAGGAAATAAATGCTTGCAAAAAAAGGATGTCAAATGCACTAATGCAGTGATGCTTCAGGGAGATGCTTGTGCTGTGATTCCTGCACTTGAGGGGGTTGGTCTAGAGGACCCTTGGGGGTTCCCTTCCAACCGTCCAGTTCTGTGATACTATGATTAAAATACTCCAAGAAATAAATAAACGGGCTTCTCTGTGGCAGTCATTGGAAAGGGCTCTGGGGGGGGGGGCCATCCCACAGAAAGTTTGGTATGTGCCCTGCAAAACCACCCTCTAGCCTTCAGGTTTATTTTATTTTATTTGCATATAATATGGAATTTGGCCCTTGTTTGTTTTTCAGCTGGTGCAGATTTTGTCCAGCCCACATGAGAAGCTGCAGCTGCCTCAAGAAACCTCTTAGGAAGGTAGACAGGGCCTTGGCCTTCCTTTGCATCTGATGCCCTACAGTGAAGCAATCATCCATTACGGGAGGCAAAAACAAAGTTGCATCTTCTTTGTTTTTAATGTCCCGCCTGTTCATTTCACTGGCTAACTTGTAATACATACAGTGGTACCTCGACAACCGAACAATTCGACTTCCAAAGATTTTGACTTCCGAAGTCGACAACCCCAGAAGTCTTTTCGCCGCGTGCGCACATTCCGCACCTGCGCAAAGTGGTGCGCGCAGTCGGCGCATGCACAGAAGCGGCGCTTTGACAACCAAACACTTCGACCACGGAATGGATCATCTTCGTAAGTCGAGGTACCACTGTACTAGGAAAAGATATAGGACTTCAAGCCTCTACAGTCCTACAGTGACTCCAGCACTGGCTGGGGGGAGGGGTCTCTCTTCCAGATGTGCCCTCCAGGTTTCCTAGTGTAGTTGACTGATCCAGAGTGTTTTCTGAGGTATTTCCTGCAGGTCTAGCTGGAAGTCCTGTTGATGCCCTCTTCTCTGCCTGGAATAGAGATATGATGTAGGCTGTTGATACAATTGTACCCAGGCACCCACAGCCCAGCCATGGTCATGTCATCGATGTTCCCAGGAGCTGAACGCAAGGAAACACCAGGGTTGGTGACTAGAGGGGAAATGGCAGAAGTCTTATAGTGTATAGATGACCCACTTACAATATTTCTCTGTGGTGATGATAGCAGTGAAAAAAGCATCCTTTCCTGCTACCTACCTTTGAGTCCGCTCATTGATGTCCAACGGGGCTCCTTTTTGTGGTGAAGGATCCCAAAACAGGTCCCAAAGGCTAATGGCAAGCAGCAGCAGCAGCAGCTGTATATTTTGCATGTAAATGAGCTGGTGTCCATGCCAACTTTGATGCCATAGCTGAGAGAGTCAGAGACATATGTGGCTGGTGCTCCATTGGGTCACATCATAATGGATACTTTTCAACCTGAGCTCTTCCTTAAAAACAAAAACCAAGTGACCATTTGTGCCTTTTCATTTCTCTTTCAAACTTGCATCTTTGAGAAGCAGAGCCATCGCCTAATTATAAACATTTAGGCCACAGTTCGGTATCTATGCAAGAATCTAAGCTGTGCATGTGTTGACCCGCTCTGAATCACACTGGGCAGGTGCAGACCCCAGGAGACCCCAGAGGGCAGCCCTCCCCATTTCCTCCCCTCCCCCACCGCATGGGCTGCCAAGGAGGAGGCAGATCCAGCAACCAAGGAGCATGCTGCAACCATCGCTGTCCCTGCAGTAGCAGCAGCAGCAGCAGCAGCAGCAGCAGCAGCAGCAGCAGCAGCAGCAGCAGCAGAGAGCAGTGCATTCCTTGGAAGCTAGACCTGCTGCCCCTGTGGGCCCTGCCACCTGAGGCAATTGCCTCGCCTTACCTCATAGGTGGGCCAGTTCCAGCCACAAGGTAATTTTAAACTTCTCACTTAAGAGCCCCAATGGGTTGGGGAATATTGAGATACCAGCGCATAATACTTTGATTATTTCCAAGACGGAATAAACCTTCCCTGATGCATTTGGTAGCTCTCTTGCTCATTCTGCTGAAAGGGGTCTTTGCATCCAGAGACCTGCTCTCTGATAACACCACTGCTCAGATCTCCCTGGTCCAACAACAAAAGTCTCCTCTGCCGCTGGTTTGTCCCTGAGCTCTGCAGAACTCCACTCTGGCCGCAGCCTTCCTTGAGCTGGTTTGACGAGGCTATGAATTATTCATGTGCTGTAAAGTTCCTCCATGCGCCTGCCTGGGTGTTCAGCGTGCAGAATACTTCTGGGAGTTTGCACACAGCTCTCCACCTCTCTGCATCTGCTTAGTGATGAAGTGGCTCTTGGGCTGCGAGAGGTTGAGTGCCACCGCTCTAAGCAGCAGCAGACTGATTCAGCTAAATAAACACAGAGGCTCAAGAATAAAAATGGAGGTCTTACGTTAACACCTTGCTCGGAATCTAATCTTGCTCTAGAGTCATGTTGGAACATAGATACTTGGATCCAAAAGCCACAGAATGGTAATACCTTTATTAGGGGCTGGCTAAAATGTCCCAAAGTCATGTGTACACTTGTGCATTCCCAGAACTCTTCATCGAGCTAGATATTAAACAAAACAAAACAAAATCAAGTGGGTGGGGGAGAAGAAAAAGCTGAGTGTGACACTACTGCTCCCAAAATTTGGAGTTTGTAGCAATTTTAAAATGGAGCACAGGGGAATCATGCAAATGTAAATTGCTTCAGGATACCTCATGGGAAGCGATTCATACATGAAATGAAATGAAGAATGGTAGCCTCCCTGGGTGCAAGGCAGGTTGCAGGATGCTGCCAGCCGGCTAAGAAACAATAATGGATGTTGTCTCCATGCTTGAAAATATAAAATCCAACACCAACATTAATACAACTGTACAATACAAAATTAAAATGCTAGAAAATCTATATCTATATCTATCTGGCAATCATAAGAAGTGTAATAAAACATAGCTATATTCAAAAACTTTATCATTTGCTCTGAGACTGACTAGGGCTAAGGGGAGTTGTAGTCAGTGTGGGATGGAACACTGGGGCAGACAAGTCACAACAGTTCCTAGAGTGTCCACTAACAGGAACTCACCTGGAGGGACACCTGACTACAGGTCAGTTCCTGTTCCCTCAGACATGCAAATGAGTTGGATTAGACAAAAGCCCTAGCCTGCAATCACTCGCTCTCTCTTAGCTACTTCCTCCCTCGATGGGAACACATCTTCAGAGAATCTCTAGTTAGCATGGTTCTCACTCTAGGCCTGCAGCCAAGAGTGAGACCAAATGGAGTCTTACTTTACTAAGTAGTCTCTAGATGTATATATATACTTGTAACTTTTCTAAGCAAGCCTGCCTTTCTGAGATTATGCTGTAACTCAGGATGAAACTGTAAGTAAACTCTATCTTATTTTATAAACACTGTGTTGTGTATTTCTTTTAAGAGGGACAAAGGGGACCTTTGCCAGGAAGTGTAATATTGAACTATAAAGTGTAATATTGTTATAGAGATTCTAGCGAATCTAACGCACATGCTTTGCTGCGCACAAAAGGGGAATGTCACTCTGCTAATATTGGAAGCTTGCTAACACAAGCTTGGATAGGATCTATCTAATAATATATCCTAATCCACATCCCTAACATTCCCATAAAGGGTTATTACGGCCCAGGACTGCGTATTTTTGTGTATTTTTGAAGGATTGCTTTGGATTGTGATTTTGAACTGAGTAGGATTTTTTCAGTTAGAACTTCCTGGTGAGCACATGGTCTATTGTTCTCCAGTGTGCCTAGGGGATTAGCTACCCCTCCCCTCCCTCAGAGTTTACAGCACTGAGAACTCAGAGGCAGTGAAGATTATTTTGCATTTTGAGATATTTTTAGAGATTTTGATTTTGGAATTTTTGGCAAATTTTTGAATTTTGAGAAATTTTTAGAATTTTGAGATTCCAAGATGGCTTTTGCAGATTTTGATAGTGGAGTTAAGCCAGGATTCATGGCTCTAGATGATGACAATTATGTATTTTGGAAACAACGCCTGATAGCATTTTTAGATGCAAGGAATGTTTTGGATGCCATTGAAAATCCTATGCCTACTGGTGAAACAGAAGAGGATTTAGCAAAGATAGCAACTTGGAAACGCATGAACAGCGAGGCCAGACACATAATTTTGAGTGGACTTCGCAATAAGCATCTAACGTCAATTAATAGCAGAGATGATGCAGCGCAAATCTTAAAGGATATTGAGCGCAAGTATGGAGCATCTACAAAGAATGAATCCCGCCCCTTTCCACCAAAAGGCGAAAAGAAGGGGGGTCGTGGGCGTGCAATGATATTGCAAGAAAGAAATGTAGCTTTCCAGAGCTGTGAAGGAAAGCGCAATAAGTGGCTTCTGGACAGTGCAGCAAGCAGCCATTTCTGTTATAAAAGGGAATATTTCAATGAAATAGACAATAATAAACAGTCTGAGATTGAAATTGCTGATGGAAATGTTATAAAGTCAATAGGTGCAGGATCTTTGAACTTGAATTTCAAAGTGAACAATGAGTCTTTTGATACTACAGTGAGTAATGTTAAGTATGCACCAAAGCTGAACTGTAATCTAATAAGTGTGTCTAGCTTGGACAAGAAAGGTTTTGAAATTATATTTAAAAATGGACAATGCAATGTGATAAAAGATGGTGAAGTGTTTATTCAAGCCAAACTAATCAATGATGTGTATGAGATTGATATTTCAGAGAATGAGTCTGCAAGGGTTGCACAACCCAGCAGAAAGGATCAACCAGATCTGGAACTCTGGCACAAAAGGCTTGGACACAGGGATACCAACCTTATCCTGAAAATGCAGAAGGAAAATCTGGTAAAAGGTATACAGGTAAAGAATTGCAGTACACCAATGCCAAACTGTACAACTTGCATAACTGAAAAGGCAGTCAAGCCTTCCTTCCCACGTTGTACAGAGAAGAGAAGCACAAAAGTCATGGACACTGTTCATACTGACCTATGTGGTCCGCTGAATGTACCTTCCCTAGGAAACAATAAGTACATTCTGATATTTATAGATGACTTCTCAAGATATTGTGTTGGATATTTTCTAGAGGAAAAGAGTCAGACACCGGAATTGTTCAAACTGTACTTAAACATGGTGAAGAACAAATTCCAGAGAGCTCCTTCCACCTTAATTTCGGATAATGGTGGAGAGTTTTGCTCACGGCAGATGAAGGCCATCATGGCACAAGAAGGCATAGCACATGTAACTACAGTTGCTTACACGCCTCAACAGAACTCCATTGCTGAGAGAAAGTTTAGGTCTATTATGGAGATGACAAGGTGCATGTTAAAAGAGGCCAACTTGTCACAGAAGCTATGGGGTGAAGCGGCGAATACGGCGATTTATTTGCAAAACAGATTGCCTACAAAGGGTGCAGAACGCACACCATTTGAACTTTGGCACGGGAGAGTCCCAAGTCTGCAGCACATACGTGTGTTTGGAAGTGTCTGTTATTACCACGTGCCCAAAGAGCACAGACACAAGCTTGACTCCAGAGCAAAAGCAGGTATCCTGGTTGGATATGCTCCTGGAGGAAAGGGATATAGAGTTCTAGATCCAAAGAGTGGCAGAGTAGACCCATACCATGTGGTTCATTTTGATGAACTAGGAAAGTTTGATACAAAGAACACTGTTATTGACTGTTCTAGAGAGTCACCAGATGAAGAGTTTATAAGTTTTCCTTTAGCACAAGGAACTAATATACCTTCTAGTGTCACAACACCCCCTACAGGCGACACCCCAGAAGACGCAGAGGTCCAGACCCCTGGCGGCACCAGAGACGAAGAGGAGGAGCTGTACGTGGACATGCCAGCGTTGGAGGAGGATGAGGATGCTGATGCGGTTGCACAACCAGAGGTCAGATGCTCATCCAGAACTAACAAGGGCGTTCCGCCACTACGACTGTCCTACTTTGCAGGGTCGGCGTCTCCACCAGAACCTTCCACTTGGGAAGAGGTAGAGCAGATGCCAGCCACCGAAGCCAGTCTCTGGAGGAAAGCCGCGCAGGAGGAGATTGACGCACTGCACAAGAACAAGACCTGGACACTCACAAAATTACCTGCTGGTAAGAAAGCAATTGGGAGCAAATGGGTGTTCAAGGTTAAAAGGGGTTCAGAAGGGGAGGTGCAACGTTACAAAGCAAGACTAGTGGCACAAGGTTTTTCACAGCAATATGGCCACGACTATGACCAAGTCTTTGCACCGACAGTGAGATACAGTAGCGTAAGGTTACTTTTAAGCATCGCAGCATCTAAAGGGATGGAGGTGAAACACATCGATATAGCTACTGCGTTTTTGCATGGGGAAATTTCTGAAGAAATTTACATGAAGCAGCCTAAAGGTTTTATAAAGCCAAATGAGGCACATTTGGTTTGCAAGCTTCAAAAGGGACTGTATGGTTTAAAACAAGCAGCCAGAGCCTGGAACTTGAAATTGCATGGAATGCTGGTGAAACTTGGGTACAAGCAAGGTGAAGCTGACAAGTGTTTGTACACTAAGCAGAGTAATGGACAATTTTCTTATATTCTTGCCTTCGTTGACGACCTTTTAATCGCAACGTCAAATGACAGGGATTATAAAAATGTAGTCCAGCACCTCAACAAGGAAGTGCAAGTGAAGGAATTAGGACCAGTTGAGTATTACCTCGGGATTCAAGTGGAAAGAGAACAGGATGGTTCATTTCTACTTAATCAGAAGCAAAAGATAATTGAACTGTTGGAGAGTATGCAATTGCAGGATGCAAAACCCGTCGACACCCCGATGGCTACAGACTTCTTAAAGAACCAAGAGGATTCGAAGCTGCTGCCAAACAACACAGAGTATCGTTCAGCGATTGGTAAACTTTTGTATTTAGTTACCACGTGCAGACCTGATTTAGCCAATGCAGTAGGGATTCTCAGCAGGAAAGTGAGTAGTCCCACTGAGCATGATTGGGTTGGTGTGAAGAGGGTGGTTCGATATCTTAAGGGTACAATGGATTGTAAATTAAAGTTACCAGCTGTCAGTGACCCTAAGCTCATTGGGTACACTGATGCTGACTGGGCGGGTGATAATTCTGATTATAAATCCACAAGCGGGCATGTCTTTATGTATGGGGGCGGAGCTATTACATGGGGCAGTTATAAACAGAAATGTATAGCTTTATCGTCTACAGAATCGGAATATGTTGCGGCTACAGAAGCGTGCAGAGAGATTTCCTGGCTGGACCAACTCCTAACAGACTTTGGCGTGGAGAGAAAGGAACCTATAAGCCTGCTGGAGGACAACCAAAGCTGTCTAAAGCTGGCGCAGAATGAGAAGTTCCTAGCACGCTCAAAACACATTGGGGTCAGGTACCACTACGTTCGCCAGATGATACAAGATGGACTTGTCGAACTGTCGTACTGCTGCACATCGGAGATGACAGCAGACATCCTGACGAAACCCCTGCCAAGACAGAGTTTCCAGAACCTGCGTGTCAAGCTGGGACTCTTAGGTGGTTGAATGAAGTTGCTTATGTTTTGTTTTGTATGTAATGAATGTTGTGAATTGCCTGAGAAGGGGTTTGTGGGATGGAACACTGGGGCAGACAAGTCACAACAGTTCCTAGAGTGTCCACTAACAGGAACTCACCTGGAGGGACACCTGACTACAGGTCAGTTCCTGTTCCCTCAGACATGCAAATGAGTTGGATTAGACAAAAGCCCTAGCCTGCAATCACTCGCTCTCTCTTAGCTACTTCCTCCCTCGATGGGAACACATCTTCAGAGAATCTCTAGTTAGCATGGTTCTCACTCTAGGCCTGCAGCCAAGAGTGAGACCAAATGGAGTCTTACTTTACTAAGTAGTCTCTAGATGTATATATATACTTGTAACTTTTCTAAGCAAGCCTGCCTTTCTGAGATTATGCTGTAACTCAGGATGAAACTGTAAGTAAACTCTATCTTATTTTATAAACACTGTGTTGTGTATTTCTTTTAAGAGGGACAAAGGGGACCTTTGCCAGGAAGTGTAATATTGAACTATAAAGTGTAATATTGTTATAGAGATTCTAGCGAATCTAACGCACATGCTTTGCTGCGCACAAAAGGGGAATGTCACTCTGCTAATATTGGAAGCTTGCTAACACAAGCTTGGATAGGATCTATCTAATAATATATCCTAATCCACATCCCTAACATTCCCATAGTCAGTGCTTTTCTTCTAGAAAAAAATGTGCCGGTCCTCACCATGAAGTTGTTACAGTCAATGCCACACCTTTATCCAGTGCTTTTTTTCCAGGAAAGAAAGGTGCTGGTTCTGCGTACCCTTGAGTACCCCCAGAAAAAAAGCACTGTTTGTAGTTCAAAACATCTGGAGGGCACTATGTTGACAAAGGTTGATAACTTACAGATACAGTGGTACCTTGGTTCTCAAACTTAATCCATTCTGGAGGTCCATTCCAAAACCAAAGTGTTCCAAAACAGAAGGCATGCTTTCCCATAGAAAGTAATGCAAAATGGATTAATCCATTCCAGGCTTTTAAAAACCACCCCAAAACAGCAATTTTACATGAATTTTACTATATAAAGACACCATTTACTATCTAAAGAGACCATAGAATGCAAGCAATAATCAATGTACTGTACTATAAAATAAATAAGATAGTATTGTAGAAGATAAAAAAATTTTAAAAAAATTCTTACCTGCACTGATGATTGTCATTGTTTGGATGGGGGGCTTTTATCCATTTCCGCAAGCACACAATCAATCAGGAGCCGAACTGGGTTCCACACAGTCACAAAAACAAATTAACCAAAAAAGCCTCAAAAACAAAAACGCAAAATAAATAGCAAAAACAAAAGCGCCAACCTGAATCTGTTCCGGAAGGCCGTTTGGCTTCTGAAATGTTCAAAAACAAAGGTGCAGCTTCTGGTTGGTGCAGGCGCCCCAGAAACAATAGCCGACAGCGGCATCAGACGCTTGGCTTCCAAAAAATGTTCAAAAACTGGAACACTTACTTCCGGTTTTTCACCGTTTGGGAACCAAGGTGTTTGAAAACTAAGGTACCACTGCAATAAAAATGTAGGAGTGTCATCATGTGAGGTCAGAATACAGCCCCCACTGTAGGATTTGCATGAAGTCAGGCTGGGGTAGAGAAACGGAAGAGAAGGCAAGGTTACAACATCCATCAACTGAACTTAAAAGGTAAAGAATAAGAGGAGAAGGAGAAGGAGAAGGAGAAGGAGAAGGAGAAGGAGAAGGAGAAGGAGAAGGAGAAGGAGAAGGAGAAGGAGAAGGAGAAGGAGAAGGAGAAGGAGAAGGAGAAGGAGAAGGAGAAGGAGAAGGAGAAGGAGAAGAAGAAGAAGAAGAAGAAGAAGAAGAAGAAGAAGAAGAAGAAGAAGAAGAAGAAGAAGAAGAGTTTGGATTTGATATCCCGCTTTATCACTACCTGAAGGAGTCTCAAAGCAGCTAACATTCTCCTTTCCCTTCCTCCCCCACAACAAACACTCAGTGATGTGAGCGAGGCTGAGAGACTTCAGAGAAGTGTGACTAGCCCAAGGTTAAGCAGCTGCATGTGGAGCTGCATGTGGAGGAAACTGTCACCCCTCTCACTAAGGGTTCGCCCCAGCGCATAGCTGCCAAGTTATCCCTTTTTTAAAGGGATTTTCCATTATGCTGAATAGGCTTCCTCGCGAGAAAAGGGAAAACTTGGCAGCTATGCCCCAGTGCCTCACAGGGCTGGAGCTAAGGCAGTTGGTTCCCAGTGCTGAGCGCTTGGTCCACGGAGGGAACAGGCTGCCTCAACCCCAGCTCTCTCCCCAGCTCTCTTTCTTTCGCTGTTCAGCTGGGGGGCATAAAGGCTTCCCTCCCCCCAGCTGAGCATTAAATTGCTCCTGTCCCCCAGCCGAGTGAGCCCCAATGCTCTCCAGATTGAACACAAGGTGTGCTAGCCAGAGGTGGGGGGAGGGGCTGCTTTAAACTGCTCTGCTGAGGAGTGCCCTTGCCTTAGTGGAGCAGTTTAAAGAAGCCAAGGGAGGAACAAGCTGAATGTGCCCGGCAACACAGCTTGCTCCTCCCTCTGCAGTATGAGGGGAGAGCATGGCGACTTCAGCCAGCAATATATCGTGGGTGAAACCACCACTGCTCCTAAGTCCATCTGCTACCAGCAGCTCAAAGTTGAAAGTGCCGCTGGAAGCAGAGGAATTCAGGAGCTGCGGTTTCCTTCGCAATATCCCGCTCTGTGAAGGAATATTGCGCTCTGCTCCTCATACCCGCCCTGGGCCTATAAGGGGGGTTGGCTTCAAAATTGGGTGGAATGTGAAAAGTGTGCTAAGTAGTTTTAATGTGCAGGAGGCGAAAGATGCAGGAAGCTATCATGGGCTTGGTCTGTGTGGAAGGGGGGCTTTAAAAAAGGAGAGGGAAGATGAGGGCGAAAACAGGGGTGCAAAGCAGTACTGCAGAATGAAAGAGAGACATAGCTTCAGAAATGGGGTTGGGAAAGTGAAAAGGGACCTGAGCTTGCCAGGTTAGTACCATATGTCATCAAAGTGTGGTTTCAGGCAGCCTGTGGTCCAATGCCTACGCACACCAGCTATGACCAACCATCTGAAGCTGTTTAGCAGCATGATGGACAGCAGTCTAAGGCACTGGTTTGGAGTAAGGTTGGATGCCCTCTGTCCTCGCCCAACTTCTTCAGGCAAACTCTGAGCCCACAGGAAGTGAAAACAGCCATAGGGAGATCCAGCCATGGATTTCCCATGTCGCTTCACTTTCGGCCCTTAACCACAGGCAAATGTTGGATTTGACCGCAAGGCCACACACCATTTCACAATAGGTGACTGGGTGCTAATAGTGGCTCAAGAGAGCTGAGTGTATACCGTAGAACACCCATCCCAGAATTCTCTGCAACTTGTAGAAGTCCTGTGTTCAAGTCTGAATGTCACGGGGCAGGAGGAAAGATTCATTTCAGCTCCAGTGAGAAACAAAAGGGATGGAATAAGAATGGGCCCCAAGTTTTACTATAAGCAAACCTGATTGCAGCATGCTTTAGCATGAGTCCAGAATAGGCATTGAAGTAAATATTCTACCACTTGATCATTTTTCTATTAGCTTGAGAGAGCCCATTATACAATGTACAAGAAACTTGTACATTATATAGAAAACCTTGACTTATTCATTGTGTGCTGGCATTTAGCATAATAAAAATGTTAAAATGTTTAGTCACTTGACACTTACCACCTCACTTACATGCTGGTTTTTCTTTCTGTAGTTATGAACACATTTAAAGCTTCTCAACTGAAGTTTTTTTAAAAAAAACACACAACAGCAACACAGAGACCTACCCAGATATTACACGTCAAAAGAGATGTTGCAGTCGTGGCAAGCTGTTGCGTACTGCCCTTGCATCTTCACTCTCTTCTTTTACAGGTTTGCAAACATTCACAGTTCTGAATAAAAATTTATCTCTGATGTCCTTCAGAAAATAATGTAGAGCTTATGAATGGCAGAATGAAGTTCAAGGAGAATATCCATGGTGCCAAGACATGGGCAAAATCTTCAAAGGCCCTTTCCCAATCTTTCCTTCCCCCTGTGAGTACAGAGCAAATGGCCTGTGTGGTTGTAATTTATTACTAGGGGTAGGGGATAAATTTGATTCCATTCACATTTAAATCTGTATCTGTCAAATCTACGCTTTCTGAAACAATATGAGAACCAAAATGCAACCATCCAGCAGAATTACCAGAATTCAAAAAGTATTTCAAAGTATTTAAAGTGCTCAGTAGAATTAGGCACAAGGAATTATTATGCTCAGAAATTAAGCTAAGCCCTAAGTTTGAACCCATAGTTGCCAAGATTCTTTAGTTTCAGTGAAAAATCAGGAGCAAAGTGAAGGCGCTGGTGGTGAGGCAAAGAACTACTTCTCAGCCTCTGCTACATGGACTTATATAATTTTGTTCTGATCAGAGATGGAGTAATAATAATAATAATAATAATAATAATAATAATTTATTATTTATACCCCACCCATCTGGCTGAGTTTCCCCAGCCACTCTGGGCGGCTTCCAACAGAACATTAAATTGCAATGGGAGGGTGTTCCACCAATTGAAGGTGAAATGTCCACCTGTCCCAATTACTGTCACATTTACAGTATCCTTTAACCCAACTGGAGTGTCCCTGCATAGTCCATTTGGGGGTCCTTTGATGCTTGTCCGAAGTTTCACAAACTATCCAGTTAGCACATTCTTTCCTAGTACATCTTCTTTGAACTTGTGTCCATCTGTACCACCTTATTGCCATTGCTCTCAACACAGGACACCATTTGGGTCATGCCTGCACCGTCGTTATGGGTTCCTGAACCTGTGAACATCAAGTGAGGACGTCCTCACTCTCCTTTTTACTGAAGGTACCAGCCAACAAAAATAGCAGGTAAGGCCTTTCTCTCAATTGGTATCCAATTCATCTTGGATAGCTTAGCTGGTCAGAGTTAATCCCCATCAAGGGCTATGTTCCCTTGGAGTACTCTGTTGGGCACCTTGCCTGGCAGTGGTGGGCAGGGCCAGAACCAAACCTTGGTGGGGCCATCCATTCTCTCTCTCCCTGCCCCCCTTGAACACCCTTTTTTCTCTCTGTTTTCTCCTTCCGAGGGTGTCCAGGGGAGAGACAAATCACTCTTGCCCATGATCTGAACTGCAGAAGGCTTTGCACTCACACTTCTTCCTTGCTCCATTCACTTTCCTCCCTCTTCATTCCCCATACCTGCCTTAAAGAAAAAAGGCTTTTGATTTTCTTTGGTTTTTTATGTTTTTTGTGAATTAAGACTGCATACCTACCCTCTTATCCTTGAGGAGCTCTAGTTGCTTCTGTGTTAACTTACACATTTAATATTAATCTGTATGCTGTTTTGCATACTTTTTGTACTTCAAGCCTTTGCTGCAAAATTGGGCCAAAAATAAAAAGTATTACCAATTTGATTTTCAATAACTATATTTATGTAAGTTATTCTTTTTCTGAATATTAGAAGCGGTTGCATGGATATAATTCTCTCTCTTCTTTTCTCACAGATGTGATTTCTTCCCCCTCCATTGTCAACATTATTGTTGATCCTGAAATTATAGTGTAAGGAGAGTTATTTGCTAGGAGATGTTGCAAATAAAAAATGAGTTTCAGAAAATAACTACAACAGAAATATTTAAATAAACATAGAGATTACAGAGAGAAACACAAATATAGTTCCTAGGGGCTCATTTGACTTCATCCTACTGCATGATTTTGAGAGCTATCTGTAAGTGGAAGGAAGGAGGGGACACAAGCACTTAAGAGAGATACTATTAAGCATTTTTCAGTATAAATCTTTACTTGTTACTTATCCTTCCTTATCTACCTGTAACTATGTAGAAGAAGCCACCTCACACTCCAAGCACTTCACTGAGGCGGTGGCAAAATTTGCTTCTTGCTCTTGACACTGGGTGTCCTGGTCTCCTCATACAGTGAGCCTAATGGGGGGGGGGTCTTTACAGTAAAGAGCTCTCCCATCCAATATCCCCCATCCAACAGACTGATAGCTGTTTTGTTAAGCATACAGTGGATTATTACACAGTGACCAGTCTAGCACTTCCAGTCTTCTCATTTAAGTTGTAAATGGTGTAATGGCCGCAGAGGAGAGAGAGAGAGAGAGTGCAGAGTGCAGAGTGCAGAGTGCAGAGTGCAGAGTGCAGAGTGTACATTTAGCTACACAAACATGTGCTTTTCCATACAGCAGCAAGAAAAGACAGGCAGTATAACTTAGATTCCAAAATGGTAAGAGTGTCTAAATTATTTGTATAGAAACACAAAAATGTGGTCTAAGCTTGGAGCATCCAGTTTAGATCTCCTTACTGGTAGGGTTCACATGGTGGAAATGAGAGATAACAGTGTTTGATAACTCTTTCTCCCAAAGCAAAGGGGAGTGACCTACCTAAGCCTGCCAGGATAGCTTGCTCTATGGTATTAACCCCTTCGTGCATTAATTAGACTTAACCATGTTGGTTATATGAGGCTGACTTATCCCATAGAAATTTATGTGGAATATTACATGAAATGTGTTGGAATTTTTCGAAACCTGGAAATTGTAACCATTTGAGGCAGTATAGCTTGGGCATGCCAAGATGCAAGCCACCGTGAAGATGGCTACAGTACTGGTAGCGCAATATACCGGTAGGTATATTTCTATTTCTTTGCCATGGTGACTACTTCACCACATCAGTTTTGCAGATCTTTCTACATGTTACCATGCATTATGCTTTGGAGTCTCTTTTTAGCATCTCTGCAGTTGGCCAAGAATTGTGTGCTTCATTACGAGGTGGAAGTGTGTGTGTGTGTACACACACACACACACCAGCCAAAACAATAATTACATTTTATACTTCCAGATGACTGTTACCTAGAGATGTGGCTCTCTTGACTATCTGCCTCTCTGAAACACAATTTCTTTTGCTTTGTATGGAGCATCGTTACTCTCTGCTATTTTCTCCCGCTCTCCCTGACATTTGTTAACCTTCCAGTAATGAAATTCACTTGCATTAATGGCTTAGATCTCGCTATAGTTGTTGTCCTCACACTTGCTCTGTACCTTTTGTTACCTTTGCTGCAGGCATCCATTAACACTCACACAATGACTCTCTGCCGCACTTCTTGACGTTTGCATACTTGTTGCTAAATTTCACAATTTAGAGCATCTTGAAACATTTCTGTCATTTATTTATGCCACACATCATACTAATTTTCCATTTTATTTCTTAGACATGGCTAAGAAAGACCTGCTTAATTATTCTAAAGGTGTATTAGTTGACTTCATAGTCAAGGAGATGAAAATTGCCCTTAGCCCTCTGAGCCCCAGTGAGAAGATAGTCCCAAATTTGCTTCCTATATCACAGGTGTGGGGACCATTTGGCCATCAGATGTTGCTGAATTACAACTCCCATCAGCCCCAGCAAGGATGGTCAGTGGTCAGAGATGATGGGGGTTATAGTTCAGCCGCATCTAGCAGGCCAGAGGATTCCCACACCTTCTATATCGCTTTTTCAAAATTCCAATGACCACCCACAGTTAGGGTTGTGCAAAATCACCACCCAGAGAAAAAATGTTCATCTTATAGCTTTTGTTTCCCCTTACTTTGATAATTCTTCAGATGGATTTCCTGATTGCTAGAGCTCTGGTGGGAGGGGGTGAAAGAGAGAAGGGGGGAAGGGATAAGCCAGGCACCCCCAAACTCGGCCCTCCAGATGTTTTGGGACTACAATTCCCATCATCCCTGACCAATGATCCTGTTAGCTAGGGGTGATGGGAGTTGTAGTCCCAATACATCCTCTCCTAGCCTCTATTCACATACCAACATGCTGCATGATGGGACATATTTTACCAGCCTCATACAAGTGCACTCGCTCACCAAGCCCATTTCCAGGCACAATTCAAAGTACTGTTGATGACTTTCAAAGCCCTTCATGACTTGGGACTGGAGTACCTGAAAAACCACCTACCTCTGCAGCACCCACCCATGCACAGAGGGCATCACTGGGTGCCGCGTGGACTGAGGTATAGTGAACGCCAACCTGAAAGAGGGCTCTCTTGGTGGTGGTGCCCCATCTGTAGAATACGTTTCCCAGAGAGGTTTGTCTGGTGACACAATGCTATGTTTTTGTCACCATCTGAATATCTCTCTATTTCCCCAGGCCTGTTAAAGAATTTCTCACTTTGATTTTATTGGTTTTGTGCTGCTTTTATCTGCTGTTTTAAAATCTTTTCGCTGTTTATCTTATATTTTATACTCGTTCCTGTTTTTCGGCCATAGTTCTAAGGTGGCTGCCACCTACTTGCCAAGGTGGACACAGACCATCCAGCAAGTCTGCCAGGTCCTGGGCGCTGCTTATGCAGTCCTAGCTAAGGAGGGGGGGAGGCAACATTAAAGGGGTGGGTTGTGTTCTGTTTGACAAGTTACAAGTCAGGAATGAAGGCCTGAATCCGATTTACTGAATGCCACATCAAAACCCTGACAAAACTTCTTTCTGGATTTGAATGAAATCTTGGAGAAGCATAGAACACATGTTTTCACTCTGATGGTCCTTAACAGAGCCATGCAAGGTTATTATCAGGGATTGCTTGTACAATGTGGAGCTCTGGCCTGGAAGAGCAAGGGTCAACAGGTAGGTCTTAGCAGTCAAGAGGAAGTCTGAAAATAGAGCAGGCTCAGTCAGAGCCTGATGCACTGAGTGATGTTTGTACTTATCCAAGAAGCTAACCATGTGTTGATCCCTTTCAAAAGACCAAGGCTATGTACACACTGCTACCCAGATCCAGTGCACTCCCGCCACTGGATTCAGACACAACATTAGCCATCATCCATACCCATCCTGTATCTGACATGCTGCTTCTTAGGAAATGCTGATCCAAATTGAGAAAAAATAACGACCTAGCTGTGTTTTAAGCAAGTAAGGAGTATACAGTGCATGTGCCTTTATGGGAGGGTGGAATGTTAAAATCATTGTCACAGAAAGTTTGTGTGAACCCTCCCTGTATCAGAATCTGACTGAAAAATGCAAAGTCTTTTCTTCTTTCTTGGGCATTCATTTGTTAACACTACATCACTACTGTTGTGAGGATATTTTTTTGCTGATTAATTCTAATGGTGACCATGCTTAAGTTTCTGGGGGGGAGGTGGTTTTGATCACTGTGTGATCACTTATAGTGATTTAATTGATAATTGTGGGGGGGTGTATGTTATTTATTATATTTGTATTGGATTGTCTGTTTTAGGATGCAATAATAACCCCACCTACTTTTTGGAGTAGATCTCATTTAATTTAATTTTCCAAATAATTTTTATTCATTTTATGATAAGACATCATACAACAAAAACAAAAACAAAACAAATACATCACATAACAAAAAATCATAAACAATACACAAAATGATTTTAAAAACCTAAAAAAACACTTAAACAAGACACAAACAAACATATAAATATTTTTTAACCTCATATTTCATTTAACATTGTCTTGAGGACTTCCTCAAATCCTACCCTTCTGATTTTCATTTTTAAAATTGTTTTATCCTGAGCAGTTTTCATATATCCAAATTTCAACCATTATCATCTAAACCAACTATTATTTTAAACTATTCATATTTCTAACACATTCTTCTCTTTTTTTCTTTTTGACTTATTATCCACCTTCTCCTATCTCCCCAGGGACTAGTTCTTCATTTTTTCTCTTGTCCACTATACTTTCTTGAATTTCCAATCCTTCTTCCACTTCCAACAATAGTTTATTATTCCTTTCTAAGTGCAAGCTGATCCAGTGCTGCCCAATTGTGAGTTCCCACAGCAATTTTAATACTGTCTGCTGAAAACCAGGTGCAGCTCCATATGTTGACATTCTTTCCAGCTTCAAGGGCAGAGCCGAGATTAGAGAACAAGGAATGGTGGGGTTTCAGTCTCATAGAGCAAAGTTATATCCAAGTTGGCTAAAAAAGTTTCCATGCACATTATATTCCAAAACTTAAAACTCTTTTAACCATTCAGTCAAAAAGCAGTTGCAACTTTTAATGACAGCTGTCAAACATATCCATTCTCTTCATTGCAGCAGTTGACATCCTCTTAGCAATAAACACATTCCATTCCTTTATGACATCATAATAAGGTCTTGCTGATTCTCCTGGGATGCCAATTCCAGGGTTAAGAGAGGCTTTCCCCCATCCCAATTACCGACTTTCGCAGGGATTTTTGTTTTTTTTTAAAAAAAAGACTCTTCCCCCCTTCACCCTGCCTTAGGGGGGAATATAGGTTCATTCCTTGGAGGTTTAAACCACTCCAAATTTCTTTCTGGCTTCGGGACTCGTTACTGCTTTCCTGTCTCTCAGTGGGTAGAGATCGACTCCTGTTTTTTGGATCTCTCTCCCGTGGCCAAATTTTCCAAATTTAAATCCAATAGATCAGATTACTCACAGTCTGTTCTTTTTGAAAAAAATTTCTTTGGAAGAATTGACCACTGCTGTCCCCCAGTCTTGCAGCGTCGCACTATCAGAGTTAGCAGTCTTTGTCCATGCCCCACAACTCTACCTCCTCTCTCTCGGGAGCTCAAAACAGAGCAGAATCATTGAGGGGGAAGCCCACTAATGGTGCCCACCAGACGTCCAGTCCCCAAAACTCTCAATTTGGGGCTCTCAGGGGGATCTGCTGCGCTGGAGCGGTTCCCCCCCCCACCTCTGAAGTGCCAAGGTCCTCTCTGCTGAACGGACCTCCGACTGAGAAGATGGCGCAGTCAACCGGAAGTCTCTTAATAGGACTTACTTCTAACTAGACATGGTTAGGCTTGCACTGTAAGCTGCTAAATCATCTTGAGATTGTAAGAATATAGCCCAACATGGGGTTCAACAAAAAAATGCATAGCCATATCCCCATGAGTGGGGTGCATGGTGTCCCATGTCCACATGTATGTGAAAGATAAGTGTTTTAGGGTGTGTTGTTAAAATATCAGATAATTCCAGAGCTCAGTGAACTGGCTTGGATCATTTATTTCACTGTATCGCCCCTACCCCTTTTCTTCCCTTTCTCCTTTCTCCAGTTATCAAGCTATCAGGAATAATCTGAATAAAAACTGCACCCTTCTAGAGTATGTGTATTTTAAGCTGATCAGCTGTGATTTTCATGACAAAAATCATTCTGCCAGCCACTTCTGTGTAAATAGGCCACAAAGTAAACATTACTAACATGATCCAGTCTCACATGGGACTGAGCTAACATAAAAAGCAAAAGCATGTGTATCATACAGAGCTCTTATTTGTCTTTTGTGTTAGTTTTTTTGTGTTTTATTTGATTTAAGCACATGCTTCCCCTTTGGGGACCATATGCTGTTTGCACATGAGTGTCTACAACTTAAGCAAAAGGATGCCCCACAACCATGGTGAATATCCTGGAAAAGGATGTGTGAACATTCATGGGCATGTGTTCACATGTGATTCCCATTGTTTTTCAAGGAATAATCATTATTCATTAATTGCTGTAGTAGTAGAAGTTGTTGTTGTTATACTATCACAATTGCCATTCAAGCATCTGAGCATTCCAGGCCAGGTCAAATTGTTTTGTTGCTTTAATCAAAAACCATTTTTACTGTTTAAAAAAAATCTGAAGAATGTCAAAGGAAGTGTGGGGAAGAGCCAAAAAGAGCAGAAGCAAATTGTAAAGAGGAAGCCAAAGAAATCCTAGAAGCATTGGGGGGAGAGGCTCAGATTCCACTGTTCCTGCATCTCTCTCAGTGCACCTGTATTTATGCGTGAGGCAGTAACTTTCCTTAATCCTCCTAAAAACTGGACTTCCCTGCTACCTGAACCCTCCAGGTCAAAGAAGTTCTCAAGTCTCACTCAATTTAGTTCATGTTTTCCACAGCAATTGCTTCAAAAGAACTATTCTCAGTGGCTAGATAGACACCAACACCATGGTAGTGGCTATTACTATCATGACAATAAACTATTTTGCACAAGTATTGTTTATCAGCATTAAACTGTAAAGCAACTGGAATTTCTCTGTTCTGGGAAATCTTACCAGAATTCTATCAAAAGTGAAAAGGGTCTTAAATAAACTGCAGCAAGAGCCATGTTTATAGCTATCATTACATCAGAGTCATAATAAACTACAAAGTGGTAAATATGAAACTAATTACAGCTTGCTGTTGCCAGATTGTTTTGTGTGCTTTTAAAAGGCATCGTAGGCAATGACCATCTGTTAATCACAGGTGTGTATCTACTAGATGAGATATGGTTATACAGTACTTGGCTGCCCAAATATAGAGATAGCCGATGGATGCAGAGGTGAAGGGATAACCTGTTTTGAAGTATTGCACAAAGGTGTTTCAGAAGGATCTTTGTCACTGAAATAAGTGGGAACAAAAATGAGCTCTAATCAGAACTGGTTTATAACACTTATAAATATTGTATAACATCCTGGCTCTATCAATATGAGCTGGTATTTTCACATCTGTCATCATGGGAGTCAGAACTGAACCCTACCAAGGCAGCCAGGCACAACCTGTGACCTACCAAGCCAAATGCAGTACTCTAGTCACATACTGTATATTTCAGGTGTTTCACACACCCTTTTTGCACTCACAGGCAAAAAAAAAAGGCTGGTATATTGATTTCCTGTATGGCTGCTATAACATGCTTAGTAGGCTGTGTCTGGCTTGGTGACACACAAATTATCAAGGTCTATATGCCAACCTCTTACTTTCCTTATTGTGCCAGTGTTCCTGCACACAGCTGATGCGTGTGGTCACTATTTCATATACCTAGTTTACACACTTGCATGACACATGCACTGGTATCTTTTCACTTTGGTTATTCAACAGTTGAGGACTCAACAATGTGGGTGAACCATCTCCATTAAATAGTATTACGTTCAAGTTGATACTGTGTAATGTGAACTTTCTCTGATGATCAATTTGCAAGTCGCTCACTCACATACAGAAATTATCCCTTGATGACTAGGCAGTTATGTAGACCAACCTTAATGAAATAAAAAGATGTTGTTGGAAGACCAGCATTTTTCCTGTTGCTGTTGTTCTTTTTTAAAATGTTCTAGATTACCATTGCAACCACCTTCCTTCGTCATCTCATGTTGTCTATTTCTGAATTATTTGAAGCCTTCCTATGCAGCCTCACTAGGTTAGGAGTGATATTTTCAGCAATAGTGTGCACATGGCATTATGAGTTCAAATCCTTCTGTTCCACTGTACCAGTGGTGCCAGCCGAATTTGGTGACAACCTCTCTATGGGAGACCTTCATGCAGTGTTGTGCTCAGGAGTGTGAGCTGGGAAGCAGGACATCTTGTAATCTCAAATTCACCAAGTGCCTTAGGAAAGCTATCATCTATCAACCTCAGCCTTTGTATACAAGCATCTGTGATAAAGAGGCAAAAATACAGGTCTACCTTACAGATGTAAGGATTATTCACATTCTTTAAATACTCAGAAAAGCTGCTTAGAGGGATAGATTTAGCCACACATTCAGTGCATGTTGATGAAGAGTTTAAAATGTCAGTGACTTATCATTAAATATATGCGCTCACTTTTTTATCTTAAAAAATAAAACGTTATAAATGTAATGGGAAAATAAATTAGTATCTCATCTATCTAGCTATGTTTTGTGCATGTGCTGTTGTAGAAAAATATACTGCACTGTAGAAAATATATTGTAATATATTATAAGCATTGTTGTTGTTTAGTCGTTTGGATGTGTCCGACTCTTCGTGACCCCATGGACCATAGCACGCCAGGCACTCCTGTCTTCCACTGCCTCCTGCAGTTTGGTCAGACTCATGTTGGTAACTTCGAGAACACCGTCCAACCATCTTGTCCTCTGTCATCCCCTTCTCATTGTGCCCTCAATCTTTCCCAACATCAGGGTCTTTTCCAAGGATTCTTCTCTTCTCATGAGGTGGCCCAAGTATTGGAGCCTCAGCTTCAGGATCTGTCCTTCCAGTGAGCACTCAGGGCTGATTTCCTTCAGAATGGATAGGTTTGATCTTCTTGCAGTCCATGGGACTCTCAAGAGTCTCCTCCAGCACCATAATTCAAAAGCATCCATTCTTCGGCGATCAGCCTTCTTTATGGTCCAGCTCTCACTTCCATACATCACTACTGGGAAAACCATAGCTTTAACTATGCGGACCTTTGTCGGCAAGGTCATGTCTCTGCTTTTTAAGATGCTATCTAGGTTTGTCATTGCTTTTCTCCCAAAAAGCAGGTGTCTCTTAATTTCATGACTGCTGTCACCATCTGCAGTGATCATGGAATCCAAGAAAGTAAAATCTCTCACTGCCTCCATTTCTTCCCCTTCTATTTGCCAGGAGGTGATGGGACCAGTGGCCATGATCTTAGGTTTTTTTATGTTGAGCTTCAGACCATATTTTGCACTCCTCTTTCACCCTCATTAAAAGGTTTTTTAATTCCTCCTCACTTTCTGCCATCAAGGTTGTGTCATCTGCATATCTGAGGTTGTTGATATTTCTTCCGGCAATCTTAATTCTGGTTTGGGATTCATCTAGTCCAGCCTTTCGCATACTGCATTATTATTAACTGTTTGCTGAAGCAACCTCAACACTCCTCTCTTTCACTGTGGCATGTATTGGTGTTCCAAGATGGCGTGAGAGCACAGTCTGTACCCTGGGAACATGTCCTCCCTCACTTTTTCATGGAATCAATGAGCATGGTTCATTTTATAATTTTAGGTAAATGGTTTGTTGGTTTGTTGGTTTTGATGTTTAGTCGTTTAGTTGTGTCCGACTCTTTGTGACCCCGTGGACCAGAGCACGCACATTCAAGGAATGCAATAATACTTGAGTGTTTTTTAAAATAATAATAATAAAGTCAGAAATTTAGGTCTTGAGCAAGAATCCCCTTCTCTGTTATTTGTTCCTGTTTGGAATGGAACACCTAGCAAAAATGTTTATCAAATATGAACAAGAAGGTAAAATCAACATGTATTACACAACCATGATGTCTGGGAAATATTTGTTGTTTAATCTGGGGAACTTTCAAAAACTTCTTAAACACAATTTAAGAAGGATGGAACATGTACAGAGGAGGGCAACCAAGATGGTCAAGGGTCTGGAAACCAAGCCTTATGAGGAACGGTTGAAGGAGCTGTGTATGTTTAGCCTGGAAAAGAGTAGATTGAGAGGAGATATGATAACCATCTCTAAATATTTTAAGGGCTGTCACATAGAAGAGAAAACAAACTTGTTTTCTCCTACTCTGGGGGGTAGGTCTTGAACTAATGGCTTCAAGAAAGGAGATTTCAACAGTAGAATGGTCTCCCTCAGGAGGTTGTGGACTCTCCTTCCTTGGAGGTTTTTGAGCAGAGGTTGGATAGCCGTCTGTCATGGATACTTTAGTTGAGATTCCTGCCTTTGCAGGGGGTTGGACTAGATTACAATTGGGGTCCCTTCCAACTCTACAATTCTATTATTCTATTGGGCAGCATCCAGAGTGAATCACTTTTAAGCCCCAGTTAGAGCAAAAAAGACTTAACTCTCCCAGCCAAATGAATGCTACTTAAAAGTGCTTCACTTTGGCTAGATGGCACCCTTGGGAATTAAATTCATATTTTGCATCAGAACATTCTCTGCCATACACACATACTGAAACGTGCGTATTCATTTTCAATATATCAAAGCTTAAACTCTCACCTGAACCTGAGTACTAGCAAGGTGGTTGATTGTTCCTGGAGTAGCCAAGGACCTCATTCCCTCTCCCCCCTACTGCCCCTCCCCCGGTAGTACCTGAATTCATTCCAACAAGCCTCTTGGCGCCTTCCTCTCACATCCCTGGGATAGCTCAGTCAGTAGAGCATGAGACTCAGGGTCCTCTTGGGCAAAGCATTTGTGGTCCCTTCCAATTCTATGATTCTAGGAATAATGTTTTCATGAAGAGTGTACACAAGCACACTTTTCCAACACTACCTACCTGTGAAATAAACCCTTCGATAAAACTGTGTAACCCATTTTTAACCATAAAGACTTAATTTCCGTGAGGAAGTGGGAAGTACAATAGTAACCATGTCAAGATCAACAGCTACTGCTGACATAAGCGTGGCCTGAGATTTTACAGCAGTAATTAAAGGTTTCTCGGTGCCCTGTGAAGAGCCAAGAGGTAACTCACAGTTAGAGAGCTATTGTTGATGTTCAGCACTTCAGGTTAAAAGGTGCCTTTTTATAGCTCTATTTGCACCTGCTGGATTGTCTGCTTTCCCACATTCAGACTCATTTTCTCCCGCGACCCGTTCCTAGATGTTACCTAACCAAAGCTATTCAATGAAGGAAGAATTGTTGTTGTTTTTTTCACCTTTTCCAATGACTGACAACGAGAAACAGTTTCTATGTCTGGTGAACAACCCTGGAGATTGTTAGGCTTCTCTAGTGGCGTAGCTGCTGCTCAAGGGTTGGGGTGGGGAGGAGATGATGTGGGAATGTTAAGGAAAGTAAAAAGGTAAAGGGACCCCTGACCATTAGGTCCAGTCATGACTGACTCTGGGGTTGCAGCGCTCATCTCTCTCTATTGGCCGAGGGAGCTGGTGTACAGCTTCCAGGTCGTGTGGACAGCATGACTAAGTCGCTTCTGGCGAACCAGAGCAGCACACAGAAACGCCATTTACCTTCCCGCCGGAGTGGTACTGTCACGGTCCGGTAGGCGGGCCAGAGGCAAGATGGTGGTGAAGAAGCAGGAACAGGAGCAGGGCTGAGGGTCCAGCAGCAGGCAGTTGCAGGGTCAAGGAGCAAGGCAGAGACGAAGGTCCACGGGCAAGAAGCAAGGCGAAGGCTCAAGGAACAAGAAGCAAGGCAAAGGTCCAAGGGTCGAGGAGCAAGGCGAAGGCAAAGCAAGGGTCCCAGGAGCAAGGAGCAAGGCGAAGGATCAAGGAACAAGAAGCAAGGCGAAGGTCCAAGGAACAGGAAGCAAGGTGAAGGTCCAAGGGTCGAGGAGCAAGGCGAAGGCAAAGCAAGGGTCCCAGGAGCAAGGAGCAAGGCGAAGGATCAAGGAACCAGAAGCAAGGCGAAGGTCCAAGGAACAGGAAGCAAGGCGAAGGTCCAAAGGTCGAGGAGCAAGGCGCCGACAAGGCAAGGGTTCCAGGAGCAAGAGGCCAGAGACAACCAGGCAGGGATGGCGTTGCTGTGGCAAAGAGCTGAAGGGAAATGCTGGGCTTTTATCCCTCCCAGCTCCTGCCACCAGGTGCAGTGAGATCTCAAGTGGCCTCACCTGGGTGACTACTCCTTGCCTCTCCAGCACAAGCTGATGTCTTCACCTGTGTGGCCACGCCTTGCTTCCCCAGCACAAGCTGAGGCAGGCCCCAGTCCTGCAAAGCACTACAGGCCCCAGAGCCTGACTCCTGCCCATACTCCTGACAGGTACCTATTTATCTACTTGCACTTTGACATGCTTTCGAACTGCTAGGTTGGCAGGAGCTGGGACCAAACAATGGGAGCTCACCCCATCACAGGGATTTGAACCGCCAACCTTCTGATCGGCAAGCCCTAGGCTCTGTGGTCTAACCCACAGCGCCACCAGCGTCCCGCATTAAGGAAGGTAGGAGAGGATATATTGTTTTGATATTATCCCTCCTCACTCATGCTAGTGAGTAAACAGCAGAGCTGTCTGCAACTTATTGGAAGCAAGTTGATGATTCATTAGAATGCTTTAATTAAGCAATCCAGTCTGGCTTGTTTCTGGTAAGTTTCCCCTTTATTTCCATCTTAAAATAATGATAACACAACACAGTCTTCTTTAAAAGTAAAGTTTTACTCATTTTCAGTTCACAGCAGTAATCTGAAGGCAGGCTTTATCTTGTGGTTACAGTGAAAAGAAGTCTGAGCTGCATCTCCAACTTTCTGCTTGTGGACTCCATCCTATGTGAAGCTATGTTGAGCCATGTGCTGGCTAAGAGCCAGGAGAGTGAGAGTCCAAGAATGAGAGTAAGTGAGTAAGAGTCCAAGAGAGAGATGGTTGTGTTGCCAGTCCTTTTATCTGGTCAGCTAGGGTCACGCCCATCTACCTGGTCACACACAGGGGGAGGAAGCTCCAGAGCAGGTATGACAGGAAGTCCCCCCTGTCTGGAGCCACATTTCCCTGTATGTCCATTCTAGGCAACAGGAAAATGTTGTATTTGACTGCTCTAATAATAATACATCCCACATACCCCTTCTCAGGCAATACAACATACATTTATATACAGTCGTACCTTGGTTCTCGAATGTACAGTAATCCGTTCCGGAAGTCCATTCGACTTCCGAAACGTTCGAAAATCAAGGCTCAACTTCCGATTGGCTGCAGGAGCCTATTGCACTCAAGCAGAAGCTGCGTCAGACATTCGGCCTCTGAAAAATGTTCAAAAACTGTAACACTTCTGGGCTTTCGGCGTTCGGGAGCCAAAATGTACAAATAACCAAGGCGTTCAAGAACGAAGGTACAACTGTACATAAATTGTATTCAGCCACCCAGTGTCCCAACTTGACACGAAGGTTCTGGAAACTCTCTGTTGCTGGGACTTCGTCACGATGTCTGCAGTCAAACTCCTTGGTATGGCAATAAGATAGTTCCACAAGTCCCTCTTGAATGGCCTCATATACATAGTGGTACCTTCCTCCCAATGTGCTTTGTCCTTGTGTGAAATTTTTCACTCTGGAAGAGCTTTAGATAACTCTGGTTGTCCTCCATCAGACTAACAGGCCCCTTTCTCACCAACCTAAATTCCTTGGTTAGTTTATCAAGCCAGGCCATCTATCTGCATGCTTTTGTGGCTGCAATGTATTAAGACTCTGTGGAATGTATTAAGAGTCTGTGGAAGTGTATATAACTGCCCCACGAAACGGGACCATTTCCAAACATCAATAGGTACTTACCCACCTGTGGATTTATAATCAGTCATACATGCAGCCCAATCTGCATCAGTAAAACCAATCATTTTAGCTGGTAATCTTAATTTACCGTTTATCGTACCCCATAAGTACCAAACCACCCTTTTCACACCCACCCAGTCGTATTCAGTGGGAGCATTTAATTTTCTACTTAGAATTCCCACAGCACTTGCTAAGTCAGGTATACATGTATTAGTAACAATATACAAAAGCTTTCCAATCTGTACTCAATGTTGTCTGGCAACTGCTTTGAATCATCTCGATTCCTTACAAAGTTGAGTCATGGGTGTGGCAACTGGGTACACTTCTTGCATCTGCATGCTTTGGATCAGTTCAGAAATCTTTTGCTTTTGGCTAAGAAGAAATTAACCGCCTTCTTCTCTTTCCACTTGAATTCCAAGATAGTACTGGATCTTTCCCAGTTCCTTGACTTCTACATCTTTGCTTAAATGTTTCTCAATCTGTGTGAATGAATGAATGAATTTTATTATTACGGTCACAGACCAGTTCCAGCCCACATACAGTATCAAGGAAATCATAAAACACGATAGGGATACATTTGAATTTGCAATCAAATGCAACAGGGACAATACAGATATAACAGCAATTATAAAAATATATAAATTAAAACTTAGTTACTAAAATACAACCTAAAATTATCGTTTAGGCCTTAATCATTATGATAGCACCACTTGTTCCCTGAGTTTTATGGCAGTCACACAGAATTTGGCTACCCTTAACGTGATCTCAGGATCCTTGTCCTCTACCAGGGATTTTAGACATTGAAGTTTGGATTCATTTGAAGATTTTTGCAAAGCAGGGGTAATGAATACAGAGCGTTTTATATCCCCATAAAAACGGCAACATAACAAGGCATGGGAGACAGTTTCTACCTCCATCAAGCCGCAGGGGCAGACGCGTTCCACGTATGGTTTACTCTCGAATCTGCCCTGCAATAAGGCAGGTGGTAGCACGTTGAATCTAGTGAGGGTAAATGACTGTCTGTACTTAGGTATTTGTAATTTTGACAAATAATTTGCTGGGGAAAATCCTCTCCCATTATCTTTTATTGCTGGGTGTTTATTCATCTCACTCACGTGGTATTGCAGTTCTACATCCCAAATTCATTGGCGGATTATTGCTCTAGCTTTCTCATAACCTACAGCTATCAGGGCCTGCAGGGGAAACCCCAAGCCTCTTCGCTTTTCATGCAGTGTAGCTTTCCATTTGGATTGGTAGGAATCCAGTAGGGTTAAGGGTGCCAACCCAACAGGGAAAAGGGTAAGTTTTAACCAATAATGGATCTTCAGAATCCATATCCATATCCGAGCACTAACAGGGATTTGCCCAACCTCCAGGCGGACAGCTATGTTAGACACACAAGAAGGGATCCCTAGCAGGCAGCGATAAAACTTAGTTTGGAATGATTCTAAAAGTGCAAAAATTTTGAAGCTGCAGATCTGAGAGCCATATGTCAGTTGTGTTAATATTTTTGCAGCAAAGACCTGGGAGGCTGCCTATCATAGGTTCTTGCGGCTACTCTTGAGTAACGACGCTCCACACCTGCTTGTCTTTAAGGTGTTTTTATTGTGCATTCTATTTACAGTGCAAAGAGTCTGGAAAACATGTCTGCTTAGTCCGAGTCAGAACCTCACAATGGCTTCTTTCTGTTTCGCGCCCAACATAACAGCTTGGGAATCCCAAAGCGCCTCCCTCTCACCCTACGGGGTGCCATGCGCCTCAAGTCAGGCGTGGGGGGGGGGGTGAGGGCCATCCTTCTGACTGCTCTCCCGTCATTTCCTCCCCAGCTGCCTCCTTCTCTACTCGGTGTTGAGGCTCTTCGCTGCTGCTAGAGCATCGTCCCTCCCTCTCTGCTTCCTGACTCCTGTAATCTGATCCACTACTGGACTTACTGCTTTGAGAGGAACTCGACCTGATGATGGGGGGCTGTTCCCTATAAGCCCTCCCCCTTTTGGTAGATCTTTCTGCATTTGCAATTGTATTTTTAACCTGGTAATGCCATGAGCCCTTTTCCTGGAAGGTTATACCCAGGTATTTAAAAGATGATACCTGTTCAATAGGTCGATTGTCAATTCTCCATTTGTGTCTCATTCTTTTTTAGAGAACACCATAACTTTGGGGTTGCTATAGTTAATTGTTAGTTGTTCGGCATTACAGTAGACAGTGAGAGATCTCAAAAGTTGTACTTGACTGCTCTAGTAATAACACATCCCACAGAAGAGAACAGGGAAGATGAAGGTAGAGTTATAACATAATTTTAGCCAGTTTGGTCCCAATGTATTCAGCTAGTATGCTCAGGATTGCACCTTGTATTTGTGCCTAGCCGCTGAGCTAAAAATTCTAAACTTGGATTAAAGGTAAAGGTAAAGGGGCCCCTGACCATCAGGTCCAGCCGTGTCCGACTCTGGGGTTGCGGCGCTCATCTCGCTCTATAGGCCGAGGGAGCCGGCGTTTGTCCGCAGACAACTTCCAGGTCATGTGGTCAGCATGACAAAGCTGCTTCTGGCGAACCAGAGCAGCGCACGGAAACGCCGTTTACCTTCCCGCCGGAGTGGTCCCTATTTATCTACTTGCACTTTGATGTGCTTTCGAACTGCTAGGTGGGCAGGAGCTGAGACAAAGCAACGGGAGCTCACCGCGTTGCAGGGATTCGAACCGCCAACCTTCTGATCAGCAAGCCCTAGACTCTGTGGTTTAACCCACAGCACCACCTGGGTCCCTTATAGACTTGGATTAAGATTGTGCAATTTGGCACTAGTTCTTAAGAATGTGACCTTCTCACTACGAGCCTTCACATTTTTATTTGATTTTTAAAATATAAAATTATAACAATACAGCCATACACATATACATTTGCAGAGTCATCCAAATCTTTGGACTTCCCATCTTCCCCTCAGTGGGTCCTATTATTAAACTTTTTCTACTGCATCTTTTTCAATAGTCCATATTTTATATGAATCCATTATCTCCATAGTACTTGCTACATTAAGAGTGTTATTGCAATCCTGCTAATGTCTTCATCTGCTTACATTTTACATCGTCACATGTTGTGGGAAGAAGTTCTGTGGTGAAGTTCTGAACCTACCGCCTGTCACCTTCATTGCATACCCGAGTTCTAGCGTTTGGAGAGAGGGTGGAAATGTCGTACCTCTCCGTCACCGTTCGGTTGGTCTACTCCCCCCCCCTTCAATAGCCCATAACCCTTCGAATGCCTTTTCTGCTATAGAAGATCCTCCAGCCAAGTCCGTGATCAAGTTGGCTGTCCTTTCCTACACTTCTTCGAGCTCCGTGAGCTGCTGCTTTTGGTTTAGAATGAGTTATCAAAACTGCACACATTTTCGAAATGTAACCTTGTCGCAGCTGCTGTTTTCTCCTTCCCTAATAACTCTTCAAATCGAATTGAATCTTAATGTTAACCTCAGGTGCTCTTTCCTATGTGGGTTACCGGTCCCAATTCTGATTTTAACAGTACTGTTTTTGTATGTACTAGTTTTGTATGTACATACTTTTGTATGTACTATTACCAGGCCTCCAACAGTTATCAAATGGAATGAGGGTGGTTTTTATAGTCCTGTTTACACGTCTTTGATCTTTGGACTAAAAACTCCCGGACATCTTTCACCCTTCCGATGCGTGCTTGAGGTGGAGTAGGGGCATCTACATCGCTTAAGGAACCAAGGACGTGACCAGTAATTCCGGGTTTATTAATACGGAGAACACAGAGGTGTGTTCCTGTGGGTGGAGCACTAGTGTTCTTTTGCTCCCTTCGAAGTAATAAATACGGGATAAAATGCGTCCTGTGAGACCTAATGCCTAAAGGAAAAGAGGAAAGGCGCAACAGTGAGTTGTAGCCAAGACTACCTCTTCAAGGCTTCCGCTATCAGCATCTAGCGAGTGGGAGAACGTGTGGACTCCCCCTGCCTGAGGTTAGGCACTGTGGAACCGAGGCCATCCCCGCCTTCTCTCCGCTCAGCTCCTTTTCCACCACTACCACGGCGGGGGGGGGGGGAGCTGCAGCTGGAGCCACCGATGGAAAACCAGCCTTAATCTCTTGCAAAGCGCGCTATCAAAGCTTGAATCAGCATATCTAATGTAAACGAGCTTTCACACATAAATAACGTGCCACATCTGGCCCCTGGGGGTTTTATAGCGCCTTAGCTACCCAGCGATTTATGGGGAGGTGAGCTCGTTAAAAATGGAGCCGGGGGGTGGAATTTGGGCAGTGAGCAGCGGATAAGCCTGAAAAACCTCCAAGTTTAGGCGGGGGTGGTTTCGCCAGAGAAGCGGTGAGGAGGCAGAGAAAGCCTGAAAGGGTCCCGCGGTAACTGTGGTTCCTAGATCTTCAGATCCGGCGGGATCCGACCGAGGGGCTGCGGCGGAGAGGGAGTGCGAGAGCGGGGGTGGACAGTGCCGGTGGTGCGGCGCGTAGGTCCATCTGCTCAGGAGCAGCTGAGAGAGAGCCATCCAGGAACAGTTGTGTTTGCGCTTCGCACCAATTTATTACCGATGAACATATGGCCAATATTTTGTCCCACGTCATAGAGCGGGAAGCAAAGCAAACAAGATCGCGTCGCTGAGGAGAGAGAGAGAGAGAGAGAGAGAGAGAGAGAGAGAGAGAGAGAGAGAGAGAGAGAGAGAGAGAGAGAGAGAGAGAGAGAGAGAGAGAGAGAGAGAGAGAGAGAGAGAGAGAGAGAGAGAGAGAGCAGGGGGCTGCCAGCTAACCCGGCTCGTCAAGAGCTGCTGGCTGATTTGAGACAATGTGAGGGAGCGCAGAGGGAGGAAGGAATGAGTCCAGGCTTCTGGGGTGTCTATATAAAGCCCAGCAGCACCAGCAGCCTCCGCTTGGACACACACACATCTACATCTATCAGCAGTTCCTCGCATCGGCTGGCGGAGCCTTTCCTGACCTCCGCCTCGCCTCTCTCACACACATCCAAGCCATCTCTCGCGCCCAACCAGCCAGCCAGCCAGCCACCCAGGCAGGCAGGCGAGCAGCGCAGGGAGACTGCGAGGCAGAGGCGCGCACGCACACCCACCCACCAGGTGAGGCGCTCCGCTTTCTGGAAATGAAGGGAGAGGGTGGAGGGGAGGCCTGTGCGCCGCGGCAGCTGCCGGAACGCAGCAAGTCAAGTCTGCACTGGGGGGGACTGAGGTCCGGGTGGTGTGTTGGTGTGGAGGCGGGACGCGGGCAAGTCTATTATTACCTGGCGGAACAACTTTGGCGCCGAAAAGTGAAGAGACCTAGGCGCGCTTTGGGTGCCACGGAGGCGCTTCGCCTGGGGAGAAAAGTCGCGGGGGTCGCGTAAAGGCGGCTGTGGTTTGGAGGAAAGGGAAACAACGAGGCGGTTTCGGGGGAGCGAAGTGCCATGCCCTGGCTTCCGGGCAGGTGGTGCTGACTGAGCCTGCGGCCATCGCCCCCGCTGCCGCCTTCTCTGAAGGAGGTGAGCCAGCGGAGAGCCTGGCCCGAAAGAAGCTCTTTGCTCACTAGGGCAGCAGGGCTTCCTCACCTGGCCAAGTGAATATCAGATGTAGCCTCAGAGCTCCTGCTAGGGAAGAGAGGGAGGGGCAAAAGAAGGCTTGCCCGAAGGGAGATCCTCTGTCTCAGAGAAGAGCCGGCGGCGAGCACTGCAGTCTGCGCTTGCTCCTCGGCTCGGTGAGTTTTCCCTACCAGCCAGCTCGCCTGCGAAGGTAAAGAGCTGGCCACCAAGGGGAGAGAGAGGAGCCGCCTGCTGCCCGCAGCCTCCAGAGCAGGCGCGCGTGGAGGAGAGCTCCCTCCTTTCTCCGCCCCTCCGGCAGAGTCTCGCGGGGAAGCAAGACCCACGTTTACCTGCCTGGGGTGGGCGCGCCCCTGCGGACGGATGCGCGCGCCTTCCGCGCCACTTCCTGACAAGTCTGGCAGCCGCTCAGCTCCCTGCCGGTTTTCTATGAGACCTGGGCGCCCTTTATTACTCGATGCAGCAACGTTTAGCTCTATTGGTCGGTTTAGCCTGGCTTCTCTTAGACTGGGGAGCTGGGCGTAAGGATCCTTCCTGGCTGGGACAGACAGTCTGCTCCCGTCTCTTTCTCAAACGCAGATTGTTTTACTAGGAGCGAAAAAGTAACTGTTAGGAAAAAGGAGCGGGGGGAAGAGACACTTCTTGAGGGAGTCAGCAGAGTTCGCCATAGTATCAGGAATAGTTGAGAATCAGCCGGATGGGATCGGAGCTAGAGATCCCTCTCTGGCAGTTAGTTGACTTTCTCCCGTTTCTTATTATTTAAAAGGAAATCTCGCCTTTCATTTCATTCATTTCCCCGTTGGGGAGATGCATTTCGGTGTTGCAGTGTGGTAATCCAAAAATTCCCCTGCTTTCAACTTTCGCTCTTGTACTTGGCGTGATCATTATTTCCACATATGCCTACCTATTTGAGCTCACCTTAAGAGAACTCGTGAGATTAGCTTAAAAGTGTATAAATTGAATATCGCTCGTAAAATCGCTTCAAATATGAGTGGATTTTGAGTGACTGGCTCCCCCTGTCCCTCTACTCACCCACATTCGAGCTACATGTAAAGGACATACAAAGTTAATTCTGATAGCCAAGTGCTTTCAGTTCTGCGTTGCATAAAGAACCAGAAATCTCTTTTATTCAAATTGTGCTTATCAAAAGGAAAGGGATGGATTTGTGCAGAGAACAGCTCTGAAGGCAAGCTGACAATGTTTAATCTCATTGAGGCACGCTTAATCATTAGAGAGACGCGAACGAATAAAGCTGAAGGATTGGCTGGAGGGAAGGAAGCTTTTAGTTTACAAATAAAGCGCTCATAATAGTCTGGAACCGAAAGGATGTCCGGAGGCTAGACTTAGCTTTTGCAGACGAGTCCGATTTCTACGGCCCCCGTGGAATTATATGGTAACGCCAAGACTCTCCTTTGGTTGCTTAGGTAGTTGGTGGAAGAATTTTATTATATTATATTATATTATATTATATTATATTATATTAATTTGGGTATTTCTGTGAAAACCTCATTAAAGTCGCTTTATCAAAGTCCTAACACGTGCCCTCTGGCTTTCTCTCAGCCCGTAAATAACCGATTAGCCTGCAGGAAAGAAAAATCCATGACGTCTATTACAATTTATGACCTTAGGAGATTTTCCGAAAGAATTGAGGAAAGCTTGTTATCAAAGCGAGGGCTGCAGGGGGCGAAAAATTCATAATAACCATCATAATAAAAAGCTCATTTAGATGTAGAGATCCTGAACACAATTTCTTTTTTTCTCTACTATGCGGATGACAAGGAACAGATTGCTTTTTCAGAGGGTTCGGGGGATAACCCATCCTGACAGTGTAGCGGTTACTGGCTCTTTTCCTCCCTTCCTAGCACTGTGGAAATATTTGTGTTGTTCTTCCAGTAAGGTGAAGGCAATCCCACCCCATTGACAGCTCAGAACTTTCTCAACCGGAGTTAAGATAGCTTAATTGGTGGCTTATTCCAAAACCAGAAGAGTCTCGAAATTCCTCACTCCAGGAGTCTCCTCTGTGCTACCAAAACAATTCCATCCAAGCTTTCTACTTTTAGAATAATTCTCTTAGAGTATACTACTTTTGCTGTTGTTATCTTTTCTGACGTCAGTAGCTTTTGCACATCGCTTTTCGGCAAATAAAACCAGGAAAAAAAATGCTTTTTCGTCAAGAGATAAATCTGGCCCTTTTAAAATGTTCGAATACGCACACATCAGCAGGGTGGTCTGCAGTCAAATGCAATTTTAAGTTGTCTACGTAGGGGTGGTTCCTGTGCCTTGCATTTGTCAAATGACACTTTATTATCAGCTTCAGAAGATGGCACTCATTAATTATCAATCTCTCCCCCAACCCTGTCCCTACAAGACACTTTTAAAACAAAGGCTTACGCGACTTCGTTGTTTTCAGGGTGTGTTGCGGAAGTGAATCACTTAAAAACAATAATCATAAGTAGGTGGACATACATATTACCTGTTATGTATATTTTCCTATTGATTTTAAGTATACCCCATCCTGACACTATACCCTATCCTGAGATAAAACACGCCATTCCCACAACCAAGGCTTTGTGTCTGCCTCCAACTAATCTTCACAAGGAGCGTTAAAGGTGTGCTGTGTTTTTGTCTGCACAGAGCGAATAAAAACATTTTGCTTGCACCTTTGCTGTAATCAAACAATAAACTAATCCACTTGAAGACTGTTATCTGAGATGGGATTTTGTGATGGGTGAAAGATCAATCCTATACAGTGCGCTCTCTTTCTCTCGGTCTTTCGCACGCGCACCCACCCCCACCCACAAAGAGGGACTCCTGTTAAACACCTTTTCCTCCTCCAAACGCACACAAATCAAGCCTAACAATCCTATGCCTCGAGATGAATAGAAAGACCTTGAACTTTTTAATGGCTGAGAATGCTTCTGTCCACTAGCAGAAGGAGGGGAAGACCAAGCGGGTCTTTTCGCTTGGCGTCAAGGCCAAGCGGGTGCCTTAGGAGCCAACTCCTAGCGGCTGAGGTCCCTTCTGCCCCCCCCCTAAAATATTTGAAGGAACCATGGCCCACAAAGTTGGTGGACATTGCCATTGAAATGGTGTACGTTGCCGCGTCATGTGATCGATTATGTGGGGTGGGGCTTACCTCCCCCCCCCAATATTTTATTCACGTTGGCAGCCCTGGTGGGTGCATTTAGCTGCCTGCATCATCTTTTCCCCACATCCTACAGGGTGTGAGGCTTATTAGACTGCATAGTGACCCCTGGCTGGAATTTAACTGTAATCGTTGCAGAGGCATATATACCAAACAGCATCACGTCGCTGTTGCTATAAATCTTGACTAGGAATTGATCCTAAAGTGCCGTGTTCATTGAGGACTAAACTTCAGGACTAACCACTTTAACGAATCGAATGGTATGGGATAAGCTCCGTGTCTTCATATTCTCCTGGTTTTAAGAACAAATACCTACATTGCAAACTTTCGAGTCCTGCCTCCGAATTCACCGCAATTCTCCCGCTGCTGAAGAACCTTTAGTTCTCCTGGCGGTGCTGCGGCTTCCTTCAGCAAGCCCTCCTTGAGCTGTAAGCTCTCGATGTTAGAAGTGCACGAGCAATTTACATGAGTGTGGTGACTAAGAGGGCCTCTTTCCCTGCTCTTATGCCCTCCAAACTGTTGTATCCCTTGTGGTGTTGTTGTTGCTGCTGTTGTTGTTTTTTAAATCCCCTTTTCGGACGCTGAAGGGTGGTGAAGACCTCTGCAGAAATCAGTGAGCAGCCTGGTGTTTGAGCTACCTGTAAAAGTAAACAGGTAAACACTTCCTCGCTCCTAGAGGGCACTTGTGCTGAAGTACAAGCACTTACGCTGTGTACACGCACCTCTCCTTTTCAGCCTCTTGTTCAATTGTTCAAATAACCCCCTCCATCCTTTAATTCCAGGGCTTAGGGTTCCGTAGTCTCTGGGTGGAGGAGCCTTCCAGGATTCTCAAACTGATGAGCGGACAGAATCGCTGCTCCATTCGCCCTGGGTCTCCAGAAGCCACAACCGCGGGTCTGCCCCACCTCCATTGTCAGATTTATTTGTATTGCCGTCGTTGAGGAGGGAGGTTCAATAAGTGAGCGCTCATCTGAGGCACGCTATTCCGTAGGATTTTCCTCGACTAGCGAATAACGAGGCAATGCTACAACCAGATTTCAACCCTCCGTAATATCTGCAGAGGAATTTCAAGAAGGTCCCAAGAGCCCCAAGTCCCGGTTGATTGCATGCAGTTCTTCCTAGGAATGTCGATTAATGTCATCATCACCCTGAACCACCCTGGCCGAGTCCATTAGACCTCACATACGAGGAACCGGGAAGGGAACAGAGCAAAACACGCGAATGTGGCCTGGTCTCTATATTCTGACGTTCCAGGTCGGTTTCTCTGGCAGGCGTTTGAGAGCACCGCTTCTCAGCACAGACAGACAGGCTAAATGCCCTTCTGCATAACGCAAGCCAATAGCTTGGTTGGGACGCCAATCTGTGGGACAAACTAGCCCATGAAAAGGCCAAGGAAGGCCTGGGCAACTGGCTGGTGGAAAGGACCACGCAGGGGGTCTGATGAGGGGCATTTACGGCCTACTAAAAGGAGGCCAGAGAAAAAGTCGAGGACCCCTTTTGAAAGGGAAGAATAATCTCTAGGAATATTAAATCCTATTTCAGAAGGTCTAGCGGCCTTTCACCGTAGTGGCTAAAAATCTGTCGCACCCTCAAGACAAATCCAACCAGACCTGGGACGCCCTCTGCTTCCCCACTAGCCTGCCTCCGTCTCTCCAAGTGGCTTTTCCCACCGGCGACGGACTGGGCAGAGATCTTTCTATGAGACGCTGGCTGAATTTCACCCATTTAGGCCAGAATGTAGTATTTCCTCTCCATTCTTACGAGACAGTAGATAGGAGTGGAAAGATAGGAGTGGAAACCCGTGTGTTTCATTGACCCCCCTAGCGAAGTCCACAAGGCCTGACGCCCCCACCTCACGTTCCCTCTCCACTCGAAGGTTTCAGTGGGGCCGAGGGGGGGGAGAGAAGTTTTTGGGTGAAAATATTTAACAAAGGGGGGTGTTCCTTCCTACTAAGCGATTCCTTTGTTCTTGTGGGAACTTCGTATGTAAGGCAAACTTGTAAGTAAGTCCTAATCCTATAGGTTGATTTCGGAACGGGGAGGGCGAAGTGGTGCCGATGGGAATATAAATTATGACTTATTGCAGGTCTTTTGTGTACAAAGGAGAATAGCTGGTCACAGTCCAGCTGTGTCACTCTGTGTGTGTGTGTGTGTGTGTGTGTGTGTGTGTGTGTGTTGCTTCTCAATGGCCTATTGTCATCGCCGTTCGAAGGGCGGCTGATTAATGTTCTGCAGGAGCCCTGATTTTTCCTTAGGAAAATATTTGCTTATCAGGTGGCCGGAGGGAGCGAATCTGCCCTGAGCCCATCACATGGGAAGCGTGTGCTCCAGAGTGTAACTCTGCCAGGAGGTCTTTATTGATACAATTCAACAAGTGAGACTTTTATCCGGGGTTTAAAGAAAACACGCTGCTTTTTTGTTCACTGCCCAAGCACAGCAAGGGTCCAGGTGGACACTTCCACCCTCACTTCCCAACCACAGGAAGGCCCCATAGGAGAAAAAGAGAGCAGCTAAGGCAGCAATATTTCGTCTGTCTCCACCTCCTCACCTCTCTCCACCCCATCACAAGCTTTGTCTGAAACAGAAGGGAACAGGAAATGGAGGGGAAGTTGCATTTTGCTTGTCCTCGATGTGGTTTGTTGCTGCTAACATTTTTGAAAAATCTTGTTCTTTAACTGTGGGTCTTGTCGCCTTGGCCTGGATCCAAAGAGACGGGTTGCTCCCCCCACTCCTCATGCCCGCCCAAACCTCAAAAAATTACATAACAACCCGGAAGAACAATGAAGGTTCCCCTCATCTCACCACTCTCCAAGTAAAATTTATAATGCATGTATTTACTACATTTGCTGCTTAATCCTTCCCTTCATAATCACTGGATTGCCTTGCTGCCTTAAATTACTTGGGCGCATTATCTCAAGTTAGCTCATGCGTTTTAAAATGGGGGGGTCACTTTATAGACACGTTTATTATTAACTTGAATAATTCCTGCATGCATGTCAAATGCCGGCTTTTCATCGCTTTCCCCCCTTCTCAGTATATGCAATAAAAAACTATGCATATCAGTTTAAAATTTAGTGCTTCCTTGAATCGACCCCCGCGCACACAGAGAGAGAGATACACACACGCTCGCACATATACAAAATGTGTATTTATTTATTTTTTAGTCGAGTGAAAAAAGAAGAGGAGCTCGGTCGCATCCACATGAAGGGGCTTTCCTTAATATTGTGGCAAGATTCCGAAATGAATGAAGAGATAGTCCATTGAAAGACGTTGAATGCCATGACAACTAGGAACAACCTCAGATTTATTCCAAACAGTTAGAACACATTGAAAGAGGGCGTCAATCATGTATTATTTCGCCAGTGAAATAAATGCAAAACCTGGTCTAGGACAAAGGCTTCCAACAGAAGCCGGACATTTGTCTACATTTCGCCCATTGTCCGCAGCTTAGCAATCGGTTTGTATTTGTGTTTGCCCCGGTCCGACCACCCAGGATGCGCTCAGGGACTAGCTTTTTTTAAATAAAAAAAACACCCGAAACCGAACCATTGTCATCCACATCACATACTAGATGGGAGGCATAGGGAGGGGGGCAGGGGGACAGGGAGATATAAACTGATAAACCACCATTAATTGCTTCGGACGGTCTTCGGGGTTCGCCCACCTCACGCTCCAGCACAAACACACACAGACAACCGCGTCCCAGTTTCCAAGTCCCAGTTCCAAGCGGTTGAGAAACTCTGACAACTATAGCATCTGACTTGATCGTCTCCGAAAGTGTCAGGGGGCTTTGGGGAGAAGGGGATTTTACTGGGTGGGGGGCGGTCCTGTTTGATTCCCCTTTTGAAAACCATCCTTCCCCCAAGCCGGCTTTGAAGACCCCAGGAGGATCCCATCCACCCAGTTCTGCTGTGCCCGAAATGTTGCCGTCCGCATCGCCGCCGCCCCCCGCAACCCCACCCAGATTCCCTCGGAGATAAACAATGCTGCTGTATTCCGCCTCCAGCCGTAGAGCGAGGGACAGAGAGTTCACTCTTTAAAAGGAGGGGAGAGGGGGGGGGAGTCCCAAGAAAAGGCTACGAGCCGTGAACCTCTGGGGACCAAACCAAGTGGGGGGGGAGAGAGAACGGAGGGGGAGGGGAGAGTCAGCGGGGGGGGGAAGAGTTTGGTTCAACTGAAGACAGAAAATGCTGGGAATTTTCCCATCCACAAGGTTTATTGTCCTTTCAGTGTCCCTAAGATAGGCTATTTAATACTGTCTGAATAAGCAGTAGCATCGTATTCTGGGCACATACATGAGAGAATTTAGGTGCTATTTTAAAAGACCTAAAATTCATTGGTTTCTTTTTTTTAAAAGAATCCCTTTGAAATGTGTGCTCCACTGGGGGGGGGGGGTTCTCAAAAATTCCAGTTTAAAACAGAATTGGTTTTGCTTTTGTTTCTTTGTTGTTGTTGTTTTTAAAAAAGGCTAGCTCTGGTTTTTACAGCGGTATGCCTTGTTAAACGCACAAGTAATCTCTCCAGAAAACGGAAGAGTGAAATAAATTAGTCATGTGCAAATAAAAAAAGAAAACACCAAAAAATCGTTCGACTCTATCTGGGAGCTGAATTACCCTCTTTATTGCCAGTTTAGCTGATTTCGGAGCAAACTGGAATCAATTACTTGCTGTTTAATTTCTAGCACTCATCCTTAAGCCTCAACCAAAATATTGACCTAGGAGGTTTACATAAGTTGGGCTCTTGCCATCCCAACAACATCTTGTTTAGGTAACCACTAATTTGAATAGATTCCCCATTTCTGTCTTTTCTTTTCACTTTCTTCTTCTAAAGGTGGCGAATTTAGCTCAAGCCACTGTAAAACAGCCAATTTTCTAGCTTGCTTGGAAAGAAAGAAAGAAAGAAAGAAGGAAGGAAGGAAGGAAGGAAAGAAGGAAGGAAGGAAGACAGACAAACAGAGAGAGAGAGAGAGAGAGAGAGAGAAGCAGCTTTATGTCAGCAACGAGAATGGGAAATGAATTCAAAATCGGGATAGACATGGTAGTGATGATTGTTGCGTGGGGGGGGTTATAAAAAAACTGAGGCAATTTGTTAAAATGTACTTTCAAGTATGTGGAATATCTGGCTACTTGCAGCTCCTTTGTATGTAAATACTGTGGAGAAAAGGCCCTCCCCATCTTTGTAATTAATTGACACGTTATACCACTCATCATGTGCTACAGCACCAATGGTGGAGGCTCGCATCCCCCCTCCCAAAAAAACCCCGCAATTTCACATCTGCAAACACTGTCTTCATCCACTTGACTCCTAAGACCCGCCCACACGTGGCCAACCTTTTGCGTTTTTAATGCATTTCTCTCTCCCCCCCCCCTTTTCTCTCTCTCTCTCTCTCTCCCCTCTCGGCAGGTTCATGTGCGGAGACCAACCTTATATGGATTGCCCGTCTCAGCAATGGCTTGTTTTTTTCGAGGAGGCACCGTCAGCGCGCTGTGCTTAAAGCAGACCCTCAAGTAAATGCACGTTGGCATTTTTCCTGGAGTTACAAAGTCTTGCGGAAGCCCCGCCAGTTGCCCCCCCCCCCTTGTGCTCCGCGGCTCTTAGCACCCAAGCCCGAAAAGCGCAGATATTAGATGCTGAAAGACCGCCGCTGATTTTTGCCCTCCTCCTCCCACCACCGCCACCCCTCCTCCGCCGCCACCGCGTCCCCTCTTTTATTCCAACCCCAACACCCCCCACTTCCTTCTTCTCTCCCCCCCGCCCCCCCAACCGGTGTATGTTTGGCGAAGCAAGAGGATTGACAATCTGGTCCTTCAAAGTTTCCTGCCTCAGATTTGCCCGGAATATGTCTCTGACCAACACAAAGACCGGCTTTTCTGTAAAGGACATCTTGGACTTGCCTGACACCAATGACGAAGACGGATCCATCGCGGAAGGGGGCGACGAAGAGGCGGAGGGGCCGGAACCCCCCAAAAAGCCCGGGGTTTTGGGGACAACCGCCTTGGACTCTGTTCAGACGCTACCTCTGAAGAACCCCTTTTACGACAATACCGATAATCCCTACACGCGTTGGCTCGCCACCACCGAGAGCATCCAGTATTCCTGTAAGTAGCCAAACTTACACTGGGGGCCCCTCTCTTTGTGAGTCTCTCACCCTCGCCAGGAGCCCGGATGAGGCCGTGTGGCTTCTCCTCCGCTACTCTCCCCTCGCCAAATTCCTCCTATTGCTGTTGTATGTCGTGTGTGTTTTAACTTCTTCTTGGAAATGACGGGAACAAATGGGAGATCTGGGTTCTTTAATTACCTGAATCGAATCAAAATAATGGCTTTCAATCCTTGTTTGAGAAAGAATAAAACCCCAGTCTGAAAAGATTTTAAAATGTGCCTTCCAATATTCTCCCAGCCACCCAACTGTGTTTCTTCTCTCTCTCTCTCTCTCTCTCTCTCTCTCTCTCTCTCTCTCTCTCTCTCTCTCTCTCTCTCTCTCTCTCTCTCTCTCTCTCTCACACACACACACACACACACACACACACACACACACCCGCTTCCCCTGAATCCCTCTTTCTACTTCTCTAACCAACAGTGTGTGCTTTGTGGGGAAATTTTGGATGGCCTTGCTTTAGACGTTTGTAAACCGTCCCATTGGCTGTGCTGGATCAAAGAATGGCTTGTTGAATTATCCTTTAAAAATCAATCCACGTAGCCCAGAAAGAAGAAGTCTGTTTTGTTTGTTTGTTAAAGGAAGAGACCAAAGTCCAAACGTTGTAAAAAGCGGGGGCGGGGGGCTCCAGCGGGATGTTCTCCTGCGCAAGACTGCATTAAAATGATTGTGAGCTACGCAAGACCGCTGTGGATTGCGCCCAATATTTTTATGGTGACCATGGTCTATCTCTATCTACAAATCCTTATCTCTTACTATTTATGTACTGTGTTTCATAACAGATTTATTAACATGGCATATATAGTCACCTTGTTTTGCCTCTATGCTTTCTATGTATTTGTATTTGCAATTTTCCGAGAGGGAAAGAAGATTAAAACGCACAGTCTCCTATAGCTCACATGGGGAAGGAGAATGTGTGGCTGTGACAAACACACACCAGGTAGAGATGGTTCCAACAACCCACACTTAATCCAAAGTGTTAGGCACTTAGTTGTCACATATATGCAGAACTAAACTGGGGTCTCCGCATTGCAATTTGTTGTACGTTTAGTCTTGGTGAAGCTCCCTTTGGTGACCCAGAGGCTCATTTCTTATTGAGGAAGAGGGTGGGCGTCCCAAAACATGGGGATTGCAGAGGACCCCCGTCACTTTCCTTTCTCCGGGTTGGGAAGGTGAGAAGGAGCAGAGCCCGGCGGGTCACCAAGGGGTGAAGGGTGGGGGGACACCCTGCGATCTTGCTCGCCCGCCCGCCCGCCCGGCTTCCTTCTGATATGCTTCTTTTGTGACATCCCCTCAGTGCACGGCTTGGCATCCAGCAACTCCCAACAGGACTCGGCGTCCAAATCTCCGGAGCCTTCGGCGGACGAGTCTCCGGACAACGACAAGGAAACTTCGAGCAACGGCGACTCCGGCAAGAAACGGAAAAGGCGGGTGCTTTTCTCCAAGGCGCAGACTTACGAGCTGGAGAGGCGCTTCAGGCAGCAGCGGTACCTGTCGGCGCCCGAGCGGGAGCACCTGGCCAGCCTGATCCGCCTCACCCCGACGCAGGTGAAGATCTGGTTCCAGAACCACCGCTACAAGATGAAGCGGGCCCGGGCCGAGAAAGGTATGGAAGTGACTCCTCTCCCCTCCCCGCGCCGGGTAGCCGTGCCCGTCTTAGTCAGGGACGGCAAGCCGTGCCACACGCTCAAGGCACAGGACTTGGCTGCCGCCACCTTCCAGGCGGGGATCCCCTTCTCCGCCTACAGCGCCCAGTCTCTCCAGCACATGCAATACAATGCCCAGTACAGCTCGGCCGGCAACCCCCAGTACCCCTCAGCGCACCACTTGGTACAAGCCCAGCAATGGACTTGGTGAACTCTCTCTAGAGCCACAGAGACTCCAAGGAGAAGGATTCCAAATCAGTCCTGCTGGGGGAGGAGGGTGCGCGCGCGCGTGGACTGGTCAAGACTGAGATTCCGAGGCTGGGGTGGGGAGGGGGTTTCCTTATTTGGGGGCGGGGGTCAGTTTTCATTATTTTGGTTGTTTTGTGCGCCATGTTTACAAGGGAGGGGAATACGCCCGTGGCTAGTGGTCCTGTCTACCTACAACTACAGATTTTAAAAAAATAATAAAAAACGATTAAAAACTGAACGCTTTTGTGGTTTTTGTAAAGTATGTTTGTGTGCCGTAGAAGCTGTTGTCAGCTGTATATTAACCAAGGAGCGAGTAATTTAAAAATAGAACGTTATTTCTCATTTCTGCAGAGATATTTATGGTCATGAATAAAATTCTGGCCACTATTATCACTTCTACTTTTATTTTATTTAACGGTAAACCTACGGTATTTAGTGATTGTTGAGATAAATTCAGGCCGGCCTTTATTTTTGGTTTGTTTCTGATTGGATAGGAAATTCCCTCCCCTTAGGGGGGGAAGGAGCGCGCGCGCGTGTATATATGTATGTATACACATATACGGAATGAAAAAGTATCCCTATAAATATACATGTACAAATCCGAACAGAAAACTAGGAGATTTTGAGACTTTTATAAGAATTTTAATCAGAATGCTGTGTTTTGTTTTGTTTTAAATTCACATTAAACGGAACGCTTTTGTTGTGGTTAAACATGAAGTTAGCCTCTCTCGTTTTCTTTTTCTTTTGTTAGTAACACTGGAACAAACTCTGAGGAAGGGGCTCCTGCTGGAAGACAGCAGCAGAGAGGGAAATGGGTGGCTCTCGGTTTGGATTCGTGGAAGGGGCTGTGGGAGGAGGCCTAAGCGCCTTGCGAGCGAAGTTTGCCCAGGGCTTGTGCGGCGTAGCCGGAGGAGGACGAGGACAGAGACAGGAGCGGTGCCTCTCCCCCCCCCCCCCGCGCCCAAACTTTCTTCAAGCTGAATATAATCTCGTCCTCTTTGCCTTCTGCCTGCTCAAGTTTATCTACTTGAAATACTAATAAGGAGATAAAGTGTCGGGTGGAAATGAAAAATCAGCGTCCCCTCTGCCCCTCCCCCCCATCCTCCCGCAGCCTCATTTAAATGTAAGAGTGCTCCTTCAAGATGAGAAGCTTTTGATTCCAATAGCAATTCAATGGCGTTTACTTTCTCAGCTGGGTTGAGGTGGGTTACTTCGAAACTGGAAGTCCCGCCGCCCGCGAGGTTCCCTTCGGCGACCTCTCGCCATGTCTTTGCGACTTTGGTGAGGGAGGCCAATGTTCACACGTCCACGCAGACGAAACCGCGGGTTACTTCAGGGTCTTGTTTTTTTGGGACATCTGAATCTCACTAAGGTGTGGTTTGTTTGTTTGTTTGTTTTGCCCCCCCCCCTCCTGGGTAGGGAAAGACATTTTAGACGTTTAGACAGTGGGAATTGTTTGGAGCCGCGTAACGAGGTGAAGCGTGCCTGGTGGAGACGTTTTAAGACCCCAAAGACCTTCCTCTTAAGAGGAGACCGTGAGCACGTCCATTTCGTATCCGGAAGGAAGAAAGAGAGATGGGGACTTAATTTCGATCGGGTGGTGCTTGATGCAAGCGGAATGCGTTAGCTGACAGGTTGTCCGGGCCGCTTGTCTGCTTTGCCCGAAGAATGCGATTTGAAATCAGGCCTGTCGAAAGCACTTTCACAGATGTCAATGCTGCGCCATGTCGGAGACTGTAGCTCTTTCCCTAAGTTCAGCAAACAAGTGGATCCAGAGAAGGGGCACCCTGGGCACGGAGAGTGGTCCCAGTGGAGCTTCCGCCGGAGCTGGCCACGTTTCAACTCCGCATCCAAAGCAAACACGATTATCTGGCTCCGAGATCTCTCTCTGCTGCAGCCTTAGCTCGCATCTTGGAGATTGAGCGAGACAGCCTTCGACTGCTGCACTCGAGGGCCCGCAGCCAACTCTGAGGCCAAAGCAGAAAATCTGCCTCCTTTTGGGGGGTGGCTTCTGTGCTAGGTAAAGGTAAAGGGACCCCTGACCATTAGGTCCAGTCGTGACCGACTCTGGGGTTGCTCATCTCGCTTTACTGGCCGAGGGAGCCGGTGTACAGCTTCCAGGTCATGTGGCCAGCATGACAAAGCCGCTTCTGACGAAACCAGAGCAGCGCATGGAAACGCCGTTTACCTTCCCGCCGGAGCGGTACCTATTTATCTACTTGCACTTTGACTTGCTTTCCAATTGCTAGGTTGGCAAGAGCTGGGACCGAGCAACGGGAGCTCAAACTGCGCCACCCGCTTTTCTGGCTTCTCTGCTAGTCTCTCCCAAAAGAGCAGCCCAGCCGTGGACCAGCTGCAGCCTTCTCTGTGGGGCAGCCCATTTGGAGTTGGGCCATCGAAACTGCCTCCGGTTGGCTGGAAGTTTGTCCCTCAAAGCTGAGTTTGCTTTTCTGGGGGGCGGGGCGGGGAGGAAGGAGTCTTTTCCTTATATGAGCTCACCTGCTCCTTCTGCCCGACTTGCTTGCACCCAGTTGCAGGCCTGCTTCAAGCCCCGATTTCAGACTCGACTCCTAAAAACCCAATATTTAGAACAGATCTATCGTGGTTCACATTCAAGCGCACCGTCCCAGTGAAACACTCTCTCCCCCCCTCTTTTAAAAAGCAAATCCAGAGCAGGGGCGGTGTGTTTGTGCGCGTGCGTGCGTGTGGAGTGCGGGGAGCCGCGGTCTCTCCGGTCTCTACTAAGTCTATCAAGCTGGCGAAGTCTTGTGTGGCCCTAACCCCCAGTGGCCTTCCATTTCACACGCCGGTGGTGGCGCGGGAGTTTGGGGTAGTCTATCTTTGCACAATATACAGTACCCATCACAAAACGGCACAATAAGGGAGGCTGGGAGTTGAGGATGTTAGAGGCGTACATATTAAGTTGGGGCGGGGAAAAGAAAAGAAAGCCACGGAAGGGACAGAGAGGGGGGAGAGAACGCGCTTTCCCTCCCCTCTCTCTTCTTCTTTTCCTTGTTCTTCTCGGGGTGTGGGTGTGTGCGTGTGTTTAAATGCAATTCATCAATTGGCGTATCTGGAATGAGCCGAGCACCCCCGAGTCAGGGGGAACTACCTCGGGTTTTGTTCCGCCTGTCAGTTGGTGCCATTGTGAGCCACGTTGCACATGCCGTATTCCATATGGACAGCTGGGCCGGGAGAGGGCAGAAAGGGACCTTCACAAAACCCAAATTGTATCCGCCTTTCAAAACCGGTATTGTTGTCTGTGAAAGGAAGACGAATTAAAAATCCGTGCTATATCTATTCGAAGAAGAAGAAGAAGAGTCCTTTCCCTCCCTCTTCTTGAAAGCAAACATGGCCTCTTTTCTCTCTCTAGAGTCTACTGAAAATATGCCTCTAGTTTCACAGACAATTAGGTTCTTGTATCTACACAGAGGTTAAAACAAAAACTCAGCCATAAAATTACTTTTTTTAAAAAAAATGTTGGTCTTATGCCGCCCTGTCCCCCCCCCCCCGCCGTCCATCCTAATTGTAGTTCCTCTGGCTGCCTGTTTGTCTAACTGTTTAGCTGGCTGTTTAGCTCGCTGAGCTGGGCCGAGAAAACAAGGAATCTCATTCACGAGGAGATGTAATGTTATGCAGAGGTTCCTCAGACCACAACTGGATACGGTTGCTGCTGGCTGATGATATATGTGTGTGGTTCTCTGCCCTTCTCCAGAGAAATCGAGAACCACCCCCACGCTGTCTAGAATGACCACAGGGAGTTCTCTGGAGAACGACTGATGGACATCATCCAGGCAAATGTAAGCGCTTGTAAGTCCCGCTGATTTCACGGGGAAAGTTAAGCATTTGCTTAAATCTGTCCTTTGGAAATCGATAAGATTTAGAGGTGCTTAATTTTGTGCTTGGGTCGTGCCTTTTTAATCACAGCTCTTAGGTTAATATAGCAGGCCATTGCGAAAAATCGGTACACCTGGGGTTGTACCTCTTATGTTTGCTGGAGTATTCCAACATCTGTCTTTCTGTATGTCTAGGGAAGCTAGGGCATTTCTGGGTTAGTACCCTCCTCCTTAGTATACCTGGGTGTGATTCTCAAAAATCACTGATGATACGCTTTTATTCCAAACCAGTCAGCTTCTTCGGAGTCACGAACGGCCAGGACGCAGCACGCATAGTTACGCCGTTTGACGGTGGCAATCCAACCATATCTCTTGGAAAGTAAAACAGGCCTTGATTCCGGGTAAATCTGACTAGGCTCGGAGTGCAAATACTGCTTAAACTGGGGTGATTAAGCGCTCGCTTAACTTTCCCACTGAAAGCCACGGTACCGAACAACAAGTAAATGCCATATTGACAATAACGATTGACTCGCATTCCAAAGGACGCCAGTTTGCGAAACCAAAACAAGCCCAGTTCCAGCCTCCTCGGTTCCTCCAAAGGGACTGCGTGTTTTCGTGGCTCGATCGTGCCCAACCAGCCTAGTCTCCTCGAAGGAAAGCGCGAAATCTTTGTGTTCATTGGTTAAGCGGCCGCTGTTACTCAATAGGGGTTTTTGAAGACAATAGCAGGAGGCAATTTGAAAGAACTGCGGCGGGGGAAGGGAGAGAAAGAGGACAATGAAAAAAATGTTCCGTTCATTTGAAAACTGATGGATTGTTCCTGGAGCTGCAGGTATCTGTGCGCGCGTGTTCCTGAGCACTGTCTGGAACGCTTCTCCTAACAGCTACCTAAGCCTTCCTTTCTGAGCCGTTTTCTTCTACTCTCTCTCTCTCTCCCCCCCCCTCACCGCTTTCTCTCCCGCATCCTGTCACTGGAGTAGCTATTTAGGGAGAATCAACTAACCTGATAATGAGCTGAAAAACCCCTTTAAGCTCAGGAAATAACCTACTTTCATTACCTATTGACTGTAAGGCTTAGTTTAGACCTGGCGTGGGATATTTTTAAAGGGTCTTTTCAAGAGGCCTGGTCAATGAGAAGCTAATCCAATATTTACAAAGTATAAAGACAATTCTCAATTGTATTTATGAAGGACCGATCACCGTGCGATTACTTGGAGGAGGTGGAAAGGAGGGGAGGAAAGCAAACTCTCGGTTGGTGGCAGCAGGTTGGAGACCTCACCCGACACCCACCCGCCCCAGCCTCCACCCACACCACCCTGAACTTCCTGCGCGGGGCCCAGCTCAAGAAGCGCGCGGGCGGAGCGATGTAGCAGCAGATACTCGTGAAGTGTTGGTGTGTATTAGATATTGTATTGAGCAATATTTCAGGAAATATGTACTTGTGGCGTCCTGAGAGCGACACTCTTGCTCTGTCGATAAATCAACTGGCTTTATCCCAGCATCTGCAAATAAACTCTCTCATCTCCCCCATCAAAAGAAAACAATTTAGTTTTATTGCTTTATTTCTCTCCTTCCTTCCCTCCCTCCCTCCCTTCCTCCCTCCCTCTTGGAGGCCTTCTTCGATTATAAACGCTGTTATTAATAAAGCTAGCTAGGCGAGCTTTAATCGCTTACAATCGGGCGAGGAGGAGGTGGGGGAGCAGCGGTGGAGGAACAACCGTCAGGCTCCGGACGAGTCTCTCCCTTTTACTGACACTCTTTCGCCACAAGGGGTCACTAGAGCCCTTCATTTCTGCATAGTTCCCCCGTTTGAAATCCATAGCGGGCATATATGTACGTTTTAGGATTTAAAATGTTGCTCACAGGGGATGGATAGAAAGAGTTTGTTATTTTATTTTATTTATTTCAGCTAGGGCACTGCACTGCCGATGTTGGTGTCCGAAATTTCTAAGCTATGTCTGAATCCAACTATTTTATTTGGATTAACAATAGTGCAGCGACTCAAAAGTATAATCTTCATTTTCTGATCTGTTACCTGCTCATGGGTGTAGCCAGGATTTATTTTTTGGGTGGCAGGCTTTAGGGGGAGGCAGAACCAAGTTATCTGCAATGCAACTGGTTAGTTAAGTATTTTTTTTATTTTTTAACTTAATCTAGGACTGCCTCCTGTCTACACCCATGTATCTGCTCCTGTCAAATAAGAGGGCATCTGCTTTTTTGTTTCACTCGCTGCAATTCTGGAATAAAATAAAATAAAATAAAATAAAATAAAATAAAAAACGCTGCAATGGGGTTGTCAACTTCCTTGCCACAAAGCAAACGAAATACATTCTTCACTTTAATTCACAAGCAAGCATAATAGTCCAGCCATGGCTTGAGGGGAGCTCACTGTCCATTATCTGACCCTCTGGCAAAGGAGGAGTCCAATTGCTCTGCCACAGGGCCAGACTACTTTTAAGTCAGAATGTGGCTTGGCTGGAAAGCTAAACATCGTAATACGGTGATGAAATTCTATTTGTTCACATAGAATGACCAGACCACTTGCCTGCTTTGGGGAGGAGGCAGCTGGAATTCACATTGAATGCCAAGGGTCAGTTTTATTTTTTGGTTGTGTGCAATGCAGTCAGGCAGCTTCAGTCTCTAAACATAATGGTCTTATGGAGGTGGGTGCTCTTTAGATGACAATGTGTCTTACTTCACTTCAAAATGTGATAAGCGACAACTGGTGCTTGGGGGGGTGTCTTCCTGCTCACTCTGCTGAGTGGGGGCCCTTGACCTCTCCTCCCCCAAGCCATCCCTTGGTTGTGTGAATCACCCTAAAGCTGAACCATGGGCTGAAAATAGACTCTGACCATATTAACTTCTGTGACAATTCCTTAATTTGATGAACCACACAAGTTTGGGGTTGGTCACGTGAACTGGATTTTGGACACATGCAGATCTAGGCAAGTTGCTGCCCATGGAAGAAGAATTACATTTATTCAGAAGTGCACTTGAGATTGATTTCACACCACACCCCATTGTTCTTTTTCAGCCCTTGCACACCCCTTTTCCTTGCAGAGATTGGATGCACCCCTGGCAAATCGGTTTCCACCATGAACACAACATTGTCTCATTGAAGGCAATGAGCGGGGTTTTTTCAGATGCTGTTCTTACTTGCAAAGAACCTCATTCAAAATGCAGGCTAACTTTTTTTTGCTTGTGGTGGTGAACTCACATACAGTCTGCACATAAAGTCAATGCCTGAACAATTTCCAGAAGTCTACTTGTGAGCTTCAGTGTGCAGACACTATCACAGGTTTCTAAGGGGACTTCGCAGAGTTGTACATATAAAATGAATCTCAAGGTTGAGAGTACAGCAGAATCTTGGTGGTGACAGTAGCCCTGGATGAAGATGTAGATAATTGTTTGAATCGGATGCATCCAGTGGGGCTCATCTGAGCATTGTCAGGCAACATCCAGATGTAGCACAGAGAGTCCTCATCCATGCATTTTATGTGTAAGAACCATTCTACCCACTAAATGGAATGATGCAGTAGACTGAGGGAGTGGGAGATGTACCACTGGAATGTACCACTTAAGGCTTCAGGTGGGGGGTGTCGTGTTTTACAATGCTCATCTGTGTTGAAACAAAACCTCTCTTAGTACAGCCATTTCCTTAAGGTGCCAACTTCCTGCATGCAAAGAGTTTTTAATATGAGGATGGGTGTGTGGTTGTTGTTGTTTTTTTTAAAAAAGGCATACACAACACCCCAACTGTAGTCTGAAATAATGCAATTCAGAATTCTACCACCTCGATCTATCTCCTCATTCTGTGTGAGAACAACTGTGAGCTCTTTTTAATCAGAAGACTACAAAGAGGCTATGTGTCAGTTTCTGGGTGATGCCTGAGTAACTGCCCCATGAACAAGAACAGATTTAGTTATTCCATGATGTTATTACTCCGGATTTAGATGGAACAGTGATTAATATATTCCCAAGTGGCCAGGGGAGAGTAGGTGTAACTGCTTTTCCATCTCTCATTAAGACCACCTAACTTTAAATTAATGTCCTTTCTCATTTATAAAGCAAACAAGTCCCCAGAACAAAAAATATTAATTTGAGTAGAGAGAGATTATCATAGAAAGCAGGTCTCTTTTTTCTTTTTGTTGCCCCTGTGGTAGTGATCCTGTTCAGGATTCCAGCCAACAAGACAAACCCTTTTTTGGAGTACTCTATTCCATTCTCCTCCTCCATCATTCTAACTGCCAGCATTTCATGCCCACTGAGCATGCAAATGAATTTTCCCTAAGTATGCTGTGGATCTCCTTGTGGATTTTGCCCATTTTGGCTGCATAAGGATCCACACTCAGATAATGATGTTAGCCTGCCTCTCCACCTTGCAAAACTGTAGTAAGGGTTATTGAGATATACACGCGAGGCCTAGAATGTTCTATGGGCTACCATGCTTAGGATGGGTCTAGGAATAAAGGAATAGTTGTCTCCTTCCTCCCCACTTGTACAACAGAATACACTAACTTCTCTCTTTTAAAAAATGTCATTCCCCTCGTGTTCTGAATCAAGAAGTACGGTATGATGCATGAGCCTGTGGCTTTGTTTTTATCTGTTATGTTAACATGATCTGAAAGGGGGGAAAGGGAGCAATACTGTAACCAACCACAGAGAGGCGCTATTGGATAAGAAGAGGGCATCAAAAAGAGTGCAGCATCTGATCCAAGACAAATATTTGTGCCATTTGGTATCCTGTGTGAAATGAAGTTGTATTATCCAGGGGTATACCAGGGATTTTGAATGACGTCTTGTGGACAAAGATTGCTTGAGTTGCCTCAGAGCCCTTCACCAAAGCGGGAGAAGGCACTGGCTGCTCAAATGTGGGATTTATCATCTATGCACCTGAGAGCAACATTTGTCAATGCCTTTTGCTTATGCTCAACCTCCCCAGAGAGGAGCCAAATGTGAGATGATACCATTTCTTTGGAGAAAAACTGAGATATGCATGTAAATAACAGCAAAAGTGGCCCAACAGTTCATCCGTCAACATTACGAAGAGAACCAATTCCTCAACATGGGGACAGGTAAAACAATATTTTGAATCCAGAAGGCCCCAGGGCCCTAGGTCTGTTTTTGGTACCTCTGGTTAAAAGGATTTCAAGTGCCAGGGTTTGGAAAGTCTCAGCCCTTGAGACCCCTTTCAATAGATGGGCCAATGATCTAACTGAACTTCAGGTGCTCAACAGTCTATTGTCATCAAAAAGCACAAGGAAGTGGGGACGGCTCTTGTGTTAAAGTTAGCCCCAGAAATGTTTGTGAGGCTCCTTCAGACATGCTTGGTCGTTCTTTACTCTGGTGGACCCTGGAATTGGATCAAAGCATCCCAGTGGTAAAAGCCAGAGAAGATCCTGCACATGCCTGGGATCTGGAGAGATCACATGCCCAGACGGGGGCAAGAGGAAACTTGCTTGCTATATGTGATGGTATTCCGTGTCTGGCTTTAGATGACTGATAGGATTCAGTGGTATTTAACATTTTACAGTTGTTGGCCTTGTTCAGTTTTTGAAAAGTCATACCCAGGACCTGCCAATACCAAAACAGTCCCAGGCTGCCAATAGGTAAAATATTGAATTCTGAATAGAGAATTTCACATTCACATTTTTAATTTGAATTTAAATCTGATGTGTTTCTTTCAAAATTTAAATGGGAAAACAACAATTGTAATTATTCATTCAGCTTCAGGTATAAGCAAATCATTGTCTCTCTGTACCAGTTTTCAGATGGAGCACGGTCCAAGTACTGGAAGAAATGCATTCTCTGGCTTCCTCCTCCAGCAGTGAGAAAGATTGGCTGCCAATAAAAGTCTTTCCCAATCTGATTTATCTACCCTGCAGTATCACAGAACACACACTTGATTTTTTAAATTTGTGGTCTTTGTCTTTTATTGTCTAAATACTTGACAATTCTGTATGTTTATTTTGTTCAAAGAAAAAAAGCCAAAACAAATTATTGTAAAAAAAATATCTAATGCCCTTTTCTTGTAGAGCAATGCCTTAGCAGTGAGTAATGCATTCCTGTGTTTTGCTCCTTCCCTCCGCAGAAATTGTGTCCTACTGAAGGTTGAGGATACTCATCTGAAAACTCATCTGTCATTCAGAGAGGTGTTTATTTGAAATGTTGCATAATGTGACTGTATCACATATTTCTAGTATATGAATTGTTACATGGCAATCATCAAATCAGGTCCCTAGAATAAAGTCTCTCACCGAGAAGTCAAAAAATATTGACAACCAGTAGCTCACTGTGAAATAGCGTTTGTGCTGTATTTGAATGGCAGGGGGGGCAGAGACACCCCACTTGGTAAACAGTTGCAGAGTAAGCATAAGACACCTCTCCTCTCATGGTCAGGGCAAGCTCTGTGGCTGGATTTCCCCATATAAACAGCAGGTGGAGTTGGCACCTGTAATGGGTTCTTTCCAACTCTACAATTCTATGATTTCATCTACAAGGCTTCTTGAGTTCTCTAAATATGAGACTGTTTCAAATCTTCTAGCTCAGCTTTCAAACATCTCTAGAAAAGGTATTTCCCAGCCTCACTGCCTGAGATCCTTTTCACTGAAAATAGCTAGAATTTAATACGTATTGGACGGTTTTGTACACAAATCTCCACATCTGAACTGTGGACACTCCTCCCAGATGGTAGGAACAGAGAAGTCATCCACCCAAGTTCACATACCATGATCCTGCACATGTGTTCTATTTAGGGAATGAATTATTTGCAGAATCCTGGCCTTTCTAAGGAAATCCAGCAAGAGGAGCATCTTTGGGAAACCTTATTATTTCTGCACGCGTGCACACACACACACACACACACACACACACACACACACCTTTCCCTAACCATTCCAGTACATTTTCATAGAATCATAGAGTTGGAAGAGACCACAAGGGCCATCCAGTCCAACCCCTTGCCAAGCAGGAAACACCATCAAAGCATTCCTGACATATGGCTATCAAGCCTCCGCTTAAAGACCTCCAAAGAAGAAGACTCCACCACACTCCTTGGCAGCAAATTCCACTGTTGAACAGCTCTTACTGTCAGGAAGTTCTTCCTAATGTTTAGGTGGAATCTTCTTTCTTGTAGCTTGAATCCATTGCTCCATGTCCGCTTCTCTGGAGCAGCAGAAAACAACCTTTCACCCTCTTCCATATGACATCCTTTTATATATTTGAGCATAGCTATCATATCACCCTTAATCTTTTCTTCTCCAGGCTAAACATACCCAGCTCCCTAAGCCGTTCCTCATAAGGCATCATTTCCAGGCCTTTGACTATTTTAGTCGCCCTCCTCTGGACATGTTCCAGCTTGTCAGTATCCTTCTTGAACTGTGGTGCCCAGAACTGGACACAGTATTGCAGGTGAGGTCTGACCAGAGCAGAATACAGTGGTACTATTACTTCCCTTGATCTAGATGCTATAACTCCTATTGATGCAGCCCAGAATTGCATTGGCTTTTTTAGCTGCTGCATCACACTGTTGACTCATGTCAAGATTGTGGTCTACCAAGACTCCTAGATCCTTTTCACATGCACGGCTCTCAAGCCAGGTGTCACCCATCCTGTATCTGTGCCTTTCAATTTTTTTGCCCAAGTGTAGTGCTTTACATTTCTCCCTGTTAAAATTCATCTTGTTTGCTTTGGCCCAGTTGTCTAATCTGTTGAGGTCATTTTGAAGTGTGATCCTGTCCTCTGGGGTATTAGCCACCCCTCCCAATTTGGTGTCATCTGCAAACTTGCTCAGGATGCCCTCAAGCCCATCATCCAAGTCATTTTCTCAGGAGGCAAAGGCCTGCATGACGGCAGAACGTCCATATGCAAAGTAGGACAAAGGGTTCTGTATCTTCCAGACCTCAGTGACCTGTTTACTTTATTCTATAGCACCATGGCTGTGCAAGAGAGAGTGTTTTGGTAGGCACAGCTTATAGATGAGCACAGGCAGAGAAGTGCTACACACAATATTGCAGGAATAGGAGTCCTGGCTTCACCTCCCCTCCAGGTTGCAGATGTTGGGTGGTTTTAGATGAGTAGGAGAGGATATTTTATTTATTAATTATCCTTCCTCTTCTTATTTGTGTAAGAATGCAAATACCTATTTCAGCAGAGTTAAAAATCCCATCCATGCACAGCTTATCTTTAGAAGCTTTTAGAGACAAGGTTGTTTAACCTAGAAGAATTATGATATGCAATGATGCTCCGGAAGACCTGGGTCATCTCCCTTTCAGGTTTCCCTCTCAGACTGTTGAAGGAAACAAGAAAATGTAAGATTTACTCACATTAAAATACTTGCCAGGATTCAAAGAGATACAGTGATGAAAATCAGGCTGGCAATAATCCTTTTTTTAAAAAAAAAGTAAATTCTTTATTGTTTTCATAATTTAAAATACAAAAAAGAAAAAAAGATACAGACATCAAGAAACAAATACATACAGAAAAATATAAAAAGAAAAATACAACAATAAAAACAACACTTCCAATTATTCTCTCTGCAATTTGTGTTTTCATTGATTTATCGCACAATTATAACTATCTACTTGCCGTTTCATTTCTTTTATCTTCTTCTTTCTTTCTCCCCCCCCTCTATACTGTTTATTTCTTATTATTTATACCAGGTTCAGTCTAGATCTGCTATTAGGATTTCAGGTATACCATTCCTCGTTAAATACTCTTTAAACATCCTCCATTCCTTCTGTGTCTTTTGTTTCGTTTGTCCTCTTATTCTTCCTGTTGTTTTTGCCAACTGTAGGTACTCTAACATTAAAGTTTGCCAATCTGTTATGCTGGGTAGACTTTTACTTTTCCAATTTCTAGCCACTAGGACTCTTGCTGCAACTATCCCATACATTAGCAATGTCCTTTTTGTTGTTTTAATGTCTTTTGGTATTATGTTTAATAAAAATGTTTCTGGTCTTTTTCTAAACGTATATTTTAACAATTTTTAAAGTTCTTCTTAGATTACATTCCAATATTTACATATGTTGGGACAGCTCCACCACATATGTATAAAAGACCCCCTTTTCTGCTCTTATACATCTTGGCAAGTTCCTCAGGCGTTTGGTACCACCTGTACATCATCTTTAGTATATTCTCTCTTAAATTGTAACAGGCGGTAAATTTCATATCCTCCCCCACAGTCTTTCCCATTGATCCATTAGGACATTATACCCAAAATCTTGGGCCCATTTCACCATCACTGGTTTTACCTGCTCTTCCTTAAGTTCCCACTCTAACAACAGATCGTATAGGCGTGAAATATATTTCCCTTCTGTATCAATTCTATTTCAAATTTCGATTTTTCTTTTGCAACACCCCATTTTTTATCTTGATTAAACCTTTGGTTAATTTGAAAATTTTGTAGCCAATCTTCGTATTTGGAAGCGTGACCGAAAGCAAATTTTCCTGCCTGGTTAGTTGGCACTCAGGAAGAAGTAGGACTTTGCATTATTATTTTTGCTGTGGTTTATATACTGGTTAATTCAACACTTTATTAGCAAAACAAAAGGAGTGAAATGGGTTCCTGAATAGAATGAGTCTGAATTGTCATAGACATTTTCCCTTGCATATTCCTGGATCTGTACTTCTTAATTTAGTACTTCAAGCCACAAATAACAGCAGCAACAACAACAACAACAACAAAACAATAATAATTTATTGCTGGCTGGGTTTCCCCAGCCACTGTGGGTGGCTTCCAACAAAATATTAAAATACAATAGTCTGTCAAACATTAAAAGCTTCCCTAAACAGGGCTGCTTTCAGATGTCTTCTAAAAGTCTGGTAGTTGTTTTTCTCTTTGACATCTGGTGGGAGGGCATTCCACAGGGCGGGTGCCACTACCGAGAAGGCCCTCTGCCTGGTTCCCTGAAACTTGGCTTCTTGCAGCGAGGGAACCGCCAGAAGGCCCTCAGTGCTGGACCTCAGTGTCCGGGCTCTTCCTTGATGAAATGGATTAATTCTGACAGCACTTTTCAAAGTTGTTCAGCAAGTTAACATTCCTTTTCAGATGTCCTCAATGCTTTTATCAACTTTTTCAATTTCCCTGTATCAGGAGCTAGCTGAAGTACACTTGGTGGACCTCAGGCTCACATGACTTTCTCAATGACTCAAGCGGAAAACCACACAACCAAAGTTCTGGAGAGATGGACACTGCTCTGCAGGAAAAGTGGCTATTGGTTATTTTTATATGAGGCAAGGAAGACATGACTTCAAGCCTCAAAGAGAAAGTGGCAATTCACATCTAATTCTGCAAGCAGATTGAAAGTGCTATGTGGAAGAAGAGTTAAATATCAATGATAAGAATTTGACACTCATTGGTTAATAATTATTGTTGATTAATAATAAAAATATTTTATATTTTATAATTAATAAATGTGCAAGAATTAATCATTGTTAAATTTCATTGTTACTAGTTGCTAGGAATAATAGTAATGCAATATTATTAACTTTTATTATTATTTTGCTCTATATTATCATTATTTCTTAAGGTAAAAGGAGGAATACAGGGAGATATTTTCTAAAGAGCAGTGAGAGGAATCCTTTCTCTCTTATCTTAAGCACCAATCCACAACACTAAGACAGGAGATTAAGACCCACTGCTTGCTCCTTCAGAGCAAAAGGAGTCAGTGGAAAGTTGCTGTTATTAGTATCTGTCTGTCTTGAGTGACAATGAAAGAGTGCACCCTCAGGGGTAAAGTCAAATCATAACAGAGCTACAGTGCCTTTAGTGCCTGTAGAGACCAGCACAGGAGAGACATGTTTTATTGCAGCTGGGGCAGATGAAGGCATCCGTTTTCGCTGTTACACATGCACATCATGGCATTTCTTCTCGCTGCACTTCTCCCAGTGGTCATTTCTCCCCTGGTCACTGCTGTGGATAAACAACCAGCCTCTGCAGTCATCTGCAAGAGATTTCCACATGGCAAGGTTGAAGTTGCCAGCTTTCATGTCATGTTTGCAGACATCTTTATAACGCAGAGTTGCTCTGCCAACAGGCCTAGTGCCTGAAGCCAGCTCTGTAGAGCACATCCTTGAGAATCCTGCCATGTTCCATTCTGCGGACATGCTGGGAATGTTGGCTTAGGAGAGCATTACTTCGTTTGAAACTCTGTCCTGCCATGTGATGCCCACATGTGGGCACAGCTCATATAGAAGGCATTGAGGCATCCCTCCTGGTGGATGTAAGTTGCCCATGATTCACGTCCACAAAGCAGTGTGCTCAACACACAAGCCTGGTAGAACTTCATCTTAGTATTGGTTGTTAAGCTCACATTCTCCCATACCCTGTTGGAGAGCTGAGCCATTGCTGTAGCTAAGGCATCATTCCCAGCACCCACACCCCAGCACTGGGATGGGGAGGGCTCAAGTGTGTGTGTGCAAATACATGTAGGTTTGACTGCAAGTTTGTGAAGCTGGATGTCTGGTGAGTGTGTGGTTAATGTGCATGTGTCATGAGTGTATTTCTGTGTGTAGTGTGTATGTCTAGTTTATACATCTGTGAATACACTGGCCACACATCCCACTGGCCCTTGACTCTCAGAGGGGTGGCTGACTGTTAGCTATGCCTGCTTTAGACCAAGTTCCCCAATAGCATTCCAAAACCTGTATAAAACTCTAAGCAACCTGAGACCCAGGTATTTGAAGGAGGCACCTTCACCAGTGCTTCCCAGCAGAGCCCTACAGTTAGCAGGGGATGTTCTGCTTATGATCCTTTCAGCCAGCATTGATGGCAGGGCAGTGAGGTAAGTCGGATTTATGGAACTCCTTCCTGAATATTATTCTGCTGTCCTCCACACTAACTTTATTCAGTCCAAAGTTAAAGATATTTATTTGGCCAGGTCTTCAGGACTTGAGTTGATGTTGATTCTGGAGCATATATTTATTTGCAGACTGAGGTGGGAATAAAGAGGCAAAATACAAGTAGCTTGATAGGATTAGGGCCACATTTTATTAATTGAGCAGGGCAGTGACATTCCAGGAAAAACTGTGAATTATCCCTGCCCTGCCCCTTAAGTTCCACCCATTCAAGTGAGTAGAGAGTCTTCCACATCCTGCTGCAAGACTCAGGAAGCATCGGCCATCCTCAAAGGCAGTGGGGTCCAAACTTTTTTCAAAGAGGGCCAGATTTGATGAAGTGAAGAGCTGTGGGGGCCGACCAAAGATGTTGACCTTTTTTTAGGATTGAAGTTGTTGAGCTTCTTTTAGGATTGAAGCTGTTGAGGGTTTTTTTAAAAAAAGGTTTTTACCCCAGGAAATGGGGTAAAAACCTTAAAAAAAACAAAACCCTCAACAGCTTCAATCCTAAAAGAAGCTCAACAACTTCAATCCTAAAAAAAGGTCCCAGGAAATGGGACCCAGGTGGCGCTGTGGCTAAACCACTGAGCCTAGGGCTTGCTGATCAGAAGGTTGGCGGTTCGAATCCCTGTGACGGGGTGAGCTCCCATTGCTTGGTCCCAGCTCCTGCCCACCTAGCAGTTCGAAAGCACGTCAAAATGCAAGTAGATAAATAGGAACCGCTATAGCGGGAAGGTAAACGGCGTTTCCATGTGCTGCTCTGGTTTGCCAGAAGCGGCTTTGTCATGCTGGCCACATGACCTGGAAGCTATACGCCGGCTCCCTCGGCCAATAATGCGAGATGAGCGCGCAACCCCAGAGTCGGTCACGATTGGACCTAATGGTCAGGGGTCCCTTTACCTTTACCTTACCCCAGGAAATAAACTGCCACGGGAGACGAATCAAACCGACCCCGAAATGGACTTTGGACATACCTGCTCAAAGGTGTTTATTCCTTGCCTCTTAACCTTCCCACAGCTTCCAGCTAATTGTGAGCAATCCGCAGGGTTGGCCCACCCATGAGACAAGATGAGGCAATGGTCTCAGGTGGCAGGATCAACAGGGGCAGAAGATCTGTCCTCCAAGAAATATACTGCCTGTTGCTGCTGCAGTGGCAGCAGTGCTGTGCTGTGCCCCTTGGAGGCTGAACGTGTTCCCCCCCCCCAGGTAGCAGCCCCTCCCCCATGCCACCTCTACCATGGCCTCTTAGTGAAGAGGAGGTGTTGCTGGTCTCCTCCTGATAGGATTCAGAGCAGGTCCCTTCCCCCCTAATGATGGCCTCTGATTCCCACTTCAACCGTTAGATAAGGTTGATTTGATTCCTCCCCCCTTCCCAATATAAATATTCACTCACCCCTTCTTCCCTGATGCGGACAACATTTTGTGGTTCATCTCAGCTGCCACAAGCGGAGGAAGAGGAGTGCGGGGGGAGCGTACCACCCCCGGCAGCGCAATCCCGGTGGGGTTCCATTATGGCTGCTCCACTGCCTGCGCTGGGCGCCACGCCCTCAGGATGCACGCCAGCTCCGCCCCCACCTGCTCTCTGCCCTCCCCCGCCCCCAGTGCCAGAGCACGAAGCTCTGCCACTGTCAGCTGCCCAAATGTCTTGGACCACCCCTGCATATTATCACAACTAAAATATTTATGAGGAAGTATTTGTACTGCCTGCTTAAAACATTGTTGTTGTTGTTGTTGTTTAGTCGTTTAGTCGTGTCCGACTCTTCGTGACCCCATGGACCATAGCACGCCAGGCACTCCTGTCTTGCACTGCCTCCCGCAGTTTGGTCAGACTCATGTTGGTAGCTTCGAGAACACTGTCCAACCATCTTGTCCTCTGTCGTCCCCTTCTCCTAGTACCCTCCATCTTTCCCAACATCAGGGTCTTTTCCAAGGATTCTTCTCTTCTCATGAGGTGGCCAAAGTATTGGAGCCTCAGCTTCACGATCTGTCCTTCCAGTGAGCACTCAGGGCTGATTTCCTTAAGAATGGATGGGTTTCATCTTCTTGCAGTCCATGGGACTCTCAAGAGTCTCCTCCAGCACCATAATTCAAAAGCATCAATTCTTCGGCGATCAGCCTTCTTTATGGTCCAGCTCTCACTTCCATACATCACTACTGGGAAAACCATAGCTTTAACTAAACGGACCTTTGTCGGCAAGGTGATGTCTCTGCTTTTTAAGATGCTGTCTAGGTTTGTCATTGCTTTTCTCCCAAGAAGCAGGCGTCCTTTAATTTCGTGACTGCTGTCACCATCTGCAGTGATCAAGGAGCCCAAGAAAGTAAAATCTCTCACTGCCTCCATTTCTTCCCCTTCTATTTGCCAGGAGGTGATGGGACCAGTGGCCATGATCTTGGTTTTTTTTATGTTGAGCTTCAGACCATATTCTGCGCTCTCCTCTTTCACCCTCAAACATTAAACATTACTTAAAACATTACTTTTAACTAAAAAATCAAGATGGAACAGCATTCAGCACATTCTCCTATAGGTGTTTTTTGTTTTTTTTTTAGAGCAGGGGTGGCTAACGGAGGCCGTCCAACTCTTAGCAGCCTCAGCCTGCCCTACCAATGGTCAAAGAGTAGTACTCTAGCATGCCGCAAATCCCCACCACAACTGTTATACAGTGTTCAAAATGGTTCACATTAATTATCTTGCAATCCTTCACAGTATCTTTGTAACACAGGTAAGTAAAGGTAAAGGTAAGGGGACCCCTGACCATTAGGTCCAGTCATGACCAAATGCGGCGCTCATCTCCCGTTATTGGCCAAGGGAGGCGGCGTACAGCTTCCAGGTCATGTGGCCAGCATGACAAAGCCGCTTCTGGAGAACCAGAGCAGCGCATGGAAATGGTGTTTACCTTCCCGCCGGAGTGGTACCTATTTATCTACTTGCACTTTGACGTGCTTTCGAACTGCTAGGTTGGCAAGAGCAGGGACAGAGCAACAAGAGCTCACCCCATAGCAGGGATTCGAACCACCAACCTTCTGATCGGCAAGCCCTAGGCTCCGTGGTTTAACCCACAGCGCCACCCGTGTTAGTATTAGATAGGTAAGTATTAGCCCCATATTGCAGACTGGGAGCACCTGAATCTGAAAAATAGTGCTTGCAGGGATTTTTTCAGCTGGAACTCATTGGAACTCAGTTCCGGCCCCTCTCAGGTGGGCACCCTTGCCATCCTAAGAGAATGAGGGAGGAGTTCATGGTGAGTTCTGGCACCTCTTTCTCTAGAAAAATAGCACTGGCGGCTTGTCTGTGGAAGGCTGGCCCTATTGGTGGACAGTTAGGCATAAAAGGAGAGCAGGTTGGTAGTAGTATGGGTTTGCCAGTATTTGGGGCCATGCGAAGGGTGGGGAGGGAGGGAAATGGATGGAGTACACATGCACATTCAATTGCCAAATGGTGCCTGCGTCACCCAGAAGATCGCAGGGGCAGAGATAAAGAAGAGTTGTTCCATTGTCTGCAGAGGTCACTTCGTGGTTTGCATAGAGGACAGTGATGGAAGCGCTAGCTGTATTGAACCAGCACTGGCGGGTTTACATTTTGTGCCCCTAACAATTTTGCGCCTGGGGCAACCAGTCCTGTGCGCCCCCCCCCCCGGTATGTTATTGCTGTCTTTTGCCTACTGGGGGGGGGGTTCTGCCTTAGGTGCCAAAAGAACTTTACTAACTTTGGACTTTGGAGATAGACACCATTTCCTGCTCTATGCTCTACATCAGGCAGCAAAATATTTTTGGCTCTGTGCCTGTTGTCCTAGTGAGTTTGTGAAATGTAAATGGAAGACTTCCTGGCTTGTAGCACATTGCAAGGCTGCACCAGCTCTCCTTATTCAAAAAGTGACTTTAAGAAAGGGCAAATGAACTCTACTTGAACTCTACACTTTTGCCCCAGTAAGGTCTAAAGCACCTGTGCATCAACCTAAAATCAACACAGAGCTCGCTTTTTATAGTCTGGTATAAACCTGAATGGGAAATACACAGAGTCAGACTCAACAGCTTGGAGAAATCTAAACAGAAGAAATTGATGCCAGTGTACAGACAAACAACAAGGAACTCTCAAAATGCTTAACAACTTCTCTGCCTTGCATTCTGTGATACAGAAAAACAGCACCAAATTAGTTGTGTCATGTTAGCCATGGAATGTGATCATTTCATATTCCATTTTTAAAAGGCCTCTGGTTACTGATGGCCTTGATATTTTGAAGTGGCATATAGCCTTTGACCTGGTCATTATACTTCAGCAAATTACTACTTTATTGCAGAACCTTTATTTCCTGCACGAATAAACCAGTGTTTGAATTCCTGCAGAAATTCATCGAGTGAAAAATGGGCTTTGAGTCTCTTCTGTGGGGACTTTTTGCAGTCAAAACTATGGATCCGTTTCGTAGATGGGACAGTGATAGTAAAAAGTAATCACACAAGGTACACCAAAAGGTTGGATTCAACGTCCATATAGCTTGGTTTCTAAGCGTATGTCACACAGAAACACATGTAATTTTAACTAGACTTCACGACTTCCTAGGATATCTCCCCACCACCCAAAACACATACACCCTGCTTCAGCTGAGAGGCAATTTGGAGATGAGACAGGGTAAGAAAGAGGATGCTTCACCAACCCTTTTGCTGTCCACAGAATCCGTGCTTGGTTACTTTGCTGCCCCAAATCCTCCCAGGTGAGCTTCATGAGGTTCCAAGCACATGTTTGTGAGGATCAGCACACATTTTGTACGCAGTGCAGAGGAAGGAATTAGACCTGAAATTATTTTTCTCCCATTAATTCTTCTCTGCAAATGTTGGAATTCAAATACTAAATATTGACAGATATTCCCTGAATATTGAAAAACCAGATGAATATTTGATATCTTTATATTACATCCAGCAGCATTTCATTTCATTATTTTATATTCGTCTTAGAATCTTGCTCTTAATATTTAATAGGTGATACTTGAGGGAATTTGATAGTTGTTATGCAACAGCATTTAATATTTGACAGCATGTGCTACTCAGCATGCAATAGTACTTAATATCGATAGTATTTGTGACACCTCGTGGGGTTTCATTTTTTTATATCTCAATATTAAAACAACAAAAATATGTTAATAATTCTAAAGCATTGAAATTCCATATTTGAATGGGAAATCGCTTTCAAAATTCTACTTTCAAAATTCAAAATTATGCATTCAAAATTCAAATGATGAAGTACAGCATTATGCTGATTTTAAAAACACAGTGGTACCTCTGATTACGAACTTAATTTGTTCTGGAGGTCTGTTCTTAACCTGAAACGGTTCTTAACCTGAGGTACCACTTTAGCTAATGGGGACTCCTGCTGCCGCCGCCACACAATTTCTGTTCTCATCCTGAAGCAAAGTTCTTAACCTGAGGTACTATTTCTGGGTTAGCGGAGTTTGTAACCTGGAGCGTTTGTAACCCGAGGTACCACTGTAGTTGGAAACATTTGTTTCTGTAAAAGGTCCAGTCGCGGACGACTCTGGGGTTGCGGCGCTCATCTCACTTTACTGGCCAAGGGAGCTGGCGTACAGCTTCCGGGTCATGTGGCCAGCATGACAAAGCCGCTTCTGGCAAACCAGAGCAGCGCACGGAAACGCCGTTTACCTTCCCGCCGGAGCAGTACCTATTTATCTACTTGCACTTTGACATGCTTTTGAACTGCTAAGCTGGCAGGAGCAGGGACCGAACAACGGGAGCTCACCCTGTTGCAGGGATTCGAACCGCCGACCTTCTGATCGGCAAGCCCTAGGCTCTGTGGTTTAACCCACAGCGCCACCTGCATCCCATTTTGTTTCTGTGCTAATTATAATTAAGTCAAAACCCACAAGCTGAAGGCAGGAAAAGTTCTGTATTTCTGGAAAGAGTCATATTGTAAATATCTTTTAAAAGTAGGTAAGTTGGAGGCTGTGACTAAACCTGATTTTTCTGATGATACATTTGCTGACTGTTAGTATGATAATATTTTCATTTCATTGTGCTGAAAAGTTAATTACTTTTTCAGGGTTTAAGAACTGAATGTGTTGATCCAAAGTTAATCTCTGTGTTTTACCATTGGAGTATTATATTAGAAATATAAATGTCAATGGGCTGATGTATCATAAGATGAAAAATATGTTATCTAAATTAAAGGAAATATTAAGAATCAGAAAATTTACTACAGCTGTTGCATATGCTTCCTTCATCATCAAAATCAGCCACTGCCACTATAGCAGAATAGAAGACATAAGAAAATTGCTAATAGGGACAGGCACCTAGAGCATATCCCCCCTCTGCCTATTGCTTGTTTCTTATAATGACCTGAAGTGAATGTTTTGTTTGTTGCACTGAAAAGGTTTATGATTATATACATGATGTTGTTGCAGTAATGGAGTTGACACACAAGTAATAGAGTTGACATTTTACTGAAAGAAAGAAAAAAACTGTAAGAGGGTTTTCCCTTAATATATCCCCATCATCTTTGAATGGTATCTCATGTTGCCAACACAATAAACACTCATATAACAGTAAATGCTTCAGGAATGTGGTAGGAATAAAGAAATCAGTTGTATACTTGAACTTTATTCAGAAATCAAGGCAACAACTTCTTCACTATTAAATCACAGTAAATCTAATCCATGTTCCCTGGTCACACATGCTTAAAATGGAGAACTGCTAGGAGAAGCCAGGCATCTCGTCCTGTCTAGATGCTCCTAGACGCTATGCAGGGACAACCTTATCATGAGGTGAAGCAGTTACCTTAAGTACAGTAGTGGATTTTAGAAGGTCATATTCATTTTAAAACAAATTAATAACTGGAACAAAGGTGGTTCATTCACATATTTCATTTCTAGCAAAGGAATGAATGCCACAGTCATGAACGAGCTTTGAACTGGATATATTAATTTATTTCATTCAGAATTTGTTAGTTTTCATTTTTTTCCAGACAGTCAGGATAGGTCAGATAAAGGCTGCACGGTAGATCCTGATTCCATGGGTCTCTACCATGAGAAGCATGGTGAATATGTATCTCAACTAGGGCTCTCTGGATAACGTGAGTGTCATTATTGCAGGTGGAGAGTCTGAGGAACTGAGAAAAATAGTAGTATTTAGAGATAAAGTTCTAAGCCTAATAGACAAAATAAAAACTGACAAATCACCAGGTTTGGATGGCACCCACTAAGAGTTCTCAAAGAACTGAAATGTGAAATTCCTGATCTTCTAACAAAAATATGTAACATCCCTAAGATCAGCTTCTATACCTGAGGATTGGGAAGTGGCCAATGCAACAACAATTTTTAAATAGGGATCCTGTTTAAAGTCTGTCCCAGAAAAACTGGTTAAAGATAAAATAGCCAAGCATATTGAAGAATAAGCCTTGCTGAAGCAGAGCCAGCATGACTTCTGCAAGAACAAGTCCTGTCTCATGAATCTAATAGAGTTGAGTGTGTCAACAAGCATAGAGATAGAAGTGAGCTGGTTGGCATAGTGTACTTGGACATTCCAAAAGCTTTTAACAAAGTACCTCACCAAAGATTCCTGAGGAAGTTTAGTGGTCAAGGAATAAAGGAATGTCACCCTGTGGATCATGAACTGGTTATGTAACAGGAAGCAGAGAGTGAACAGGTCTCTGAATAGAGGGAGATAGAAAATGGAGTCCTGGAAGAATCGGTATTGGGACCTGTGCTTTTAAACTTGTTCATAGATTATCATTGAATAATGGAATTCTAGAACTGGAAGGGATCCCCAGGGTCCAACCCTCTGCAATGAGGGAATCACAGCTAAATAATTCCATTCTGACAAACAGACACCCAACCTCTATTTAAAACCCTTCAATGAAGGATAATAAACCACCACCTTCCAGTGAAGTCCATTCCACTGTCAATCAGCTCTTAATATTAACATTTTTATTTAAATGATTTCAGTTATAAAGAAATAAAGTGACACAAAGTGGGGAGTGAAGGGGGGACAAAGATGTTTATAAGAAAGAATATGTCAGAGGGCCTGATATGGCTACTCTAGAGTAACGACTCCAGCATGGTCTTTTAAGGCTTTTATTAAGTGCTGATTATTTACAGTGTTCAGAGCGGTAAAAATGCATCCTTAAGGTGAGGTGTCAGAACCTCCGAATGGCGATTGGCGTGTTTTCTTCCAGCACCAAAGCTTTGGCAGACCCAACCTCTTCCCCCTACGTTTGCGTCGCAATTCGGGAGTTGGGGGGATTGGCCTCCCCCCCCCCCGTGCGTCCAACTTCCTGTCCCACCTGAGGCATGGGCTCCACAACCTTGCCTGAGCCTCGGACACCACTTCCTGACTCTCCGCTGGAGGCAGAGCTCTCCTTACTCTCTCCAGAGCTTGGGGATGGGCTGGAACTTAAGATGGGAGGGACTTCCCTGTATCCCTTGTCCCTCACATCCACCCCCTCCCAGGCTCCTCTCCCCCCCTCCCTAGGGGCTCTCTGCTTGCTGGGGACGAGTGAAACCCCAAGAAGTCTGTGGCATCCGAGCCTGTGGGTGTAAAAAATTCCCCCCAATCCTGCGATCTTTCCCCTTCCCCCTGAGAAGACGGGAATCCCAAGAAGTCAGTGGCGTCAGAGCTGGTGGGAGTAAAAATGTTCTGCCAGTCCTCTCCTGCCTCTGACGTAGTCGACCTTGGTGAAACCCACACCTCTTCTTCCGTATCCTCAAATTCCGCTTCCCATCTCCATGGAGAGCTGCTGCCTGCGATCCCTTCCTCCCGCCCCTCCCCCTCTCCCTCCCTTTCCATGTGCCAGGGCTTGGGCCTGTGGGGGAACAGGGCGTGGAACTCTTCCACTAAAAATTCCTCAGGTACTTCCGTGGCCGGTATCCACTCATTGTGGGATGGCGGAGTGTCCTCCCATGCTATCAGGTACTCCAGCCCTCTCACCCCTCTCCTTGAGTCTAAAATCTCAGTTGCCTCATTGAGCTGTCGGGCGTCTCCCGTCTCCCCCCTCCCTCTGGAGGCTGATCGCTGTCCCTGAACCTGGTACTTTCTCTGTACGGCGACAGCAGCGATCTATGAAACACTGGGTGCACTCTCATGTCCTCAGGCAGTGCTAGCCTGAAGGCTACCGGGTTGACCTGTTGCGTGACCGTGAAGGGGCCCAGCCTCCTGGGTGCTAACTTCTTGCATCGCCCCCTGGTGGGAAGACCTTCCGAGGATAACCAAACCTTGTCCCCCACCCTGATGACCTCTCCCGGTCGCCTGTGGCGATCTGCCTCCTTCTTGTACGCTTCCTTGGCCCTCTCCAAGTGTTCTCTGAGCTGCTGGTGTACCGTCTCCAGGTCCTCTGCCCAATCCTCTGCCTGTGGGCCCTCTTCCTCCTCCTCCCCCTCCCTCTCCGGGAAAGATCTGAGGTCGCGCCCGTAGTTGGCCTTAAAGGGCGACACCCCTGTGGAGACGTGCACCGCATTGTTGTAGGCAAATTCTGCCAGTGGCAGGCGATCCACCCAGTCCGTTTGCCTCTGGCTGACGTAACATCTCAGGTACTGCTGCAGAATGGCGTTGACCCGCTCCGCCTGTCCATTGGTCTGCGGGTGCCGAGCCGTAGACAAACTGACCTCCACCTGCAGGAGGTTCATTAGCCGCCGCCAGAACCGGGAAACAAATTGGCGGCCACGATCCGAAATAACTCTTAAAGGCAATCCATGCAGTCTGAATACGTGGTCCACAAACAGTTTGGCCGTCTCTTCTGCCGAGACCGCCCTGGCACACGGTATAAAGTGGCACATTTTGGACATGAGGTCCACCACCACCAACACTGCGGTCTTGCCCCTGGACGACGGCAGGTCTGTGATGAAGTCCATGGACACTACTTCCCACGGCCTGTGCGGTGTGGCTAATGGCTCCAGCAAACCTGCTGGTGGCGCTCTGACCACCTTTGCTCTCTGGCAGGTGTCACATCCCCTTACATAATCCCGAACATCCTCCCGCACCCCTGGCCACCAGAAGTGTCTCATGACTAGGTGAGTGGTTTTGTTCCTTCCGAAATGACCCGCCGTTGGGTTGTCGTGCATCTGCTTGAGGACCTTACCTCTCAGCTGTTTGGTGGGCAGGTACAGGGCTCCCCTGTAAAAAAGCAAACCCCTCCTTTCCTCAAAGTCTTTAGCCTGCTCCCTCCCCCCTCGCAACTCTCTGAAGATGCGGGAGGCAAACTCATCTGCTGCCGTCAGTGCTGTGAGTTCTGCCTCGCTCACCACTGCTGCTCCGCAGGACCATGCTGATGGGGGAAAATGTGCCTGGGCGCTGGTGGCAACTCCTGCTCCATGTACTCTGGTTTGCGGGAGAGGGCATCCGCCCTGACATTCTGCTCCCCCGGGATGTAGTGGATTGAGAAGTTGAAGTTCAAGAAGAACTCTGCCCACCGTATCTGTCGCTGGTTGAGCACCCTGACCGTTCTCCAGAACTCCAGGTTCTTGTGGTCTGTGCACACCTGGATGGGGTGCTTGGCGCCCACCAGGAAGTGTCGCCAGTGCTGGAAAGCAGCGTGGATCACAAGAAGTTCCCTATCAAACACCGTGTAGTTGCGTTCAGGCTGTGTCAGCTTCCTGGAGAAGAAGGCACAAGGTCTCCACTCTCTGTTGGCGTCCAGTTGCAACAGGATCGCTCCCAACGCCCGGTCTGAAGCGTCTGTCTCCACGCGTAGGGGCGCATCCTGCACCACGTGGAACAGGTTCTGGTCGGACGCGAACACCCTCTTGAGGCTTTCGAACACTGCTTGCGCCTCTGGCGTCCACCTGAACTTCTGCTTGCCTCTCAGGCAGTCCGTGATGGGAGCCGTAACCCGCGAGAAGTTCTTGATGAATTTCCTGTAGAAGTTGGCGAATCCTAGGAGGCGTTGGGCATCTTTGCGCGTCCTGGGGCTGTGCCAGTCCAGGATGGCCTGCACCTTGTCCTTGTCCATCGCCAGTCCCTTGTCTGACAGTTTGTAGCCCAGGAAGTCCACTTCCCTGGTGTGAAACTTGCACTTCTCCAGCTTCACATACAGGTGGTTCTCCTTCAGGCGTTGCAACACCTCCCTGACATCCTTCACATGTTGCACTGGGTCAGCGGAATAGATAAGGATGTCATCCAGGAAGACCAAGCAGTTCTTGAAGAGAAGGGACCCCAGGACGTGGTGCATGAAGGCCTGGAAGCATGCTGAGCCCCCTTGCAACCCGAAGGGCATCACCAGATATTCAAAAGAGCCCAGAGGCGTGAACATCGTGGTTTTCCACTCATCGCCTTCCCGGATCCTGATCAAGTTGTACGCCCCCCTCAGGTCTAGCTTGGTGAAAATCTTGCCCCTGCGTGCCGCTGTCAGGAGATCGTCCACTCTGGGCATGGGGAAAGCCACTGGCTCTGTCACTGAATTGAGCCGTCTGAAATCCACCACAAGACGGCGCTGTTGCGTGTCTTTCTTGTCCACCCAGAAGACCGGGCTGCCCCCTGGTGCCTTGCTTTCTCTGATGAACCCCCTCTTGAGGTTCTTGTCTATAAACGCACGCAGATCCTCCAGTTCCTGATCTGACATGGCGTACAGCTTGGCTGGGGGTATCGTTGCCCCTGGCACCAGGTTGATCTGGCAGTCGAAAGACCTGTGTGGTGGTAGGTGGTCGGACTCCGCTTCGCTGAAGACCTCCTGCAGGTCCCAGTACTGCTTGGGTATCGCCTCACCCCCTTTGACATGCATGGTGGCCACTGTGGCTATTGGAGGCCCCTCCCCTGGTTGGTGCTGCAATGTTCCAGACAAAAGTCCGACCCAAACGTGATGCATCTCTGGTGCCAACTTATGGTGGGGTCGTGGCGCGCCAGCCAGCTCATTCCCAAAACGATGGGGGGGTCTGAGATGGTCGTGACGTTGAAAGCCAGTGTCTCTGAGTGCCTTCCCACCGTCATTCTCATGGGGGGGGTTTGATGAGTGATGGCCCCTCCCAGCAACTCTCTGCCGTCAATGGTGGCTACGTGCAGGGGAAAATCCAGCTGCAGAAGCTGGATCTGGTGCTCTTCTGCAAAGTTTCTCGAGAAGAAGTTGGCTGAGGCACCACTGTCAATTAAGGCGAGGACCGTCAGGGGATAGCCATTTGGGAGCGTTAGCGTGACTTCTAGAACCACTCCTGCTCTGGGAGGGGTGGGCTGGCTCTGCTCCTCTCTGTGCGGGTGGGCGGGCTGGGGCTGTTGTCTGCTGACTGTGCCTGGCTGCTGCCCCTTGTCTCCTGCAGCCAGGCTGTCTCGTTTCCCTGCTGTGGTGCTGCTTCAGTGGGGGAAGGTACAACCGTTCCCGCCTTTCCTTGCCACTCTCTGCGATGAGGGCAGTCTCTGACGCGATGCCGGGGGGAGTTGCAGAGAAAGCAATTCCCGCCTCTTCCCTCCTTGCGTCTTGGCACCGCCGGGGTTTGAAAAGCCCGCGCGCGCGCTCCACCGATCTTCATCGGTTCCGGCTCTGGGCTTGGTCTGGGCGGGTCTGGGGGCGGGCCCTGGGGTGGGGTTTGGTGATGTGGTCTGTCCTGGGAGCGTGGGAACCAAGGTTTTGCTGCGCGCGTCGCTTGTTTGTCATTCCATCTGGATTCCTGTCTCACCCCCACCGCTAGCGCCGCTTTGCTTAACTCATCCATCGTTCGCGGTTTAGGACCTCTTGCCAGCTCATCCTTAACGTCTGCGTGCAAACCCAGGTAGAAGGCTGATTTCACTGGCTCACTTTGCAGATCCCACCCCAGTTTGTGCACCAGCATGGTGAATCTCGCCCAGTAGTCCCTAACTGTCGATTTTCCTTGTGTTAAGTTATGAAGCTCCTCTTTAGTGGCCTCCATTTCACTGTCACTAGCGTACATTATTTTTAAAGCTTCTAGAAATAATTTTGCGTTCTTCATGCAAGGATTTTTTTGCGCGATGAGCGGTCTTACCCATTCTCGGGCGGCCCCCGTCAAATGCTCTATGATAAAGGAGACTCTGTGCGCATCATCTGGGAATTCTGCTGCATGCAATTCCAGCGCATAATTTATTTCTGTCTCGAATCCTAGGTACTCCCTAGGGTCGCCGCTAAACTTGGTGACTAGGCTCTGTCCCCTTCTCACTTGGACTAGCTGTGGCTGGGGCGCCCCCCCACCTCTAGCGGCTTTCTCCTCTTCCAACTTTTTCTGCAGGTCCAATACCATCACCCTTAGCTGTTTCTCAGTCTCCTCTTTTGTCCTCACCTGGTCCACCAGCTTGTTCAGCTCCTCCTGCGCCCCTCGCGCTTCCTCCTGAGCGGCATGCAATTGCTGCTGTGCCTGCGCTGTGAGGTTCCGTAGCTCCTGCTTCGCTGCTTCGGCCTCCAGCCTCCAATGCTCAGCCTCTTGAGCGCTCATCGCTGCACTCCAAAGTAGCCAAAAAAAGATTCGGAGGTTGCTGTCAGAGGGCCTGATATGGCTACTCTAGAGTAACGACTCCAGCATGGTCTTTTAAGGCTTTTATTAAGTGCTGATTATTTACAGTGTTCAGAGCGGTAAAAATGCATCCTTAAGGTGAGGTGTCAGAACCTCCGAATGGCGATTGGCGCGTTTTCTTCCAGCACCAAAGCTTTGGCAGACCCAACCTCTTCCCCCTACGTTTGCGTCGCAATTCGGGAGTTGGGGGGATTGGCCTCCCCCCCGTGCGTCCAACTTCCTGTCCCACCTGAGGCATGGGCTCCACAACCTTGCCTGAGCCTCGGACACCACTTCCTGACTCTCCGCTGGAGGCAGAGCTCTCCTTACTCTCTCCAGCGCTTGGGGATGGGCTGGAACTTAAGATGGGAGGGACTTCCCTGTATCCCTTGTCCCTCACAGTATATATATATATATATATATATATATATATATATATATATATACACACACACACACACACACACACACACACACACACACACATGCAATGTAATATACTCCCATACATTCTTATATAAATTGATATAATGTTACTATCCTAATAGTTATATAGATGTTAATAGCCTAGTACATTCTGTATAAACTCATTCCAAATGTTCTCATATTTATCCAAACAAAGTCTACGTCTGTAAGCAGTATTCTCTAGATCAGCAGAAAACAAGCTTGTGACAGCCCTTCAGTTACTTGAAGATTGCTATCATATCACCTCTCAGCCTTGTTGGGATGTGATTAGATGCTAAGAGGGATATATTTAGGGTTGCCATACATCTGGAATTTCCCGGACATATCTGGAATGCTGCTGTCTCTAGCAGTATCTGGGTGGAAATCGGCAAAAAAATGTCAGGGAAAATCTATGATTCTATGATTGTATGTTTATGATCAGGACTGGAGGGGGAGGACTGAAATAATGGTTTTAACAAGAGATTGTAAATTGTCAATTTTAAAACATTAATAAATATTTAAGGATCATCTTCTACCATATCATAGAAGAACCATAGAATCATAGAGTTGGAAGAGGCCACAAGGGCCATCCAGTCCAACCCCCTGCCGAGCAGGAAACACCATCAAAGCATTCCTGACAGATGCCTGTCAAGCCTCTGCTTAAAGACCTCCAAAGAAGGAGACTCCACCACACTCCTTAGTAGCAAATTCCACTGCCGAACAGCTCTTACTGTCAGGAAGTTCTTCCTAATGTTTAGGTGGAATCTTCTTTCTTGTAGTTTGAATCCATTGCTCTGTGTCCGCTTCTCTGGAGCAGCAGAAAACAACATTTCTCCCTCCTCTATATGACATCCTTTTATATATTTGAACATGGCTATCATATCACCCCTTAACCTTCTCTTCTCCAGGCTAAACATACTAGCTCCCTAAGCCGTTCCTCGTAAGGCATCATTTCCAGGCCTTTGACCATTTTGGTTGCCCTCCTCTGGACACGTTCCAGTTAGTCAGTATCCTTCTTGAACTGTGGTGCCCAGAACTGGACACAGTACTCCAGGTGAGGTCTGACCAGAGCTGAATACAGTGGTACTATTACTTCCCTTCTCCAATACTTTGGCCACCTCATGAGAAGAGAAGAATCCTTGGAAAAGACCCTGATGTTGGGAAAGATTGAGGGCACTAGGAGAAGGGGACGACAGAGGACAAGATGGTTGGACAGTGTTCTCGAAGCTACGAACATGAGTTTGACCAAACTGCAGGAGGCAGTGCAAGACAGGAGTGCCTGGCGTGCTATGGTCCATGGGGTCACGAAGAGTCGGACACGACTAAACGACTAAACAACAACAATTACTTCCCTTGATCTAGATGCTATACTCCTATTGATGCAGCCCAGAATTGCATTGGCTTTTTTAGCTGCTGCATCACACTGTTGACTCATGTCAAGATTGTGGTCTACTAAGTCTCCTAGATCCTTTTCACATGTACTGTTCTCAAGCCAGGTGTCACCCATCCTGTATTTGTGCCTTTCATTTTTTTGCCCAAGTGTAGTACTTTACATTTCTCCCTGTTAAAATTCATCTTGTTTGCTTTGGCCCAGTTGTCTAATCTGTTAAGGTCATTTTGAAGTGTGATCCTGTCCTCTGGGGTATTAGCCACCCCTCCCAATTTGGTGTCATCTGCAACCTTGCTCAGGATGCCCTCAAGCCCATCATCCAAGTCATTGATAAAGATGTTGAATAAGACTGGGCCCAAGACAGAACCCTGTGGCACCCCACTAGTCACTACTCTCCAGGATGAGAAGGAGCCATTGATGAGCACCCTTTGGGTTCGGTCAGTCAGCCAGTTACAAATCCATTGAATGGTAGCATTGCCAACCCGCATTTTACCAGCTTCTTCACAAGAATATCATGGGGCACCTTGTCAAAGGCCTTGCTGAAATCAAGATAGGCTACATCCACAGCGTTCCCTTCATCTACCAGGCTTGTAATTCTGTCAAAAAATGAGATCAGATTAGTCTGACATGACCTATTTTTCAAAAACCCATGCTGACTTTTAGTGATCACAGTGTTCCTTTCTAGGTGCTCACAGACCATTTGCTTAATGATCTGCTCTAGAATCTTTCCTGGTATTGATGTCAGGCTGACTGGGCGGTAATTGTTTGGGTCTTCTCTTTTCCCCTTTTTGAAAATAGGGACAACATTTGCCCTCCTTCAGTCTGCTGGAACTTCACCTGTTCTCCAGGAATTTTCAAAGGTTATTGCCAGTGGTTCTGAAATCACCTCTGCCAGTTCTTTTAATACTCTGGGATGTAGTTCATCTGGCCCTGGAGACTTGAATACATCTAAACAAGCCAAGTATTCTTGTACTACCTCCTTACTTATCCTGGGCCTTACTTATATGAGCCTGCAACCTATTAAGCTCCTCTATGTAGCAAATGGAAACCACTATCCACAGGCCTAATTAAACCCTTCAGACCTGTCCATTTGGCCAGCAAGGTAATCTCAGCCAAGCCATGCCCACCTGCCAGTCATGGACTGGTTGGATGCAGAGGACTGGTGGGAGGAACCAGCTGGGGAATCCCCAAGGGAAGAAGGTTCAGAGCCAGGAGACTAGTGGTGGGACAATGATGAATGGTCAGAGGGAGCAGACTGGGAAGAGGAGGTGTTGGAAGGGCTTAGAGAGAAGACCAGAAACAGATGCAGAAGCTGAAGCAGGGGAGGAGGGAGGCCAAGAGGCAGAGATGACTCAGGCTGGTGAAGAGTCACGGGTGTCTCCCACTTCTGCAGTGACAAGTTCCCCTCTCCCCTGTGTGGGAATGTTAGGGACGTGGATTAGGATATATTATTAGATCGATCCTATCCAAGCTTGTGTTATCAAGCTTCCAATATCAGCAGAGTGACATTCCCCTTTTGTGCGCAGCAAAACGTGAGCGTTAGGTTTGTTAGAACCTCTACAACAATATTATACTTCCTGGCAAATCCCCTTTGTCCCTCCTAAAAGAAATACACAACACAGTGTTCATACAATAAGATAGAGTTTACTTACAAGTTAATCCTGAGTTAACAGCATAATCTCAGAAAGGCAAGTTTACGTAGAAAAGTTACAAATATGTACATCTGGAGTCTACTTAGTAGAGTGAGGCTCCATCTGGTCTCTCTCTTGGCAGCAGGCTGAGAGGGAGAACCATCCTAACTGTAGATTCTCTGTAGATGTGTTCCCATTGAAGAAGAGATGGCTAAAAGAGAGAATGGCTGCTGGCTAGGGGCTTTTATCTGCCAGCTAATCCATCTCATCTGCATGTCTGGAGGAACAGGAAACTAAGTCTTGGTCAGGTGTTCCTCCAGGTGAGTTCCACTTAGTGGACACTCTAGGAACTGTTGTGACTTGTCTGCCCCAGCCCCAGTGTTCCATCCCACACCCTGGTCTCACAGAACCAAAAGAGGCATGAAAAGGGCAAAGGAAAGGTTGGCTTCATGCAGATGAGGTTTTTGATTGCTTGGGGGAAACCCTGCAGCGGAGGGGACTTAGACGGCTGTAGGGAGGCAGATACTTTCAGTTTTGACAACTGATTCATGGGACAAGACATACTGGGGGTGAGCTGCTGTGCTCATTAGGCCCGATATACTGTGTCAAGTCTGTGCAGATTGTGTTCTTGCTAATAAAAAATCAACTTAACTTGCATGGTGTAATTTACTGCTGGCTTGCTTCTGACACTGCCCCACTTCTGATGCCATGCATAATGTCAGGTTTGTGGCAGGTAAAGATGAGACTTGGCCAAAAATCAGATTTGCAAGCAACACCATACAGGTGATTATCAGAGGTTTGCAAAGCACTGTTCCTTTGTGGTTTCTTTTCAAACTGGATGGGCAAAGGATGTTGGGTCTCCTGGGGTCATTGTGACATCAGGTGACTGGTGGTTGGATGGTGCCACCAAGCTGTCAAACGTAGCTGTTTGGAGAGGTAAGGATCCAGTCCATTGGCTGGATCTAGCTCCCAACTCCTGTTCTATGGAGATTTACTAAGGCATTTCAGCAACATCTGAGTTGCATATGCTTGATACATTAAAGAGGACTTTCTCTGAGACCATGCTCAGACTTCCTGTCAAGGGAAGCTGTTTCTTCACTGATTATATCCTTCATTGTATGAACACATTTTCTTTTCAGCAGACACTTGGCCTATCAAACCTTTAATTTCATAGGATGTAACATAAGCAGTCAAATACAACATTTCCTGTTTACCTAGAGTGGAAATGCAGGGGAATGTTGGTCCAGCCAGTTGAACTTCCTGTTACACCTGGTCTGGAGCATCCTTCCTTTGCATGTGACCAGGGAGGTGGGCGTGACCCTTCCAGACCCCACAAAAGGTCCAGTCAGGCAGCCACCTTCATCTCTTTTTATGCCTTTTCTTCTCTCGGACTACACTGCTAGCTCTCAGACGGCAGCATGTGGGATGAGTTCCCATATGGGCAGTGCTGGATTTATGTATAGGCTAAGTAGGCTGAAGCCTAGGGCCTCTAGAACTAGGGGGCCTCGCGAGCCTGCCCACTTCCCAGCGCCGCAGGTAGTCTTCCCTCTTCCTTCCCCCCCCCCAAATTTTTTAATTAATTTTATACACATCTATTATAAACAAAACACTACCTCCACAGTACACAAATACAAAACAGAACATAGAGAAACAGAAACAAACAACAACAACAACAATACAAAATTTCATAAGCTTAACCTCTTTTCTAATCATTTTAGGGTGACATCCTCGAGCTACTCATACTGCGATTCACTGCAACCCCTCTTTAGCAATTTCTATTTCTTAATCTATTATCATATTTTCTATCTATACTTATTTTTAATTTTAAACCATTATCTATCATTTTATCATATTTTCCTTAATCCTAAAACAAATTCCTAAACTACAGCATTATATGTATTTCAAGATCCATTTCCTACTAATTAATATTACAACACTTCTTCAAATAAACTTTAAAACTCTTCCAATCTTCTTCCACCGATTTTTCTCCCTGGTCAGTTCAGCTAATTCCATATATTCCATCATTTTCAACTGCCATTCTTCCACCGTTGGTATTTCTTGTGTCTTCCAATTCTTTGCTATCAAAATTCTTGCTGCTGTTGTGGCATACAAAAAGAATGTAACATCTTTTTTGGGTATTTCTTTCCCAACTATTCCCAATAAAAAGGCCTCTGGTTTCTTAATAAAAGTGTTTTTAAACACTTTCTTTAATTCATTATAAATCTTTTCCCAGAAGTCTTTTATTTTGGGGCAAGTCCACCACATGTGGTAAAAGGTTCCTTCCACTGCTTTACATTTCCAACATTTATTATCATGTGTATGATATATTTTTGCTAATTTGATTGGGGTTAAATACCACCTATACATCATTTTCATCACATTTTCTTTCAGCACATTGCATGCAGTGAACCTGATAGATTTTTTCCACAACCTTTCCCATTCATCCATCGTTATATTATGCCCCACATCTTTAGCCCAATCAATCATTACCGATTTCGTTTGTTCATCTTTTGTATGCCATCCCAGCAATAGATTATACATCTTGGAAAGGTTCTTTGATTTTGTATCCAGCAACAACATTTCCAATTTGGATTCTTCCATTTGAAAACCTAATTTTTTATCATTTTTGAACACCTCATTAATTTGATGATATTGGAGCCAATCACTAACATTATCTTTCATCTGTTCATATGTTTTTATCTTGAATTGGCCTCCTTCTTGTACCAAAATATCTTTATATTTTGGCCACCTGGCTTCCATATTTAACCTTTTGTATGCCTTGGCCTCTAGCGGTGACTCCACCTGGGTGTTTTACTTTCTAACAAATCTTTATATCTTATCTAAACATTGAACAATGATTTTCTAATCATATGATTTTTAAAACCTTCATGGACCTTTATCTTCTCATACCATACGTATGCATGCCATCCAAAAGCATTATCAAATCCTTCCAAGTCTAATACATCCGAATTTTCCAACAAAAACCATTCTCTCAACCAACAAAAGGCAGCAGCTTCAAAATAAAGTTTCAAATCCGGCAGGGAGAATCCCCCTCTATCTTTTGCATCTGTTAATATCTTATACTTAATTCTGGGTTTTTTCCCCTGCCAGATAAATTTAGATAAAGCCTTTTGCCATTCTTTAAAACATTTCAACTTATCAATAATTGGAAGTACCTGAAATAAAAATAACATTTTTGGCAGCACATTCGTCTTAATTACTGATATTCTTCCCATCAAAGACAATTTCAGATTTGTCCAAATATCTAAATCTCTCTTAATCTCATTCCACATTTTTTCATAATTATCTTCCCTCTTCCAAAATTGCAAACCCAAGACTTCATGCAAGGGCAGGGCAACTCAGGCCCAGCAACAATGAGACTCAGGGCTCTGCAGTGGGGCCCAGTTTGAAGCAGTGGGGTGCAACTTGATTTTTTTTTGTAGGGCCCCAGTTCACAGCCAAAGTCTGCAAAATCGTATAGATATAAATATAAATAAAATCCATCTATATTGCCCTGGTGCGAGGGCCCCCTTAGGAACGTGGGGCCCAATCCGCAGCATCAGTGAAACTTACATCAGTGCAATCATTGCCAATGTCAGATTCCTCATCTGAGCCATCATCAATGGGATAGCTTGGAAAATAACTACACACACCCCCATTGTGCAGTATACTCAACCAACTTAGTTGGTCTCTAAGATGCTACTGGAAGGATTTTTTAAATTTTGTTTTGACAACATCAAACCAACACAGCTACCTACCTGTACCTAGTGAGTAGAACCATCTTGGTTCAGTACTCTGTATAAGCCGCTCTCATAGCCTAGAAAAATACTATGCACACCACGTTTGCTTAGTCTGTCACTCTGTGGGGTCTCCACCCATATGTCAGACCCAAAGATCCTAAGATGTTGAACAAAAGGAACAGTTACTCATAGGGTGTGCACTCTACATCTCTACATCTGCTCAGGCCACAAAAGGTTTTCAAAGCTCAGTTATTGCAAAAGTTTTTCAGTGTTAATTTTATGCATTCTTTAAAATCACCATGGTATTTAACAATAATATCTTATGTCCTTTAGAGGAGAAATTGTGAATTGCAGAATTTGCCTCCATGGTCAGAGGTAATATGCTTCTGAATATCTGTTGCTGGAAAACTCAGGAAGGGAGAGTGCTGCTGTTGCCCTTAGGCCTGCTTGCAGGCTTCCCACAGGCATCTGGGTGGCTGCTATGAGAACAGGATGCTGGACGAGATGGGACACTTGCCTGATGGAGAAGGGCTATTCTTATGCTCTTATTTCATCCATTATGAAGACCCAGAGCCAGATTGTCAGGCAGGGTATTGCCTGATTGGTGCTTGATGGCATTCTGCTATTGTCTCAGGAGTGGGGTGGGAAGCAGTTCCAGTGTCTTATAAAAGTCCCAGTTGCAAAACTGCAACAGATATGTGTCGTTTTGGTGGGTGTGTTTCTGGAAATGACCCTATTAATGTATTTTTTATGTTTTTTATTTGTGAAATGCTTTCCCACTTTAAAAGATGCCTAAAGTAGCGAGTATAAATTAGAAGTACTTGGGGCTATAGCTGAGTGGCAGGTGGCAGCCCTCCTGAGAAAGACTGTCACCACATTTCTTTCCAATCCAAGGCATCTGAACATACAAGGATCTAAAGTGAGAATCCTAGATGAACAGGGAACATAATGTATAGAAAAGCCATTTCTACCACAAATGTAATGATAAGTGTACAGTGGTACCTCGGTTTATGAACACAATTGGTTCCGGAAGTCTGTTCATAAACTGAAGCATTCATAAACTGAAGCGAACTTTCCCATTGAAAGTAATGGAAAGTGAATTAATCTGTTCCAGATGGGTCCGCGGCATTCGTAAACCGAAAATTCATAAACCGAGGTGTTCATAAACCGAGGTTCCACTGTATATGAGTGGCTTCATTCAGTTCATAAATCTTTGCCGCTGAAAGAACAGCCATGGATTCACTCTCAGTTGCAGCTCATCTCTGATTATGCTATCCAGATTATCGCAGACGCAAAAAGAACAAAATACATTATCATAGTATTCATTAGCATGCTTTTATGTGTAAACTTTCAGTGGAAAGGTATTTATGAGGATTCCTGCCTCCGTATTTTAGGCAAAAAAAGAAAAGAAACCCTGAAATATTTAGGTCACAAGCACTATTTTTTGTTGTACTGTAAAACTGAATGGTAAATATAATTGCTCTCCAGTTGTAGGACATTTGTTGTAGCTTGGCTTTTTACTGTTCCAACAATAAACAGAGTACATTTATCTTGTTAACATAATCCAAGCTATGATCTACATATGAGAAACATCGTGCTACAGAGGTTTATTAATTAAATCGTTTCAAAGGGTGAATTCATCCATCAATGCAAAATAAAATATTTGAAGATGGCCTAATAAGGTATTTTCCTTTGCTTTCAAGTTTGTTTGTTTGTTTGTTTGTTTGTTTTTATTTCAACAATTTCAACAATTTGTATACTGTTGTCTGTAGCAGTGTACAGGTGACCCAGTGGAATAAGACTAAAAATGATTTCAAACAAACAAACCATAATTCAATTAAAAAGTTATCGGAACAGCCTCAGAGAAAATGCCAGTTCAAATGAGCTCAAGACATCTGACAGGCAAGACCTTTTTGAAATGACAAGATGGCGATTTCTCAAGATTCTGTTTTTCTATCCTTTGCATAGAGTGAGCTAATTAACTTTCTTTCAGGTCCCCAAATTTAAAGCAAAATATGAAGTGTAGAAATGTCATAATTAATTAGAAGTTTAACACTCGAACCACATAGTTGTTATATGAGTTGAAACAATGCAGAGAACAAACATGGCAGTTGTGCAAGCAGATGTTGTGCAACTGTCCTGGGTGCATATTTTAGGATAAAGGTATTGTCTTTCAAACATCTGTATGCAGCTGTACATTGCCGAATACTGCAAATGTCACATTTCCTCCTTCCCTTTGTTTATGAAAATGCAGAGATCAGGTTTTGAATTCACAAACACAGTTCATATAAAAAAGCTGATCCCTCCTGTCCACAGAACATTTTTCCCTTGAAATTAGCTATGCTATTTGTCAAAATACCAGAAATTGGCAGAATTCTTAAACTAACCTTTTTTGTTAGCTGCATTAACAAGCCAGTCTGTTGCTGCCTAGCTAGATAATCGTGAAAGAAAGCAGCTAATGATTAGTGAAACTAGTTTGTCATTTTGTCTTTATGAGAAAGAAAGAAATATCAATCCTGCATTGCAGGGGGTTGGACTAGATGACCCTTGGGACCCCTTCCAACTTTACTTTTCTATCATTCAGAAGGGAGGGGTATAAATAATAAAATTAATATGATTATGATTATAGCTGGTCCCTAGCTGGCTATGCCCCACTGCTGCCAACCACCACCATAATGCCTCCATGCCTCTTCACCAAGGACTGCACTTCCCATGGCAAGTAAAGGTAAGATAAAGGACCCCTGGATGGTTAAGTCCAGTCAAAGGCGACTATGGGATTGCAGCGCTCATCTTGCTTTCAGGCTGAGGGAACAGACAGCTTTCCAGGCCATGTGGCCAGCATGATTTAACTGCTTCTGGTGCAACAGAACACTGTGATGGAAACCAGAGTGCACGGAAACACCATTTGCCTTCCCGCCGCAGTGCTACCTATTTATTTACTTGCACTGCTGTGTTTTCGAACTGCTAGGTTGGCAGGAGCTGGGACAGAGTGATGGGAGCTCACCCTGTCACAGGAATTTGAACCACCAACCTTCCGATCGGCAAGCCCAAGAGGCTCAGTGGTTTAGACCACAGCGCCACCCACATCCCATTTTACTTTCCATGGCATCCTAGCCTCACCCATAGCAGCCAAGCCATCCCACACTTTAAGCAAAACCCAGACAACAGCTGCCAAAATTAGGGGAAGGCAGCAAAAAGAGCCAGGCAGGTGTCTGGGGGCATGTACAGAAGAACTTTGTATCACGAGGCATTAAGAATGATTTGCATCAATTCCCTTTTGATGCCCATACGAGAAGACATGGAATGAAAATGCTCTGCAGGAATAATTTTGAAAGCTTGTACATATGAGTTCTGAAAGAGTTGAAACTGTTTCTGTCCAGCCAGAACTATTGTAGAAATGCAGAATCGGTAGAATGGAAAGTGCTTGACAGGTGCTACCGCTTAGAGATGTGTGGCCTTGAGAGGTAAGATCACGAGACAGCTGCAGTCTCCTGACTCATCCCTTTGATGGGAGGCTCTTAGGACAGGTGGGCATGAGCAATGCACCAGTTAGCTTACTCAGCAGGATGCAGGCTATTAATGTGAGAGCTGGAAGCACTGAGCAGGAGACCCAGAGGAGAGATTCAGATTGGTGCTATGCGACTAAAGTTCCAGCTATCTGTGGGTCCAGACCCTGAGGGTTAGCTCAGCCAGTAGAGCAAGAGGCTCTTAATCTCAAGGTCATGGGTTTGAGCCCCACATTGGGCAAAAGATTCCCGTGTTGTAAAAGATTCCAGCATTGCAGGGGGTGGACTAGATGATCCTCATGGTCCCTTGCAACTCTGCAATTCTATGATTCAGCTGTTGTCATTCCTAGGAAGGAATTACCGGTATTAGCAACTGGAGGAGCATAAGAATTATTATCTTGACGATCCAACAGATAAACAATACAAGCCAGGCAATGGAAAAGACATTGAAAAACTTCGCCAAAGATAAAAGAGAGGAGAAAAAAGAAAAGGAAAAAATGAAGAAGGATATGGAAAAACAGCAAATGACTCTAGAGGCAACCCAAGATGCTTTGGCGATGATACAAATGAAGATGAGAGAAAAAATCTTGAGGTTCAGGAACATTCCAGAAACGACAAATGAAGACATCGAAAAGAGAATAGTGTCAGCCCTGGCAAACTGGCTGCAACTGGAAGAACTGGAGGTCGAAACACGCATCGAAAGTGCTTTCAGAGTCAACTCCAGAAAAGCCAGAGAAAACAACTGGCCGGGGGACTGTTTAGTCACCTTTACGACCATGTGGCTAAGAAATAAGATCATGCAGACCAAGGGAAAGAAGAAACTAATCATGGATGGAACTGAAATAATCGTGCTGAAGGAAATACCCCCAAGGCTGTTACAAAAAAGGAAGAAATACAACTTTATAGCAAAGCCCTTAAAAGCCAAAATGATTTTTTTTCGATGGGAATATCCAGAGGGTCTGGCTTTTCCATTCAAGGGGAGATGGAGGAAGTTCGACTCAGTCGACTCCGCAGATAGATTCTACAGGACTTATGCCCAAGAACTTGGGGGGGACAAACCTAGACTAAAGAATGACCAATCGGACAGTGACGATACAGACGATGACGTGGCCGGAGAAGTGAGGGAAGAAGAAGGGGGACAAGAAGAAGAAGGGGAGATTTGATTTGGTGATTATTATTTGTTGTTGTTTTCTCTCTACCTCTCTCCCCAGCCCTTGAGCTATCCTCTATCTGCGTTCTCCTTCCAAGTTTTGTCTAAATCTAATATTATATCAGCGAGGCATTACTTCACTTGATATTTTAATTTTGAATTCAATAAAATTCCTTTAAAAAATAAACAAACAACAACATATATATTATAATCGAAATAGCATCAACGTCAATCACAGTATATTACCAAGAATAACAAAATAAAATAATAACATCAAAAAGGGGTTATAGAATAGGATAAAATAAATATGAATCTTAAAATTATTTCGTGGAATGTAAACGGATTGAACAATAAAAAATAATAATAAAGTAAGTCATATTTTAAGGAAACAAAATTGGGATATAATATGTCTCCAAGAGACCCATGTTAACACTAAACATGAGAGGGTATTAAAAAATGAAAAGTTAGGAGAGGAATTTATCACGGCAGGTGAAAAGAAAAAAAGGGGAGTAGTGATGTACATAAAGAGCAAATGGAACCCAGAGTTAATTTGGAAAGACAAGGAGGGGAGAATAATAATAGTAAGAACAAAAATAGAAGGGGCTCAGTTGATTTTGGTGGGACTATATGCACCTAACGGAGGGAAGGTGAATTTTTTCAAAAAAGTAGAAACCCAATTAATGAACCATATAGGAGAGGAATTTATAATAATGGGGGACCTAAACGGCGTAATTAACCCGGAACTAGATAAATCAATAGCTAAATATAATAAAAAAGTGAATAGACTGCCAAAATTTGGGGGGGGGATGATGGAAAATTTAGAACTGGTGGATGCATGGAGACATAAAATCCCAATTCAGAAAGAATTCACCTACTTCTCAATGCGCCATCAAACGGCGAGCAGGATAGATACAATATGGGTCCCAAAGGAGATTTTATTAAAAGTCCAAAAAGTAGAGATTAAAGCACAAACAATTTCCGATCATAGCCCCATAGAAATGATATTAAAAGATGAATCCAAAGATAGAAGATGGAGGCTAAACGTGTTCCTTTTGAATAATGAAAAAAGAATCCAAGAGGTAAACAGAGTGATGAAAGAATACTTTGCGGACAACAATAATGGAGATGTTGATCCTCAAGTGGTGTGGGATGCCGGAAAGGCAGTAGTAAGGGGCTACTTTATACAAGCAAATTCGGATATAAGAAAATTAAGAAATAAAAAGATGGAAGATTTAAGAGAAGAAATAAAGAGAAAAGAAAAACTCTGGTATAAAATGAACAAGAAAGAGATTATGCAGGAAATAAAAATTTTGAGGGGGGAATATGAAAACTTGGTCGATAATGAAATAGAACAACAAATCCAATTTTGGAAATATAAAAATTTTGAATGGGCCAATAAACCAAGCAAATTATTATCATGGCAAATTAAGAAGAGGAACAAAGAGAAAACTATAAGTAGAATCAATTTAGAAGGGAAGTTTATAGATAAGCCCAAGGAAATTATGATAGCCTTCGAAAATTATTATAAAGCATTATATCAAGGAGAAGAGGTAAATGACAAAGAGATAGATAATTATGTAAAAAAAATTAATTTACCTAAATTGACACCGGAAAAAATTGATTTAATAAATAAAGAAATTACAATATCAGAATTAAAAGAGGCAATAAAAGACATGAAAAAAGGGAAAGCCCCGGCCCGGATGGCCTACCAATCGAATATTATAAAAATCTCCATGATGACACCTTGATCCATTTGAGAAATTTAATGAATACGGCCCTAACGAAAGGATCCATTCCTAAATCTTGGAGTGAGGCCCAAATTGTACTCCTTCCCAAACCAGACACAGACCCAGAAAAAATAACTAATTACAGGCCAATCTCATTATTAAACACTGATTATAAAATCTTCGCAAAAATCTTAGCAAATAGACTAAATAAAATCATAGAAGAATTAATTCATAGAGATCAAGCGGGCTTTGTTAAAGGCAGGAGAGCAAAGGACAATATAAGAACCATTGTCAATATAGTCGAATGCTTAGAAAACAGAAGAGATAAAAAAGCGGCAATATTAGCCATTGATGCAGAAAAAGCATTCGACAGAGTGTCATGGAAATTTATGTTGAGAACAATAAAAGAAATAAAATTAGGGGATAAAATGGAAAAGGCAATTGGCGCAATATATGAAAATCAAAAAGCTAATCTGTTAATAAATGGGAAATTTACAGATAACATAAATATTACAAGAGGCACCAGGCAGGGGTGCCCTCTTTCGCCACTGCTCTTCATAATTACGCTGGAATCGTTATTGAAAACAATAAGGGAAGATGAAAAAATAAAAGGTATAATAATTGGCAATAGAAATTATAAAGTCAGGGCTTTCGCTGATGATTTAGTGATAACAACGGAAGACCCCCTAATCAGTGTCCCTCAAGCATTATCAAGAATCATAGAATATGGGAAATTAGCAGGGCTAAAACTAAATTATGATAAAACGAACATGTTAACAAGAAATTTGGAAAATGATGAAAAATGTAAATTACAAGAAATAACTGGACTAAAAATAAATAAAAAAATGAAATATTTAGGAATCAGGATGACAAATAAAAATATTGATTTAATACAGGAGAATTATATAGCCACATGGAAAGAAATAAAAAAGAAAATGGAAGCTTGGAAAAAATTAAATATATCTTTTATGGGCAGAATATCTCTAATTAAGATGTGCGTCATATCAAAAATGAATTATTTATTCCAGAACTTGCTGATTCTAGGCAAAGAAAAACACTTTAAGGATTGGAGAAAAGATATATCAAATTTCATCTGGAATGGGAGAAAACCAAGAATAAAGTACAAAATTATGATAGATCATAGGAAGAGAGGGGGGGGGTCGGATTACCAGATATAGAGTTATACCATGACGCGGCAGCCCTGACTTGGCTCAAAGATTGGATGGATCTAGAAAACAATGACTTGTTGGACTTGGAAGGAGAAGGAATACGTTCCGGATGGCATTGGTACCTTTTGAGAGATAAAGTAAGTAAAAAAAATACCTTTATGTTCAATATTATAAGAAAATCCCTACACAAAGTGTGGCAAAAATACAGAAGATACTTCGAGCCCAGAACTCCCTGGTGGGTATCCCCACTAGAAATTGTGGCTGTTAAAAGACGCAACACGGAAGGTAGGTGGCCAACCTATAGAATCCTCTTAGAGGAAAAAGAAGGAATATTAAAATTAAAAGACTATGCAGAAGTCAAAAGCTACTTCAGTAGTTGGTTGCAATATTTCCAAGTAAATCAAAGGTTTCAACAAGATAAAAAAATCGGATTCGAGAAAGAAAAATCAAAATTGGAGGAAATATTATTGGGGTCCAAGGAGAATCATATAAAAAATCTATACCAAATTTTATTGACATGGGAAACGGAAGAAGAATTAACAAAAAACTCAATGATTAGATGGGGCCAGGATTTGGGGAAGACAATAATGATGAATAAATGGGAAAAATTATGGGACAGAGACTCTAAATTTACACCCAATTATGATATAAAAGAAAATTTGCTAAAAATGCAGAACAGATGGCACCTAACACCGGAGAAATTGGCAAAGATGTATCCGGGCGTTAGTAACCAATGCTGGAGATGTCTAAATGAGACAGGCTCCTATATTCACATGTGGTGGGGATGCAAACACATCAGGGTGTACTGGGAGGAAGTGTACAGGGAATTGAAAAAAATAGTGAAATACTCATTTAAGAAAAAACCAGAGATCTTCCTACTAGGTATGTTAGGGGAAGACATTAGGCCACAGGACAGATGTCTGATAAGCTACGCCACAGCAGCAGCAAGATTATTGATCGCAAAAGACTGGAAGTCTCAAAAGGTACCAACTAAGGAGGAATGGCAAATCAAGGTAATGAATTACTGCAATTTGGCTAAGAAATATGAGGAAGTAAAGGGAATAAAGAAAGAGGATAGCGCGAAAAATTGGAAATTATTTATGGATTATATTAAGTGCCAGGCGGAAAAACCAAATCTATTACAGGATTGTTAAACGCTCAAATGAAAACATGGTAAGAGAAAGAGGGAAAAGAGAAGTGAAAAGAACAGGACATAAAAGGAAAGAAATAGGAAAATAGGAAAGAAAGAATGTACAAGAAGATGTTAAAAGAATAATAAAATAAATGGTATGTTGTTAGAAAAGGTGCAGATGTAGCTAAGAAGGAAAATTGACAAGACAGTTTAGCGAAGGTTGAGAAGAAGGGGAAGGGGTGGGGGGAGGGGGGGAAAGTAATGAAATTAATAAAAGGAGTCGATGTATTTTTAAACACTGATTAACTAAATGGATATACATGTGTATTTCGTTTCCTTTTTGGTAGATGTTGTTGTTGTGTTAGGTTTTTTTTTTTACCGTATTGTTTTTTCTGTCTTGTTCCTTCTGTTTTGCTTTTTTCTTCTGTTTTTGTATATCTGTAGATTTTGCGAAACAATTTGTAATAACCAATAAAGATTCTTTTTAATATATATAAAAAAGAATCATTATCTTGATAGTAGCTTTATGCTTTATTCTTGTTGAGCATTAATATGATCTAGCCTGGTAGCTTTATACTTGCTGTGCAACCAATAAAGCCCATAATCTTTGTCCATAGGAGTGTTAATTGCCTTCAAATCCAAAAGAGCCACTGTCTTTGGCAGAGCAGGTGAGAGGAGGAGGAGGAGGCAGGATTTCTGCACAAGTGGTTTTAAAGAAAGACCTACATTGGGTCCCAGTACATTTCCGAGCGCAATTCAAAATGTTGGTGCTGATCTTTAAAGCCCTAAACAGCCTCAGCCCAGTACACTTGAAAGAGCATCTCCACCCCCATCGTTCTGCCAGGACACTGAGGTCCAGCTCCGAGGACCTTCTCCGAGGGAGAGCCAGTGTGGTGTAGTGGTTAAGAGCGGTGTACTCGTAAACGGGTGAACTGGGTTCGTGTCTCCGCTCCTCCACATGCAGCTGCTGGGTGACCTTGGGCTAGTCACACTTCTTTGAAGCCTCTCAGCCCCACTCACCTCACAGAGTGTTTGTTGTGGGGGAGGAAGGGAAAGGAGAATGTTAGCCGCTTTGAGACTCCTTCGGGTAGTGATAAAGCGGGATATCAAATCCAAACTCTTCTTCTTCTTCCTTCTGGCGGTTCCCTCCCTGCAAGAAGTGAGGTTACAGGGAACCAGGCAGAGGGCCTTCTTGGTGGTGGCACCCGCCTTGTGGAACATCCTCCCACCAGGTGTCAAGGAAATAAACAATCTTCTAAAAGTCAGACTTCTAAGAGTCTAAGACATCTGAAGGCAGCCCTGTTTAGGGAAGATTTAAATGTTTGATTCTATTTTTAATATTCTGTTGGGAGCCACCCAGAGTGGCTGGGGAAACCCAGCCAGATGGAAGGGGTATATTATTATTATTATTATTATTAAGTATTAGTATTAAAAAACATCCTTCCTCTTCTTGGAAGATGGAGGAGGGAGAGAGTGAGAACAAAAGAGCAGGAAGTCAGGAGTTCCCCAGTTCAGCATCTCAGACCAGCTTTAGAGCAGGGGCAGCCAAGAGCAGCTTCCAACCTCACTGCACCATCCAGAGCAGGGAGCAGAAGAACTCATGGGAAGGGTTCCTCATGTGCAGTAAGAAAGGGTTTAAAAGAGCCCCCCCCCCCAGATCTCCCACTGAACTTCCCAAGAACAGCAGAGTGACAAAGCATCTCATCTGTCAACTACTTTCTTCTATCCAGTTTCCTGCTGCTTCATTCAGCAGAGGCCTGGCTCTGCACAGGGACTGCCCAAGGTCAGCACTATCCCTGCAGTCTTGAACCCCATGGCAGCTCCAGGTTGTTGGCTCCACCTGGCCCCATCTTCTCTCTTGGGGAGACTGCCAGGGCACAGAACACGATGCCACAGTACGTTTCCGAGCACAATTCAAAGTGTTGGTGCTGACCTTTAAAGCCCTAAATGGCCTCGGTCCAGTATACCTGGACACTGCCTGGACACTGAGGTCCAGCACCGAGGGCCTTCTGGCGGTTCCCTTGTTGCAAGAAGCCAAGTTGCAGGGAACTAGGCAGAGGGCCTTCTCGGTGGTGGCGCCTGCCCTGTGGAACGCCCTCCCAACAGATGTCAAAAAGGAAAACAACTACCAGACCTTTAGAAGACATCTGAAGGCAGCCCTGTTTAGGGAGGCTTTTAATGTTTAATAGATTATTTTATTTCATTTTTCTGTTGGAAGCCGCCCAGAGTGGCTGGGGAGACCTGGCCAGATGGGCGGGGTATAAATAATAAATTATTATTATTATTATTGTTGTTGTTGTTGTTGTTGTTGTTGTTGTTGTTGTTTTAAAAATCCCCAAATCTTATGCTGAATAAGAGAAGGAAACATAAGAATGAAATATTGTTAGAATTTAACAGATGGCTGCAGCACTTTCTCATATGTCATAAAAGGAAAGAAAGAATTAGAACAGAGAGGAGGAGGAGGAAGCATGAAAAATGAGAAAATGAGATTTATGAGGGAATTTAAATTATTTGAGGAAGTAACTGCAAGAACACAAAAGAAAGTGAAATAATTTTTGAGTGAACCATAAAGGATTAGATGGTGAATCTAGGAGAAAATAAGAAAGAGAAAGACAAAACAAGAAGAAAAAGTATGCAGAATCAGTTAAAGGTTAAGAGGGGGGGAATATTTTAAATCCAAACAAAAGTTCAAAGCTGTGAAAGGATAAGACAGGCTGTGAGAAATGTATAAAGCATCATTATAGCAACAGAGCATAATCTGCAAATGTTTTATATTGGTAAACTGAAGGCAAGAAAAGTGGAGTTAATCTTGGAACAGAAAGAATGTCCTGTGAAACAGAGAAGAATGCCAGAGGACATGGAAGAACTGAACTGGATATTTAGAATGCTTAGAAACTATTTAGAGTTAGTTAAAGCACAAGTGGGGTCTGCCACAAAATGTTGTTTGGTGGAGTCCTTCCATTCCAGCACCTTTCCTCTGTACCCCTCCTCACCACCACAGTTTTCTGTTTCTAGCCTTCTGCCATCAGTCAGCCTTCCACACCCAAGGAGCAGGGTCTGTTGTCATCTGGTTGTTGCAGGTATTTTTTTCTCCAGTTTCCTGTCGGGTGGGGTGGGGGAACCTGTTGGATTTTTTTGAATAGTCAAGTTACTTTAGAGCCGGTCTAATGTAAATACTGTCTGTTTAAGAGAAACAGGTGCCGGTGTTTCTGTTAATTGCTCACAGGCGTGGGCTCTGCTCCTTGTATATAAGGCTCTGCCAGAAAGCCTTCTGCATCTCTTAGTTAGATCTTTCAGTTTGATTCATCTCTCTCAGTTGTTCTCAGTTTAAGAGATTCCCATTTGAATCTTAGTATGAGAGTTGCTTAGTTATAAAGCTAGTTTGCTGTTAATTCTTGGGTAGTTTAATGGGAGTTTGTGGGAGGTTTTGAATGGGTTGAAGATTGGAATGTTGCTAAGAGAGAAAACATTTATCTTTAGTTTAAAGTCTCTTTAGAGTCAGTTTGTATTTCAGTTAAAGAAACCCAACCGTTTGTATTTTCATCTGCATACTTTTACAAGTGTGCAGCTAGTAAGGGGTTTCATATAAGGGAGATAATTCCCTACGCTCTTGGTGGTGTTTTCTTAGCCAGGTCAACTTCTGACTGCGTATAGTCTGCGTGAAGCGTACTTTAAAGGGCCGCTAGAAACTGGGATATATGATTTAGATTAAGCCAGTTTCAATACCCAGTTATCTCCTATATTATTCTTATCATATATATATATATAATTCTACAATAGGTTATGGACCGAGGTTTGAGACCTAAATTATGAAACTAGGGTTGGGACCTAGGTTTATATAAGTTTGTGGCTAAGACTTGAGCTAAGACATTCCAGAGAAAAAGGAAACTATATTCCCACAGAGAAAGTGGAAGGCTGAGGCTGTGGGTGTTTGCATAGTAATTACTGCAGCTGTGAGGAAGCTGAAACCTGAGAAAGCCCTGAGCTACTTGGTTAGATAGGAGGCTGCTGAAAGGCAGGGAACCCTGAGTAATTTAAACCAGTGCTGTGAGTAAGCAGTGTGTATTCCTACCATGGCAGAAGGGGCATTTTCCGCTAGAAAACCTCCGCTAGAAAAATCCTTTCTTTAAGCGAAAATTTTGTCTTACGGGGCGTTTGTTAAGCGAGGCACCACTGTACTCTGCGTGAAGCATACTTTAAAGGGCTGCTGGAAACTGGGATATATGATTTAGATTAAGCCAGTTTCAATACCCAGTTATCTCCTATATTATTCTTATCATATATATATTATTCTCCAATAGAACCTGGGCACACTGGTGCCATTCCCAGCTACTTTCTTTTTTAGAAAAGTGAATTTCTCCATTGATTTCAATTACACACCTGGGGACATTTAAAAGATACTTGCCAGTGTAAACCAGGAAACTCCCTACCAGGACATTAATATTGTTGCGAAGGTTGCATACCACCCCCAATATGCCACCCCCAATCTCTGCCAAGCGGCAGCAAGATTCCAGGGGGTTCCAAGCACTCACCCAGGGTTGTGGTTCTGTTGGGAAATCAAGGCATAGCAGAGACTAGGGTCTTTAAGAAATGTAGTTTATTTACACACCTGGGTCTACTCTGGAGAGAGTTCACAGCATTCATATCTCAGGAGGAGCCTGTCCTTCACAGCAGTCCAGTATTGGAATCCCAGATATCTACAGGCATGCAACCTGCCTTCAGCCATCCTAAAGTGGCAGCATAGCTCTTGCTGTAATACATTTTGTTCCTTTTTTTCTTTTTGGCCCTCTTTCATCTCTGGCAAAACAGATGCTTCAGCTTTTTAAAGTAAGGGTAACACAGCTTTTTAAAGTAAGGTTGTGCAGCCAGAGACCAGACAAGTGTGTTTCATTCCACTCATTCCTCCATAATTCTGTCATCAACATCTCTTCCCACCTGCAGCACCTTTGGAGAACAGCTGGAAGAAAAAATCCACACCCAACACACATGTAAATTTTATTTATTTTTATTTATTCAAAACACATGATGTCCTCCAAAGAATCTTGGGAATAGTAGCTTACCTCTCACAGAGCTACAATTCCCAGCACCCTTCACAAACTACAGTTCCCAGGATTCTTTGGGGAAGTCATGTGCTTTAAATATGTATGTCAGATGTGCTTTGAATGTATGCCGTGGATCTACCCCTTGTCTCTTGCTCTGTCAAGGGATTTAAAGATATAAGCACAGTATTCGGGACTGCAAGGTGACAGCACTCTTTCAAAAACACCATAGAACACTGTCTCTAAAGAAAATAGTAGGATCAGTATGCATGTAATTAGCAAAGGTGATTCAGAACATAAAGGTAGTCCTGCTGGATGAGGGCAAATATTTATCTAATCTTTCACCATCCTGCAGCCCATTGTGGCTAGCCAGATATGTCCAGAAATCCAGATATGTCAGGAAATGGGAACAAATGTTGTTTAATTCCAGCATATTCTGTTTAAAGGTACAACATCTCTGAACCTGGAGGTTCCATTTAGGCTTTTGCGTATAGTAGCTTTCAAATCAATAACCTTTATTAGGCATGACAAATTCAGAAGCTTCAGAACAAAATTATGAATAAAACATTCGCATTATAAACTTCATGAAATAAAATACATATTAATTGAATTAGTATTTTAGAACAATATATCAATTTTCAATTAGCATCCCCTGGTCCTCTCCACAGTGGCCCAATCTCTCTGCGTAAACCGAGCACAAAAACTCGGCCACCACTAAAGTAACTCCATCATTATTATCTGACAATAACCCCTGAATAGTTGGCATTGCTGCAATCGATGCATTCACCTGCAAAGCATCCAGCAATCGTCTTCTCACATTAATACCGTAATTACAGGAAAAGAAAATGTGGTCCAATGTATCTGGTTCATTCTTCCTGCATTTACATAAACGTTCGGCTTTTGGGAGAGCTAGATATCTTCCTTCTGTCTCCATAGAGGGGAACACGTTGAATCTAGCCAACATGAAGAGCCTGCACCCTTCCTGACTCTTCAAGTTTGCCATATACCCCCCTTTAAAGTCTCTACACATTGGGAGGTTCAGGTGTAATGGGGAGCAGGTGCTGCGCCCCGCCATCTCAAGTAAGTAGAGAGTGCTTTTCCCTATAAGAGTATTTATAATAATTTTCCAGACGTCTTTGGGGTCAACGTTTTCAAAATCAGTTATCTTTAGTCCTATTGAGTTCAACTTTCTCCTGCAAGTCAGTGATAGGTTATAGCTTATATTATCACTTAGAAGGTCGTAAAGGAGAGAGTTAGGAGATAGGGCTCTATTATGAAGGAAGATCCAGTATTTCAAAGTCCTCAGCCATGCTCTTATTGATAGAGGTAGTATTCCTAGCTCGCAGCATATTGACTCATATTTAACAGAGTTTGTAAGTCCAAATAATGACCTCAAGAGGGATGCATGGAATTTGTCCAACTTCTTGAGGTCACCTGAAATCCATAGTGGGGCGCCATACAAAAGTTTTGGGCAAAGTTTCATATCAATTACTTGCAGTGCCGCTGGAATATATCTATTTCCTTCAGGGGAGAAAAAATGAGATTTGATATGGTGGGCTGTCCCTTTGGCCTTGGCTATTGCCACAGAGATATGTGCATTCCAGTTCACGTTATTTTTAAATAGAATCCCCAGATAATTAATCTGCTTCACTTCCTGTATTAGATGTCCACTAATCATATAGTCTTTTGGGTTTCCTCTCTTTTTAAACTGCATAATTTTGGTCTTCCCGTAATTGATTTTTAGACTATTAGAGGAGCAATAGTTTGAAAAACTCTTAAGTAATTTTTTTAAACCCAGCGCAGAAAGTTTAAAAAACTTTTTTTGCATATAGCAAAAGAAAAATAGCGTATAGTAGCTATTGATGATTCAGTGAATGTACTATCTAATCCTCATTTAAAAGCCATATAGATTGGTCATTATTATCATCACAAACTGGGGCAGTGAATGTGTGCTATGTGACAAAGCGCTTGATCAGGCCACTCTCAGCCTCAACAGTGGGGTGGGATGGGGCGGGGCGGGGCGGGGCGGGGGGGCCAGCATCTTTCTTCAGGGATAGTCATGTACAGTAATCCTATTTTTAGGGTATAAGTGAGCTGTCCTCTTGAAATCAATAGCTTAGCCATATATCAACTTGTGTGTCTGTTGCAGATCGAAAGCTGTGGAAGTGAAAAGGTAAGCCTGTCTCACATTTTGCCCCTCCCCAAGCTTCTTCTTGTTTGTAGGTTTAGATCGGCCTTGATCAGCTCTGACCTGTGCTGGCTTCCACCTAGTGATCACAATGAGAAAGAAATTCCTCTCCCATTAGTCCTTAGTTGGCTGGGTTCCTTTGTGGGTTGTTGTTGCGTTTTGTGTTGCTGTTTGGGGTTAAAGGCCATTATTTATTTCAATGCTGAGATAATTCTGTAGAAAATACATCCATGGTGATGACCACATCAGTGCCATTTTTAGACTTATGGCTAAGGACCCAGTGAATTTTACTTCTTGTGCTCCGGTGCATCTGTAGAGCAGAGAAGAAAGAATCCAATTACTTTGTGACAATAGGTATCAAACTCCTTCTGAAAGAGTGAGGCCTTGAACATGTGAAACAAGTACCATGGAAGCCAAGTTATTTAACTTTTTATATATATATAAAAACATTGACTTTTTCATAGAGGCTTTTATTAAGGCCAACCTGTGGAGTCTGGACACTTTTGCTGTGTTCAGACATCCTGTGTTTTGTTTTCTAATGTGTAATTACTGCACTGGGCCGAATAAAGGCATGTTTCAAGAAAATGACCTTCATCGTTGCTGCCAGGCTTTGTGTTGTATGTGTTGGCTATATGCTGCTTCATTCATCAACAACAATAATTCTGCTGCCTTGGGCTTGTTAGAGCGAAATTTGTTAAGCTCAATAGCGTTGCCCAAAGAGCGTAGCATTTTTCTTTCAGCTTGTTATCATATTCTAGGTAGGGTAATCTTCTGTGCGTTAGACCAAAGAAGAGCAGGTACCTTAAACGTGGCAAACGTGGGCACGATCCAGTGTGAAGTTCTCTGGCGCAAGCCATACTGAAATGAGTGGAATCTGTGCAAGTGGATTTGTGCAGGACTTCTGACAGGTTTGGCCCCAGGCCCGGCTCTAGGTATAGTCCCAGTGGCGCAGGGCACCAGGGCGCCAGGCCAGCAGGGGGCGCTGTGCAGCAAAGCCGCATGGAAGCCGTGCTGCGCGCTGCGAGGGCGGGGGCGCCGGAGCGATCTCCGCGCCTCAGCGCCAGGGCGCCCGACCTGCTTGAGACGGCCCTGTTTGGCCCCATTGTCATTCTTCTCAGCCACAGAGACTTGTGGAATGAGTGGAAGCAGGGAACAAGCCCAGGAGGGGGAGCTACTGGCATTGGTAACCTCAACACTTGATTACTGTAACACCCTTTGTGCGGGGGCTGCCCTTGAATATGACCCAGAAGCTGGAATAGGCTAATGGCAACTTCTTATTCCTCAGTGTACTTGGGAGAAGACTTTGATCAGCCGAGGGAAGGGGTGGATCAGGAGGGAGCAGTGATCAAACAGGAGGGTGTAGGCTTGTTGCCCAGAATTATTATTATTATTATTATTATTATTATTATTATTATTATTATTATTATTATTAACAACATGTTCAAAATCACCTTTTCCCCTGAAGGGACTCAAGCCAGTTTATATATAAAAATGAGAATTGCTTAAAACAAAAACATATAAAAGACGCATCATTAAAAAGCAATTAAATATTTTTAAAGTAAAATTATATGCATACCGGTATGTAAAATCTATTAAAACCATAGCAATAATTGTAATTGTAGCAATGGTTAGATCCAACAATGAGACATAAGACAAGGCTGAGTTCCACAAAGACCAACCCCAGGCAAAGCTCGGGGGTCTGTATTTATTAGCAGCAGCTTTGACAGGTAAACATTAACTCACGATGTAACTTCCAGCCAATCACAGAACAAACCTCATGCATAAACATGTACAGGTACAGGTCACTTCCTGCCAACACCCTAACTTCTCCACCATAGAGGAAGTGGCTAGTGGCACATCTCTCACACCCCATACCTGCCACATGTCCCTCTCATCAAACATCCCCCTCCTCTCAGTCTTGTGATCCTCAGTAACTTTCCAAACTCCCCATAAGGATTCATTGTGCTCTTCTCACCTCAGCATGACCCATCCCGGTCTTTCCCTGTCAGGCTAGATCCAACCAGTTCGAACCAAACCTTTCCAGGTGCATCCAGCCTCCCCCAGCACAGTTGACCCATACCTCACCTTCCTATCTCTCACACTGTACTGGTTTGCCAGTATTACTCTAGCTAAGCCTAAGGATTAGCGGGTTTGCCACGCTACTATCATACACCAACCCCACATGTCCCCTTTCTTTTGTTTAAAAATGAACCTAGGCTGACAGGGAAAGAAACAATGGAGAGGTACTGAGTGCTTGTGTAGAAACTTTGTTGCTGCTTTTACGAGCACAGGCTGTCAAAGCTTTTAAACATATATAAACTTTGTAACCTTTCAAACCACTTAGCATCAGGTACAAATAGAACAATGTATCAAAACATAAATAAGCATTATAGAAAACAATGCAACAGTCTCTTCAGGTAGACTTTGTATCAGCGCCATAAGATTACTGAGTCTCTCAATAAGTGAGGGTCCAATAACTTTAACGTATGTTCCAAACTTTAACTAAATAACCCATTTCCTCAACGGAGGAGAGGTGTCCCTGAAACAGGCAAGCAGTGTCCATCAGTCCCCTTTTACTGTGGACGATGGTAGTCATGGTCACGCGGCCTCGCAGAGTTGGATGTCAAACAAGAAAAAGAAGCAAGGAGATGATTCTCAGGTGTCATCGCAACGCCATGAACTCTCAGTATTTCAGTAACCTGCATGGATAAGGCTTTCACTTGGCCCCAGGTGACTCGATGATGCTGTAGTGGCACGCGGTCCCGATCCCTCTGTGGATCCCCCTGCGGCAGTGGATCCTGTATTCGCAGATTCGCCAACTCCTGTAGCAGGCTCGACTCCTGCTGTAACCCTTGATGCCATCGATCCACGGTTTCACCCATCTTGCTATATCTGGATTGGTTTACCTGAGGAAAAAGCACAATTGGAAAACCCCTCCCCCATATATTTCTAAATATTCAAATGATTTAATTTATTAAATTTAGTAAATGATTTAATTTTAATCATAATTGTAATTATAATGTGACTTAATATAAATAATACTGAAGACCCAAATAATAACGAAGACCCATAGATATTCCTCCTTTTTTGTTTATGTTTGGCAAGAGACTTACTCTAAGGGGCAAAGACTCTGAGACCTTGAATAGTAACAATGGCATTTGATCATATGTTCACATTTGAGATACCAGCCACATCTTCCTATAATGCTCCTGCACTTTTTAGCTCCCACAGAATCTTACGCTAATATGTTGAGATAGAATTTGGATTAATATTGTAGCGAACCTCAGTGCTACCTGTTAGAAGTAAAATCTACTATTCTGATTCCACTGGATACAAACCTTATAATGCAAATATACCAGAAAACCTTCAGTCCTGGCTTTTAGGAAGCAAACTGAGATTTAACAAGAATAATTAAAAATAATAGAATCACGTGGAAAAGACAAATTCTTCACATTAATCATGTGGAAAGAAGCTATGAAAAATATAAGCATTCTAAAATGCTGAAAAGACTCCAATTACAGGTTCCTGGCTATAGAATATCAAACTTCCTGTTGGGCACCTTCTTAAAAACAGAGCCAAAGAAATAGGCAGTAAAATACAAAATGTATTTAAATAGAGAGCATCCATGGTTTTGAATGGACCAATATAGGTCAGAGAAATAAGAAAACCATTGCTGAAATGGCACATGCACTCTTTGCAGAAAAATTAAACAATGCTGTTTTAATCTTCAATAGAATTTGAGACCTGGGAGAACCCCACAGCAAACTTTTTGGTGGCAGAGGACAAAGAATGGATCACCTCTTAATTATGATCACAAGAGCAAAATACACCATAAACTACTTGTGTAGCCAAGAAAGCCAACTTCAAGAAGTGTTAGAGGAAAGAAAATGCAAACTGAAGAAAGAAATAGCAGCAATAGGACTTAACAATAAGAAAATAGATTGACATACTATATCCAGGAGAGCCAAATACAAAAAGACTAAAATCTTCATAGGAAATAACAGCAATATGAATAAGCATGAGAAATAAAGAATAAAATATCAAGAATTGCAGCCACAACACATTAAATCTAAGGCTAGTAATAGATATAGGATTGTATTTACTGACAAAGAGACCCAGAAGATCACAGGAAAATCCAAGAATCTAACATTTAAGAGAAAGATAAAACCTAAGCACTACTGCAGAAATAATCCCAAGAAATTACACAAAAGAGAAATCAAAGAAGAGATCTCATGCCTTCCAAAATGTTGAGAGGATATATTCAAAATAAAATATGCAAATAAGACTTGTAAAAAATGCTAAAATGAAGAAAAAATGCTAATAGACTGCTATGCATTCACATACCCCACAGAAATAAACTAAAAAATACTCTGCAAACTGTTTGGTTAAGCTGCATCTATATACTTCAGCAAATAAGGAAAAGATGAATACTGCCAAGATGGTGTAGCAGCCAACATAGAAAATCCAACTATTTATCTGCATCAAATTTAGTCCCAAACTACAACTGAATTAAGATTGTTCATGTAAAAACATAGAACCTGCTGTAGCTAGGAAAAATCCACTCATCTTAGAAAGAAAACAACATACAATAGCTAAGTGTTTGAACTTTACCCTATAGCTGATAAAAGAAGAATCGTACAATCAAAAAGAAATAAACACTTTAAATAAAGAGACAATGACTCCTGTAGGTAAGGAATATTATTAATCAAACAAGCTTGTTCCTGGAACTTCCTTCAGAGAAAAAATCACAGTTAATTATTAGTCGCTTGAGCATGTGCAGAGGACAAATCTGTGAAAGGAAAACAATGAGCCAACTCTCACACACAAAGAAGTAGGATTTAAAAGCTCATCCAGTGCTAAAAGAAAGAATTAAGTCTTGGAGGGAAAAAACATTAATCTAAGAAATACTGAAACTCCTTCTGAAAATGAATTCTAGTCAGTCTGAAAAGGAAAAATTCTACAAAGAGTAATCAGAAGTAAATTTCTTACACAAAGATTGAAATCAGATTTAAGTAGACTATATAAAGAAGAGGTAAGACTCCCATGTTCACACCTGTAAATGGGAAATAAAATACACAAAGCAAAAATCAATTGCCAATTCTACAATTGGAGACTCATTTTAATGCAAACAGTGAAATCCTTTGGAGTTGGGCTACTGGCGATGAATTGGGTAGCTCTTGAAAACAAATGTAAACAGTGAGTTTTCCAGCATTCCCCATTCTTTAACCAAATCTAATACTGTTAATACCTAAGTGGATATAGGACAACCCTGCATTTGAAAAGAAGGGGAAAGAATTTGTAATACAGACAATAAGCAAGCAGAATATTTTCACTGAACCCTTAAGAAAAGGCAATAAAGCTGACCTGGGGAGAGAAAACATAAGCCTTCATTCACATTAGTGAGGAGAAAAAGGTACTTTCTTCAGAAACAATCAGTTGCAGATATTTTAAGTTTTCAGTCTGAACTGGCTATTTTAAGCAGACTGAAAAACTGCCAAATGACAATAGGAAGGTTCCTCTTTTTTTTTTAAGGAAAGCCTTGAGCAACTTGAACAGCCAAAATCTGTTAACCATTTAACTATCTCAAGGAAAGGAAATGCAGATCAAAGCTTCTCACCTTCCTGGATCAAAAGGAAACATTTACTCAGGCCCTTTAAGCTTAATGCAGTGCTTCTGTGAAGCCTTCGCAAAGCTGAAAAGGAGTCAAACTTCAGAGACAGAAAATGCAAAGCACTAGCACTGTTTAAGCTAGGTTTCTGCCCAATGGAAATCTTTTTGTCACTTAAAACAGACCTTTCGAGATTTGACTGCCTGTACTTCTCCTGCAAGACACACTATACAAAAACAAATAACCAGAAGGGCCAGCAGTGTTTGCAGGACTGTATCTATTGGCAAGGTGTCATTTTCCTCTTCACAATGCTGTGCAGCAGAGAAAGCCACAAGCACCAGGGCAAAAAGTCCAACACCAACCAGCCCTTTCCACAGAGAGACAGCCACTGCTGTTCGCCTCCTTCCCTCACCTATTAACATTCCTCTCTGTTTTCCTTCTTCCTGCTCCTTCCTAAACCTCATCTGAACCACTCCCCTTGTCTGAATACGAGGCAATAGAGAGTCAGATAGGCTAGGAGATCCCTGGGCATTCAAGCCCTGTGTGACTGGAAAAGAAGCAAGCCCTTCCTCCAGTTCTTCTCTAGTTAACGTTCCTGACCCCAGCTCTCTCTTAAACCCGAGCCGAACAGCACCCCCCACCGTCTTTTTCTGGGACAATGGAGAGGTGGCCAGTAAACCAGAGGATTCCAAAGGCAATGGTAAAGCCAGAGCCTCTGGAACTGAGATTGGGAGGTCTGTAGCAGCAGCCTCCACTGAGCAATGAGATACAGAAAGGGGGGTTGCCTTTTCACTTATATAGACCCCTACCAACTCAATCGCGTCCCTGCACTTCCGCCAAAGCCTTAACAATCTGGCAGGAGCCCGTGGGGAGGAAAGCAACTGCTTCCCTATCCTGTCCCATACTTTTAAATCCAGGGACCCCTCTTGAGAGTACCACGGGCACTGAAACAATATCTCTACAACTAACTCTTCTAGCTCTGCCAAACTAGCACCTGTCTGACTGAAATCCCTCAGAATTTCTCTCAGTTCCTGCGGGTGTGCACTCCCTTCCTGAACTGACTCAAGAGAACCCATACTCACGAAAAGTGGGCCGTGGCCGGTGGTACCTAGACTGCTTCGAGTCTTCTTATGAGTAGGGCTGGATCACGTCGGGAAGTCACCATTATGTAGCAATGGTTAGATCCAACAATGAGACATAAGACAAGGCTGAGTTCCACAAAGACCAACCCCAGGCAGAGCTCGGGGGTCTGTATTTATTAGCAGCAGCTTTGACAGGTAAACATTAACTCACGATGTAACTTCCAGCCAATCACAGAACAAACCTCATGCATAAACATGTACAGGTACAGGTCACTTCCTGCCAACACCCTAACTTCTCCACCATAGAGGAAGTGGTGGACTGCACATCCCACACATCAAGTACCTGTCACATGTCCCTCTCATCAAACATCCCCCTCCTCTCAGTCTTGTGATCCTCAGTAACTTTCCAAACTCCCCATAAGGATTCATTGTGCTCTTCTCACCTCAGCATGACCCATCCCGATCTCTCCCTGTCAGGCTAGATCCAACCAGTTCGAACCAAACCTTTCCAGGTGCATCCAGCCTCCCCCAGCACAGTTGACCCATACCTCACCTTCCTATCTCTCACACTGTACTGGTTTGCCAGTATTACTCTAGCTAAGCCTAAGGATTAGCGGGTTTGCCACGCTACTATCATACACCAACCCCACAGTAATAAATACTGTACAACACCAGCCCTTTTATTAAAAGCTGCCTGTTCCCAAAAGCCTGTTGGAGCAAGAAGGTCTTCACCTGCCAGGAGAAAGAGCCAGTCTAACTTCTCTAGGGTAAAGGGACCCCTGACCATTAGGTCCAGTCGTGACCAACTCTGGGGTTGCGGCACTCATCTCGCGTTATTGGCCAAGGGAGCCTGCGTACAGCTTCCAGGTCATGTGGCCAGCATGACAAAGCCACTTCTGGCGAACCAGAGCAGCACACGGAAATGCCGTTTACCTTCCCGCTGTAGTGGTACCTATTTATCTGCTTGCACTTTGACGTGCTTTCGAACTGCTAGGTTGGCAAGAGCTGGGACCGAGCAACAGGAGCTCACCCCATCGCAGGGATTCGAACTGCCAACCTTCTGATTGGCAAGCCCTAGGCTCTGTGGTTTAACCCACAGCGCCACCTGCGTCCCATCGTCTCTAGGGAGAGAGTTCCAGAGTCTGGCAGCAGCCACTGAGAAGGACTCACCTTTGCAGATGGGAGCAAACCTATCAGCTTCAATGGAGCACAGTCCTGAAAATCCAAGTTTCTGGAAAAAAACCCCAAAGGTTTTATTGAAAGATTTTCATGAATAACGAAGCTACATATAGTGTCTCTGTTTTCAGTTCATAGAGGCTTTTTTAGAGGTCAGTTACATTTGGTGTGAGACATTGCTACCATAGGCATTGTGAGTTTTGCGGGGAGAGAGAGAGGCAGGGGAGAGAAGGGGGTAGTGCTCTTTTGCATTGTGTAAATGTGGAGTTTGGTGTCAGCATCACGTGAATAGGTTCATTATCTATTCATTTATTGGTTTTCATTGGCGGTGCGGGAGGTTGGTGAGAGGACATGCCAAGTTGAGTGAGTCTGGTGAGTGAACATGCCACACCTTGTCTTTAAAAGCTTGGCAGGTAGGAAATCCCATTGGCACATCTTCATTGCTTCCATCCATTCCTGAACTTCTTGCCCTGCTCCTCAGTGCTTGAACTGTGGCTCCTGAGCCCTGTATCTGCTGCTGAGTCTGGATCATTATGTACTTAAATAACACTCTTTTTCTTACTTCCTGGTTAAGAGCCTTTGTCTGCTTGGGTTAGGCAAGAGTCAGGACAGGCAGAGCACATTCTCTGGTCAACAGCAACTGAAATTGATTCCATGCAACAGGACCAGATTTTATTTAAGTATTTGTAGGCAGCACTTTTCATAAATTTACAGTGACTACAAAATTACAGTAACATAAGTAAAAGCATAATTTAAAAACTGGTTATGGAAAAGAAATTAATCATTCAAAGGCCTGTCTAAATAATCAGTTTTCAGGAAACACCTACAAGTAGGCAAGGATAATTCCTGCAGAGCCTCTACTGGAGCCGGCGTGGTGTAGTGGCTAAGAGCGGTGGACTCGTAATCTGGTCAACTGGGTTTGATTCCCTGCTCCTCCACATGCAGCTGCTGGGTGACCTTGGGCTAGTCACACTTCTCTGAAGTCTCTCAGCCTCACTCACCTTACAGAGTGTTTGTTGTGGGAGAGGAAGGGAAAGGAGATTGTTAGCTGCTTTGAGACTCCTTAAAGGGAGTGAAAGGCGGGATATCAAGTCCAAACTCCTCCTCCTCCTCCTCCTCCTCCTCCTCTTCTGGCAGGAAACTCCACAAGGCAGGGCCTGCTACACCGAAGGCTCATCCTAAATCTCAGGGGCATGGGGAACCGCCAGAAGTATTGTGGAATGTAATCCACTGAGAGCAGTCAAGCACAACATTCCTTGTTTTTCTAGAGTGGACATGCAAGGGAATGTTTGGTCCAGCCAGTCGAAACTTCCTGTTCCTCCTGGCCTGGAGCATCCTTCCTTGCATGTGACTAGTGGGTGGGAGTGACCTTTCCAGACCTGGTAAAAGGACAAGGCATGCTGGCACTCTCTCTCTTTTCCATCTTCTTTTTGTCCTGCGAACTTCGTGGAATGAACTACTGGCTGCCAGCCAAGCAGTCCCCCAGGTCATCTCCCTTATGGGATAAACCTATTAGTATAAGTTTGTAACTTTAAGCCTTAAGCCTGCCTTCAGAGATAACGCTGTGCTCTGTCTGATCATGAGTAAACTTTCTTTTTATTGCTTATGAATAAGACAGTGGTGTCTTTGTTCTTTTAGGAGATGTCATAGGGTCGTCATGGCTACTCTAGAGTAACTCCTCTTGAGTCCAGTTTTTCTTTAAAGACTTTTATGGCGCAAAGTATTTACAGTGCAGAGACAGCTTAAAACATGACCTCTCATTCCGAATCAGAATCCGGCAATGGCATATGTCTGTTCTTACGCCAGCAAAGTAGTTGGGGCACCCCAAAACGCCTCCCCCTTGACCTGCGTTGCAGTGCTCTCCTTAACTCTTGCACCGGAAGGAGCGATGCCCTCTCAGTCTCCTCCCTGTCAAGGCAGTGGAAGGGCTCTCCAGCATCCTTGAGCCCTTGCCTGCAGCTCTCCTCCCCTGAGCTTTTCCATCGTTCCGCACGCTGGCTTCTCTTTCCCTCCGAGTCTTTCCCCTCCCCCCTGGCTGCTTCAGACCCACTTCTGTTCCCTGTGCTTGGTGAGGTGGACATTAGGATGATGGGGGCTGGCTCCCTGTAGGGAGTCACCCTTACAGGAGGGATTAAAGGGGTCTTACCAGGAAAATATTAGAACACATTTCAATCTGGACAAGCCAGATTGGATTGCATATTGTCACTGCCATCCATGACTTGATTGTGGATGGAGAACTTGACCTGGCATGTGTAACAGAGACCTGGTTGTATGAAGCAGATGAGCCTGTCCTTGCTGCTGCTTGTCCACCAGCAACCCAGCAACCCAGGCCTTGTGGGCAGGGAGGGGGCATTGCAGTGATTTTTAGGAAGTCATTAGTTTGCACCAGGCATCCTTTTGGGAAGACCCAGTTCTCTGAGTGCATGTTCTGGAAGTTGGGCAATAGGGGCAGTACAGGATTCCTTCTGGTGTATCGACCTCCCCTGCCCGAGCTGCTTCAGGTCATGGCGGATGTTCTCCTGGAGACACCTAGTTTGGTTGTCCTAGGGGACTTTAACATCTATGCCGACACGACCTTACAAGGGGCCACTCGGGACTTCGTGGAAAGCATGGCCTCCATGGGGCTGTCCCTGAATAAGTCTGGCCCAACTCATAGCCGCAGACATGCCTTGAAACTGGTGTTCAGCTCTATGGATGCTGGTGATCTGACACTAAATAAAAGTGAAACTAAAGAAGTGCCATGGTCAGATCACTTCCTGGTACAACTGGACGTCTCCGTGACCCTTCCCCTCTGCAGGGAAGTGGGACCGATTTGGATGGTCCACCCCCACCACTTAATGGATCCAAATGGTTTGCAGAGAGTGGTAGGGGATGCTTTTGTGGGAATGTTAGGGATGTGGATTAGGATATATTATTAGATAGATCCTATCCAAGCTTGTGTTAGCAAGCTTCCAATATCAGCAGAGTGACATTCCCCTTTTGTGCGCAGCAAAGCGTGAGCGTTAGGTTTGCTAGAACCTCTACAACAATATTATACTTCAATATTATACTTCCTGGCAAATCCCCTTTGTCCCTCTTAAAAGAAACACACGACACAATAGTATTAAAATAAGATAGAGTTTACTCACATGACATCCTGAGTTAACAGCATAATCTCAGAAAGGCAGGCTTACGTAGAAAAGTTACAAATATGTATATGTAGAGTTATTTGTAAGTAGAGGTACCACTGTACTAGACTTTTAGAGGGCATCTGAAGGCAGCCCTGTTTAGGGAAGCTTTTAATGTTTAATAAATTATTGTATTTTAATACTTCTGTTGGGGAAACCCAGCCAGATGGGCGGGGTATAAATAAACTATTTTTATTTATTTATTTATTTATTTATTTATTTATTTATTTATTAAGAAACTCACACGAGTTTGCAACTAGTTTTCTGCTGTGTAAAGGAGAATGCACTCTGCTAAGTAAAGGAACTTGCTAGCACCAGTTAGGAAGGATATTAATAAACAATATATCCTCTCCTGCCACCCTGAACATTCCCACAAGTATGCCATCAGATGATTTCAGTAATCAAAGCAGAGCATAAGGGATCAGACAGTCATAGAACGGTAGAGTTGGAAGGGACCATGAGGGTCATCTAGTCCAACCCCCTGCAATGCAGGAATTTTTTTGTCTATTGTGGGCCTCAAGTTGTTTAAGGTTTTGTGAGTTAGCACAATTTGGCAAGCAGTACAGCTCTTCAGGAAAGTCTTCCAAAGTGATTGACGTCAGGGCAGAAAGGAGCAATCCTCTCTAATCCAACCCATTCAGCTCCGCCGCTCCCCCATTTCTTCTTCTTCTTCTTCTTCTTCTTCTTCTTCTTCTTCTTCTTCTTCTTCTTCTTCTTCTTCTTCTTCTTCTCCTCCTCCTCCTCCTCCTCCTCCTCCTCCTCCTCCTCCAGAGGCTGCCAATCCAACCCGAATAATGCTGTGCCGCAGGGCTCATGGCACTGCCCTAGAGTTTCAGGTGCTCTTATTGAATTGTCTGTATTAGTTGGCTTTGATTTTAAATTTCACTTGTTTGCATAATCTCTATTATTTTTATTGTTTGGAAACCCGCTTTGGGTTCCTTGGTGAAAAGTAGTCTCAAAATCCTGTAAATAACTAAATAAAAATCAGGAGCAAAGAGAAGGTTTAGTGACAAAGCATCTCCTTTCCGCACTGAAGGTCTCGGGTTCAGTCCCTGGCATATTTTTACACCTGGGTGTTTCTGCCCCTATTTCTGCACACATCTGCATGATCTTTATGCAGCAGGGGTTTTGGTGTCATAGTGGAAGGTGCAATCAGTTATTATCTGTTTGTATGATAAAGTTTGTGGGATGTAACATAAGCAGTCAAGTATGCTTCCTGTTTACCCAGAGTGGACATGCAGGGGGGTGTTACTCCTGTCACACCTGGTCTGGAGCTTCCTCCCCCTGCATGTGACCAGGTAGGTGGGTGTGACCTTGGAAGATCCCATAAAGGGGGCTAGTCACACAGCCACCTCCGTCTTCTTCCTCCTGATGCCATGTATTTTGCTGTCTACTGGCTCTCAGCCACCAAGACATGGGCTCATTCCCATATGGGATGAACTCAAACCCTCTTCTTTAACTCTGAGGTAAAGCCTGCTTTCAGGGATCCAACTGTGAACTGGATGTGAGTAAACTTCTTATTACTTTTCAAAGAAGATTGTTGTTGTTTTTATTCTTTTTAGGAGGGCTAAAAGGGGACTTACCAGGAACAGAACCCAATCTGAACAAAGCCAGATTGGATTGCTTACGTAAAGAGAATCAAACGTAGCTACCAACTAGCTTCCTGCTATATATTGGGGAATGTCGCTCTGCTGCTGACTCACAAGTGTGATATGATAGCCAGGGGGTGATATGATAGCCATGTTCAAATATGTAAAAGGATGTCATATAGAGGGAGAAAGGTTGTTTCCTGCTGCTCCAGAGAAGCGGACACGGAGCAATGGATTCAAACTACAAGAAAGAAGATTCCACCTAAACATTAGGAAGAACTTCCTGACAGTAAGAGCTGTTCGGCAGTGGAATTTGCTACCAAGGAGTGTGGTGGAGTCTCCTTCTTTGGAGGTCTTTAAGCAGAGGCTTGACAGGCATATGTCAAGAATGCTTTGATGGTGTTTCCTGCTTGGCAGGGGGTTGGACTGGATGGCCCTTGTGGTCTCTTCCAACTCTATGATTCTATGATTCTAAGTGTGAGTTAGGAAGGATACTATTAAATCAATATATCCTCTCCTAGTATCTACAACATTCCCACAATGTTCACCTACACTTTCCAGTAAGGAGGGGAAGAAAAACCCTGGGGAACTTGCCTTCCTATGAAAGCAACTGAATGCTGAAAGGATGGAGGAATGTGGCCATGGAGGAGGAGGAGATGGAGGAGGAGGAGGATTTCCTATCGTCGTTTTCACTTAGAGTCCCTATGGGCGATTTATGTTAGGATTATTCCTGCTGTTTTTGTGCCTGTTGTCAATGCAGATTTCCTTTTTGCATCTCCACCCAAACAGGATGCAACCTTTTGCCCGCTGGCTTGCGACAGGCTTTTGAATGAAACAGCAGACCAGCCTATAAATGAAGAAAAACAGCAAAACGAGCCTACAAATGTGGATTTCATGCATCTGGAGGCCTCAGCTTAGAGCCCTGATCAGACCCGCTCCGCGAGTCCTCCTTCGCTCACACTCCAGTAACGTGGAAAGGCCAGCGATCACCAAACTATTTTCTGGGTTACTTGTGCTGCTGAGAGCTACAGCAGCGAGGTGCAAAGAGGTGACCCCAGTTTTCTTAAAACCCAATAACCTATTGAGAGAGGGGCGGTTTACCGGCGTCCCATTCGAAAAAGCCAGTACTAAACATTCCCAGCCAGCAGTTCCAAATATACCAGCAAGACAGCTACGTTGTTTCGGTCGGAATCGCAAATAAAGCAAAAGTCAACACTTTTAACATCCATTCGTTTACATGCGAAAAACGCTTCACGTCGGGTTTATTGTGTTTGGACAGGTTTCGATTAGGAAAGGCGACTGTTTGTAACAGCCGAAAATATTACAGGCGACCCAGCCCCTTGAAATTATCTTCAAATTTTAAGCTCTATAAAATAGCAGTAGCCTTGGAGAATGGATAGAAAACTGGAAAGGTTAATCAGAAAGTTATATTGAGCGTTTGCTGGGTTGCAATAAGCGTCCCAAAGCAGAGTGAACTTGTTTAAAGGGTTTTAAACCATGGTGTTTAAAACTGTTTCTCTAAGTCCGGGGTAGGCAACCTAAGGCCCAATCGCCTTCTCAATCTGGCCCATGGACAGTCCGGGAATCAGCGTGTTTTTACATGAGTAGAATATGTCCTTTTATTTAAAATGCATCTCTGGGTTATTTGTGGGGCACGGGAATTCGTTCATTCCCCCCCCCCCAAAAAAATATAGTCCAGCCCACCACATGGTCTGAGAGACGGTGGACCGGCCCACGGCTGAAAAAGTTTGCTGACCCCTGCTCTAAGTGGATCTGAACAATTTTAGAAACGCGGATGATAATTTTTATAACTACAGCGCGCTCTTGCTGGGACAGAAGTTCCATGGAACCTTTTGAGGTCTTCAAGTCAATGTATTTAAAACTGAGACTAACTCCTGCGAGGAGCAAGTCGTGAACGATCCCGTCTTTGTTGCCGATGTCCAGAACAAGCTTCTCCCCTGAACAGCAGAGTAGAAACCTTTAACCTGAGTAGGGATTTCCTTGCGGGGTTCCACCAATGTTTAAGGCACTCAAAATGCTTCCAAGGTGGATCTCATTTTCACTGCTGAAAGTAATTCAATTTTCCTCCATTCATTACCACACATGCACCGCCCCACATATGTATAAAACAGAAGTCCTCCCTAAACTTCTCGACCGAAATACAGGCTTTGTTAAAAGCACCACAAGTAAAAAAAGCAAAACCACCACCACCACCACAACCCTTACATACAATAAGTTCACGCTGTAAAAGTCCAATACAGGCAACACCCAGCCCTTTGCACGCCTGCTCAGAAGTTCCGTGGGATTTACTCCCATGTACGAAGGTCTAGGACTGCAGCCTAAATTAAGTATTGATTTCAATGGCTGAAGTCTCCCACTGAAATCGATGGGCCTCCAACGTGCTTAACCTTGACTCTCCAGCCCCTTTGTCCCACAGGGGTCTCGTGAAAGAGATGCCAGTGCTTTCAAACAGCAGACATGGACCCTTGCCTGAGCTGGCAGTGCCACTTCAGACTGCAGAAGATGACACGTGTGATGGCATGCTCCCCCAAAAACGGATCCTTACTCCCCGGAAACAAGCGCGTCATGAAGGCAGTCAAGAGAGCATTGTTTTCTATTGATGTGGAGCCAGGCTGCCATCTGAAGTGACATCAGCCAGACATAGGTTGACATCTCCTGGTGCCCTTCTCCGAAGTAAGCGCAACAGCAAGCCTCTTCCAAGAGCGGGCAAAGAAGGTTGGAGGAAGGAGACTTGGCATGGGAGCCAAGAAAGTCATATGCTATTGATTTACTTGCCTGCTCCCGGCTGCTGTTTGTTGCCCGCTCGCCACTGCCCACTTTGCACCAGCACTTGTCCAAAGTACCTCGATATCGCAGGTATTTGTTAGCGTTGTGGCACGGCACAACTCATTTGGGGATGCCCTTTGGTGTTATTGGGCGTATCAAGAATCACATATTAACGCATGCTATTGTTAGATATTGTGTTACACAGGTAAGTACTTCTGGGCGCGTGCAGAGTGTTACCCTGATGCAGCTGCAGTGCCCACAACCTTATAGACTTAAGACTGCCAGCGGGCAGTCCACAGGGAGCAGAATTCTCCCTTCCCCTCTCTTTTCCGGAATGAAGGCCTCTCCCCATCGCCCCTGACAATAGTCGGTAGGCATTTCATTTTCCTTCTTCATCGAGCAACTTTGTAGCTCATAGAGCTTCTGCAGTAGAACCACTGCTAGATTGGATCGTCGCTCACTTTTTCTTACCGCCGCTAGACCTCATCTCCACACACGCTTTCTCCCAGGCCAAAGGCGATCGCTTTCAGGGCTGCTCCGAGAAAACGGGACCATTGGCGGCCCTTCATCCTCACGGGGGTCGCTCCATCTTGATCAACGAGAAGTCGGCACCATCTAGTCTCACCCCACCCCAGCCACCGTTCAGTCCTACTCAGAGGGAACAGGAAAGGCGCGGGACGTGGAACTCTTCGAGGGCCACAGCGGTAGAGCGCAGGTCTAGCTGTGCCGCCAGTTCTCCTTCTCAAGCAAAAGAGTGAAGCCACACAGAGAGGGAGGAGGAGATCGGTCTCTAGCGTGTTGTAAATGGAGGGCGCTTGTTTTTTAGCTCTGCGTTTCTACTAAAGATAAGAGCCGTAGCCAAAACACTTGGATGAGACCCAGCGCTAGAATCGGACTCAGCCCTAGTTAGGAATCCGATGGTAGGGGACCCGACGGGTTCAGGTCTGGCACACGTTTAATATCCTGTCAACCCTGATTCTCTCCGTGGTTACACACACACACATACACACACACACAGACCTCCTTTCATAAATCCGCTGCCCGGCGGATCTAGCTTCTAGCTTCCAGAGGAGAACGTGGTTTCTGCCCGAGAAGTCACGCTAAGGACTTCATCATCCGGCTCTGACGTGACTTGGAACAAAAGCACTCTCTCCCGAGGTATGCGTTTAGAATCGGATTCTTACACGGACAGAGAACTGGGAAAGCTCCAATCCTCATCCTTAAGCACAAGGCCGAAGCAAATCCGCTTTCGTTTCCACGGGAAAAAGCTTCTCAAACGGTGCCACTCTCTGTAGTCCGCGCTCCGACGGCACGCTCATTTTCACTCGATATCTTCGGTTGGACCGGAAAATTCAAGCAATGTTGTAACAGGGAGCTGAAATCTATCCTTCCCTGGGTACCAGGAAAGTGGGGAGTGCCGTTTTCTTTCTTTAGCCCAATGAAGTAAGTGCATGCGGCATCATTTCCATACATTCAGTCCCCACACTGCAGTATCCGCAGATTTCGTAGGTGCAATTTGTCCTGTACTTGGACATCCCTTTTCCCTGGACAAGACTTTCGATTTCTCGATTTCTTTTCCCACTGCCCAATATTGAAGGAAGAGATCTGAAGGACTTCAAAGCTTGCTTCCAGTTAGATGTTTCAAACAAGACTTAATTCAAATCATATCCTACTTAGCAGTTATAACACGCTTTTTCCATGCTCAAAGCGCTCCTCTTCTATTATCTCAGTCATCTTTACAACAACCCTGTAAGGCAGGAGAAACGTTCTCATCTACGGGCGCAAGCGCAAGGTATTGTTTTCAAACGTGGGGCATTTCCTCTTTGGCCAACCTTTCTGCCACAGTTTTGCTGGAGGGCGCAAAAGGGACCTAGTCCAAGAGCGGCGGGCGCTCTCAGGCACCAGGCAGGTGTGCGCTGGCTAGGAGGATCGCGCCGAACGGGCCTGGAGCGCACCCCTCGAGCTATCGGTACAGCAGCCTGAAGAGGCGTCCAGGGCAGAGGCGTGCCTGCCCACCCATCCATTTGGATGCCCTTTAGGATAGTGTCCAAGGCAGGCCTTGCTTGGCGAGGCTGCCGTGGGGGTGCCCTGGGCCTCGCAGGACTTGGCGCCACCCAGCTTTTGGAGCAAGGAATAGAGACGGCGTCGAGGGTTCCCCGCCTGGCTCTCTCAGGGGTTCCCAGTGAGCGGGGTCGGGGTCCCGAATAGTTGCTGAGGGAACCCTCCGAGTTGGGGCCCCTCTCCTTCTGAGGGCCTCGGGGAGGCGGGGTCCCCTGTGGCAACACTGCCTAGCAGGGGCTCCCTTTGAGGAGCGTGGGGTGGGGGCTCCTTGTATGCGGGGAGTGGTTTCCTACCTGAAAAGCTGGAGGTGCCTCTTTAATTGGCGGGGGACCCACCTCTCCACTGGAGGGGGCTCCAGCCGCAGAGGCAACGAGTGGCTGCTGGGGGGGGGCAGCCTTCCTTGTGGCTCCGCCCCCGCCGGTGTCTGTCGTAAAGCGGGTGCCGCCGGACTAAAAGAAACCCCAGCTAAGAGGAAAGAGCTGAGGGAGGGCTGGCGCGCCGCCGCCGCCTCCTCCTGCTGCCGCCCCCTCCTCTCCTTGGCCGGGCTCCCGCGACGGCGGGCGGCGGCGGGCGGCGGCGGCGGCGCTCAGCCCCCTTTTCGTCCGGACTCGGCAGCCGCATCGGCCGGGCGAGCGAGCGCGCAGGAGATTCGCCCGGCGAGCCATGTCGCTCAGCCCCAAGCACACGACGCCCTTCTCCGTCTCCGACATCCTCAGCCCCATGGACGAGACCTACAAGAAGTTCGGCGCCATGGATGGCAGCCTGGGCGCCCCCCTGGGCATGGGCGCCGCCGCCTACCGGCAGCCCCAAAATGCAGCCCTACCTCCACCACCGCAGCAGCACCCCATGGGCGCCCACAACGCCGCCGCCTACCACTCCATGGCGCACGCCGGCGTCTCGCAGTTCGCCCACGGGCCCGTGGCCGGCTACTGCAACGGCGGGCTGGGCAACGTTGGCGACCTGGCACCTTATCCAGACAGCGTGCGCGGAAGCGCAGCCGCCTCAGGCTGGTACGGAGCCAACGCGGATCCCCGCTACCCCACGAGTAAGCGGGGAGGGGCTAGGAAGGGAATAGGGCTGGTGGGGCTGGTAGGGCTGGGCTGGGTACTCCGACTGCATTTTCTTGGGGGAGGGCTGGAGTGCGCCCCATCTTTGGTGGCCAGTTTCTTACAGCGCCCCACCCCGAATCTGGACGCCTTTATTCCTAAATTTGGGGAACTAATTGGAATTCCGAAGTGGGGCGGGGGAAAATACTTTGGACGTGCTCAGGGACACTCTTGACATCTCAGGGCGCATAAGAGGTTGCCCCGGCACTTTGGGACTCAGTCGCCTTAAGCGCTTAATAAAGCTGACCTCTCCATACTTGGTGAGGGTGACGCTTTCGGCCCCTGGTCCCTTTCCCCGAGATTGCCCTCTGCTCTAACTGTCTCATAACTCTCCCGTGTGTGTGTGTGCTCAGTTTCCAGGCTAATGGGCCCGTCGGGGGGCATGAACATGGCCGGCATGGGGGCTCTGTCGGGCATCGCGGAGGCTGCCAAGTCCCTGGCGCCCGGGCTGCACGCCGCGCCGCGGAGGAAACGCCGGGTGCTCTTCTCGCAGGCGCAGGTGTACGAGCTGGAGCGGCGCTTCAAGCAGCAGAAGTACCTGTCGGCGCCCGAGCGGGAGCACCTGGCCAGCCTCATCCACCTCACGCCCACGCAGGTCAAGATCTGGTTCCAGAACCACCGCTACAAGATGAAGAGACAAGCTAAGGACAAGGCCGCGCAGCAACACCAGCACCAACCCCAGACGCAGACGCCTCCCGAGGGGCCCAGCCTGTGCCAGCAGCAGCCGCAGCAGCAGCAAGCCCAGGCGGCGTCTCCGAGGCGTGTGGCCGTGCCTGTTCTGGTCAAGGACGGCAAGCCTTGCCCGCACAGCGCCGGCGCCGCCGGTCAGTCTGCCGGACCAGCTCCCAGCGCCAGCGGGGCCGGGGGCAACGCTGCCCAGCATCCCCAGCAGCAGCAGCAGCAGCACCAGCAGCAGCAGCAGCAAGTGACCTCCCTGGGCCAGGCGCCGGACCTGGAAGAGATGTCCCCCAGCCCGCCTTCGCTGCACAGCCAAGTGGGCGCCCTGGCGCAGATGGACGCGGCGGCCGTCGAGTATAACGGCGGCCTGGTCAACGCCAGCTTGCTCTATGGCCGGACATGGTAACAACCCCACAAACACCTACTACCTACCCCCCAGACACACACACCCCAAAATAAACCAAACCGCCCTGTTGCTCTTCCTCCCCCGACCCCCGCAAGAGATGTCCGCTCCCGGGACGCAGCGACCTTCTCCTGTGCCGGCGGGCTCCGACGGCAGCCAACTGGATTCGGTTGGCTTAGCGGGACAGTGGCAAGCTCTCTCTGCCGTTGAAGTCCTCCTTGGCTCCAGGATCATCCTCAGGCCACAAGCCCAGGTATCTGTCTACTTGTTGAAGCCTACAGGGGGATTAAGGGACGATTTGTTAACGCGGAGTTGGGGATTATCCGCTGGGAGCAGGTTGTTCTCTGGCGTAATTTTGTCATCCGCTCCTGTGGTGGGCGGGAAAGCGGGGCAGAGAAGCCCCCCCCACCCCCAGCAACGCTTGATCTGAATATGTTCATCAAGACAGTTCCTGGGTGGTTCCAGAACTGGGTTGGATCGGTGTTGTGTACATATCTGATAAAGGCAACCGAGCAAGATCAACAATGAAGTGCAACTTATCTCTGGAAAAAAGGGAAGAGATCCTGTTATTGACACTAATAATAATTTTATATGGGAGTCCCTTAAGTGCAATCTCGTTATTATTGATTGAGAGCTGATTGAATTGGAACTCGAGGTCGACTATCAACATGATCCGCCATTTTTACAAAAGGGAAGGCGCAACTGTCGCATGGACGGTGGCGGAGAAAGGGAGAGAGGAACCCTGACATTCGGGATACCCCCTCATAGGGGTAATTTTCAATACAACTTTTTGGACGCGGACGCGCAGGTTTAAAAAGAAAGAAAAGTTTTTAATTATTGTTATTTACTATGTATTCGAATGTATTACTGGCAAAACCTCATACAAACCCAGCCATTTGTAGAAAAAGCAAGCAAAACAAAGGGCAGTCTCGTTTCACTGAAAGGTACATGAACAGATGAAAAGAGAGATGGGCACCGTTCCCTGCCTAGTTCCCATAACAGGTTCCGTGAGAAGTTCTCCTGCGCAAACCCCACTGAAATCAATGCGAGCTGAGAAGGAGCACGAATAAACTTCCTCGAGAAGCAACGTGCGCCTCACTGAATTGGAATCTCCACGTTGGTAAAATAGGGTTAGGGCTGTATTAAGAGCTGAGCTCTTAGAGGACTAAAAGAAGCAGTAAACATTGACGGGGTGGATAGAAACGGCAGAATTCCTCTGTCCATTAGACTGGGAGCAAAGGATCGAAATAAATCCACAGGGAGGAGAAGATGGCCCTGAATCAGGAAACAAATTATGTTTGCATTTGAAGGCTGAAATCGTCAGAAAAGTTTGACTAATTAAAATTGCAGTGGGCTTTAAACAGCCTCGACCCAGATTGCGTCATTTGTAGTCTCTGACGTGGGCAGGAAAATCACTTTAACATAATTTTGTAAGTCTGTTCTTTGGGCCTGGGGGTGGGCGGGCTGTATTCTGTTGTTTTAATTGGTTGGCTGCTTTTTGCTGTTGTTTGCTGTTCTTAAAGAATGGGATTCTTATTCCCTCCAACACGCCGGGTCTGAAATAGATCTGCCTTTCTCAAAACTAGCACGAGGGTTGTTCGTAACCATTTCCCCTCAAATGGTCATCAGAAGCAAAGAGATTACGTCCCACGAAGTCCTGCTTGGCGGAGGCTGTGTGTTTGTGTGTGGCTTTTAAATAAGTGAGTACAGTTTGAAAACCTCAGATTGAAAATAACATGAATAAAGTGAAGCCTGGATCGAAATCTGATCACAACCATGTCAGCATAGCTGCCAAGTTTTCCCTTTTCTCACGAGGAAGCCTATTCAGCATAAGGGAATTTCCCTTAAAAAAGGGGAGAACTTGGCAGCTATGCATGTCAGCGAGCCGATTCTGCCTACTTTACGCAAAGCAAGAGGATATCAGAAAGTCATAAGGCAGGAACGCGCAACAGGGTTAGCAGTGCACTCCCCAATAAGAGAGACGCCTGTGGTGCCGCGATTGTTGTAAGTCTATTGGAGGGAAGTTTCCGGTTTGCTGCTGTTTTTTTAAAAAAATGGATAACATAGGAGTTAATTTATATAATTTATGCAATTAGTTAGCTTTAAAGCGGGCTCACTTGCCAAAACCCCACTGGCAGGACCAGGAGCCACGCGAAACCAGGGTGTTCCCGGTTCACATTGGTGGAGATGGCGCAGGAGAACTTTCCGGAGACTTTAAGGTCCCGCTTTACCAAGCTGAATGGGGCTCTGCTACCACCCAGCCCTAAGTGCTTCTGGCTGGTGCCGAGTTGAAGTTTCTTCCATGTAAAGAGGATGTTCTGTTTAGGATCTCAGAGCACGACCCAAGTGCTCTTGCCCAGTGCACAGAATTCCCCTCCCGCCCTGGAATGTGCCTTTATGGCGCGATCCTATAGACACGTCTACTCAGAAAGAAGAAAGACATTTCCTTGGGAGGAAGTCCGGTAGGACTTACTTCCCAGTAGACACGCAAAAGATTGAGCTTCCAGTGCATTTTAGGTAATTATTTTGTAAACACGGAATTGCGCATGATGGATTTCCGTGTCTCCACAATTAAGATGAATTTGGGCATTTTCCATTGCTCTATTTTCTCCGGATTCCTCACAGATACATTTACTGCTAAGTTTAGGTGGGAAGTCAGTTCCATTAAAACAAATGGATAGTTCTTTTTGAAGTTAACACTGGATCTTTGGAAATATGTGTCATTTAAAATAAACTCGGAACCAAGAGGACGCGAAGGCTTGTTTAAGTCTTTTTAAACTAGAAAGCTCAGGTTTAAATCTCTGTCTCTCGTTTCACACCAGTAAGGTTTTGAAGTACCACACTTGGGCTGGATCCTGTCCATTCGGAGCAAGTTAGACTGCGATCGAAGGCCCATTTGAACTTAGAGGGATTTAGGCTGCAGTCGCCACTTACCTAAGCCACATTTAGTTCAATGGCACTTTCTTTTATGTAAGCGCAGGATTCTGCCGCACGTGGCATTTAAGGTGATTGCAGTCAATGGGCGCTGAATTAGCTTCAGTTAGTGGCGCTGAATTTACTTTAGCTGTATCAGGTTAGTCTTAGAGGGAATAAGAAACCGTGTTGTGTTTAGGAGTCCCGTTAAAAGAAAAGCAAAACCACGTTGTGAATGAACGCCTTAAGGCTGTAATCCTAAATCTTACGAAATCGGTCCCATTGAACTCAGTGGGTCTTACTTGGGAACGCCGGTTAGAAAATGCGTGGGGAAGAAAGAGAGAGGGTCAGGCTGCAGAAAGACGAAATAGGCTTAGAATATTATGTGGTGTTTGGTTGATGCGCGGTTTTCGTCTTCTTGCTGCTCCGGACCGAGGCCCGGAATGCTACCTATATAACAAATGGCACACCTCTTTCCGATTAAATCTGTTTGAGATTCAACTATAATAATTATGAGATGGCACAAATACCTGGGAGTAAGTCTGAACTTACTGGGACTTGCTTCCAAGGAAAAATGCGCAGGATCGGACTGTAAGTACTTAAATCCAAGTATTTGGACTTAATGGTAAAAGGACCGGGTTGCATGAAATGTTACAGCCCTGCTGCCCCCTCACTCCCCCCCCACCTCTTATTGTATTTACTATCCTAAATAAACGTTTGGACAAAACATACTTTAGCCATTTGCAGACACCAGTTTTATTTTTCCTGTTACCTTTATTAGGATCACTTTATTTGGACCAATAAATATTTATTTTTAAGTTGCTGTTCTTTGCGACTTAAAAGACAGTAACATCCAATTGTCTTAAAGTAAGAGAGGATAAGGCGGGGGCGGGGAAATATCAGCGACAAAGAACTTTTTGGAAAAGGAAAGTGTGCGAGATGGAGACAGAAAAATAATTCCATAATTATTAGGGAACTGGTAAGTTATTCGCCTGTTTTTAAGATGTACGATTACTGACCTGTAAAACTAAATGCATTGCCTTCGACATTCCATTGAACGTGGCAATACTCTCGAGTAAATGTGCATACTGTGACCCGACAATCCTATATGCACGTCTACTCAAAGGTAACATCCGTTGAGTTTAGTGCGGCTTACTCTAACCAAGTGGATCGCAGCCTAAAACTAATTAAAATTACTAGTACGTACTCTCTCACCCACCAGAAATGTTCCTAGGATGGAAGCGGAAATGGGTAAAGTCATAACTTTATGAGCAGCACTGGGGCTGTAAACTACCTGGAGTGGAAATAGTTCCCGCTGAAGCCAATGGGAGTTTATTCTAAGTGAACATCTGTCGGATTGGGCTGCACAAAACTCTAAAGCGAATATAGAAACCGAGACCGCGGGGAAATGATGTGTTTGGGGCCACGCGAGAGTTTTGTCTTCCGTGGTTTGACCTGGGACAGTTCATTTAGACACCCGAGCTAGGAATGTGCACTTCTAAAGCGGACCACATGCAGTGATCAGGGAAAAGCTGTTGCTTGGGCAGGCCATTCCTGCGGGAGGAAAGCGCGTGTGGACCGGGACATTGCCAGGCGCAAATATCCGTATACCAGGTGGTGAGCCTCAGGTGGTCTAACTTGTTCTGGGGGGAACTAGCGGGGCTGAACCCAAGGAATGAGAGCGACGGAGCAAGTGCAGAGGCGACATTGGTTTGGGCCACACCGGAATGGTAAAGGTATTTACAGCAGTTCAGTTTAGAGACGAAGGGACTTTCCCCAAACTACAAAGGCCTTTCCCGTGCGCCCAGAAGCTCCCCCAAGCTCGCCTAAACTTGAGGGTGACAATGCAGATACACGCGCTCAAACTCCCCTGGGACTTCTCCGGACTTGAAAGGAACAGGCGCTCGGCAGGCAAGGGTTCTCCTGGTCATTCCAGCGGAGCTGGCGCTGCAAACCTGCCCAGTGATTTGTGCCAAATTATTCGTAGGGTTTAGGGTTATTATTCATTTCTTAACTCTTGTGTGGGATTAAAATCCAATCAGACCATTTTTGCAAGCTATTCCTATTCCACATCATAATAAAGTGGAGGAAAGGAGATGGCATTGGCAGTTCTTTTTGATGTGAATAAAGAGCCAGAGATAAATGGAACGAAGGGGCCTGAATAGCGGGTGTTTGCTCTGAACGTTTATCTCTGGGGGAAAAAAAAGTTTAATAATCCAAATAAATGAGTTTCTTAATTTGTCCTTGCACAAAGGCAGTGACAGTTTTCTTAGTCCCTGCACAAAGGCTGTGCAAGTTTTCCAATGTGTGCAAGTGGGGGGAAGTTTCATTTTAAACCTAGAAATTCTCTGTGTGAATGCACACATATGTCCTTTAAAAATGTGCATCTCACCAGCAGTGAGTCAAGGAGAGCTCTTGGCTTCTCCAAAGCTGTAATGGGAAGCCTGAGAGATGTATTTTGAATGCCTGACACCTTGGCAAGGAAGGCACCAAGCAAGGTGCTATTTAACTGCATGTCTAAAACATACCAAGTTTAAGCAAAATAAAAAAAAATTCCTTCAGTAGCACCTTAAAGACCAACTAAGTTTATATTTTGGTATGAGCTTTCGTGTGCATGCACACTTCTTCAGATTTTCGTGCATGCACACGAAAGCTCATACCAAAATATAAACTTAGTTGGTCTTTAAGGTGCTACTGAAGGAATTTTTATTTTTATTTTGCTTTGACTCAGACCAACACGGCTACCTACCTATACCAAGTTTAAGTTGGCCAGATTTGCTCTCAGGAATTGTGATGACTAAGCAACACTACTAAACTGAAAGGGGCATGTTGCACTCTCCACCACACTGCACCGGAACCTATCTACTTGTTCCCTGTGCAGCTCCTAACAGCAGAATAAAACTATTTTTTAAAATAAAAAATATTATAACCATTTCAAGTCTTTACTACTCTGCCCATCCATAGCTAAAGTATATATGCTAGCTACTGAAAGCAGTCTTTGCATATGTGTGTGTATAAATATATTGTAAAAGGTTCCTGGTGCTAATTTGCCCTCCCACTAAAAACCCCTTTATGATTGAAAAGCCCAACTGGCTCTTTTTGGGAAGCAGCGAGGGTTTCTCCGTCTTCCTCAGCCCAGAGCAACCTTCCTTTCCATTCAGCTGCGACATTTTTCGGGCTGCTTGAAAGAAAGGGCTTCTCCTCCAATTAGTGCTCCCGAGATCCTTAAGGCGAAGACAAGCCAGGCAGACTTGGGTGAAGCTCATTATCTGAAGAGGTGGATAAGTGTATTTGGTGCGGCCTGGCCAGGAAGGGGTCTTAAGTGGGAACAAAGAGCCTCCCAAAGTTTCTCTGGTGCAGTGGAGGGCAAAATCAGCTGGAGGAGCTCTCTTCCTCTCCAGCCCCTGGAGTTGGGGGCCCTCGAGAGGCTCCCACAGGCCTTTAATTGGCAGCCAAGACTGTGTCCAGGAGAGAGAGACCTGCATTTAACTCTGCAAAGAGGCACCTGCATGGGGGAGAAGGGGCTGGCCAAACCGGCTTCTCCTCCTGCGACTCCGAAGGCAAATAGGGATTATTTCATGGTCTCTTGGGGGAATTTCAACCTAGGGGTGTACGAGAACCACCATCCAGCACCATACCTGCAAAAAACCCTCTCCCCTGTGTACCAGGCTCTGTACCAAGAGGCAGAAATGACAGGGCCTCTTTCCTCTTCCCCACAATAACTGACCCAAATTGGTAAGAAAGATTCTTATGGCACCCTAAAGACATGCTTGTTATAGCACAAATTCACTTCATCAGATTCTTTTGCTGCGACAGGTTGACAGGCCTACCTTGCTGGGAGCGCAAAACAATCTAGCTATCAGATGGTTGCACAAAAGTGTTTATAAAGGCAGCAGCTTTTCTGAAGGGCTGGCAAGGAAATTTTCCAAGCAGGGAAAATTGTAACTGCTTCACATGATT